>NW_028258379.1:25450000-26075000 GCF_053883595.1 Heterocephalus glaber
CTTAACTAAATTCGACCAGTAAAAGACACTAACCCAACTCACATTTCATTGTAAGGCACTAATAACATACCTTGCCAAAATGGGCAGGGTTTGGAAATGTAGTTTACCTTTGTGAAAACAAGAAAAATCAGACTACATGAACATATTGATAATTTTCTAATTTTCCCCCAAATCCACCTTACTCTTATGCCCACATGTAGCACACCATAATTCCATCCCTACTAGAGAAAAACCTAAAGTCTTGTCTAGTCACAGTATCTACTCAAAATTCAGGACATCCTAGACTAAAATGGTCCTCTCAGTTTGGTATGAATTGAGTTCCCTATGGTCTGGATAATCATAAACTAAACAAACAAAATTCCTCCACCACACACACAATCTACAATGGTGGGATAAAAAAAGAGTAAAAGCAATACTCACATAATCCATGCATCAGTAAAAGAAAGAATGGGTCACTCAGCAATTTTTCTTCTGTAGAAATTCTGAATTCCACTGGGAAGATAAATGAAGGCCTTGGAACTGAAGAGAGGAGAAATTATCTTTCTGATCCTGACTCTATCCTCTGTGAGTTGTATCTTATTTGTCATACTTCATGGTAATGTCTGAGCTAAGAGTATGTCCTCAGAAACTCGATATCTTCAAACTAGCTTCTTGTGCCTGGCAGTTTGGAGGACCAAAGCTTATTGCAAATCTCAAATGTCAAATAATTTTGTATATTGGTATGGCTGGATGTTAGCCATCATACATACATTGTTACATGTATTCTCAACTACACATTTTCATTTTCTTTTCCCTGTGTTCCTAACTTTTAATTTAGCTACATCAAAGCTGTGACTATTCAACAGAAAGGCAACATAAGTAATTGGAAAGGCAATACAAGTGATAATCTTTGTTGCAAAGCTGCATTTTCTGTCATCTATTGAGCTATAATTTCTGTATAATTAAATTTATACAATTCAACTTTGCAATTTAATATCTACAACATATATTCTGTAATCTCTATCACAATTTGGGCATATAATATTTCTAGCACACTGAAAAGTTTCACCATGTACCTTTACAAACAACTTCTGCTTTAACTTTGCCCCAGCAAGTGCTGGTCAGCTTTCTGTCACTAGTGTTCACTTTTCTTTTTCTCAAATTTCTTAAAAAAAGAATTAAGGGATTGCTCTATTTTTTTTTGAGACAGGGTCTTGCTATGTGGTTCAGGCTGGCCTTGAACTCATTATATAGATCAGGCTGGCTTCAAACTCATGGCCATCCACCTGCCTCAGCCTCTCAAGTGCTGGGATTACAGGTATGAGCCAACACACTTGGCTTGCATTATTTTGTATTTGGCTTCTTTTTCCAAGCTTAATGAGTTTGAGAGGCATCTTGTGTGTATCAGTAGTTCCCCCTTTTTTTCCTGAATAGTATCTTGTAATGTGGATATAGAAACTTTGTTTCTTCATTACTATGTTGATGGACATTTGGGTTGTTTCCAGGTTTTGGCTGTCTTGACTATGACCTATGACTGCTTGTGTGCAGGTTTTTGTGGGAATATACTTTATTTCTCGTTGATAAATATGGGAGCAATAAATATGGTAAGTGCATGTTTGACTTTACAAGAAACTGCCAACATGATTGTACGATTACAATCTCCTCAACAATTTACGAGTTTCAGTTATTCTCTCCAACGCATGATATCATCAGTCTTTTTGATTTTAGCTATTCCAGAAAATATGTAATGTTTTTTCAATATTTATTTTCTTTCTGTGATGATTGCATTATATGTCTTTTTATGTACATATATACCTCCTTTTATAAAGTGTATCTTCAATTATTTTGTTTCTTTGCTTTGTCTTGTTGAAGTATAGAGTTCCACATATATAGTTTGGCGGAATAAAGGTCATTTGTCAAATATTTATGTTGCAAATATTTTCTCTCAGTCAGGGACTTGCCTTCAAGTTCTTCTGTGTTGAGCAGAAGTTTTTGATTTAGATTATATGATTTATTAGTAAAGTCTTTCAGGGTTTTTTCTTGTTGTATTTTATCAAAGATATCATTGCCCTTTACAAGGCTACAAAGATTTTCTCTCATAATTTCACATAGAAACTTTATTGTTTTAGCTCTTATATTTCAGTCAATAGTTTGTTTTGGATCAATTTGTGTGTGTGTGGGTGTGTATATGTGTGTGCTAGGGGTAGACATTCATTATTTTGCATATTTTATATTTCACTACAAAGTTTTGAGTAAACTTGTCAAAACTTTTATTGAAAAGAAAAACAATGATAACAAATTTTGGTCAAGATTATCCTAAATCTATAAACCAATTTTGGAAAAATGTACATCTTGATAATGATTTGTATTTATCTATGAATATTATATAGACTTTGCTTCTTTTTCTCTTTTTTTGTTGTCTCAACAATGTGAGTTTTCATTTCACAGGCCTTGTTCATATTTAATACTTGATCTCAGTATTTTGTATTTTTGTGCTATTATAAATGGTATTGGTTTATTTCAAATGTTATTTTTAATAGTTAGTGTATAGACATATAAGTGATTTTTATATTGCTTTGTATCCCATGAAATTACCAGACTCATTAATTTTGGTAGCTTTAATATTTTCTATGTTGAGAGACATCTCACATGTAAAGACATTTTTCCTCTTTTTTCAAATATGTAAGGTTTTTTAAAATTTCATTTTCTTGTGTTTATGCTATAGAATAAAGGTAGTGAAGACATCAGTCTTTGCCTAACTCATGATCGTTGGAGATAAGCCCTCCGTCTATTACCATGAAGCATACTGTGAATCAAGAATTTCAGACACATCCCTTATATTTCTAACTTGGTCAGTAGTTTTCTCCTATTAATATTGTGCTAATTTTGTAAGAAAATATTTCTGTATCTGTTGATTAGATTATAAATTTATTTTTTTCACTTTTTTCTGCTATTGCTATTTACATTTTCCTCCCTCCCTCTCTTCTCTCCCTGCCCCTTCTCTCTCGTTCCTTTGCCTTCAGTCCCTTTATCCGTTCCTCATTTACTTATATGGTGTACTCCATTAGTTGAGTTTTTAATCTTAAGAAGCTATTGCAGTTCTGGAATGAATGAGATTTCATTTTGTCATATTACCTATTCCATTTGTTTATCAATTTTAGTTGCTAAATGTTAAAAAAAAAGTATTTTTTTTTAAGAAGGACACTGTTAGGCGCTTTTTGACCTGTGATTTGGACCTGGAAGATATTTTCTTCTACTGTCTGGTTTTGAATCAGGGTTACACTAAACTTACATGAAAGATAAAAAGTATTATGTCTTCTATTTTCTGGAACAGTTTGTACAGAATTCATATTATTTCCTCTTTAAACATTGAATAGAATTTTTCGTGAACACAGCTTGAGCTGCAAGTTTATTGAGAAAAGTTTTTGGTAGCAATACGACCTTTCTATTTATTTTTCCCTGATTTCTGTCAGCTTGATTATTCAACAAGTTTTCTACTTCGTCTTCATTGTCCAACTAATTGAAAAACTTTTCCCAATATTTCCTTACTATCATTTAATGGCTATAGCAACTATAAAGATGTCTCTATTCCTTTCTTGATATTAGTAATTTATATTTTCCTCGCTTATTTATCAGTTGATAGATTTTTCTAAAGAAATAGATTTTGTTTTATTGACATTCTCCATTTTTTTCTGTATCCCTTTGTTTCTATTTTTCTAATTTTTAACATCTTATTTTGAAAAAAATTTATTTCTCATGTTTAAAGAAGAAAATTTGATAATTGATTTGAATTCTTTTCTCTTTCTAAGTATAAAAATTTAGCAATATAAATATGTCTATGTTTTGATTTAGCAATATCCCTTATATTTGAGTGGTTTCTTCAAAAACAGTTTAAAATATTCATTATGATTTGTTATTTGACTATGGACTATTCTGAAATACGTCATTTAATTTACAAATATATGAGGATTTCTCAGATACTTGTGGTCATTGATTTTTTTCTTAATTCTATCGTAGTCACAGAGCAAACCTTTTATGATTGGCTTACTTCTATTTTTAATGAGATTTGCTTTTTGGCCAGAATATGACTTATTTTGATGAAGTTTCACCGAACACCTAAAAATTGTTCCTTTTTGGTTGAAATTCTAATATTTTGTGAAAATATAATGTGTATATCATTAAATCAATTTGACTGATATTACACTTAGTTTTCCGAACCCTTTATTATATTTTATCATTTAAATTCTACCCTTCCTATATACTGCAGAGCCATATTTGAATCTCCAATTATAATATTGCTTTGAAAACCATTTTTATATGTTTATGTTTAGTGTATTTTAAAGCATAATTCAATTTTTATATTATCTTGAGGAATTGATAGATTTTTAAATGTAAGTATACATTTTTACCTCTGATTATAAATTTTGTTTTGTATTTTTTCTGATATTCATCTACTCAATAGCTGCTTTTTGAGTAATGTTTTCATAGTATATTATTTTTCCTCACATTAATTTTAATCTTTTTGCATGTTTAAAACTAAGACGTGTTCTTATAGACAGTCCATAGCTGAATTTAACTTTAATATCTTTCAAAAATATCATTTTCTTCTTTATTTAGATTATTTTTACAATTTTACCTTCGTCTCTAGTTCATTTTCTTTCCACATATTTTAATTTTTAAATTTTAGCTTATTAGTACAGGTATGTAATGCACAATGTTTACAGTCTTTGTGGGGATTTGGTACATGAACATAACATATCATAATTATTTTTTTCACCTCTTTCCCTTCCCTCCCTGCCCCCTCTAATCATCCCTAGAACCTTTTCCTTTTTCTTTTTTTCTTTTATTACATGCTTACACTACATGTTTGCATTCCTTGTGTGGAGTCAATGCATGTGTGTAACACATCCCATTCCTTTATATCATCCCTTATCCCTTCCCTCCCTCAATCTCTTGATCCTTCCTTCCTGAGAATGATCTCAGGAAGTATCCTGTTATCAATCTTTTATTTTGCTCTTTATTTTACTCTGGGTTTCTCAGAAGATAAAAATACTGTGTTTAAGCTTGTGTGTCTGGTTTATTTCACATGATATTATGATCTCAAGGAGCATCTATTTTTCTACAGAGTACTGAAGTTTCTCTTTCTTTATGGCAGAGTAGTACTTCACAGTGTGTAAGTACCACATTCTCTTTATTTTTTTTTATTTATTAAATTCTTTTATTGGTACACTGTAGGTATACAACACAATTACATTTCTCATTGGGAATTGTACCTTTACATAATGCATCTTGGTTCTTATTTTTTCCCCATTCCTAGCCCTCCCTTCACACCCTCCACCCTTCCCTATTTACAAAGACTTTATTTCCATTTTTACCATTTCTCAGCATTTTTCCTTTCCCTTCTTTCCTTTCCCCTGCCCCTCCCACTACCCCTACCACTTTGGACCTTTTCTTGCTATTTTACATTATCGATTATTCATTCTAATCATTGGTACATTTTAGGTATTCAATATAATGACTTTCATCATTGGAAATTTGCACCTTTACATAGTCTCTCTTGGTTCTTATTTTTCACCCTTGCCCAGCCCTCCCTTCAACCCCTCCATTTCTCCCTATTTACAAAGATTTTGTTTATCCATTCATATGTTGATGGAAATATGGGCCACTTCCAAGATTTAGGTAGTATGAATTGTGCTGCTATAAACCTGGCTATGTATGTTTCTCTGAAATATGATGGTTTTAGTTTTTTTGAGAAGATTCCTAGATGGAGAATAGCTCGGTCCAATAGAATTTTTAGCTTTAGTGTTTTGAATTGCTGTACTGATTTTCACAGTGGTTGTACCAGCCTACATTCCCACCAACATTGTAAAAGGCTTCCTTTTTCCCTTGAAGCTTCTCCAGCATTTGCTATTATTTGATTGCTTGATGACGTCTATACATAAATTAATTTTTATTTTTAATATTTGCCCTGCAGTTTAAAATTTATGTCTTGTAATTATTATAGCATGTATTGCCCCAATACTATACACATTATGTGAGAATCTCACAACTGCATGCTTCCATTTTTTATCTCTCCACTGATGTTATTATTTTATGGCAGTTTACTTTCATGCATATATACATAAACCACATATTATGTTGATATTATCTTAAACATTTACCTTTATAATAAATTAAGCAATGTGATTAGTCTTTTATGTTTTTCTATATACTTCACAGCATTTTCCATCTCCAGAGTTTCTTCCTTATTTTGTATTCATGGACATTTACATATAGTATTATTATATTCCTTCTGCCTGAAAGTCTTTTTTTAAAACATTCTTTAAAATGTAGTTTGAGGGAAATGGCTGCCCTCATGTTTTATTTTTCTTTCTTAAAATTTTTTTTAACTTTGACTTCATGTTTTTCACTTATACTTATAAGTGAGGATTTGCTTCCTTCAGTACTTTAAAGATGCTGATCTATTGTTTTAGGGTTGTGAGTCATATTTTCTACACTGCTTTTAAGAAGTGATAATTTTTTGAATGCTGGACAGCATTGGTGAATTTTGGATTTTTAGATATTATTTTAGAATATAGGCATTTGTCCTGAGATGCAGTCAAATTACTGAGAGTCAGTTAAATTACTTAGCATTATCTTTTTTTTTTTTTTGTACCGGGGATCGAACTAGGGTCCTTGCGCTTGCGCAGCAGGCGGCGAAACCACTGAGCTAAATCCCGGGCTCTAGAATTATCTTTTAAAAGGCTCATTTTTTATTGATGGCATCCAGAAAATACACCTCACCTCAAATGTTAGTTTTATCCCACCAACGAGAGATAGCCTTCGAAACTATCCGAAGCATTATTAGCTGTTTGTTTTCTGACCGATGGGAACACATATTATGTCCAGCCTCATTCCAGACTTCAACATGATTTGAGCTGCTCTCCAATAATTTTCCTGGTCAAGAAGTTCTTTCTCACTCAGGCTCATGTAGATATTGAGATGGAGACCTTAATTTCCTTGGAAATATGCAATGCTCTTCCTACATAGCGCCTTTTTCTCCTCTGTCCTCCAAGTTCTAGACTCTTTGGTCTCTGGTAACTTTAAGCTTATCCACTCAATGTGGTGAGATGTTGAAGCTGCTTTTTGATCTTACTCTTTGATTTCTTTTTCTTGGAATCTGCATCCAGGTAGTAATTTAAAGAAATAATAGGATTATTGTTTGTTTGTTTTCAGAGATCTCTATCCATTCTACCTGCTGCACTATTTACATTTATGCATGTATGTATATGAAACATTGTTACAATTTGTTTATTTTTCTAATTGTTTTTAACAAGAATAAACTGAGATCTTATGACTTCACTACTGGTGGAAGCGATGTTTCTGGTATTCCTGCATTTTAGTGTGATTTCTTTATTCAAGTCTTAACCATGTCACCTACTGTTTTGGGATCAGAAGTACTTTGTGTTTTCACTGTAATTCTCAATTTCCATAAACACTCTCTTTGCCTTTATTTCTGCTTGCAGCTTGAGCAATTCTCTCCTTGGTATCTTTCTTACAATAATTTCACAAAAGCATGTGATTGTAGCCAAGAGAAACTAATGCTTTCATTCTTCTCTGTCTCTTCCCCACAACTGCTAGTTCATTAGACATGTGATCTTTCCACAGGAAATTGCAGGCAAGAGTTTCACCGTATGCTTTGCTACTTTGTAATATGGGTCATCATCTCTTCGGCCTCTAGTAAGTTTTATTATCTCTTGTTTCCTGTATGCTAAGTTTCTGTCACGGTTTTTGATTTCTTTTTTTACACAGCCTGTCTGTTGTGTTTACCTGGACACTGATAGGCAGCTGGTAGTGAGAAAAAGGAATGAGGGACCAGTGAGGGTAAAGTGCAAGCGGTACATGAAGTCTCTTCCCACACTACTAGGGCAAATTGACCCCTTTCACATTTGCATGCAAATGGTGATGGAAAATTTATTTAGGTGCCAAGTCAGAAAATAAAGGACAGGTTTAATGTACTATGATCCTATCTTCATATAATGCTAGGACTTCTTTTATTGACGGAGATACCTGTAGTAACACCCTGATTTACTCCATGACCAATACTAGAGTGATTTACCCACTCAGTGTGGGGAGTCGGTTCATACATGAGTGTCAGCTGACTAGCCAAATCCTGGAGAGGAAACTGCTGCCCTAAGACAAGCTTGATGCTTTAGATCAGTCTGAATGCATCACAATTTCTAAACATTTCACAGCTATTGGATTCAATGCTTTAGGCCAAGCAGAGGAAAACAGTAATAATTATTTTCTCATAACTATTTAGGAAGTCATGCCTCATACTAAATTTACTTGAAATGCATTTTAAAAATAATATTGATGAAGTACTCAGGAGTATTCAGGAGAGAGTGAAAGAGTAGACTGAGTATATCATGAGTAACCAGTCCATCTACACACGATGTCATTCAGGAAAGCCCAGAAACTTGAAGGCTCTGAGATACACATCAATGACGGTAGAAACAGTACACTTGAATTGTGATTGACGGCTGCATTTGTTTACTGGGGAGCTGGTAAGCAATGTTACAGTTGAGTGAATCCATTATTTTTAGGGGATTGGCTAGTCCTGGGATGGCTGCATCTAAGAGGAGAGGCAAAAAGAGGCAAATAGTCTACCTGGGCAGTCAGAATGGTCTTCCATTGCGTTACGTTGTGATTTAATTGATCTTTGGTCTCCTACATCCCAGAGAGATGGACAGTCCAACATACATAATTATTATAATTGAAGAAAACTCACACTTTATTTGATTACTCTACTTTTAAATATCATGACAGTGAGGTGCAACTTCCTCCTCAAAATCAAACATGGATGACTTCACAGACCTAAAACCACTTGAATGAAATTAAGCTTGAGGACAGTTGAGAAGCTTGTGAAGACTAAATATCAGAAGTATACTCTATTAACTGTTCTCTTGGCCTTTCCCAATGGTCCTTGCAGCTATTCACAAGTCTAATTTTAAGTAGAGAAAATACAATCACTGACAACATTTTTTAAAACAAAATTAAACATTAGGTCTGACCTAACACTAGTAGAGACCCAGCACTTCATTGTAGTCTACTCGTAAGAAATGTAATCATTTAGTGATTAACTTAACAAACATAGTGAATATCTAATATGTGGTAAGTACAGGGCATAAACATATGGTAACACACAGTTGGGAAGGGGGTTAATGAAGGACCCTAGTTAGCAAAACAGACTCCGTATTGTTGCTGAACGACCCACCTGCCTGCCCTTTAGATGAACTTAGAAGGAGGAAGCTTAGAAACCTCCTCCCCTTAGAAAGTCTTTTAGAAACAACAAGTAATCAACTATTGTTTTACAAAAGTTCTAATGGCAGGACATTCTGCTTCTGTACCTTTTGCTTGCTTTGCTAGTTCTATCACATAGCGGGGCCTAGAAACTGTTGGCCTCAAAGGTGTATAAAACATGTCTCCCCCCAGTCAGGGCTGGAGTCAATGCTCGGCTCAGGTCCTGGCTGGTAATAAACTCCTGTGTGAATTTAATATCGGTCTCTGATTGGTTCTTTCTCTCTGGGTGTAACAGCTAAAATTATAATAAGGTTAAGTAATGTAAAATGTCAAGTAAAACCAGAGAGAAGTGTGAGAGCTTTGTATATGCCTGTCTTTAGGAAGAGAATTATGGGCAGAAAAGTGGGGCAATGCAAAAACCAGAGGTGCCACCCTCCTGATGTGCCTGAGGATTTGAAGATGTCTGTATCATACTGAAAGGGAAGATATTGCATAGTTAGATGTGTAAATCTGGAAATCCAAAAAAGAATACCAGATGGTAGAATATGCCAACATGATTATCATCATCACAGTGCTTTTATTCTAAGGGATGCACCTGTATTAAATTATGAAGAGGATGGGTCTAACTAGCAAAGAGAATGAATGGTTCTTATACTCCGGTTACCTAAAATTGAGGACCTTCATTTTTTTTTTTGTACCGAGGATTGAACTAGGGTCCTTGTGCTTGCTCAGCAGGCAGTGAAACCACTGAGCTAAATCCCCGGCCTGTCCTTCATATTTTATAAGAAGCTAAGATCTTTGAATAAATTTGACTGGTGTAAGAGCAAGTGGTACCAAAATATGCCCTCTATCTTTTTTTCCCTAGCTCTAGAGTATATAATTGGAAGAGATATAAGCAACTAACAAATCTCTGTATCAGATTGATGTATAGAATAATTAATACAGTAAGGACTATGTTGAAGTCTCCATAGTAATCTCTGTTCTAAAACCAATTAAACAAAAGTAAAGTCACGTGTTATAAGACAGATATGTCACATATTTTATGCTCAAAATTCAAACTCTGCCATTGTAACTTCAACAAAATTTTACTTAATGTTCTAATTTGACCAATGTGAAAGGCTAAAATAGCAGTGGATTATTACCGGGTTAACCAGGTATGTACTAACTAAAATTGTATCTATGACCTTAGATGTTGGTACAGTACATACAGTCTCTATCACCTAGTTTTCTTATTTTAATAGGAACATTTCATTTCATTAAATAAAAAAATCTCATAAGTAATTTGCTTGTTTTTCCTCCCTGAAAACATCTCTTCTCTGCAATATCTCTGAAATCAAATTTTCTAATTTGTACTATTTTGGTTCCCAGAGATCTTGATTATCAAACTGAGTCTCATTATGTCATGCTGGTTTACCATACTGATGACTTCATGACTACAGGAAGTGTAGTGGAAACAAAAGCAACCACATGAATGCTTTGTAAGACATTCGCATCATTGCAGATGCAAGGTAAAACCCTTGCTTCCAAGAATGCTTGATACAGATAGTTGTGGGTTTCTCATTCTGTTTTGTTTTGTTTGTGCTTTTGGGGATCAAACTCAGAACTCTTCACATAGGAAGCAAGTGATATACCACTGAGATATACATCTAGCTTCCAGATATAATTTTAGACATAACAAGCTAGCTAAATTGCTTAATAGACAGATTAGATATTCGTTAGTTATAAATTAAATATAGATATTGATGCAGATGATATATTTTTGCAGTAAAATACTAATAGGTCATAATTTCTGATTTCAAGCACTCAGAGCTCAGTTCTAGAAAAAATATTTATATCAGGATAATATTACAGATATATTTCTCATATTATGTAATAAATCCAGACTAGAAATGAGTTGTGTTGGCAGGCACAGTCAATGAAGGAGAATATCTAGCATTAACATAAAAATTTTGAATCTTTTTTTTTTAAATTTATACTTGGGATTGAACTCCAGGCCTTGAACTTGCAAGGCAGGCAGTGGAACCACTGACCTAAATCCCTGGCCCAAAAGTTTTGAAACTTTAAAGACAAAGGCATTGTCTTCTAAGCTGCCAAGAAAAAAAAGGAGTGATGAATTGAGCAGATGAATAATTTTGAATCTTAGTATCAGGTCCAGATTGAAAGAAAAATAGGGAAAAAGCTAAATGATGATGATTGAATTTACATCAGTATAACTGTGCCAAAATGGTTTTTTACTTTACAGGCAGAAGCTGAGTGTATTTCAAAGTTAGAGGCCAAAATAACTTATCAACTGGTAATCTCTATTGTAAAGTTTAAAGCAAGAGAAACGTTAGAAGCTCAAGTAATACAAGTTTAAAGAACACAATGGAGTTTAATTGTCACATACACTTGATTTTGTTGAGCAAAATGTGTTAATAAAAATAACACGATGGGCATGCAGCTGCACAACTGTTATCCCAGCATTTGGGAGGGTCACCATGAGTTAGAGGCTAGCATGGGCTACATGGTGGGTTCAAGGCTACTCTGGATTACATAGTGAGACCTTGTATCAGAACACCAAAACAAACTGTAGTCAGTCTTCATACCTATCGAAATACTGTTTCTAGGTGGCTATAACAAATCCAGAATTCATGCCACCATTCACAAACAACAATCAGGGAGGATGTTGATGAAAACGTGTTTTTCTTTCAATTGTGCTAATGTTCTTTGTGTTTTTCCAGAAATAGAAGATAAAAATTCCCTGATATTTCTTCAAGAAACTCAATCCTGGACTCAATGACGAGAAATTGGTGATATGGCTACTTCCAGTTTCTAAAACCTCAAAGAAGTATTATATCTATAAACTCAGTTAGCCATTATTAACCCTTGAGGTAGAGCATAATACATTTCTAAATACCACCAGCATGTGTCAGCAAGGAAAAAAGAGCCAGGTGACTGCTGGTTTACAATTAAAAAGTGTACAGCATAAACCAATAATATTAATTCAGTGCATAGTGAGTATCATGTGATAATAGACAAATCAATGGGCAGATACAAGCAAAATCTATGTAGCTAAAATATACGCCTTAAAATGGAGATTAATTAAATGGGTGTGTTCAACATCGGTCCATTGATTCATTTGTTCATTCATGTAGCAATTGAGTTTTCCATGCATTAGTAATCATCTTGGTCTGTTTTCTGTTACTATAGTAAAACAAATAAGGACAGGTAATTTATAAAGGATACAGTATGTGACTTCTGGTTTCTGAGACAAGTCGTCCAAGGGCATCCTATTGCAAAATAGCTCAACCTTGATAGCTCGGTTCTCTTACACTTCTTAGAAAACCACTAATGCCATTCTGGGAAGCACTGAACACCTGACCTTACCTAGTCCTCTTACTTTGTAAATACTCCACCTCCAAGTAACATTGATTCAGGGATTCAGGTTCCAACATCCAAAATTTTAAGGCACACACTCAAACCGGAGCCAGAATTGTACTAAATTCTAGGTATAGATTAGTGATTGAAATTATTTATATTCTAGTATCTGAAATGTTATGAATATGCCAGAGAAAACAATACAAGCTAGGAAATTTATACTACTTCTATATCATGGTTGTGTAATATTTAAAAATAATCACATGTACCTTGCAGATAAATCTTGAAACTATTAGTAATATCTGTAAAACTGTAGAGTAAATTTTATGAATACTTCAATTTTTAAAAATTTTATGATAATTTTATGAAAAAATGGAACCGACTAAGACTACTTAAGAATATAACTTTTTTTCGGGTTTTAAATAGATCAACAAAGATACTTACAATAAACAACTTCATAATGTCAAACCAGGGACTAAATCAGGGACAGTACCAAAAACAAAATGACAAGGCATTTAAGCAAGTCACAAACCCAGACTTCCATCCCACAAAAGGCAATTTCTGGGGGAAATGAGGTGCAAAAGTCTGAAAATCAACCACCTGGACACCCTGAACTGATAGCACAGGAAGTAACAAAACAGATGAATGAAGCTCTAGAAAAATTCAAAGCAGAAATAATCTCCAAGATAACTACAGAGATGGAGAGCAGAGTGAAAGACATGATTAGAGGCTCTATAACAGAAACTGATAAAAAAAAAATAGATGAGCTCAGAAACAGGCTGGAAGCCAGGAATGCCCAGCATAAGAAAGAAATGGAAACCATGATCGCCCAACATAAGAAAGAAATGGAATCCATGAAAAAGATTCAAACAGATATTCAGGAGATTAAAATCTCCATTGAAAGCATGCAGAGCAGATTAAGAGAATCTGAAGATAGAATATCGGTTATAGAAGACAGGATTGCGGTGAAGGACCATGACAACAGAGATTTCTTAAAAATAGTAAGGGATCATGAGAAATCAATTCAACAGCTGCTAGATGATGCAAAGAAGAATAACATAAGACTGATAGGAGTCCATGAAAAAACAGGAGAAAGTACAATTGACATAAAAAAACTGTTCACAAAAGTAATAGTAGAATACTTCCCAGACAGAGGAGGAGAATTGGACATACAGATAAGCGAGGCATATAGAACTTCACCCAGACATGATAAAAAAAAAATCTACACCTAGACCTATAATAGTCAAGATCCCAGAAACGCAACAGAAGAACAAAATCCTACAGGCAGTTAGAGAAAAGAAACAAAGCACCTATAAAGGAAAGCCCATCAGAATCCCGGCAGACTTCTCAACACAAACCCTCAAATCAAAGAGACCCTGGAGTGAAGTATTTCAAGCTCTAAAAGAAAGTAACTTCCAACCTAGACTGTTGTATCCTGCAAAATTATCTTTCAAAATTGATGGGGAAATTAGATGCTTCCATGACAAAGAACACCTGAGAAATTTCGTGAACACCAAACCAGCACTCCAAACAATTCTAAGCAATATCCTAGAAAAAGGCAACGAAGGTCACAATTCCATGAGGCTCAACAGAGGGAAGCCACCAGACAAGGTAAGAAACTAAAGGGAAAGGGGGAAAAAGAAATAAGAGCCAACAACAGTAAAATCTCATGACAAGGAAGAGTCAATATCTCTCAATTATAACTATCAATGTTAATGGTTTCAATTCACCAATCAAAAGAAGTAGATAGAATGAATTAAGAAGCAAAATCCAGCAATATGCTGTATAGAAGAAACACACCTAACTCAAAAAGAAATTCATAGACTGAAAGTAAAAGGATGGAAAACAGCTCTCCATGTGACAGGAACCCAGAAAAAAGCAGGGGTAGCAATCTTATTTGCAGACAAAGTAGATTTCAAACCAAAACTAATTAAGAGAGACAAAGATGGTCATTACATCCTTGTGAAGGGAACAACCCAAGAGGAAGAGATGACAATCCTAAATATATATGCACCAAATATGAATGCCCCCAATTATACAAAACAAATATTAATGGACATGAAAAATCAAATAAGCACTAACACAGTTGTAGTGGGGGACCTCAATACCCCACTATCACAAATAGACAGATCATCTAGACAAAAAATTAACAATGCAATTCTAGAACTGAACCAAGCTATTGAACAAATGGACTTAATAGATATTTACAGAGTGTTCCACCCCACAAAATCAGAATACACATTCTTTTCAGCTGCACTCGGGTCATTCTCCAAAATACACCACATGCTAGCTCATAGGACATGTCTAAGACAATGTAAAAGAATTGAAATTACTTCCTGTATATTATCAGACCACAGTGCAATAAAATTGGAGATCAATAACATGAGAAAGTGCAAAACTCCCACAAAAAACTGGAAATTGAATAACACCCTCCTGAACAACCAATAGGTCACAGAGGAAATTAAAGAAGAAATTAGACAGTTTCTACAAGTAAATGATAATGCCAATACACCATACAGGAATCTATGGGACACAATGAAAGCAGTTCTATGAGGGAAATTCATAGCAGTGAATGCCCATATTAGGAAAACAGAGAGAACTCAGATAAATAATCTAATGCAGAACCTCAAACTAATAGAAAAAGAAGAGAATAATAAACCCAAAGCCCGCACAAGAGAGGAAATTATAAAGATCAGAGCAGAAATCAATGCAATGGAGACTAAGAGAACGATACAAAAAATTAATGAATCAAAGAGTTGGTTTTTTGAAAGAATAAATAAAATCGATAAACCTTTAGCCAACCTTACCAAAAAAGGAAAGAAAAGACTCAAATCCATGCAATTAAGAATGAAAAAGGTGAAGCCACAACAGATCCAGCAGAAATTCAGAGGATCATCAGTATCTACTTTGAGAACCTGTACTCTAATAAAATGGAAAACACAGAAGAAATGGACAGATTCCTAGATACATACAAATTGCCAAAGTTAAATGAAGAAGATATAGAAATTCTAAAAAGCCCAATTACAATGAGTGAAATTGAAAATGCAATAAAAAATTTACCAACAAAGAAAAGCCCAGGTCCTGATGGCTTCACTGCTGAATTCTACAAGACATTTAAAGAAGAACTAATGCCATTACTCTTTAAACTCATCAAGGAAATTGAAAGGGAAGCAAGGCTTCCAAACTCATTCCAGGAAGCAAGTGTGACTTTGATTCCAAAACCAGGGTAAGACCCAACCCAAAAAGAGAACTACAGGCCAATCTCCATAATGAACATAGGTGCAAAATCCTCAACAAGATACTGGCAAACAGAATACAGAGGGTCATCAACAAGATCATACACCCTGACTAAGTTGGATTTATCCCAGGGATACAAGGATGGTTCAACATATGTAAATCAATAAATGTAATGCACTATATTAACAGAGTCAAGGACAAAAAACATATGATCATCTCAATAGATGCAGAAAAGGCATTCAACAAAATCCAACACCCATTCATGATAAAAACCCTACAGAAAATTGGAATAGAAAGTCTTTATCTCCACCTGATTAAGGCTATCTATGAAAAACCAACAGGCAACATCATACTAAATGGTCAAAAACTGAAAACTTTCACACTAAAATCAGGAACAAGACAAGGATGCCCACTATCACCACTCCTGTTCAATATAGTTCTGGAAACATTAGCCACAGCAATTAGAAAAGAGAAAGAAATAAAAGGAATAAAGATAGGAAAGGAATTTAAAC
Organism: Heterocephalus glaber; assembly: GCF_053883595.1. Classification (NCBI taxonomy): domain Eukaryota; kingdom Metazoa; phylum Chordata; class Mammalia; order Rodentia; family Bathyergidae; genus Heterocephalus; species Heterocephalus glaber. The sequence goes on from NW_028258379.1 coordinate 25,466,368, forward strand.
TCTTATTATTTGCTGATGATATGATACTTTACATAGAAGACCCAAAAAACTCTACCAAAAGACTTCTGGACTTAATAGACAGATTCAGTAGAGTAACTGGATATAAGATCAACACTCGAAAAACAATAGCCTTCTTATACACAAATAGCAGACTCATTGAGAGAGAAATTAGGGAAACAATTCCTTTTACAATGTTATCAAAAAAATGAAATATGTAGGAATCAAACTAACAAAGGAAGCAAAAGACCTCTAGGCTGAAAACTACAGCACCCTGAAAAAGGAGATCGAGGAGGATATAAGAAAATGGAAAGACAGCCCTTATTCCTGGGTAGGAAGAATCAATATAGTGAAAATGGCCATACTTCCAAAACTGCTATATAGATTTAATGCAATGCTGATTGAAATTCCAACAATATACTTCACAGAGCTAGAGAAAAAATCCAAAAATTCATTTGGAACCAGAAGAGACCTAGAATAGCAAAAACAATTCTGGGCAACAGTGACATGGCTGGGGGTATCACAATACCCAACTTGAAGCTATACTACAAAGCTACTCTGATAAAAACAGCTTGGTACTGGCAAAGAAACAGACCTGAGGATCAGTGGAATAGACTAGAAGATGCAAAAACAACTTCAGGCATACTCAGCCACTTCATCTTTGACAAAGGAGACAAACATCCTCATTGGACTAAAGATAGCCTATTTAATAAATGGTGTTGGAAAAACTGGATTTCAACCTGTCAGAGATTAAAACTAGACCCATATCTATCACCATGCACTAAACTGAGATCGAAGTGGATTAAAAATCTAAATATTAAGACAGAAACACTAAACTTGCTGGATGATAAGTTAGGTAGAAGTCTTGAAGATATTGGCCTAGGAAAAGCCTTTATGAACAAAACCTCAGGAGCACGGGAACTAGCAGAAAGAATCAACAACTGGGATTTTATATTATTAAAAAGTTTCTGCACTGCAAGAGAAACCACCAACAGAGCTAACAGACAACCTACAATCTGGGAAACAAATTTTAGCAGCTGTAACTCAGACAAAGGGCTACTATCTAGAACATATAAAGAGCTGAAAAAAATCAGACATCCCAAATTCAAAGACCCAACTCAAAAATGGGCATCTGAAATGAACAGACATTTCTCAGACAAAGAAGTAAAAGCAGCAAATAATAAACATATGAAAAAATGTTCAACATCACTGGTCATTCAAGAGATGCAGATGAAAACAACACTGAGATTCCACCTCACCCCAGAAAGAATGGCTGCTATCAAGAAATCAACCAATAACAAATGCTGGTGAGGGTGTGGAGAGAAAGGAACCCTTCTCCATTGTTGGTGGGAGTGCTGACTGGTGCAACCACTATGGAAATCAGTGTGGAGATACCTCAGAGAACTAGGGCTGGAGGTCCCATTTGACCCAGCTATTTCCCTGCTGGGTATTTTCCTAAAAGAATTAAAATAATCATACCACAGAGATATATGTGTACCCATGTTTATCGCCGCACAGTTTGTAATAGCTAGAGCTTGGAAACAGCCCAAGTGCCCATAAACTGGAAACTGGATAAAGAAGATGTGGTTTTTTAATAAAATGGAGAACTACTCAGCCATAAAGAACAAGAAACTATTGTCATTTATAGCTAAATGGATGGATATTGAGGCCATACTCTTAAGTGAAATAAATAGGACACACGTGTAAATACGGAATAGTTTCTCTAGTGTGAGAAACTGAGAGTGTAAATAAGGATAAAAGGGATTAATAACTAATAATTGATACTTTGAAATAGGAAAAGGTCCAAAGGGGTAAGGGTGGCGGGAGGGGAAGGGGAAAGGAAAGAATGGAAAGGAAAAATTATGAGAAAAGAAAAAAAAAGGAAACTAAGTATGTAAATAGGGAAGGGTTTAGGGGTGAAGGGCGCACTGGTAATGGGGAAAAAATAAGAACTAAGATACATCATGCACAGGTACAAGCACCCAAAGATCAATGTAAACGTGTTGTATACCTAAAATGTACCAATAAAAGAATTTAAGGAAAAAAAAGAATATAACATTTTTCTTCCTGGATCATCAATACTTTATTTTCTGGGAAATCTCTCCTCCTCAATTCATTGTTGTTTTCCATGTTAACAATTAAGATTTTAAAATTAATTCCCATGTGATTTATTAGTGTGCTTTGTCGAATTAGTTGTGTATGCTTCTCCCGGCTCTCTAGTTCATCAGCAAGTTGCAAGGGAAGAAACATGCCATGTATTCTCTATTCCCAGGACCTGAGCCACAACAAATTATTTTTGAGTCCGCAAATAACTACAAATATGAATATTTTGAGGAAAATGCTCATATAATATTTGGCCAAATGAATCTTGTAAATACTCAATAAATACTGACTGATGCAGTGAGTGGATCTTTATAGAACTGTAATCATATTGATTATCAACATTTTGTTTTAAGATGTTTAATGAAATTTAACATTTGCTAAATACATCTTCTCAAGTAAAATGCAACATTTTGACCATTTTACATTCAAGATCCAATTACAATGTAAAATCCAATTAAATTTGGACACAACTGTGGATATCTTTCTCAATGGCTCTTCTTGGCTGATTTATCTAGACTTTGTGTGGAATCTACTGAACTCAGTATCATACTGAGTTTACCTTTGCTTGATTCACCTGCCAGATAATTGTTAGGCCTGGTGCTGTTGATGGAACTTCATATCATTAAATCAGCCTTTGCTTTCTACTCCAGAGTAACTGCACACTTGGGTTTTTTCTTTGTTGTTGTTTCTTTTTCACTTATTCATTTATTTACCAGTTACATAAAAACGGGACAGGGAGGGAAGGCCATGGCTACCCATTGAAAGGGACAAAGAAAGAGGCCCCAACACTATTTTTGCCCTTTCAACCAATAAAGTAAGGTTCACTGATTTAGTCTCCTTACATTTCAAGAGGATGTATTTTATTTAAATATACTGAAGGCAAATCATTTATGAGTTGAATCTTCCACTTGAGTGAACATCAGGCTTAAAAAAAGGAAAGAGCATGAACCACAGAAGGTTCCAAAAAATGGGTACATAAAGTTTCACTTGTCTTTGAAATATCTATTCTAAAAATAATTGCAGGGCCAGGACATTTCTATATCCTGTCATTTTTGTGGAGATTTAATATTTTACCTAATGAAGACAGTTATCTAGATTGTTTTAAAATAATTATTCATTCTTAAATGCTGCTGGCAAAGACAAATATCTTAAAAGTCTTTGATGTTACATAAACAATTCTATTTTCATTACATGTATTTCAACAAATTCCCATGAAAAGTTAAGTCTTAGGTACTTTTGAGGGCCAGAAATGTTGGTGTGTAGAGGAGATAGTGGTTGATAATGAAAGGATACAAATGGTTTAGTTTTACCTGTCCATGTTTTTGTTGGTCCTGAACAGCAAAATGAAGTATGTTAATCTTTTTCAAAACATACAGACTTATGGAAATGTAAGGTACCAGCTGGTCAACTCTCAAGTCACTGGCTAAATTCAAGTCTTAGAAATAAATCTGTTTAAATGTGACCTTGTTTGAAAGAAAGTCATTGGTTTCAGTATTGCTTTCAAAAGAAAACAAAAAAGTAAACATGCTATCAAAATATCTTTTTCTAGATACGTTTTACTTAAAAATTGGAAAATTAATATTCAATATGAAATCTCAAAAAGGAAATATGTCTTTTTAAAATCAATCTAATGTTGAGGGAGTTAAACTTCCTTAAATCATGAACTCTTTCAGGTGAGAAGTAGCATAACGTCTCATTATCATTATCAAAATTCTACATGCAAACATGTGTGGTAAATCTTACCCCAGATTTCTGGTCGACAATTTCTTCCCATCACTACATTAAAAGCATCAGTTCTTCTCCACATATTTCAAAACTTGAAGCCAGTGAGACCACCCAGTCCCCAAACTAACTACAGTAATATCTTCTCTCACACTGAATAGAGAAAATATGTTGAGATCCCCTGCAATTTCTGCTTCCACCTATTTGAAACTGTCTATTGTTGCTTCTATTTTATTTTGCTTTCTTTTTCATTAACACCTGTGTATTGAGAGTGCTCCCTCTCACATCTTGGAAAACATTGCTTTTAAGTGTTGCTTATTAGCTTTTCTCTAGTCAGTAATAATAATCAAATTCCTAAAATGATCATTAGCTATGTTTGTATTATGATTGTTCCATTTAAAGTATTTTGCTTTTTAAATTTTGTTTTTACTTTGATTCCTCACAGTAAGTTAAAAAAGTGAAATAAAATTTGATTTTGCTTACTGGATATTAAACTAAAATGCTTAACAAGTACTTTTTTCATACCTGAAAACTATATTTTTCTTGAACACTTTGATAATTCATAATCATTAATTTACACATGAGAAGTTACTTAGAAGTGTACTAGAGATAAATTTTACTTTTAATATGACATGTTGATGCAAATTTAGATGTGTGTTTCACCAATAGCTGGAAACAAAAACCCTGGTGTTAAAACAATAGCACTGAGTAATGTGAAACTGTATCTTCCATCTGTGATCCCATCTCTTCTAGTGTGATAGAAATAACACTCAAACCTCTATAATTCTTTCCTATTCCCTCTGCTCCTGCTCTGTATATTTTCTTGTGACACTGGAAGAAGTTTAACCTGCTAACAAATGCACATATTTGCATATTAACATAGTCATATACATATGCGCATGTTGTGTGTATATATTTACATATACACATTTGTGTCACAGTAACACTACAAGTAGTATTGATGTGGGTTTCCTCCCTCCTTTCATTGTAGGAGCTGCTGCTGTTCTTAAATAACCCTTAATTCATGGGTCTCTCCAGGGGTTATCCCCATGTGATCCCAGAAACTCCTTCCCTCCCATTATGTAGTATCTGTCAGTTTTTTCCTTCCTTATTTATCTTGTGGGGGAGATGCTACAGAATAGCGAGCTAGGAAATCAACTGTTCCCATGGATTCATTATTGAAATCAGTACCAGCTTCTGAGCTTTTCATGCTCCTAAAAAACGCTATGTGCACAGAAAACACTGTCGAGATCCTATGCTGCTAATTTTCTGATGAGTGGGGTAAGATGTGGCTACCTGGGCAGTAGTATTGGGTTGATTATGTCACAAGCTTTGGTGCTGTTTTACAGCTATTCACAAGCCAAAGTTATTAGCGTTTGTCTCTATACACCTTGGGTTGACCCCAGAAATGTGAATTCTCAAATCCCATTTATTAACCTCTAAAACTCTAGGTTCACATATGACCTCACAGCATAGATTGGGATTCAAAGTGCCTACCATGTACCAAGCACTGTATTGATTTTGGAACAGAAAGATCAATAGGAGTAAATGTTGATGCAAATGATTTTATTGGATGACATAAGAGACAGATGTGTGAACAACTAACATGTGTCTATGACTGTAATAGAAAAATATGCAAAGTGTTATGAAAACACAAAGAAAGAGGCATTTTATTCTGCCTGAACAATAAAGTTTCTTACAGAAGAGAAAATCTATAACAAGATTTTCAATGGTTAGAGTAAATTCACTCAAGAGACAGAGGAGGAAAAGAAATTCCAAACGCAGAATTGCATGAACAAGAAGAGTAATGCATAAATATTTATGCAAGCTCCCATGTGCTTAGAGTAGAGGTTAAAATCTCAAATGTTTCTATGGGTCAAGAAAGTACTGAAGTCAAACTAGCAAGATAGCAAGATGTTAAAACATAGGAAGAGACTACTCACAAAAACACATGTAAAGGATACTTGTAGCCCAGTCTGTGAAAGAAGAGATTGATGTCCATCTCTAGCTGACTGTTACTATGCTGAAGTGAATTGGCAAGGGAAGATCTTTTTACTTTAAAAGTATTAATTTTAATGTTAAATATTACAGGTGAAATATTTAGTAACTAATTTCATATTTAAGATTTTGAATCTCCGAAAGATAACATTGTTTAGGCAAAACAAACACACCCTTGAGCATTATCTGTTCTCTGGATCACCAGTGTGCAAGGTGGAAGTTCAGTGTGTGTCCAGGGAGCTGTCACATGAGGTGTTCATTCTGAGTTTCCTGTAGATCCGAAGCAATAGGCCAATCAAGCCATGTTGTCTTTCTGGAGTCTAGAATGTTTCACCACTGTTGTTGACAGTCATCCTCTATTTTCCTTTTACTTTCATGAGATTCATTTTGACTTTATCTCCTTTTAATTCTTTTTTTTTTTTTTGTACCGGGGATCAAACTCTGGACCTTTCACTTGCAAGGCAGGTGCCGGAACCACTGAGCTAAATCCCCAGCCCTTAATTCTTAATTTTAGATTTAGCTTCTATACAAAATTCTTGGATCCATTGGTTTTGATCTCTCGAAGACGTTTCTATATTTCCAGTTTCAAGATTTTGGTCATGGACTACCCTCTTGCCTCTCTTCCTGTGGTTTAGTAGTCTCTGGTGGGATCACTGTGGAATCAGTGAACATTTTCTCTTACTCCACCCGCAGTGTTAGTGAAGCTTTATATAATTTAGCCCCCAGGGTTGGGCTTTTTATTGTCCCTTTCCAAAGAAAGTCAATATCTGCTTCATATCTGCTACTCATCATGGATAACACTTCCTTATTTTTCTTCTGATAGATTGCTAATTGTAGTTAATAGAGAACCTTAGGCTCAAGCCATTTCCTACCATTCTCCCAGGTTTTTCTTTTATAAAAGTTTTGTTTTTATTCTTTATTCAACGGCAATAAACCATTGTCTGTGCCTGAGGACAAGAGAGTCTACCCAGTCTTCTTCAACAGGTCAAAGTGTTTGCTTCATGGACGTATAAGGTTTAGAAAAGTATGTTTTGTGAGCATCCCTATAACTAGCAGTCATCTCTTTCATGTCAACCTCTAGCGACCCCTTGAGGGCCCTTTCAGGTTTCCTACCTTGCCTTAATTCTTTCTCCTCGCCACCTGGTGGAGATGTGTGGGAGAGTTTGTGACTGTGGATCACTTTTTGATCACTGGTCTTGTAAGTGTACCTGCCCATCTTTTCATTGCAGTATCTCTGACTGCCTTGAAAAAAAACCCATATTTTTAAAAATACCAGTCATATATTCAAATTGTATCTGCATTTTTATTGGTGTAAGGAAGGAGTACTTTTTGCAGTGCTTTTATCCTATGCGGCAGGAGAGTTTATATTGACTTTCTACTCCCTCCATGATCAAATATTCTGTTGAAAATCTGATTGAATTCGTTTGTTGCTTAAGTATTCTGTTTTGTTCCTCAGAAGGAAAACTGAAGTTATGAGGCAACACAGATGGTTAAAATGCTTATTAATTGATTCAGTCTTAAAAATCATTTCATCTTTTACGTTTGAGGTTCTTTTTCTCAGTCCTCGCTCACAGAATATCTGAAAATGGTTTTCTTTTTTAAAATAAAATAAGCACTTGTTTTCTATTTATATTGGCTTTGGCCATCTAATCTATTGTATTAGTCCTATTGAAGCTTGCAATTTAATGACCATTACCTTGATAGCTAATCTCTTGTGGTGCTGTTTCATTACACCTCTGTGGTTTTCCTAGATTTTCTTCAGGTTTATGATCCAGACATCCTTTTCCTCCATAGCTCCTTAATAGAAAATGAAATTTTCATTATTTTCTGTGAGAGATAGTGTAAGCAGCAATTGAAGCTTGTATTGTTGATTATTTTTTAATGTTATTACTATTAGGAGCAATAAACATTGGTTAAATGCCCATTGCGGAGTAAACTAAGAAAAATATTGAAAACTGGCATCTCTTCAAAGGAAGCTTCTATCCTTAAAAAATGACAGATACCCTCTCCCTAAAAAATACACAGTACCACTTAAATTTTTTTCATGGAGCTATAAAGCTTAGATGTAGTGCAAAGTAGGTGTCAGCTAATCTAATATCCCCTGGTGGATTTGAAATCTTATATAATATCTATTGCTGGAAGAGTTACTCCCCTTTCCAGGAAGCAAAATCTATTATTATGTAGCTCTAAATGTTATACAATCCTTTCTTCTCATGAGATAAAATTCAGGATAGATTATTGTCAGATATGTCTCAGAGAGGGTTATATTCAAAAAACTTCTGTATAGTAGGGCCGTATTAGGGCCAAGACAAAAATTATTTTAACCACCTCTTCTTGTCCAAAGGGAAAAAGGTAGACAAAAGGGTTATCAGTAAGTTTTTTGAGAGACAATTAAGCTGATCAAGGCATAAGAAATGTCCACAAGATACCTTCCTGGCTGTAATTCTAAAGTCTGTTTTTATTTCTTGGTCACAATGGTAGAGTGGAGAAAACCAAGCATGATAAAGTTTACTTAATTTTGTGGGTGTAAACCTCTAATTCACCCCAACTTTTTTCATAAGTATTAAACTGAAGCCATTTTATTTCTAGTCTGTGTCACGGTATCGATATATAATTTAAAAAATAATGTACACTTAATTAGAACACAAATTCATTACCACCAACATCAGTATACAAATCAGTATGGAGATTTCTCAAAACACTAAAACTGGAAATTCCATTTGACCAGCTATTTCTCTTCTAGATGTCATTTCAAAAAGTTAAATTCATCATATTACAATGATACATGCATACCCATGTTTATAGCAGCACAATTCATAGCAGCTAAATCTTGAAAGCAGCCATTATGGCCATCAACAAATGAATGGATAAAGAAAATGTGGTATTTACAAACAATGGAGGACTATGCTGCCATAAAGTAAGATAAACTTGAGTTATCTGTATGAAAATGGATGCACTTTGAAACCATAATATTAAATGAATTAAATCAGATGTACAATCTTAAATATTGCATGTGTTATCTTAAGTGAGAAACCCAAAATATAAATAAAGAGCAAAATAAAATATAGATAGTTGGAAATAGTGAGACAGATTTTACTCAAATGGGAAGAGGATCAAGAAATGGAATGAGGGGAGGGTAAGGGGAGGGAGGGGATGCAAAAGGAAATTAAGATGTGTTATGTATATGCATCAATTCTACATAGGAATGTAAACACTATGCACTCCAAATATGTAAAAAATACAAATTCATAAAACTTTATTTAAGCTTTATATTAAAATACCAAGAAACAGCAGCCTCAACAACATCAATTTTTGTCTCACATTTCTGCAGGCTGGAGGTCAAAGTTAGGAGGGCAGCAATGTTGATCATATGGGAGGGCCCTGACTGAAAGTCAGGATTTGAAAGTTGAGGGTTTGGGGACATTCAGGTGTTCCTTGGCCTATAGATGCATTTCTCCATGGGTGTAACTATGTCTAGATTTCCCCTTTTGGTAAGGATAGAAATCGTTTTGGATCTAGTCCAGTATGACCTCATCTTAAAGAATTGCATGAGGGCAAATCTTATTTCCTAATTAAAGTTCCATTCTTAGGTACTAAGTATTAATATATCAACATAAGAATTTTTGGTGTGGGAAGCACAATTCAACTCACACATAAAAAAGTAATAGGGACAAAGCTTTTTAAAAATATGAATTCACAAGTTCTGAGAATTATGGAAAGTAAACTAACTGATTAATAATTATAACAAAAAATCTTTCAGCATTTGGGTGCCTGAGGCAACAGAATCACAAAGATCCAGCCAGCTGAGTTACATAGCAAGACCATGTCACACAAAAGCGGAGGGGGGGCGGGGGATAGATTATAAAGAAATTTAAAAGTATGAATAAAATTTCAAGAAAAATGAATTAAGAGAGTACCAGGACTAAGCTGTACTATATAATGATTTTGAAATTTCAAATGTAAGAAAGCATCTATCTTATGGCTTGAACTTTAGTCAATGCAAGATGTATGCAAATGGAATAAAAGTTTTAAGGAAGATTACAAAGAGTTTTCCATTATATAAAGTAAAAGAAACAGTGGTGCAGATAATTCAAAACAACAAAACAACATATTGCTTTTAAGGTAATGACAACAAATTTATTTTCGATCTAAAGAGTTGAAAAATATATGGCTATGCTTTTTCTTCAGGATATAACTTGGGGCTTTCGACTTTACCTCTAACAGTGCACCTTGCAATCGGAGCAGTCTTACATGTAAAGTGGGAAGAAAAATCAGCTCATAAAGATGGCTAGATGATTCATACATTTCAGTCAAGAAATATTGGTTCTGTTCTTTTGCTTTCTCCTTTCTAGATTTTACTTCTATTTTCTTTACCAGAAGAATGGTTGACTGTGGTGACCCCAACATATACTGACTTTGGAGGAGAGAAGGTGAAAATATGTGGAGGTACATTTGATAAAGGAAATATGCAAATATATTCAATACTCACAAACAAGATATAGTAAATAAAATTTAGATTTTTCCCACAGCTCTCTAATACCATCTAGTACATTAATTTATTGTAAAATGAGAATTGTTTACAACAAATCTTTAAAAATCAGACCTAGAAAGTAGCAGCGCATATATCTACTTCTACTTGTATTGACCAGACCTCTCACCTCCATAACACTGTATGGCTTTCACCACTAAGATTTATTTTTCAGATTTATATATTTTTACTAATAAATACATTTTAAAATATTTTGCTAATCAAATTTTGTCGAGATAAAGATCATTGTCTTTTTACAATTGCAAGATAGTTTAAGATAAAATGAAACCTGTTCAATGCTGATAAATAAGAATTAGTGCAAAACATTAATTGTGCATCCACTCGCTAAGCCTTGTTGGGGATTTTCTCTTTTTTTTGTAAATACTTTTATTGGTATATTTGAGATATACAACACGATTACATTTCTCATTGGGAATTGTATCTTTACATAATGCATCTTAATTCTTATTTTTTCCCCATTCCTAGCCCTCCCTTCACCCCCTCCACCTTCCCTATTTACAAAGACTTTATCTCCATTTTTTCCATGTCTCATCATTTTTCCTTTTCCTTCTTTGCTTTCCCCTGCCCCTCCCACTACCCCTACTCCTTTGAACCTTTTCTTCCTATTTTGCATTATCATTTATTCATTCTAATCATTGGTACATTTTAGGTATTCAGTATAATGACATTCATCATTGGAAATTTGCACCTTTACATAGTCTCTCTTGGTTCTTATTTTTCACCCTTGCCCAGCCCTCCCTTCAACCCCTCCAGTTTTGCAAAGATTTTGTTCCTATTTTTCCATTTTCTCAAATTAATCCCATTCCCTTCTATCTTTTCCCCTAGTCCTCCCACTTCCTTCCCCTTTGCCCCTTTTCTTCCTATTTCACATTACCTATTATACATTTAGTCCTTATTTACACTTTCAGTTTCTCACACCAGAGAAACTATTCGGTTTTATACCTGTGTGTCTTATTTATTTCACTTAAGAGTATTGCCTCAATGTGCATCAACTTAGCTATAAATGTCTCTAATTTCTCATTCTTTATGGCTGAGTAGTACTTCATTTTATTTTTAAAAACCCACATTTTCTTTATGGCACTGGCAAAGAAACAGACTTGAGGACAAGTGGAACAGATTAGAAGATGCAGAAACAACTCCAGACACACTCAGCCATCTCATCTTCGATAAAGGAGCCAAACACCCTCACTGGAGGAAAGGTAGCCTCTTTAATAAATGGTGCTGGAAAAATTGGGCTTCAACTTGCCAAAGATTAAAACTAGACCTATATCTCTCGCCATGCACTAAACTAAAATCAAAATAGATTAAAGATCTAAATATTAAAATAGAAACTCTGAAGTAGTTGGAACAGAGGTTGGGTAGAACTCTTGAAGAGATGGGTGTAGGAAAAGATTTTATGAACAAAACCTCAGTTGCCCGTGAACTAGCACAAACAATCAACAAGTGGGATCTCTTCTTATTAAAAAGCTTCTGCACAGCAAGAGAAACCACCAGCAGTTTGAAGAGACAACCCACAATGTGGGAAAAAAATCTTCACCTGCTCTTCCTCAGACAAAGGTCTACTATCTGTTGGGGATTTTCTAGTGCTTTGTGTACCCAAAATCTAATGATTAATTGGATTAAACTTAAACTTCAAACTTCCACATTTTTAAATTGCAAAATAAATCTGGCACCTAGAGATGCAATGAGAAATTGTGGATCTGTGACTTTTTCCCTTCCTTCATAAAAAATATCTGATACAATTTTTGAAATACCACAAAGGCATTCATCTCAGTGTGTTGTTTGTTTTTTGTGAGTATAAAAATTATCTTGTAGTGGTCTGTTTTGTAAGTAGACAGGCAGGTATCTTTTGAAATGCTAAAATTCATTTTTTCCTGTCAAAGGATTTATAATTTGCAATTACAGAGACCCTAAAGAGACCTTCCACAGGTTCACATGCTAAGGCTGAGGTCTACTAATTTTGGTTGGAACAGTCTTAACTTTTGTTAGTGACAGTCGTGAGTTTTGTTGCTATTATGTGGGCTATTGGACTATTTCTTGATAATTAAAATCACTCATTAACTGTAAGTGTCTGTATGGCTTGAAAACGTAATTCAGTATTCCAGAATGATACATAAGCATGGGAAGCTGAGATGCTGTGGGGTCAGATGAGATTTTGGCTTTTAAGATCGAAAAGTTCTCTGTTATATGAAACAGGTCTCCTGGGGGACAGTTTCATTATATTCTTGATGTTAGCGGCATTTATCTCATGGACAAAATTTTCATTTTCCTGGTTTCACTCCATTGGTACTAGGAATATCCCTTTGCGGAACTCTAAATAATTCAGTATTTTAGCTCCTGGTAATGGGCTCTTTTCGCTCCTATTTCCTGCCCTCATATTGTCCAATAAAACCTTTAGTTTAAATGTGCTATTCTTTACTATCTTTTAATTTTATTATCTGGACCTCAGTCTACAATTCATTTACCTTTTACTACCCAAGTTTCTCTACTATATATGGTCAGAACTACTTAATGAAAATAATATAACATTTTTTTACACAAAAGTAGGATAAGATGGAGCAATTCATATCTTTTTTGCTAACAGTCCTGGGATATTATAGGTTGTTTCTGCCAACAGCCATCTGCTCTCCAATTCCCACTAAGACAAATAAAACCTAATAAAAAAAGATGACTACAATAATGAAAAGTCAGAAAAGAGCTGTAGTTTTTTTAATTTAACAGTTGCAAACCCTACAAAGACTCTCTATTCTATAATTAACTAACATTTGACATTTTGTTATTTTCTTTGTTTTTCCTTGCTCGATTTTTCAAATCATTTACATGTTCTAAAGAATCTTATTTTAAGTATTTAAAAACACCTCCTTGTATAGTTAATGTGTTTTTCCCTTATCGTATTCACAGCATTAAGGGAAATTTAATGAACATGTTTTTTTCTCTTTTTGTTGTGCCTGGTACTTAGTAAGTCACTGTGCAAGATAGGAGAGGGAAGGTGAAATGGATTCTGTTTCTAGTGAAACTTGCAGTGTTGTGACGAAAACAAGTATATACAAAAATAAGAAAATATACCAGGGCCCTATACTAAGAGTACATAGATAGATAGATAGATAGATAGATAGATAGATAGATAGATAGATAGATAGATGAGAGCAGGAAATGAGACTTGAAAAGATAAGTATTAACTACCATCATATTTCCCAATCAAAGCTATTACAGTCTCACCTCAAATTCACTCACTGGTAAAGTGATTAAGATTGGAGTCATTTTACGTTTGCAACTTCTGTCCTCAAGGAGCCCAGACTTTTTTTCATGGTTTTGAATTCGGGCTGTCCTTATTACCAGATTTGATCAATGTGGAAATGAAGTTGTGGTAGTAGTTCTGAGTCTCAATCTCAAAAGTCCTTGTGCTTCAAGTCCTGTTTTAAAATACTAGATGGAGCATGTGACGAATCCTGAGAAGGATGAGACCATTGTGAGAGGGACTGGCAACCCCACCCAGAGTGTGACATGACACTGTGGCCCACTCATCTCTCCATGTAATTCCAGATGACAAGGGTGGCTACAAGAGTGACCCCAGGCATAACCAGCAAAATTGCTCAGATAAGCATTAAATCTTATGCTAATATTTTTAAAGCTCTACATTTTGGGGTGGTTTGTTATTGTTAAAGGCATCTGAATGGACAAACACAAACATGTAGGACATCTTTTCTTAATGGAGGGAAGGCTTCTGAGGGTTTTCTACAACAGTACAATGGTGTCACAATTCCCGGAAGGATTCAGTAGCACTGTACCAGAACCAGTAGGACCCTGGGCAAAATCAAGCGGTGGGTTAAAATCCAGCCCTTGTCTGTGTCATCATCAAATGATTATTGAGTCTAAGGTATTTTACTCTTTAAAAGGGATGTTAAAACCTTTGGGAAGAGCTAAGTACAATATCAACAAAATCAACTTGTTTCTGGAAACATCAGATGCTGATATATAATTCCGAGATTTTTTAAAATTTAAATTTTATTTTTATCAGAGTAATACATACACACACATTTTCATTCCGGCTCATTACTGATTTTCATGTTTAAGAGAGAGCTACTCTCAAGTCTGTTATCTCTTGTGCTTACTTTCACATCTTCAAGTAGCATACTTAAAAATAATACATTTTTCATTCTCCAAATTAACATTTTATCTCCTTTCTTCCTCCTGCAGGTGAAGAGAATTTAATATCCACACATATATCACCACTTCAGATGCCTCCTCCCCTTACTCCCTTAAAATACTTCACTCCAGATTAAATTACTATTCATTAAGGTTCAATTATTATGACATAAATATTCTTCAAAGTAAATCCATGCAATGTTGACTTTCTTTTCTTCTTGTAATCTTTTTAAAATTTTCTTTTAAGTTAATAATTGCTTCCATTTTGCATTTTCTTAGTTTTCAGTGGCACAATTACTAATTTATTATCAAACTCTCCTCCAGGCTTATAAAACTTGTCAGAAAATGATAAAACACAACCAAGAATCAACATATTCCATTTTTTCTCTGGTGAACATGAAGTTTAAGTCTTTTAGTTCCTTATCCAGTGTGGATCTGTTTTTCTCTAGATATAATGGAGAACTGTTATGCTTGGCATGGGACTTTCTCATACCACAATCTTGGAAATTCCCTTCTCCTTTGCTACATTGGATCTATGGTTTCTTAATATCCCAGCTGTCTTTCGTTTTTGAATTAATACCTTTTTCTGTTAGGTCTCATTCTCCAATGGCTTCCTAATGAACAGCCATGCTTTGAAATCAAAATTTCACAGTCCTGTAGTTTTTATGAATGGTGACATGTGGGGATTCTCACAGTCTAAACAACTCTATTGGCAGTTTTGAATGAAAGTAAATTTGAAGGACTTTCTACCTTTTTCCTCCATTGTCATATTAGATTGTGGTTCTCACTGAGTAAAACACCGCATGTCTGACACTTTCCTTCAGGATTTTGAAAGCATTTTCTCAGTTATCTAGTTTCTGATGTTCATATTGTCTAAGTTGGAAACTCTCTTCCTGGAATCATTTAGACTAAAAATGATTCTGAGATTTCCAGGTGGTACAATGTAACATAAATTTCTTTTCAGTGATTGAACAATTTATTGCTTAGCTTTATGTTGTCCTTTTCTATTTTGAATACTCATGTCTCTTCATATCTAGAAAATTATATCTACTTGTTTGATGTATACTTTTTACTTTCTATTTTACCAGCCACCCCCCCCCGCCCCGTCTTTCTGGCACTGGGGATCAAACTCAGGTCCTTATGTTTTGAGGCAGACACAGCCCCACTGAGTTAAATCCCTGGCCTCCAGCTAGCTCTTTTGAGAAATCTGTTTAGACCTATTCTGGAGGTGTTCTCCAGTTAGCTGTTTTTCTCTCCCATTCACTTTTCTTTAGCTTTTTATGAAGGATGTTCCATAGTTTTTCATATTTGTAAAAACTATTTTTTCTTTTTTATGAAATATTGACTCACTATTTTTGCCTATTTTCTGTTTTATTTTAGACAATTTTCTTCTTGATATCTAGGGGCTTTTCATCAAGGTATTGTGATACATGCAGCAAAGTATTCATAAAATATATTATCTTTCCATGTTTTCATATCGTTTAAACCATGTGGAATAGTTTTTTCATTGTTTTGCAATTGAATATTTCAAATTTCCAATTTATAGATTCTAGATTACTTTTTATTTTATATATTCAAGCCTCTTTGAAGAATTAAAATATTGAACTTTTGCATATTAAACTTTTATTCCCTTTATGTGAGCACATTTTTCTTTCTGAATATAATTTTAGATACATATATGAAATACAAACCATAGTTATTAATATGAAGATCATCATTATTATAACTAGCAAATTTGAACAGTCATGTAACATATGGCAGATATTGTCCTGATGACTTTAAAATTTTTTACAAAATATCATATGAATTATCATCACCTGTTGTAGCAGCTTACCTGAGGTCACTTAGCCAGTAAATACCACAGCTGTGATGTGAAACAGGTTCTCGTGTTACAACTGTCATGATTTTAAGCACTATGGAATTTTCTATTATAAAACTAACATCTCTGATAATTTACATTTTTCCTTCTTGGGTTTCTTTGATTAACTTCAGTTTGACTTCACCTTGAATTTCAGAAGTTCAGATGGTAGAGTTTTTTAATACTGTAAATCAAACATTTTCTACGGGCTGAGAATCAAACTTTCCTTTTCACCAACTCTATCCTTCTCACAAGAGAAGCCCAAGAGCCCTTGAAGATTTGGGTCAAACTGTGGTTTACATCAAACATTTCCTATGTGGTTTAAAGTGTTCACAAGATGAAAATTGATCAACCATCCCAAGAGGTTTTAGTTCTGGGAGACAGAGACATCTCCAATCACATAACTTACGTCTCCATAAATAATGGAGTGGGGGGCGTGTCGTGGTATGCGGAAAAAGTAACAGAACTGCGTACTTATTTCTGAGAAGAGGAGTTATTCAATCTGTAAGAGAAAGTAGGAGCTTTTAAATGCTTTGTACTCAAGCCAGAGTTCTTATATTGCCTTAATTATTTATGAATTACTGGATCTTCTTCATACTCCTTTTATACTTTTGTAAATCATAGCCCATGTAGTCATCTTTTAATTCCTTTATTATATATGCATACATATTTATACTGCTCAAATTTCCTTGAGCTTTGTTTTAAAGAACATTAATAACATTGCAAATTATTCCCACATCCCCAAGACATGTCCTTAGCATTAAGAATCTTGAATTTATGTGAAGAAAGAAAAGGGTGCCCAATGCTGTTACATGAGCAGGTGGATTCTTTAGTGGACCCTGGGTTCTTCTGTTTCTTTCTCTCCAAGGGAAAAAATGGTGTGGTCATCAAAACTTTCTAATATTAGTGATGCCTAGGAAGTATTAAGCTGCAGTTAGTCAAATAAGTGCTATTTTCAGAACATTGAGCATTCCTTTTTGGTAGTTTTATATCTGTCTTTTGAAAAGACAGCCTTTAAAAAACTATTTGTAAGTCATTGAGTAATGTATCCATCAGTATTTACTAGAGAAACAGATATGGCACACGATATATAAATATATAACAATTTACAAGATTGGCTTACAATGGCCATCCGCATAGTCGGATGAGGAGGAGTGCAGAGGGTCTGTCTGCACATTAGAGGCCGAAGGATTCAAATGTCTGGAGCTCACCGCAGTGTCCTGTGCGAGTCCATATAAGGAGGACGATAGATCTGCGATGGAAAGCTGAAGAGTCTAAGCCGGAAGGAAGGCTGAAGGATCCACACCGGAAGAAGAAGAGTCTGTGCTGCAAGGCAGAAGATGACGCCCAAGGTGAAGACAGGAGCTCCTCCAAAGGAACAGAAGCAGCCGAGTCCATTCTCATTTTCCCTTTATGACACTCACGCCACCCCACACCCTGGGGAGTGGAATTGCTGAGCCAGTTTAGCTAAGCTTCTCCTAACCAAACTTCTCAAGTTGACACAATCACTCAATCATCACAGCCCACCCCTTGTCAACTTGGCAACTGGACACTTTTAATCAGTCTCCAGATACAAAGACAAGCTCATAATTATGCCTAACATGTTATAACTATCCCATGTACAAACGGAAACACACTAATTTCCTCTCCAGAATAGAAAGCAAGTTTTCTTTGGATGATGCTTATTCTTAACATTTCATAACTTGAACATAATTGCACAGGTTTAACAATACTTAAGAACCAGTATTAGGAGAGAACTATTGCAGTCTTGTTTTCTGCAGCTGATTGGGTTTTAGGTGGTATTTAGAACTATCTTTTTCTACAACCCATTTTGTATTTCCTTGGCCTTCAATGAGCACCTCAGCAGGTCTTTGTTCTTTCCCTGGTGGAGTGTCCCATACCTTCATTCCTGAAGGGGCTGGACCATTTGTCATTCTTCCTAGATTAGGTTGTTGTAGATTTCCATTTACTTAAAAACAGGGCAAGGTAATACTAGGAGGTGCCCTAAGGGATCTCCTGTACTCCAAATATATCCTTCTTTCCCTCCATTGTAGAGTAATAGTCCAATTTTCCTCTTGAGGAATGAGGTGATCAGAATAATCAGGGGGAAGTCTTAGCTTCCAGTTCAAAGGTATCATTCTTGTGCTTCCTGGTATAAGCCTTTCCCCTTCTGGAACTAAGACTTCTAAGCCAGTGGAACATAAAGTTGTGGGAACAGGAAGCAAAAATTTTGTTAGTGAATCACTGAAGGTTATCGTGAGTGGTACCATTTCCACTTCCATGCCTTGATTCCTGGACCTGTGAGTCCTGGCTGTGGGAGACACAGTACCATATAGTGGATGCTGATTCAAAGCATAAACACTCTTTTGAAGAACCTTGCTCCGTCCATGCAAGCTATTTACACCTATCTGGCACTGTAACTGTGTCTTCAAATACCATTGCACCTTTTTATCAAACCAGCCACTTCTGGATAATGAAGAACATGGTAAGACCAATTAATTCCAGGAGCATGAGCCCATTCCCTCACTTCTTTGGCTGTAAAATGTGTTCCTTGTTCAGAGCCAATGCTATGTGGAATTTCATGATGGTGGTTAAGGCATTCTGAGAGTCCATGGATGGTAATTTTGGCAGAAGTATTACATGCAAGGAAGGCAAATCCATATCCAAAATAAGTGTCCATGCCAGTGAGGATAAAGCACCATTCCTTCCATGATAGAAGTGGTCTGATATAATCAACTTGCCACCAGGTCACACGTTGATCACTCCAGGGAATGGTGCCATATAAAGGAATAGGTGTCTATCTTTCCTGCTGGCATATTGGGCATTCAGCAGCAACTGTAGCCAGATCAGCCTTGGTGAGTGGGAATCCATGTTGCTGAGCCCATGTATAACCTCCATCCTTGCCACCATGGTCACTCTGTTCATGAGTCCATTGGACAATGACAGGGGTGGCTGAAAATGGAGGTTGGCCACTATCCACAGAACGGGTCATCTTAGTCACTTGATTTTTAAAGTCCTCCTCTGCTGAGGCCAACTTTTGGTGAGCATTTACATGAGAAACAAATATTTTTACATCCTTTGCCCATATCAAGAAGTCTATTCACATATCTCTTCCCCAAATATCTTTGTCATCAATTTTCCAGTTATATTCCTTCTAAATCCCTGATCATCTGGCTACACCATTGGCTACAGCCTAATGAATCAGGATACAGTTGCACATTTGACCATTTCTTCTTCCAGGCAAAATGTACTACCAGGTGCACTGCCCGAAGTTCTGACCACTGTGAGGATTTTCCTTCACCACTGTCCTTCAAGGATATCCCAGAAAGGGGCTGTACTGCTGCAGCTGTCCGCTTGCAGGTAGTGCCTGCATATGTGCAGAGCCATTCATAAACCAAGCCCTAGCCTTCTCTTCCTTGGACAGCTGATCATATGGTACACCACATGAGGTCACTGGTGAATGCTGAGAAACAGAAGGTGATATAGCATAGGAGCCATAGGCATCTGGGCAACTTCCTTGTGAAATTTACTTGTAGCTTCTGGACCTGCTCTGGCTCAATCATGAGTATACCATTTCAATTTAATGATAGATTGTTGCTGTGCATGTCCAACCTTACAACTAAGTGGATCAGATAATACCCAGCTCATGATAGGCAACTCAGGTCTCATAGTGACCTGGAGTCACATGCTCAAGGGTTCAGTTTCCAGTAAGGCCCAGTAGCAGGCCAAGAGCTGTTTTTCAAAGGGTAGTAGTTGTCTGCTGAAGATGGCAGAGCCTTGCTCTAAAATCCTAAAGGTGTCTGTTGCGATTCACCTATGGGGGCCTGCCAGAGACTCCAAACAGCCTCTTTACCTGCCACTGACACTTCAAGTACCATTGCATCTTCTGGATCATACGGCCCCAGTGGCAGAGAACCCTGAACAGCAGCCTGGACCTATTGCAAAACTTTTCCTTGTTCTGGGCCCCACAAACTAGCAGCTTTCTGAGTAACTTGGTAAATGGGCTAGAGTAAAACACCCAAGTGAAGAATGTTTTGCCTCCCAAATCCTAATAGACCCATTAGTTGTTGTGCCACTGTTTTGGTTGTAGGGGGAGCCAGATGCAACAACTTATCTTTTACCTCAGAAGGGATATTTCTACATGCTACACACCACTGGACTCCTAGAAAGTTCACTGAGGTAGAAGGACCTTGAATTTTCATTGGATTTATTTCCCATCCTCTGGCTCTCAAATGCTTTCCTGATGTTGATTTCCTATGTTTTCCAGAGTCAGGAAAAAGGAAAATTATTGAGTGTTACTCAGATTGCATGTAAATATGTTGATAACATTATTTCTTGAAACTTGAAAATATTATCTGCAAATCCAAAGATGAGATAAATGACATATACTATACAATGCAGGTTAGCTCCTTCTTTATTTTTCTTCTGGAAGTTATCGGTGTTATTCTTCAGCAAGTCCACCTCTCTGTATCATCCACTATTTCCCAGATGTCCTCAAATGCTTCTGAAAATTTCTGGGAAACAAAGACTTTTTTCATTTTTGAGGAAGAAGTGTAAGTCAGAAGCTGAGTACAGATGGGCCCAGTTGATCCTCAGGATCCTCAAAGGACTGTCCCATATCTGATGCTATGCTTTTTGTCCCTTGCACATGTTTCTCTCCCGGACAACAATCTGAGGAGGAAAGGGACAATTTGTCTGCTGATACCATCTCCAGGCAGCATTGGATGTACCCTGGCCTTGGAAAAGGTCTCAAACTGCATTCGTTTGTGGCAAAGGTGAATTATCATCTTCCTGTGTCAAGTTGTTCTTACCTTTTGATAGCACAGTGGACGATAGGTTCTTAGAACATTTATCATGACACTTAACCCATTCTGAAAGAAAACTCGTATACCCTTAGTGAGAGCTTCTGTTACCAACTAATCCAATATTCATCTTAGCCTTAGTGCAACCTCTAACGTCCAATTTAAATAATCAATTTTTCTTAATCATTCCATTCGACAATGACTGGAAATGACTCCAAGGAATAAAAGAGTGTGATGATCAAAAGAGAGCTTTTTTGTTTTAGATTTGAACATCTTTTTTTCTCATGCTCACTATCGATACTTTGCTAGTAGAAATTGTAATGAAACGTGCATCAGTATGTATTACCCATTGAATTTGTTGATTAAGTCTAAGCTTCTTTACAGGACTGGTAAATATTTATTAAAATAAAAAGTACCATAAAGAAAATTGGAATGTAAAAAGCAATTTACAAATGTAGCTTATTACTCGTGATTATTTTATTAAGTAAACTGACTCTGAATGGACACATAACATGATTATGCTTTCTTTGCTGTAAATGGGTCAAGGAATGAAAAACTAACTTACAGTATTAGAAAGTAGAGTTTAGGAAATTAACTAAAGAGCCTTCCAACAAGCCCAACAAATCTTCACTGATAGAGAAACAAACAATGCGGGCCTGGATGATCTCCTTGTGATGAGATATGAATTACTTTAGTTTTTTATTCTTTATCGATCAGAAACCTTGACTAACGGAATAGTGCTTCATTGCGGTGCTCTGTAGAGCAAACCACAGCCACACCAGCAAAGATCTGAGGACTAATTCATGATTAAAGTGATTCTAATCCTTTCATAAAACTAAGGCCTTTATTCATTCAATTGATCCTTATGCAATCATTGTGTTTTTGGTCAAAGATTATTAAGATTTGAATACAGTTCTTTTAGTGTTTAGCAAAAAGTCCTACATGGAGAGATATAACTTATATGGTTAAGGGGTTTGACTATAGAGCGTATTTGATGTAGTAAATACTCATGAACCTGAAATCTCCTCACCTTGGTCTCTATTTCTACATCTCACACAGGCCTGGCCTATACTTTCCTAGGTGTACTCGTAGCTGCTGGGCCCACACATTCACATGATGAGCCCTGAGGCAAACAAAACAACTCCTTTTCAAATACTGATGAACCTCCTGAGAGAGCTACTGTCTTCTCTGCTTCTCAGGAGCTTCATTGTCACTCACAGGGATGCCCTCAGCTTAATAGTCATCAACTTCCTGTTCTATTTTTATAGTGGGAAGACAGGAGTAGATGTACCCCCTGAGGCATTTGGGAAGTATAACTGTGTTTTTAAACTTAGTTTCTTATAGAAGATGCCATTTTGTTTTTTACAAAAGTAATGAATCAAAGTAAAATTTAAGGTAAAACTGGAGTCATTATTCCTGGTAATTAAAATTATTTTCCAGCTGGATATGGCACAGCTCTAACACCAGCACTCTGGGAGGCTGAGGCAGGAGGACAGCAAATTCAAGGCCCAGCTGAGCAGTTTATCAATTGAGCAGAACACCATCTCAAAAAAAAAAAAATAATAATAGTAAAAAGGCTGGTGGTGTAGTTCAATCCTCTTCACCAAAATCTTTCTCAGTATGATCTGCAGAATAATCATATATATGTTTTATGATTCACCATTGATGTACATATTTATTTATAACAGGGTTTGCTTTGTCACCATTTGCACAGTGAAACCCAAATGTCACTTTTATTTTCTAACCCTGTTAATCACATAAATTCTTGTTTGGCCTTGTTAACTCCAGGAGGTGATATTAGAAGCTGGGGAAAAAGTTTTCCTTTTTTGTTATAAATTTTTTTTATCTCATTTTAGGTAATTATTTATGAAGTTAAACTCTAAAGAGAGAGGAGCATGTAGTCTGAAGGCTTTATATAATAGATTTTATCCAGGTAAAATATTTCAGACCCCCAGCTTTAAGTTGCATTGCATTACTGTTTGAGGTGATAGGTGTCCCTTGAGTGAGGTGTATGTTAGCTACAGGTAGTAGAAATCCAGGAGGAGGGTGGGCTCCAACAGAGTGTTGGGTTTTTATTTGGACCGAATCTCGGGACAAAATAGATGTCACCAAGGATCATGCAAGTTATTCACATTAATCATATCAGTTGGATGGACCAACATAAAATTAATCTGTGACTCAAAGATCATAATTGAGTGTTTATTTTAATTTTCAGCAATTTAATGTGCCAAGATAACAGAACATGGCCCTGTATAACATGTGTCTTTTATTAATGATTTTTCTTTCATTCTTGGATTGATGAAATAGTTGTGAGGATGTATTAGTTTGGGGTTCTTTAGAGTAGCAGAACCAGCAGGAGAATATATATATATATATATATATATATATATATATATATATATGTGCATGTATTACTGTGTGATGAGATTTAGTACAATAATCAGCTCATGCAATTATTAAGACTAACAGCCCCCAAATCTGCTTTCAGCAAACTGGCAACTCAGGAGAGCCAATGGAATATTTCCAGTTTGAGTCTGAATATCTGAGAATCAAGAGAGCTCATCAATGAAGTTGTAACCCAAGATCAAAGGAGAAGACAATGTCTCAGCTTAAAGAGAGTGAAAACTAATGTTTTCTTTCTCTACCCAAGCCTTCAAGGGACTGGATAAGGTCAACTCACACTTGAAAGTGTAATCTAATGCATTCAGCCTATGGATTCAAGAGTTGGTCTTATCCACAATCATCTTTTTCTGAGTAATATTTAACCAAGTACTGTGTACTTGTGGCCTGGTTAAGACAACATGTATAATTACTCATCAAGCAGGAGGTAGGCACAGTCAAGGTTAAGGCCTTTTGTAATGGTTTATTTAGTTTTTTTCCAGATTACTTCTCCATTGAAAATCCTTACACATTGCTAGGGAAAATTATTTGTCTCTGATTAATTCAATTCACTACACATTTATTGGGCTCCTACACTTACAAAATATGATGCTAAACTGTAGGGGAAACTGAGTGGGGTAAAAGCCTTACCATAATATAATTTGGTTTTGAAAAACAGATGCATCCTAGTTGTAGTGGAAAGCAGAATATAAGTGATATAATAGGTGTAAGCTATTTCCAAAGGAATAGAAGAGGGTAAAGAAATGACCTTTACTGAGCTAAGGACTATATCAAGGAGAAGTCTGAATTTTCCTGAAATACGAAGAATAAAAAGGAAGGTTTGAAATTGGTTTATTTCTTATTATTATATAGAATCACTCATTGTGACTTTGAAGCAAATTTCTTTCTGCAGGCCAAAATATTTACAGAATGAGTGAACGTGAACCATAAGTCCTCAGGCAGAATTCCCACTGAAACCTTTCAGAATGCCTGAAATATCTCAATTGAACCCCAAGGAATTTTCTGATCCATGGTTAGGCTATTTCTCATCTTCTCTCACAGTTCTAACCTTAAAGATATGGTCATTCAGAGGGTGATGTACTTGCTAAATGCCACTGAGTAGAAAAGGAAGATAGATTCATGAGGAGTATCAAATGAGGAGTTTGAGGAAGACAATTGCTAAGATTATTTGAACACTGTAATTTCATTCTTGATTCCATAGAATAACAAACCATTTGAACATTGCCTGCCTTCTTAAATACCCACTTTCTCTTGTGCATCTCACTCTTACTATTGTGCTCTTTCTCCTACTAGCAACATTTGAGGCTATGTCAGTGAAGTAGTTGAGTTAATGCATCTGTAGTGATTGGGGTTGCAAGCTGGTGCTCCTAATTTTCAGTTTTAATCACCAGAAAATGCACAGCTGCTTGATGGAAAGTACTAGAGTTTAATATGAACATCTTCACGTCAACATTTCCGTTTTCCCTCATTGCCTCGTTTCCTGAACAAATACTCCACATTCTACAATGTTTAGTAGACAATAAATCAGAGATGTGGCTCATTTAACAGCCATATTGCAAAGGATTTATTCCCTCTGAGGCTTCAGAAGTTGTGCCAGTACTCACTCAATCTTCTATATTCACCCCTCAAAACATATGCTATGAAACAAACTGTCTGGGGGAAAAATAATATAGAGCATTTAAAAATCACTGATAAAGCAAAGACTCACTCCTCCAGCCAGATACTTTTCTCCTTTGCTTCAGAGCATGCATTCCTTTTCAGTAATATAAATCTATTTCCTTTGGTCTAAGAGATGATTTATTCTCTAGAACCCAATAAAATCCTGTTGGATTTTAAAATCTGGAGTTTTGTGAACTCCAAACAGAAATTTACACACCAGAACAGGCCAATGGTCCATCTCATGGATCATCCTGCTTCCTATTGGGTCTAATGATGGATGGCTTAGGAGAAAGCCATTAAACTCACCATGATGCCCTTAATTGAGAAATATAGTCAGGCCAACTGTATTTCTCCTTGACTTTGGTATCCAGTGAGTTTATTCCATGGTGCTCAAGGCATGATGACTATTTATCTCAATATTACTGCTACAGAGAGAGTTTTATTTTTTTACAAGAACACACTATTAAATTTCTCATAAGCATCTGATCCTTAATTGAATCTTATTAACTTCTGCTGATTAACAGCTCACTGTAGAGTGAAAAAGTAATCAGAGTCCACCTTTTAACTTTGCTTAAAACCTTTCAACCAAATGTAAATAAAATTGTGATACCTTTAATTACATGAATTTCTTAATGTAACAGTTGAAAAAAATGTGACCCACTAGAAGTGAACATATTAAAAAGTCTCTATAATTAGTTATAAAATGCATTATTTGGTTATTAAACTACAAGGAGAGAAAGTTCAATTCATGACTTGTGAATGTTTTAAGACCTTTCTGTATTATTTGCTTAAAGCTTTTAGGATCCCCATATTTCTTTACTAAGAGAAAATTCCTACTAAGTTAGGCTACATTAGTATGAAATGTGTTTAACAATATTCTGGGTTGGAAACTACTAGCAATGTGTTAACTGTTTTCAGGACAGTGTGAACAGTATACTTTATTTATTTACTTTTTTACAACAGAGGTTCAAACCAGTTCATGGAACTCTGTCTGGGAGTGTTAGGCTTTTGGTGGAAGGGCTATAAGTAAACAATCTGAGTCGCGGACGGACTCAACACATTGTCATCACCTGGAGAATGTTGAGCAATGCCAGTGAGGTCAAAATCTCAGCTTGAGAACCAGAGCTTCTCTGGGTTAACTGCTACTTGGGCTCTTTGGAAAGCAGGCATTTCTATGTGTTGGCAGACTAGGGGGAATGATATGTCAAAAGATTTCTCACTTCATTATTTTTTTAAAACGTAGTTTATTTATAGATATGCTTGGTTTAATGGAGAGAAGGGCTAGTTACAGCACTAATCCTTGAATGATTCTCTGTGTTTTGTTTTTACAAAGACAGCTTGAAGAGTCACCTATTGTCTTAGTCACTGTTCTCCTTGCTGAGACATAATTCTGAATATCCAGCATTCAGAGGAAGGAGAGGTTTGTTTTGGCTCGTATTTTAGTCCATCTTTAGCTAGCTCCGAGGCACGGTGACATCGCAGAATTGCATGGTGGAGGAGAGCTGAGAAGAGCTACTCATGGGATGGCGGCCGGGATGCAGAGAGGAAATGAACAGAGGAGAGAGAAAGAGGTAAACGCTTCCAGGTCACACCCTCAGTGACCCACGTTTTTGCCCAGATCCTACCTTCCGACAAGTCAGCTATAAACTCATCAATGGATTTATCCACTATTGCTTATCATATCCAGTTACCCACCAAATCCAGTCTTCCCATAATCCAGTCACCCACCAGAAGCACCACCTATGAGCCTATTAGGCAGTGGCGAAACATCTGGATATAAAGTTTAATGCTGACTTAGACTGAGAAGCCATAAATCAGTTCCAGGTAATAATCATACAAAAGCTTTTTTCTCTGAACAATAATACGTCAACAAAAAATTATTTATGTATATGACTAATGTGACTAAAATGAGGTTTATTTAGGTATCATAGAATGAACAGCTACAGCACGGGACTTCATACATACCCTTGAACTGATCACTTGGCCCAAGTAGTCACTGCTATGTGGAATAGGACAAATATCTATCCTCTATTAATGTCCATCATAAAGATGCTATAAAAGTATAGGAACTTTTAATGTATTTATATTACCATTCATAGTATTACAACTGTCATTACATTTTATAATTTGTAAAATATATGATAACGTATACAAGTTAATTATATAAATGGAGCTTATTCTAAAATTAAACTAAATTTTGAGAACCAGAGAAGACTGTAAGTAAGTTGTTAGAAAGAATTAGGGAGAGAGAGAGAATAAGAAAGAAATTTGATAATGTAGTCATGTGCTGCATGATGATTTTTCAGCTAATGATGAACAGCATATACTATAGTCTCATAAGACTATAATGAATTTGAAAAATTCTTATAACCTAGTTACACTGGACTTGTATTGGTTTCCCTGGTATAAGCAAACCTACTTCATCACCTGTCTTACAAAATATACCACATACAAGTACATGTCACACAAATTCCTTGAGGATGATAACGAATGATGCTGTGACTAGTTTCTATATTTACTATACTTTACCACATCAAGTGACTGACTTAGATGCTCTAGGTTGGTGTAAGTGGACGCCATGACATTCACACAACAACAAACTCCTTAGATCACAGCACTGTCATTAAGTGACATATAGCTGTAAAGTGTTGCTCTCATACTGCATGTTTTATTATTATCCACCTATGATTCAAAAATATCACAAAGTGTATATAATTATTGCTATGAATATTTTTCTCTACCTATTGAGACTTGTGAAAATGCCTTGAACATAATTTGCATTATCACAAGATAGTTCTAGACTAGCACAAAGGCCCAGCCATGTTCCTCCCCACATGAAAAGACATAGCAGACATAAATGATTGGTATTGGGGCTTCTCAGTACCATCAGGGTTACCATCATATTTTTACGGGGATACCATTTACTCCAAGCACATACATATGTGTATAGGTAGGCCGCTAGAGGCAAGCACATGGAAATTAATTTGTGCCTTGCTTAAACCTTTGGTTTGAAAAAACTATCACAAATAACCTTTGCTCCATGTACCTGAAGGAAAATATATAATTCGGCAAATGTACAAGCTAACGAGCAGCTACCAAACATTTGAAGTCAGCATGTGGTGTCATAATTTGTGAGAGGACACTCAGACTCATTGTGATATCCACTTACACAAAATCTATGTGCTTGAGAACAGAATCTGGAATAGAAGGCCTGCTGCTTGGTTTTTTCCTTGAACGTACTCACATCTCACATGGATACCTCTTCTGTTTTAGAAGGCAACTCCTTAGTTAATATTTTCATCGATCTTTTAAATATTTTGTTTAAATATTTCATGTTCAATTTCAGAAAACTTTACAAGAGCTCACCCATATAAAATTCTTTATCAAAAATAAAAAACTGTTTAAATTTTTGGTACATTACCTCTACTCTTTTTTTTTTTTTTTTTTAAACCGAGGATTGAACTTGGGTCCTTGCGCTTGTGTAGCAGGCAGCGAAACGACTGAACTAAATCCCCAGCCCTTAAATATTTGGTACATTACATTTCAAACAATGTTCTTGTAGGTGTCATTATTTCTTAAATCCATATTTAGCAAGCGTATTTGTTGAATTTCATGTCTGAATTTGCACCTATTAGAATATTAAACTATTGAATATTTTCCATGGGTTTATTCTATATTTTCATTTTTTCTTTTTCTGAATTATATGTTATATTTCTGTTATCACCATTGTTGCTTAACTTAATGCTATTTCTTTGATGTCTATTTTAAGATACTAACTCTTATCTATTTATGACACAAATATTTTTCCTTATTTTATAATCCTTACCTTAATAGAATCAAATCTGATTCTTAGAAATAAAATCTGTAATTCTTATCTTTTAAAATTTCATCTGTTTTTATGCTTATTAGTTCTTGAGTAGACTTGAGATTTGAAAAAATCGTATTTTTAGCTTTGTGAGAGGCCAGTTTATTGATTATGCCCAAAGCAAGCTGTGAGCAGTGCAAGCTATAAAGAGTTAACCCCACAATTGGTTCATTCTGACTGAAACTTATGTGACTCATAGAAGCACCTCATAAGCACTGTGGTAGCACACAGGTTAGGATGACTTTCCCACTAATGGCCACAGCAGAGACCAGAGAAATGGCCTGTGAAGCTGTGAGGGTCAGTATGAGATAACATAGTAGCTGAGGTCAGAGTAACTCACATCCAAATTCCATTTCCATGACTAAAACCTTCTAAACTAGAAGGTGGATGTTCTAATTCTAACCCTATATTTTGTCTGTTCTGTTCCCAATTTAAGAATGCTTTCTCTTTTCCTTTACAACCCTTACTTGCATTAGTATCCATAGTAACTGCAAGTCCTCCCATGTAGTTCCCCTTTAGCACATAGTTCCCCCTTAATACAATTAATCCAATTTTATTACCAATAAAAATCAATGGCTTGGACTGACCAGGACCTTTGCTGGTTGCTCAGCACTGGCTGTCCTGGCTCTCCACTTTTTTCTTTGATTCTGTTTTTGCCTCTTTCTTCAGCCCTGTGTCGTACACTGGGCAGGAGCCTGGAACCTACTGCTGAGGTTCCCAGGATAGTTTAATATTTAATTAGTAAATATTCAATTGTTAAACCCATATGAATCTGTGATGTAAGATGGTACTTCGAATTGTATTTATTTTTATTGCTGTTTTTCTTTTGTATATTATTGTTTTCCAAAAATTATTCTAGAGTCAATTTTTATAAGAGTAGCTTCCTAATCCAACAACCTTCTATCAAGTGGGAAAAATCTTCAATAAATAATTCATGAAAGGCCCATTCCGAGATAACTTATTTATCAGAAGCAGAAATACAATTGCAATTGCAATTCAATTGTTTTACTACTTATGCCTTGGCTTTATGTTTTTATTCATAGTTCTATTTCTACAGTCTTATCCTTTAAACCTGTATTCTGCATACTAAAAAGCACTACTTTAAGCACTAGTTATCTAACATTTTATAAAAGTGAAGTCTTTTTACAGAGAATATTAGATGTTATCCTTAAATAAAGATAAAAATAATGTTGAGGGTGATAGAAGCTAATAGTATTTATTTCAAGCTTACCAGTTTGCATTTACACTTCTCATATATTAACACTGGACTATCAACTCAGAAAGGACAGAGAATGAGAAAGTCCTGTACACTGCTTCCTTCCTAGTATCCAGGATAGTGCCTGTAGACATTCAGAAAATATTTAATGAATACTGTTGGATGGTCTCGAATCCTCCAACCAGTGCAGAAATAAAGGCCCAAATTAATATTGTCCACATGTTTTTGCTTGGGAAGTGAGACTCACACACATGGGTTACACGTTTTACCAAATGTACAGGACAGATTCCAAATAGTATGAAATCAAGATTCACAGATAGTTTTCCTGAAGCAGTACCTCCATTTCAACTACTCTCACTGTCAATGAACAAAATTTGTAGGAGTGTTTCTCCCAGTCATTTATACCTAGTGAGCAAGTGGGTACATAGTACATTCACTAGTGTAATTAGGGGAAGGGGATAGGAAGCTATGCAATGAGAGTCAGAGCTCAAAGCCACATCAATTACAGCTGTGTGTTTCACTTTAATCTGTACTTCCTGGCAAGGAAAATGGGATGGAGCTGAAACATAAATTCTGCACATTACCTAATGTTCACAGTGCAACTGTGAGTGTATTTGTGTGTATGCACTCTGTGTTGTGTGTATGTGTGGGGGGAGTAGAGAGAGAACTGGAACATTTCTTAGAATGTCTTTCTCATAAGTTATTCATCTGTCAGAGTTAAATAGATTTATCTGTCTAATAAAACGAGTGTACATTTTCAGAATATTTAACATTTTATAACTGTTTATCCAAGTAATCTTGGTTTCTCAAGTGTCTACACAAGTATAAAATGGCACGTACCTCTATTGTTACAAGTACAATATAATGTTTATGTATTCAGCTGGCTAGAAGTTTTGCCCTTCATGTGAGCTGAGGTGAGCATCCGCTAAGGGAGAGAAGCTTGCCCTATTTCATACATTTCAGAAACATTATGAGGTCTCAATTAATGCTTGTCAAATTGGATTTGTAGAAAGGTGACAACAAATTTTGTTATGTTCTAGATAATAATAACATTGCCTAAATAGTTCCTGACATATTGTATAAGCCCTGTGTATAAACAAACCCCCCAATAATCCAGCCAAAAATGTACTATGACTACATCACACATTTTCCTGGCCAAAAAAAATGAGAAAGATAATGAGTGCAAGATCACACAGGTAGTAAGGAGGAGTATTGTGACTTTCAAAAGGTCCACTACTCACGGTTTTTCTGGTGAGAAATGAGGCTTATCATTACACTCATAAAAATGTAAAAGCAAGGATCGCTACCATGTTGTAGGTAAAATATCTACAAGTACAAATAAGGTACCAATAATGGCATTCATAATACTCTGTGTGTGAAACCACATATGTCTTGTCAAATCACAGAACTTGTTGTAAGAACTTTCATGTTGCCTGTATTCAATACTTGTTTTTCTGAGTAAATGTTTAAAAACACAATAAGGTTTCATAAATTTCCACAGAACTTAATTCCAAAGAGGAAAGAACAACAATTTGAGGCCTACAATTGTAGTAGGCATCCATTTATAAAGAGGAACATTGTTTATTGTGGTGTAGACCAATAGTAGGAAAATATGTATCAAGTTATAAAAGGAATACACTGAGCTAGTATTTATAACGACATTAATTCACATGAATATCTACAGTAGCCTTAGAGGCTTGTAAAATATGAATACAGACATTTTGTGCTTCATCTCTTAGCTAAGTACTTCTGAGTGTATCATGATGGCCAGCATTCAACCATAAGTTGGAGAGATATAATTGGAAATGTCAGAGCTAGCAAAGAAAATGGAATCTGCAATTTAAAATAGATTTCAATGAGGCTAATACTCTTAAGATCTGCAGAAGGAAGCAAGCCAAACCCCATGCTATCTCCACATACAGGTAAGTGCTCATGTTTGCACGTGACAGTAGCCGCTGATGGATGATCTATGGGAGCAGGCCAGGAAACGTGACTGGATTAGCACCCACTGGATGTTCTTCTCAGCATTTTTGCAGCGGTATGATTTTTGTTTCACTACCCAGACTTGCTTCTTTTTAATATTGCTGTACAGTTTGGTTCATTTATTCTACATTCTCACCAGTTTTTCTAGTGTGTGATAGAAAGATCCAACTGGAGAACTAAGAAACATGATGGGTGGAACAAACTTGTAAATCTCATGACCAAGGCTAACTGAATGTCACTGTCATGAAAGAAGTCATACTGAGGACCCTAAAGAAAAGAATTTTTCTCCCTTTTCTTTCTTTCTTTCTCTCTTCTTTCTTTCTTTCTTTCTTTCTTTCTTTCTTTCTTTCTTTCTTTCTTTCTTTCTTCACTGCTTCTTCCTTTCTGCTTTCATGCCTTTTTTATTCCTCTTTCTTCCTTCCTTTCTCTTTTTCATTTCCTTTTTTTCTCCTTCCTTTCTGCCTCCCCCCTCTTCATTTTTCTCTTACTTCTTTCTCTTTGTTTTCTTTTCCCTTCTTTCTCTTTTATTTCTTTGCTGTTTGCTTTTTCTACTTATTAAAAGGGAAATTGTGTATTTTTCAGGATATTATTCTCAGGAAGGACAGGATAACTGTGAAAAGAAACTAGAACAGAAAGTTTATAATCATGGTTTCTTGCTATATGCTGCCATTAATTAGCTAGGTGAGGTGTGAGTTTACTCTTGGTAACATGAGAGTGAAATAATCTCGAATAGATGTCTGTTTTCTTTTCTATTATTTGATAACAATTTTCTTTGAAATATCTCTCATTATTTCTGAAAGGATTGCTCACTGTCCTCTCAAAATAACTCTAGAAAAAAGAAATCTATAATTTTTTGAGCCCCATGTTTATGAGTGTAGTTGCTATATGGAGTAGATATGGGATTTAAATACCTTTGCGTATCAAATATTCATTGGATAGTAGCTGATTTCCAACTATTTAATCTCTAATTCATTCTTTCCTTTTTCTGTACTTTTCCTATATTAGTGCAGCACATGGATGTAAAAAATGTAAAAATATTAAAAGTTGTTAACATAAGCTGCAAATTATGAATGATTTTTTTCTAATGCTTTTATTTCTAGAAGGTTGTGCACCATGTTTTTACTAGATCTATGATTTCACGAAGTATGATCCTTGAGTGAGATGAATTTAAAAACAGCTTCATGATAGCTTTAAAACACATTCAAAGAGCTAGGGCTTGAGAGTGTAAGATATCATCAAGGCGGGCAATGGATGGTACCCTCCAAAGATTTTCTTCTTAAAATCCAGAGGACAGCAGGTAATGAGTTAAAAAAATGTAGGTAAATTTTTTTGACAGGTTCAGGAAAGAAAAGAAGAAAGAATGGAGGGGTTTCTGAGAGAACGAAGAGCTTTGACAATCACCGTTGGTTTTAGTTCAGATTCTTGAGAGCAAAGTATAAGTCCACCTGAGCACACTCATCCAGGAATTATCTCACTTACTGATTTAATTAAATTTAAAAAATAATATATATATATATATATATATATACTTTCTAAAGGTGGAAAATATAAAATATTTACAATCTCCATAGTGCTTCATATACTTAGTTGAGAATTGTAAAATAATTGCAGGCATACCTGGAGATAGAAGAAAAAGGAAACAAAGTGAAAACAATAGAATTAGACAAGTTATTATCAGTTAGGAACTGTAAAATAATTGGAGAAAAAATTCAAAAGGTAAAACAGAACATGAATACTTTTGTAGAATGCTGTCATATATATAAAAACAGAAAGCTAAAATACTGGAACTGAAGGCTATAATAATGAAAATTTGTGATTTAAATGAAATAAACAAATTAAAAACAACAAAAGAGAGAATTATTTAATAGGAAGTTAGCTTATTTAAAATCATATCCAAACTGATGGAGGAAAGAATTCATAAAAACAAAAAGTAGCTTGAACATAATATTCAACTCTTCATCCATTAGAGTTTAATAATGAGATTATAGCAATTAAGTCTTTGGCTTTATTTCTTTTTTATTTCTCTTGCTCCTCCCACCACATCTGCAATTACTTCCTTCACTAAAGCTATGAACCTCTGAAAATCCTCCATGAGGATTAGACTGACATCTTCCAAACTCCTGTTGATGTTGACAATTTGACTTACACCAATGAATCACAGATGTTCTCACTGGCATTTAGATTGATGAGTTTTTCCCAGAAGGTTTTCAATTTACCAGGCCGGACCCATTAGAAAAATCACTATGGCAGCTCCCGCCCCATACAATGTATTTTTAGATAATGACACTTCAAAGTCAAAATTCTTCTTGATCTCTGCCTGGTAAAATGGATTTGTGTTTATAAGCAAAAAAAGAACAAAGGAAGAAAACAACATTAATCTCATTGTACACCTCTCTCAAAACCCTTCAGTGAACAGGTACACAGGTACAGTGAACAGGGCTTAAAGTTTTCAGTAATCTTGTTGTCAGATGTTGAATCATGTAAAATTATTATTCTGTTTGTAGGCTAGATGCAGCATCGATTTAATATAAATGTAAAGGTGCTCATTTTTCAGAACATTAAAGGAGAATTGGCTGCAGCTGAAACTCAGTATCTTCGTTGGCCCCTAACAAGGTGGTCTGCCTTTCCTTTGAAGTTTTTACTTCTTTTCCTTAGCTATGAAAGTCCTAGGTCGCTTCGCTTCTTTTTGCACTGGGAGGCTGTCTCATCTACCTTGAAACTTACTTATTCAGAGTAGTCACTTTTATCAATGATCTTAGCTAAATCTTGTAGGTACCTTGATGTTGTTTCTATATCAGTAGGTACTGCTTCGTCTTGCACTGTTATGTTAGAGATAGTTTCTTTCCGTAATCCATATAAAACAATACCTGCTAGCTTCAGACTTTTATTTTGCAGCATCTCCACCCCTCCCAGCCTTCTTGAGATTGAAGATAGAGTTAGATCCTTGCTCAGGATTACTTTTTAGGTTTAAGGGAATGTTGCAGATTTGATTTACTCTTCTGCCCATTAAACTTTCTCCATATCCATTTCCTTTATCATTCCTCTGTTTCCCATAGTAGAACTTTTAATTTCCTTCAATATCTTTCCCTTTTCACTTACAATGTCAATAACCATTTATCTCAAGTGTTCAAACTTTGACTTTGTTCTTTATTCCTTTACGTGCTAACATTCACTCTGTAAAATTTAGGCACATGAAAATTCACTAGTGAATTGTTAACATTTAGGAAAGAAATAATATCAATATTACACAATATATTCCAGAAGATAAAAATTTGGATACAATTCCAAAATTATTTTGTAATTCAGAAAATTCATGATATTAAAACATGTATTTTTATAAAGGATGTCATAGGCCAAATTTTCCTGTGACTTCTTAAAAAGTTATTAACAAGTTAAACCCAGAAGTGTACGCAATAAATAATATAGCCTCATTCTACTGGTTTATCCCATAAGTGGAATTTTTCTCTAATATATGAAACTCATTAGATAACTCACTACATCTTTCTTTGAAATGTAGACTAAAATGATATAAAATATTTGAGAATACCAAATATTTGTAAGAATGTGGTACAATTTGAAAACTCATGCAGTGTTAGTAGGAAGGGCACAACAATTTTGATAAATTATTTTATATAATATTCTAAAGTTCAGTATCTGCATACTGAATAACTTAATAAGTATTTTTGTATGTATATGTTTTACATGAGCACTAATTTCATGAACCAACAAATATGTACAAAAAATTGCATTAGTTATGGTGAGACAGAATAGCAGTAATGCAAAACTCCATCAAAACCATTGCTCATATTAAGAACACTATGCAATTAAAACTAAATACATAAAATAATATGCATGGATCTCACAGAAATTTGTTTATGAAAATTCCATATATACTATACCTGTTGTTTGATTTGTCATGTAAGAACAAATATAGATTAATTGATGGTTGTGTAAATTAGAATAATAGTTTTTTTGAGAATAACAGTTGGAATGGGAATGAGGCAATCTTTTTTTTAAGATGGTTAAATTTAGTTTTCCAATCTGTGTAGCATTCACACAGATGTGTTTACTTTCCAATAATTATTAAGCTATACTGTTAAGACTTATGAACTTTTCCCTTTGCTATATTTTTTAAATAAAAGAAATTGAAACAGCCATGCTTCCTGATGTGAAGAAATTGTGTTATGAAAACTCACGAGCATTCTTCTCTATAAAATGTAAAAGCAATGCATCAGGTACTTCTGGTCCCCAGTAACCAATTAGAAAATGGGAAATTATCCAGTTGTGTTTTATAGAGAATTTGTGGATAATTAGAAAACTGGAAATGAGCCAATATTATCAAAATAATTGTAAGTTTGGCTATAGATATTTAGTCTAAAGGAGGTTAAATGGTTTTGGCAAAATTTTGAGTAAGACATTCAGCTGCTTGAGCATGGCCTGTACAATCGTTTTAGGGAGAATGGGAATACTGAGATGAAAGAAGTAGAAGTCAACAGTAAGCAAAGAAAACTACATTGCTAGTAAGCTTAGGGCCATAATCAAGTTACTTCATTGATGCAAAGATGAAACAATAATAATAACACATAGCTATTTATAAATTTAAACCAGAAACTCTACTTTGCAGTAGATGGCTCTACATATTTAGATAAATAGGAAACACTCACAATCGCATTCTTACATGAATAGTTTCAGTTCATATTTTATACTCATATTTTACTTCACCATCTATCAATACCTTGACATAATCAAATGTTAACTAAAATAGAGAAACAGAGCATGAGTAAAAGTTCTTAACCAAAGAGATTTCAATAATAAAGTTCATTAATTTGCTCAAAACAACTTCTGGGTTTAATTCAGGTTCTTTGATTATTTCAGAAACAATTTTAATGCTTCAGCTTATATACTTTCTATAAAATCACACCAACAGGATTGGGTTCTCGTACTTCAGAATGCTAGTATTTTTCTTTCTGCAACAACAGAAGCCACTCTCCCACATCACTCTGTCCTAGCACCAATACCTAGGGCTGCCCTAGCTTGTTGGCTTCTTGCCAACAAGAAAGAAGGCCTTTGCCTGAATTTCATAGGTGGACCCTCTGAAGGGATAAATAATTTTTCCACAGGAAAAAAAATATAAATTATGATCTTCTTTTAGAAGTTTGTGGGAAGAAAAATTAATGTGCTAGGTAGCAAAAGCTACCCAGAAGCAGTGGTTCAAAATTATCTAGTCAAGGACAAGGAAGAGTTCAAGAGGCCAGCTAGACCAAGGTAAAGAGACACTGGGAAGGCACAGCTGACAGAGCAAATGTAGAGCAAAATCCTAGAGCCAGTAGTGGCTGATCTTTCTATCAAAACAATTATGCTTGTTTCACTTTTTTACTAAATAAATGAATGTGGAATTGAATTTTTAATTATAGAGTTTCATATTAGAAATGTATTTTATCTCTTTGAATTTATTTCACAGATAATTTTATGATTCATAAAATAAAACATATTTCTATTTCAGAAAATGAGATCTTTAAAATAAATATAAACAAAAACTATGTATGTTTGGGGTTACCAAAAATCACCTCATGGCTATTTATGTGTGAATTATACAGACACATGGTTGGCAATTGCATACATGGAATGTTGATCTCTGCCAGGGACAGCAGGTTTAAAGCAAAAACATGGAATCAGGAGGAGGAAAGAAGGAGTTCCATAGGTGTGATGGAAAAATTGCAATTGCAGTGAATCTGAGTGATAGGAAACTACATATATATATATATATATATATATAGAGAGAGAGAGAGAGAGAGAGAGAGAGAGAGAGAGAGAGAGAGAGAGAGACATATAAAAAATAAAATGAAGTCATCCAGTTACGAAGAGATCTGATCTCATAGATTACCACTAGAGGCCGGAAAGATTTCGATGACAATGAGGAGTTCGGAAAATATATATTACATTTTTAAAAAGTGGTCATGAAATAATATAGTTCTGTGTTTACTGGAATAGCTGGTTTCCAGATGTGTAACAGAAAAGTATGATATTGCAAATAATAATTTATAAAGCAATTTTCTCATCAAAGCAAAGTGCTTATCTACCTCTATTCTTTAAAACTATTGTCTGGCAGAAGTTCACTGTGTTTTTCTACTTGAACAGAAGAAAGTGCCTTTTGTTTTGTTAATGCACTTTTGTTAATTGCATGCTTAATGAATCTCCACAGGAGTCCCACCAGGAAAGAGACAGGATTAACTTCCTCAAAGAAATGTTTTTCAAGCTTCTACTGTCATCAAACCCCAAATAAACCAAGGCTTCAGCAGAGTGGAGATTTGGAGCAATTCAACAGGGCTCTGTCCCTCTCACTTGAGAGTAAAACTGAATAAAACAGTAAAGATGTATGAAGTTGGTCTTTTGGTAGTAAGTTGCATATTAATTAATTAAGATTTCATGAGGTATGAATATTATTTATATTTTGAGTCTTATTTTAAACAGATTTATTTTATTTGCTACCACATTTTCTTAAGGAAGGGCACCATAACTCTATAGCTGGAGAAGTATCAGCAAAATACATGGGTTTATTAGAACAATGATATAATAGGCTTCATACACATTGCTTATATAAGTCTATCCAGGGAGATTCTCAATATGAGCTGTAAAGATCAATATAAATCAATGGGCACTTGTATTATTACTGTAGATGTTTTAAGTTCAATTAGCACAAAACTGCAACACTGTTAATGAAGGGATAAAGAAGGAGTATCAAATAGGTTTCTTTAACTGGTGGAGCAGACAAATATGATTCATCAACACATATGTATTCTGTAATGCATTTACCAAAGCCTTTTCATTACACTCTAACAGGAGTGGTAACTCAAACTTAGCATTATAAAGCAATGATCATTGGATATAACTTTAATGAAAACATATAACTTGTGATTCTCACATCTTTATGATTCTTTGTGTGCTTAACATTGACCTTTTTCCTTAAGCATATAAATATGCCTTCTGAAAATATTCTCAAATTACTGCTTTTCTTGCTAATCTTTTAATCATATTAAAAGAAAATTAGTAAATTCTAGCCCTACAGCATTAGATTTATTAGTAGAGCCTTGTGATTTTTCTTTTTTGTTTTCTTCAAGAGAAAGTACTTTAAAATAGTAAAAAATTTGACTCTATAAATATTGAGTTTTTCTGAATATTCTACAGAGCAGTAATTTTGGGGGGGAGTGCATACAGGCTATTAAAGTGTTTTAAGAGGCCTTTGCAATACTACTGGGAAGTAGAATTGCTGGAAATGCAGCACCTTCTTGAAATGCCAGTGAAGAAATGATTCCATTCATTTGTGTCAGGATCATCTGGTTTGCAAAACCTCATATTTATTGTAGGTTATGGGCTTACTGATCTCTAATTTACTTGATAGTTTCAATTATTCAAAACAAAACTAAAATCAAGAAGATGCTAGATCATATCTACTTACAGATCTAGTTCATGTGGATTCCCTTTTAGAGGTAAAAGCACTTAGCTCACTTAGCTCTGCTGAGGGCATGGTATGTCCTCTGTGTGAGAATCTTGTCCTGTGTTTGAACTTGGCAGGTAGAGCAAGCTCAGATGCAGAGTGGGTCTGGAATGCACATGCATCTAGTAGCTACCATTGATGTTTGACGTGATCTAGGGAATACTAAGCCCCATTGATGAGGACTTTCATCCCTCCTAGTTTTGTTTTACCATAAATTATGCTATCCCTACCTTATTAGAGGACTGCTTTGTGGCTTCCCATGTTGGCAGGATATTTTGTTTCTGTCGTAAGACATTTCCAATCTAGAAACCTAAGACCTCTCATTTTTCTCATTTGAGTCTTCTTATTTTAGTGGGCTGTATAACATCTGCTTAGCTCAGAGCATTAGATAAATTAGTAATATTTGATTGATTATAGGAGCTTTTGGATTTTTATTTACATATATTTCAATGTCTAAAATATACACACAGACACATGCATATAAATACAAATACACAGATACACATGTTTTTCTTCCCGTCCATGTAATTGTGTAATTATTAATCTTAACATGTGACTACCAGTGATTTGCCTTTTGCTTGGCATCTTGTTCTTGAAGTGGAGTACAAGTGATATGGAGCAGATCTTAGAATGAAAATCTTAGGTAGAGGCTTTGATATGAAGAGTGACCGGCAAATTTATTTGGCACTGGTTTTTAGACCTATACTATAAGAAAGTTAGGAAATTGGACTGGGCACAGAGAAAAGCTCACCTATACTGTAGTTGCAGCTGTGATTTAATTTGTCCTGTAGAAAGCACCTGGTGAGCTACAGCAGGGAATTGGAGGAAGGATGGTAAGCCTGGGCTAAGCAGATTCCAGAGCCAAGAATGATGCCAGGGATTAGTACGTCAATAGTTGGCTCTCTGTATCTGCGGGTTCCACAGTTTCAAACAAATACATATTGAAAATATTTGGAAAACTATTGCATCCATACTGAACATGTACAGACATATTTTATGGTCATTACTCCATGAATAGAATAATAGAACAAATATTTACATAGCATTTGCACTGTATCACTATTGTTGGTAATGGAGGAATGATTTAATATATATGGAAGGTTGTGTACAGGCTATATGCAAATATTATGCAATTTTACCTAAAAGACTTGAGTGTCTGCCGACTATGGTGTACATGGGATGTCCTTGATTCAGTTCCCCCCGGATGCTGAGAAAAACTGTATAAATGAAGCCCATAGAAGTTTTATAAATTTTAACAAATACCTGGAGATCTGGTCACTTTGGAAGTAGATATGTCAAGTAAAGTGTTTTAGGGAACTTTAATTTTCATACCAATAGAATATTATATTTTCAGTTATTCCCCAATTTATTGGTTAAGACATTGTGATGTTTTTTGAGTTGAAAATTTTTATTTCATCTACCTGAGAAGAAACATTCAAAGTATTTATCTATATATTCAACCAACTTAGCCGTTCTAATAAACATTGGATCTTTAAGACTGAATGCTTCTTTCTTTAGACCCATTTTAAAATTGGAAAGTAGTATGACAGAATATAATGACTCCAGGAAAAGCACAGAATGCAAATGTTAAGAATTATGTGTATATCATGAAGAGGAAGGATAAAATATCAGGCTGGTCAAATCTTTTCCAGAAATTTTTAATGTCCAAAAAAGGTAAGAGTGGCATCAAGGAGAATTTCAAGGGGAAATTTTGTCAGGCACAAATTGTTTAGAAAAGAAGCACTCCCAAAGCTATCAAGCGTCCCAAAAGTTTCATGTCTCCCAGAAATCAAGGACTATTTTCTCCATGATCTCTTCTGAAATTAACACTTAAAGATAAACTACAGCCAAACAGGGGTACCTATGATAACTATGTACAGAATAACTGGTATTGGACATTTGAAAGATGTTTACATGTAAAACTGATACTAAAATGGAAGAAAGGTTAGGTTTAAAAACAGAAAGTTGATGTTTTTAAAATATAAACTAACACAAAAAATCCGGGAGCAGTAGGAGTAAAGAAGTTAGGAGAATGAGTAAGTTCAGTGTTTATGTTTTCTATAATAGCTAAGTCAAGTATAGATTCATAAACACATTTTAAGGTACTGAGAAAGCTAAAATAAGGAAATGGGGTAGAGGAGGAGAGAAAATCTGGAGTGGGGAGAATATGTTAATTTATCAATCCTTAGATGCATAATAGGGTCAATGAAAAAAAAAGAAAAAGAGAAGAGTATATTTTTACATAGTAACCTCTTCTGTGATATTATTGTCTAAAATATAATTGTAAAAGTACACAA
The DNA here is from genome assembly GCF_053883595.1 of Heterocephalus glaber. Taxonomy (NCBI): domain Eukaryota; kingdom Metazoa; phylum Chordata; class Mammalia; order Rodentia; family Bathyergidae; genus Heterocephalus; species Heterocephalus glaber. Next base: position 25,508,458 of record NW_028258379.1, read on the forward strand.
AAATACAAAAATGTGTGTCTATTATAGGGCCTCTGCACACATTTACACATACACAAATCAATGGAAATTGATCCCATTGTAAGATTTAGTTATTAGAACTATAAAAATAAAAATGATCACCCAGAATATAACTGAAAATTTCAAAAATAGAGATTGCAGCCTCAGTTCACGTATTTGCAGAACATTCCTAAACACAACCATATATCAGTTTGTAAAAATTCCTTTTTAAAGTATCAAACAGTAAAAATAGCAAGACATTTTTATCATAATGCCAAATATGTCCATTGATTAATAACAAAAATATGGCAAAGTTATCTTCCTTCATAGAAATGAATATCTTAATACTCTTTATTAAAAGATTTTTGACAAAAAAGAAAATATGATTGTAAACAGTAAAATTTAAGAAAACCAAAATAATAGATAGAAATACCATTATTCAGAACTAATGATATCAAGCAAAATTAGTGCTTCAAGTGAAATTCATCATCTTGAATAATTATGTTAATTATAAGCTTAAAAATTAATGAAACATTTCATGCAAAAACCTAGAATAAGGACAATTAAAAACCTGAAGGGAGTATAATGAATAGAATCAATAAATATAAAAGAGACATAAATGAGTTAGCAAAAAGCAAAACTAGAGAATTTTATTAATGTAAAATGTTTGTACTTTTAATAAAAAATTAAAAAATTGAAACTATTCTTTTTAAGAAAAAAGAAAACTCAAAAATAATAAATGGAAAAAGAAAATATCCATGTTAATTTATGTAAGTGAAACACTAAATTGCATAACATTAGCAAATTAACTTTTAAAGGCTAGATAAGACTGGATATGTTTTTAAGAAAATATATTTTGCCAAAATTTTTCACATAAATGGTTTTAAAAGAATGTAAGATTATCAACTACATCTAAGAGAACTATTCTCAAGAAAATAACCACCATCGCCAACTCTTCCACAAAGAAAATTTACCAATCATTTAAAGTGTGGTAATTTTTATGATAGAAAAAATTTCTTAACACTGAAAAAATGGAAAACTTCTAACATATATGAAACAAGTACAACATTGAATCCAGCATTCAATATATTAGAAGAAGTTTCACTTATCTCTAGTAGTAAAAAATCATAAATTAAATACTAGTAAAAATAAATACATGTGAAGAAACGAGGATTATTCCAGAAATTCTAATATATGATTATATTAAGAAATTCATTAATAAAACAATAATATAGTAAGACAAAAAAGGCAGCAATCATTTTTATTTAAAGCCAATCATTCCTTAAGTAGGAATGATGCATGTGTTAACAAAAAGTATATCTCAAACAAAATCCTATCAACATGTTTACTGAAGAAACAATTGAAGCCCCTGAAAGTTTGGATGACCACAATGAACACTAGCATTGAGGATGTTGCATGAAATTTTAAAAAGAAAAATGTGTAAACACTGAAAAGAAAGAAGTAAAACTGTTTATCTTGTTTGAAAAAAAGTTGTAACACTGAAATGGAAAAATTAAATGCATTGAAATTCCAGTTTCTGCTATTAAACATGAAGAGCTTGGCAGTCATCTCTCTCATCTTTACAAAAGAAAAATGAAAATTAAAGTTGCTGAACTCTAGACAGGCAGGTAAATTCAGAGAGTTGCAACCAGACTTGCTTACTTGAAGCAGAGACCTCTGGAGCTGAAATGTGGAAAGACTCAAATGGTTCTTGAGACTCGCTGGAGGCTGACCAGGCACTGGAGTGCAAATGAGAAGTGTTATGTTGAAAAATTAACTTACTACCGTATTTATCTGAAGATGAAGTAAGGTGTAAGGAGATGTGTTTGGGAATGAAGTTGACAGTTGACAAGGAAATTGAGACGGTTGACCCTGATATGTCAACTTCATTGGATTAGGCAATGTGTAGCAGATTAGTAAAGCATACGGTTGGTATGTCTGGTTGGATCATGCAGAGTGATGTGGAGTGATACATGGTCCCTTGCTTGCTCTGCTTCAGGATCATTCCCCAGCTCTCTTTCCTGGCCACAATGAACTAAGCATCATTGCTTCCCCACACCTTTCTGTCATAAAGTTTCTGCTGGGAGCCAGTCAGACATGGACTGAATCCTCAAAACCCTGAGTCAATGAAACCTTGCCTCCTTTAAATTGTGGGTGTTGTGTTTCATGTTTCAGCAATGAGAAAAGTGAATAATGGAACATTTTTGGAAATTTGGCATATTCCAGTATAAAATGTATTGAAGTATTTGTATATATTTAAACACAAACTATGTCATATCAATTGTCAAAAGAAAACTTGAGGGGTTAGTAATTAAATCTCTATATTACCAAAGCCAAATAATGTATTTGGGAAAATATTTCTTATTTAGAGAATTTTCCAATACACTCATCTGAAAACCATATTTGCAATTGAGTTGTCAGTCTTGAAAGGGAACTTATAACCACAAGATATTCTTGGGGATTTCCAGTTAAATGATTAAGTATTTTACTTTTTTCATTTGAGATAAGTATTTTATTAGCTTAGGATGAGTATTCGTCTTTTCTTACCCCTAAGGAAATATTAAGTTGTATTAAACAAATAATATTTCATGGTTAAAGAAAAATCTCAAAGCATATAGAAGTTAGTGGTTGCAATATGTTGAATTTAGTCCCCTTTGACTAAAAAGGTATTGAATTGAAAATTCCAACTTCTAAATGTTTATATGTTGATTTTTTTACATAATACCTGTGAAATGTGCTCAATGCAGGACTCCTGTGATTCACTTTTACCATATCTCAACTGATTGTAGCAAAGATGAGCCTGATATGTCCATAAGAGTACTTTGTAAATTTTAAGGCATCTAATAATTGTAAGTTATTATTCAGAAGTTGTGCTTTGCTAAACTGTATGCTAGGATGAACTGATTTCTTCAAAGAAGAAATTTGGTTGTTTGGATGGAATTAGTGAAGACACTATCATCTAGTGATAATGCAGACAGGAATGAAGAATCATTGCCTAAAATGAGGATCACAAACTTGAAGGAAGTAATGATTGTTGATGGCAGGACTGTGAATGAAGAAAATAAATATTAAAAACACAGAGAAGTAAGGGATGATGACAAGACTTTACAGCTTCACTGTCTCAGGTATAGCTTATTCCTCTTGATTTTCAGCTGAGACAATGTTTAAATTGAGTTGCTTATTTATGGTGGTTATAAATATCATTAGGATAATTTGTCAAAATTTGACAGAAAATGCAAAAATTCATTAAATTTTAAATTATTCTGAGATGGTGGAACAATATTAATAATGATGACAATGTATAATGACAGTTGGGGTTTTTTCCCTAATGAACTGATTCATCTATTTTTTTCTTGTAGCTCCCTTTTCCAAGTTTATAAATGTTAGTTCAAGTTAGCATAGTACTTGAGTCTTATTTTAAATTATTTTCTGCTTAATGTATTGATCCAACTGTGTGATGGCTAATATATCATTCTATGCCCTAATTTATTTATTCATTTATTTTTGTGGTAGGATTCATGTTTTTTGTACATAAAGAATTGACTTTCTTTGAATTTGTGCCTGAAGTTTTGACTGTCTTCTTAGGGGTGACTTATTTTAAAACATGAATGAAGATTTTCTAGCTCTATAAGTTTTTCTCTGGTTAGATAAGACTGTTACAGAGTTTAGAATTACAGTGATAAACTCATGTGTATATGTGATGTTATCACACTATAGACAAAAAAGAACAAGAGTTGGTAAATAAGTGCTTTGCTCAGTGGGTACAAAGCTTTTTCACCGGGATTTGAATTTAATCCAAATTGATCTCTGTATACTTTTCATCAATGGAAACAGACAATTCTTAGTAACAGAGAGGCAAAGAAATGCCGAAGATGAGAGGATTTTTGTGTTAAGCCTAACCTTGAGCAATGTCACCCTTAATAATAGCAGATGCTCTGATGTCCTGTTTGTTGATGTTATAAATGACTGAAAATTGGACTTTTTAGAGAAAATGCTGACAAAGACTCTACTAGATCATCTCACAAGATGACGTTAACTTGAGTTCCTGAAAATTGTAAAGACAGTGTATTCTCATTGAGTAATTATTGCCTAGCATGCAATACAAAATACTAAGGGAACAACAGAAAATTAGTTTTGAATGACTTGCAAAAGATTACTAAACCAGTGAAGTGCATAGACATTAACAACGTCTTTCCTATATACCATAAAATTTGAAATCTTTGCATTTCATATACACAGCAAAACAAAACAACAACAACAACAACAACAAAAACAGATGAAAGAATATTAAAACTAGGTATCAGAAAGAACAACTCAACTGCCCTGGCAAAAGTTTCCAGTAGATATTTGCTTGGTCTTGGTAGTTTCTGGTTTTGAAAGATAATTAATGCCACAGGAATACAGCTGGAAAACAGTATATCAGTAATATTGCCTTGTTTTTAATAGTTTTAAATATTTTTAAAGTTTTTAATATTCACTGTAAGTTAACAGCTAAGTATGCTTAGAACTCAGATTTACTTATTATCACATTTTTCACCTCTGCCCTAATTTCTATTGCAATACTTGTTGTAGTGCTAGTTAGTAGTGATGATTAACATTTTAATTTGCAGCACTTGGATTTAGGCAACTCTTTTCATATTCATTTGCCAATAAACTTCTGAGAATTTAATGATAGACAGTTTTTGATAAAATCCCAATGATATTAATTAAGAAACTGTAGAAATAAAAGAACTAACAGATATAAGATGCATTATGTGAAAGCCACAATACACAAAGTTTTATAAAATTTTATTTCATTAGCATAGTAGTTTTCAATTTAATTTTTGTACTGGAATTTTTATGAATAAAGGAAACAAGTTTCAGGGAAGAAAAACTAACATCCAAGTTGTATAACAAGTAAGTAAAGAAACTGAACTTGAATCTACCTTATTGTTAACTTTCCACCTGAGCAAGCACATAGTGTGTCCAAGGTTAAGCAGTGAGCATTAGAATGAAATTTCAAATATAGGATTTCAGATTTGATATGACTTGCATTTTCCATAGCATTGAACTTTAGACTTTTTCCAGAGGTTTCTCAGCATATTTTTTAATGAGGGGAAACTAGTCTTTGATTTCTAAAACCTTGATGTTCTCAGTGAAGTATACTTCTTGCCAATACAGGTATCTGCAATGAGTTTCAGGAAGGGGAATTTTACAACATTAATCAGACAATGCCTACCCAATTTAATTCTTAGGCATTTCTTATAAAGACTTTCTACATTTGGTTAAAAACTTTGTTATATTTATTCTCATGTACATTATATAACTGACGTAAATGTTCTAGGTAACTATTTTATCTAGCTACTAGTTTACTGATCCATTTGTGTATTACCAATTTAAATTAATCAGGTCGACATGGAATCAAATGTAAATAATGCAACATTGCCCCCGTTTTCATTTAAATAAATGTTAAGGGCTGGGCATGGTGGCACATACCTTAATCCTAGCACTCGGGAGGCTGAGGCAGGAGGCTTGCCACGAGTTTGAGGTCAACCTAGGCTACATAGTGACTTCAGGGACAACCTGAACTACATGGTGAGATACTGTCTCAAAATCAATAAACAAACAAACAAACAAATAAATAAATATTAGGAAGAAACATTTATACAGTGTCTTCTGTAGCATATGATTAGCTTTCTAGGAATGAATGCTCTAATTGGTTATACCTAACATTTTGAAATTTACTTGTAAATTGGAGATGCTCATTGAAATTTCTAAGCTTATTACTCAAACTCATCCTCCTGTGTGCAAAATAGTACGTTTTGAAAAATAAATTGTAGGAAATCCTAGGAGCACAGCCATAGGAAGATGCAGCTATATTTCGGTGAAGGAAAGTACAATGAACGAAACACGTACTAAGATCATCATATTCTAAATTTTACCAAGAAATGTACTTAAATGTTAAATTGGTCAACTTTTCATTGGTGTGAACAAATGTCTGTCATACACAAAGGGGGGGAATTTTATTTGGGACCTAATTTCAAAGGGCCATGTTCAGCTGACTTCATTACTTTTTGGCCTGTGATGAGACAGAAACATGTTGGTGGAAGTGTACTGTGAAGGGAAGCTGGTTACTTCATGGCCACCTGCATTAAAGCCTTGGAAGAGCTTTTCCTCATTGAAGGCAGTGATCTACATCCTCTAACTAGGTCCTACTTCTGAAAATTGCTGCAATTGTGAAAGAAGCCCTCAGTACATGAGTGTTGGGGTTCACTTCATATTTGAACTATGATAAATGTGATCATAGAAAATTCCATGAAGAGGGCCGAGGATTTGGCTCAGTGGTTTTGCCGCCCGCCCTGCAAGCCCAAGGGCCTGAATTCGATCCCCGGTACCAAAAGAAAAAAAAAAAAATTCCATGAAGATACTGTTCCAATATGCACCTACATACAAACATCAGAAAAAGTATCACATTTACATAGCCCTAGTATGAGAGGAAAGACATTTTTGGAATTATAGGGATGAAATTAAAAATACCATTATGGTTCAAAAATCCCTCACAGAAGCACAAGATGAATTTAACAGAAATGAAATCATGTGAGCATTTTAAGATAAAGCACTAATATATGATGATAGCATGGAATTGAAAACCTCCTTGAAGAGATGGCCCTAAATATAACAGATAACAATTAATAAATGAACATGTAAAAAGCGCTTTGGAGCTAGAAATACAGGGTTAAGTAGCTCTGGGAAGGTTATTTTAATGTTATTGCTATTAATAATATAGCTGACAGTTTTGAAAGATTATAAATATATCACATGCAATACTATGTCCTTTTATTTTATCTAATCTCAAATTATAAACAAAAATTCTAGGTTGAGCGACTTCACACAAGAAAGATAGATCTAAGACCTAAATCCACGTCTGTCTAATCTGTTGGCTATTTTCCTATTAGATTCGCAGTTGCATCTTTTGCCGCGCAGTCTCTGTGGAGACTCAAATGGTAGAAGACTTGGTTTATGTCTGTGTCTCAAATTTCCTGTCAAAGTGTTACTGGCAAATAAGGCACCTGATAAATACTGTTTGATTGATTGCCACGTCAATGGACTAAAATAATTGTGTTTGATAGTAAAGTTGAATATTTCATATGACTCATGTAGAAAAATTATGAATAAATAGTGTGAGTAAAGTCTAGAAAATTGTGAGGTACCCGGGTTGAGTAAATGTAAATTATATTATAGATCACTAATATCATGATGCTCTGTTTAAACCAGAAAGAGGCAATTGAGAATAAATAAATATAGTAATACTAATTTTCAGAAATGGTAATAAATTTTTTGGAATAATTTGGCAGAACGTGGTAGACATAGAAGTAACCTTGAGAAGTTAAATCAGCTGATGTATCATTCTAGCTGATAATTCTGAAGTGAAAATTTAATGTTATTCAAATTAAAAATTTGGAGACAATTCCCACATCTATTTCTGGATATTATTATGAGGAAAGAATAAGAATGTCCGCATATGAACTCCACCCCATTTCCCCCTTAAGTACTTAATGAAGATTAGAATTGATAGAAGTTATGTCTGAAAAACTTTTAACGAAGGCAAACATTGAAAAAGAGCACAATTCCTCAAGATGTTTGAAATGCAATATTTTTCATTGTAGTTTGGAAAGGCTATCTTTTAAAATCAAAGACACACTTTTGAAGTATAGCTGGTGATGTCAATTCAACAGATACAAACAGGGCGGTGCTTGAGAAAATGAAGCTGCAACCAAAGAGCATTCATCGGCTAGTGGAAGAATGTGTCTTTGCTTTATGGTTCAAGGAATTGAATTCCATGAGACGTATCTTGAATGCAGACAAGGAGTTGTGTTTTTATTGAAGGTCATAAGTTTGTGTCCAAATTGTACCACCAAAAGGTGCTCCTTTCCAAAAAGAATCAGTTAATTTGAGATTGTTTTGTGTTAAAGATATCTAACAAATTGTGCAATATCGTATTTTACTTAATTCACTATGTTTAGCCAGGAATAATTTGACTATATATTAATGTAATTGTTATATATTAATAGTAATCAATGACATTCATGTTTCATAATTTATGAATTTTATTTGCATACAAATAATTTCATATATTTACCCCCTGATTACTGACAAATAGTAAAACTCAGGTTCTAACATGGCTGCAACAGTGATTTATGTATATGTTTTATATGGATAATTTAGCACACATGCCTGCTTGTTTTCATGACATTTCATACAAAACTTAAGAATAAATAGTTATTAACCATGTCTAAAATTAATAATTCTTGATAATAATATTTGACATCTATGTGGCTTTATATAAATCTACTTTAGGAATCCACATCCTTTAATAAACATGTTGACACGCATACATATGTACAAAAAATTCGATTGACCTACAATTTTAATTTTTTCTAGGGCTGTTATTCTTGGTCAATGTGTGAATTACTTCTATTTTCTAAAAATTATTTATAAAAATAAATCAACACAAACAAGGTTAATTGTTGGTATTTATTTGACCTGATAGGATAAGTAATGTGCTCCACCTTCCAGTGTCAATGTGCCATCGCCCCCTGGTGGACATTGGTAAAATAGTATTTTACTGGTAAAGGTTAAAGGTATTCATTAATATAGTTTGTGGCGACAGAATTCATGCGCACAATGAAGCAGTTTTGTATTTTTTAGTACATTTTGCCAATAAACCATTACGTAACTAAGTATATTTTGGTTAGGATGTTACCAGCTATTATGACACTGAAATATCTGTATTTAAAAAGTTTATGTAGGCACTTTTGCACTTCAATATGTGTGTACACATAGATTAATTTGATCCACTTTTGTATTAATTTAAATACCTATTTTTGATATATATTTGTTTGTCGAACTTTTAAATTAAGATTTCACTATATATATTTGCAATCAGACAGGGCTTTAACTCTTAACTGGGGTTATTCTGCGATTTTTGAAAAACCAAGCATTTCTATATGGCACTGATTTTATTCAAGTACTAAGCCTCCCAGGTATTAGACTTGTGACTTAGACAAAATGTAATTTTTGAAACTTTTTTGGGTAAAATAAAGGTTAGAATACATATTGATTGTCACAGAGTAGAAGTGATCAAGTCTCTCCCAAATGTTAAAGCAAGCTCGAGGAGAGGCTGGTGACATCTGTAGTTAACAAAGCATATGCTTAAAATGCATGAGCAGGTGCACAGTTTCATTACTGAGCAATAAGAACCCGGGAAAAAATTAAGGAATTCTAAACTTCAAAACACATTATAGATGGAGCTTTAGACTAAAGTGAACAAAGTATCCAAGTACAATTGGATAGTAATCTTGGTAGGAATATATTAAATACATTTCACACATCATCCAGGAATAACACAAATAGGTTGTAGACTAAGAAGTTCACAAAAGATGTTTATGAGTCAACTGATAAGCTCGACAATAGCTCGATCAAGTACTCCAGTTTATTAATGAAACAGCATTGGGTTTAAATAAATGCTTCTCTGTGGAGCCATGCACAGATGAGAGAATCCAGTTAAAATTCATTCCTAAAATATTAGCCTTTTCTGTACATACAGTCAGTTCTGCATATTTTATCTGAAATGAGAAGTTATTTAAAATGATGAGATTAAAAGTTATTATGGAAAAGGAATCAAAACTTGAGAATCCCAGGCCAGTTTCCTGATAGCAAAATTTTGAGAAAGTTTAGTGAATATTTGAAAATGTCAAAATAGAAAGACAGCAAGGCACAACCTCGAAAAGGATGCAACGGGTAGTTACACAGGCATGCAGATTAACCTCTCTCGTGGTAATTGCGCCCTGTGATATCTGGAAGCTGTCCGGACGTATTGCTTTGGTGAGTAAACTTGGTTTCATGCTTTAGAAACAAGCTGGTTTATGGTTCATTGATTAAATTAGATCTCCTCTGACTACAGTGGTCTGTGGTACAGCCTGTAGCCAACAGATTCCATATTCATCTCCATTCGCCATGCCCTGATTTAGCCATATATTACGGGATGTATTTATTTATCTCTTAATGTTCTCTTCATTACAAAATGGTAATTTTGGTCATCAATGCTTCCTTTTTCCCCTTTCTGTGTCACATGTTGTAGGTAAACAGGTCAGATCTTAAGATAAGCTTGCAATTGTTCCATGGCAAAGTTTCTCAAATTCTTATGACTAGAACCACAAAAAAAATTGCAAAATCCATAATTTTCTTGAATCTACCCCAGAGGACTGACTCCTAACTTTTTTCGGAGTTGCCTGGAAATTTATGTTGACTACAGATAACCAAATTTATCTTATGGTTATCTAAACATTGTATTTCCATTCACTTGGTTCTATTTGGAACAAATTTACATAATGAGGATATGTTCTTAGGAAGTTCAAATTAGATATTAAAAATACTAGAGGAAAAAATAAAATTAAAAATACTAGAGGTAACTGAGACTGTGTTGCTGTCTTCTCCTTAACTTTATGTATCATTTTTCATCTATTAGATTGGGATAATGCAATGGACTTTTTCTAAAAACTGCTACAGATTTTACATAGGATGTCACAAACAGAGTACTTAATAATTAACCTTTCTTTCACCTTCTTATTTTATTTTAGACTTGTAGAACACTTTCTGTGAGAGTAGGAACATACTAAGTTATCAATAGCTCTGAATTTGTTAGTTTTAAGTAAATAGATATCCAAAGTCCATTAGAAAAATTAAGAATTTGACATTTATTAATATTAGATTTTTATTGCTATCTAATAAATTACTATGAATTTAGAGGTTTAAAACTTTTTAAAAATATAATGTTCACAGTTATCCTGGGTCAGAATTTAGTAAATTTTCACTGGGTCGCCTACTCAAGGTAGAACACAGCTGCAGCCTCCCATGGAATCTTAACTAGAGAAACACATGTGCTTGGCTCCCTGAGTGTCTTGAAGCAAGGGGATGAATTCTGTTCATCTTTTAAGAGATAGTTCTTTTCCTCTAACAAACACCTTCCTATTTCCCTCACTTCCTCAGCCTTTGGACACATTCTATTCTCTCTTCTGTTAGATTTATTTATATTCTATCTCTTAGTGCAATCATGTAATGCTAGTCTTTAAACCAGTGCTTTGCTTATTTCAGTAAGCAAAATGTCCCCTAGGTTCATCAATATAGTTGTGAGTGGCAGAATTTCCTTTTTTTAGGGGTTGAATAATATTCCTCTATAGAGTTTATATATATGAATATGTATATTAGCATTTTGTCCATATATCCATCAATGAACACTTAATTGTTTATATATCTAAACTATAGGGCAATACTTCAATGGTTGTGAATGCATGTACTGTTTAAGATATTCATTGTATTTCCTTTGGATATATACTTTGAAGTGTGATTGTTGGATTATATGGCAGCTCTATTTTAAACTCCCTAAAATGAAACAAAACTAAAAAAAAACTAAATTGTGAAAGACTATTGGCATCCATTTGTTAATTTCTAATGATTATGTCCCTTGTTATAGCGTCAGATTGACTTCTGAAGCTATAATTAGCTAAATTTCTACTCACAAAAAATTTTAAAGGAGGGAACTGAATTTGGCTGGAATAACAATTGTCAAGGGAGAAAAACGAATTAAATCTTCCTTTGTTTACAAACCAGTTTATGATGAATCCATTGTGAGAACCTCATCTACTCTGTTCCCACACACCTCTTAATATGTAGCTGTAACTTATCATCCTCATGACCAAAAGGATCACTATACCGTGGAAAATACCTGAACAGACCCAAAAGTTGCTTATTCATCTGACAGAAGCACAGTAACTGGTTCTCTCTTCGAAAAACACTTAGGCTGTAAATGCTGCATTTTCTTATTACTACCGAATAAAATGCAATAGAATAGAGTGTCTCAGGTGATGGGAGTGGGGTAATGTGCTGGAGAAATGTATTGAATATCCTCAGTGGATAGCAAGTGGCTGGCAACCCCAAGGTCTCTGAAAGAAAATTTGATTTCTTTCTCCTGAGACACACAGTGGCAGGTCCAGGATGTATGTTAATGTGTAACAGTGATTATCTTATTGCATGGATCTGTGGCAAATGAATACCTGGTTTGCGGAAAGCTAAAAATTAAATGCAGACATCAGAAACTTGGAGTGGTGAGGGGAATTTGTTAGGTGTTTGTTCTAAAATGCTAAAGAACTCCCATTAAGCAACATGTTGTAATAATTAAATCACTGCTTTGAATTGGTTTCAAAACTTAAGCAGATCCAGGGGAACTAGAGAGGGAATTAAGCACTAATTACATTGAAGTATTGAAGATCAATTTCTCATGGGTTGGGAGCTTCACATTATTGTTTTATTAAAACAACAAAGAAAATATTATAAGTATCAAAATATTCCTTTCCAAGGTTCAATATTTGTAATAGCATTTATAGGAGTCAGATGACCTTTATTCTAGTAATACACATTGTACCCATTCTGAAGTTTGCTGCTGTTTTTATTTTTTGCAAAAATTAAATGAATAAAAATGCAAAACTGCATTTACTTGTTACAAATTATTAGTTTGGAAACGGGAAAGACTGTATTTAAGAATAGTATTTTTCAACTCCCAATGAAAGATGGTATTTGTATATTATCAATCAAATCTAATCAGCATTATTTTCCCTTTTTATTTTTCTTTTTCCTGAAAAATAACACTCATATTTTGATTTAAGTCAACCACATAGTGGCCTCATGCTTTTCAAATGATGAGAACTATCTGCTAATTTCCTTTGGCCTCTCAGCAATTCTGAAGTTTTTTGTCTCTCGCCCTAGAGAAGAAGTAGACATGAGGCACAGTAGGCTAATCCCTCTGCATAGAGACACATCATTATTAGTAGCACAGTGACATCATTTTATGTGCTCTAGTGTACTATGGCATTTGCTCTATCCTTTATTCTTCCCTAAATGAGTGATCCCACTTTGTTGCATATGTGAACAGAGTTGAAGGAAGTTTTCTAGAAAAAGCTCTGCACATGGCAGAATGTTCCTTGAAACTTCCAGCTAGAGGGAAGGTAACAGAGCAAGAACTGCAGTTCCCCACCTGCTGCATTGAATGGAAATCTACTGCCACATTCAACAGAGCTGTTTCCATGAGCTGCTGTAAGCAGGTGACTCCATATAGCACAGATACTAACGCAGGTTTGTTCCTGGAAGACACAGGACTCCTTTGGCTCAAAAATTTATAATGACGTTGGCAAAGTTCGTCTGCAAGCTGTCTGCAATTCATTCCATCTCTCCTTCCCTTTCTTCTTTCTTCCTTTGGTGTCTGATCTACACTGTGGACCAACAGCTCCCCCAGCATTTCAAGGCCCCTTGAATCTTCTTTCTCAGGTGTTTCTCCTAACAAAGTCATTGAGTCTTTAATCTGGCCTTGGTGTTTCCTTCTCAAAGAACTCAGCCTACCACTAGCCTTTCATTTAAAGTCATATGACAATGATTTTAACTGTTCAGCAGATAAAAAGAAAAGGATTTTTTAATTGACAGAATTTCAGAGTATTTTAGAATACATATAGTTTTGGAAAACAATGAGTCTAATATGGGAAAAAGATTGAGAAAGCTCAGGCTCGCTGTTGAGTGTCAGGTCCCTATGGTGGTATTAGCAGATTTATAGTGATAAAAATGTTTCTTTACTTACTTACTGGACATGATTAAGTCTGATCTAAAAGTGCTTTATGGTATATTTACAGAATTACTGAATTTAAGGTGTACGTCTGAGTTTATAGGTAGGGCTCGGATGAGCCAAGCTCTAATATATTTCTAGTTTACTTCAACTTTGTTATTTGATGTAACTTTTATTTTTACTTATCTCCAGCTCAGCAGCCAACCTTCCCCAAACTAAAGGTATCAGAATCCTCTAACCTACAAGATAAAAGCATCCCTTCTAACAGGATCTTTTTGACATCACTTTGCTTTTCATAAAGGAAATGGGGGTTCCTCGACATTGCCTTGTCAGAGTTATGTGGAAAAGACATGCTCTCCTGGTAAATACTATGCACAAAGGTGAGCAAGAAGAGAAGAACTTTTTAAGCATTTTAAAAGCAAGTCTTCTTTTACAAATAACAGTGCTGTATTTGTACCTCTCAATATTTATGCATCTTCAATTAAAATATTAGGCAACTCAAATGTAATGCAAAGACAATTTCGATTCTATATATTTACAATGAATAACTCAGAGTAAATATTTGACAGACACACACAGATTCAGACGCACACAAATGTTGATATCTAACGCTTTCTGTATGACTTTTCATTATGTTATATTTAAATTATACAGTTTAGATGTGCTTAAAGTTAACTCTGAAAAATTGTGGAACTCTAGATTTTAGAAGTTGTCATTGGTTATTATTTTAAAAATCACTGTGCTTCTTGCGAATGTGTGTGTTCATTTACATATTAAGTATAATGTTCATCATCCCTTATATTCTCTTAGAAAAATGTTCACTAAGTGGATGATTTCAAGGAGAGAAAAATTTGCCAATCAATCAATAATATAATAAATTTCACTTCAGTTTAAATGGCAGAGCATGCATTTTATTCGTCCACAAAACCATTGCGTGGTAGATCTTTCTTAATCTCACCAAATTTACTTGTTTTCATGCTTTTTGGGAAGCCATTTTAACCTTACTTTATTACTTTTTAAAATGATATCTCCTCTTTCAGGCTGGGTTGCTTGAATATTAAGATGTAGAATAGGTAGATGTATATCTCAGAGTGTTACCTTACTTCCCCAAGGGAATATTTCTTCTTTTGAAAGTTTTCTTTCATACTTCATATTTACTTAAATATTGATTTAAATACAAGCATAGATTATATCCACACACTTGTACACATATTCTCTCTCTGTCTGTGTCTTGTCCCTCTCTCTCTCTTTCTCTCTATCCCTCTCCCTCAAAGATAATGCTATAGACAGTGACCTTGATCAATGTGTAGATGCAGTTAGTAAAATATATCCCCCATTAGTAAGTGCCTTATGCCAAATATACTATATTTGTGGTTGCAGGGGCTTTTTGAGAAACCTGTTGTAATTTGCTCTTGTCCTTCTCTGTTTGATGTGAAATCTGTATCCAGAAAGATATGATCTATACTGAGGCAAGGCTGACCTCTAAAAGGAAATTTTGCTGTCACAATGTAGAACGTGCCGGCTGCAGAGGATACAGAGATGGCTGCTAGATATGTTCTATCATTATTGCTCTTAATTTATCAGTTAAATTGCCAAAGGATTCATTATTAAAAGTAACTGTCACCAAGTATTTTTTCTGTTGTTTGGCATGGGCAGATTAAGGCAGAAGTGGAGTGAAAAGCCAAAAATATCATGATGCTATCCCATATTTTGGAAAGGACATATAGGTAAATCTCTCTTCCTGAATTGTTATCTATGAATCCAGTGAGTGCAAAATACAAGTTAGACACAATGTTGTTGTTGTGCTACAAGGAAGATATTTGTGAGTGTTCAGAACTTTGTGTATAATGAAGGCACTGTACAGATGTGGGAAGCATTGATTTTTATGCTGCTTTCTGGCAATAACATTATGATGCTTGCACTTTCGAAGTCTTCACAAAAGCACTGCAAGATTTATATTCACAAGAAGCAATAAGCCCAGAGGGGAGGGTTGTAGCTATGAAATTTACCTCTTAAACTCATAGCATTTCTTTGGCAAGGAAAATAAGTTACATTAAGTTTCTTTCTAAACCCTCCTCACCTTTGAGAAAAATTATGTTCTTAATTCTACTAAAACACTAGAAAAGCAAAGACCAGTCCAAGAATCTGCCAAGAGGGGAAAACTACCAGGTGCTTAAATGGCAAACATCCATGGGATATAGTTGAATGAATAAAGATGAATGGAGACGGAACATTTAGTTTGAAATGAATTCAAGGGAAAATTAAGCCAGATTATGACTGAAATATAATTTAATCTGTTCATTTTGCACTTGTTAACCCCACATATAAAAATATGCACTGAGAAAACAGGAACTTGGTATAATATATATTGTAAAAACATATGGTAAGTATCCAAAGAGAACGGTCAACCTCAAAATCAAGCTAACATAGTGCTCCCACTGGACAAAAACTGAACCTGGGAAGTCTGCTAAGTGCACAGTAAAAAAAAAAAAAATACAACATATATGATAGGAAATGGGAAAGATAAACCAAATAGGAAAGCATCAAACATAAACTTGCCAAACCTTGTAAGAAAATTTTACCAATATGGGCCCTTTTCTTTCACAGATTGGCATCATACCTATAATGGAAAACTACTAACAAAGATTTGGCCTAGAATAAATTACCTTTCAAGTTTTCTTACTTTATTTTTCTTTAATAGGAAACAAAACTTCAATAGAGGCATCTTTGTAAGTGAGGTGGGATAAAGTCCTTCACAGATTATGTCTATGAAAAACATATTGTTTTGGTTTTTAGTGGAAAATTACTGAGCTGTTACTGATCTTGGATTTATCTGAGTTTTATATGCGAATTTTTTTATGTTTCCGAACAATGTTAGATTTCGAGATTTGGTACATAGAAAGTGGAATACATTATTCTCTGCTAGGCAGTATATTAATCAGGGTTTTCAGAGGAACATTACAACCAAGAGCATGTATGCACTTGTGTGATTGTGTGTGTGATTGTGTGTTTGTATAGCATACAGGGAAAGAGAGAGAGGAAAAAAAGAGAGAAGAGAGTGATTTATGTTAAGCAATTGGCTCTAGCAATATTTGGCTTCAAGTCTTCAGTCTGAAGGCAGTCTGGTGGCAAAATTTTTCCCTTTCTGGGGATCTTAGTCTTTTTCATTAAGGAATCCAACTGGTTGCATGAGATCTATCCACAGCATAGAACTTATTTTGCTTCCCCCAATGCCTGCTGGTGTAAATAGTATTCACATCTAAAAAATCTAGTGTTTGACTAAATACCTGAGTACAATAGTTTAGCCAAATTGATTCGAGTTCGATCCCCGGTACCCCCCCAAAAAATTAACTCTCATATTTTGATTATTATCAGGTTTAACATTAAGTGCCACTGTGAATTTGTCATTTTAATATTTTGTGGTATGGGAGGAAGGGGGATGTTAACAGATTCTTTCATATCTAGGATGTCATCATTGCTCATGAAATCAGCTGCCTAACCTAAATGTTTGGAGAATATTTACTTCCTCCTTGCAATTGCAAGCTTCCAAATCAGGTGATGTGGGGTTCTATGCCAATATTGACCACCCAATTCTTTATTTGCTTGTTGTTATTAGACTCAAATTATTATGTTCATTTTTCATTTTTTTGGTATTATAAGATTGAGAGAGTTTGGTAGACAGTAGACATAATATATGAGAAACAAAAATTCTGAATTTTTATGACATTTTTGGTATATCAATCTGGTGAATAGAATAGCATATATTTATACTAAAAATTATTCATTCTCATTGCTAAAAACTTTCTGTTGAAATCTTTTTAAAAAGCATAATCTCCTTCTAGATTAAACATTTCTAGTATTTTACTGTATTTTATTACAAAATTTTAATCTATATATTAAATTTTAAATAATTTTTTCTAATCATCAAACAAATATGAAATTATGACACACACATGCCTGAAACACATTTTGCGTTCCTACATTTGAAGATGTAACATTGCATATCATGCTTGATTGTATATCATTAAAATCATTCGGAAGTATGATTTGATAACCACAGCATAATTTGATAGATACTAATTTAATTCCTAGTTTTATGAAAGTACAAATCCTAACTACCTTATAATTCATTTCCAAAATTCTTTTAATTGTGAAAATATATGAAATACATATGTGTATCACTGATATGATCGTATTACAAATTTTTAAAAATTTTTTTTTTAATAAAATGGAGTACTACTCAGCCATAAAAAATGAGAAATTAGAGACATTTATAGCTAAATGGATGCACATTGAGGTGATACTCTTAAGTGAAATAAATAGGACACACACGTGTAAATACCAAATAGTTTCTCTAGTGTGAGAAACTGAAAGTGTAAATAAGGACTAAGAGATATAATAGATAATGTGACATAGGAAGAAAAGGGGCAAAGGGGAAGGGGAAGTGGGATGGGTAGGGGAAAAGAAAGAAGGAAATGGAATTAATATGAGAAAATGAAAAAATGGAAAGAAAGTCTTTGTAAATAGGGAGGGATGGAGGGGTTGAAGGGAGGGCAGGGGAAGGGGGAAAAATAAGACCCAAGAGAGATTATGTAAATGTGCAAATTTCCAATGATGAATGTCATTATATTGTATACCTAAGTGGTACCAATAAAATAAAATTTTTCAAAAAACCAAAAAACAAATTCAACACTTTGATGTTGAGGAGGTCTTCATTACTTATGCTAATAAGCTTCCTAAATTTATCATAATTAATGATGCTAAAGATATTCCATTGGTTTCATATTTTTGAAAAATATATAATACCTTTTTGGTTTCATAACTGGAAAAATATAAGTAAATTTTACATATTTAATAAATCCCAGTGGAATTTAACACAATATTATTACAACTAAGTATCCTGACAGTAATATTATAAAGGTTCAGAATTATTAATATATTTTTGCTTTCTGATTCATAAATGTTTTGTTTCATATCAATGTTCAGACCTTAAATATTGAGAAATATTCAGTGTTAATAGAAGACAAATTTAAAACTTCATTTGTAACCCTTTTGGAAAGAAAAATTAATGAAGAAAAACATTTGTCCAAGTGGATTTCTAATGTGCATGCTGTACAAACTGATTGTACTTAATCTTTACCATATTAACTGTATTTTACAATATCAATATCTATCATACTCTCCTTATTTTCCACAAAATTTACTTTCTAATTCCTTTCAATATTGTAATTAATGATAAATATATTTTCCATAAATAGTAATGTCAGAACTTTTTAAACTAAACTATAAGATTCTCTTAATTTTATTTCCATTACACATTACATTTTACATAATATTTATTTCAAAATGTAAATTGGTTATTTTGAGAAATCTTCCAATTACTAGAGTTTTGAAATTCTCATAAAAATATCTTGCTTACTCGATATTGTAAGTTCTTCAAATTCACATAACTCTTTAGGAAAATGTTTCATTTTTTTAGTCTATTCATATTTCTCAGCATTTATATCAATTTGTCCTAAATTTACATCAAATACTCATGTAACTAAATATCACATGATTGAATTTTTAGAGCTGAAATGACTAAGTTATATAAAAGATAAAAATTTTTTAAATTGACCTTTTATGTTATTATGCCACAATGTTTAATTTTAGCATATGAATATTTCTGTTTCATTTCCAAGCATTAGACATGTAAAAGGTTTCTTTTTGATAATGCTGTGGACTGAAATACATTCCCTCTAACTTTATATGCTGAAGGACAAGCTCCCAATGTAGTGTTATTTGGAGAAACATGTAATTAGGTTTGGATGAAATTACGAAAGTTAGATTTTTATGAAGGAAAAATATTCTTATAAAATAAGACACCATAGAGAGATATTCCCTCTCTCTCTCTCTCTCTGCTTGTGAAGATACAGTGTAAAGGTAATACTCACCAGTAAATGATCATGTTGATACGTCTTCTAGAACTGTGAAAAAATACATTTCCATGGTTTAAACTACCATTTTATGGTAGTTTATTGTGGAAACCCAAGCAAATTGAGAGACATTTTGGTGCTGGGAAGTAGGTTGTTGATTTTTCAAATTCCTAATCATGTGAAAGTGACCTTTCAACTGTGTACAAGGTAAAGATGGAAGAGTTTTGAGATGCATGCTAGAAATATAAATGGAGAAGGTGATTCTGATGAAATCTAAAATGGACATGAGAAACAAGTTACTGGAGAGCAGAGGAAAAGGCCATTTTTGTTCTAAAGTGACAAAGAATTTGTCTGAAATGTCCTCTAGTGTTTTGTCCAAGTTGGAACTTCTGAGCAATGGAAGTGGGTATTTAGATGATGGGGTTTCTAGTATACTTGTTGTAGATGCAGCTTGGCAGTTCCTGTCTGCTTATGGGCAAACACAAAAGGTAAGAGATAAATTGAAGAAGGAATTGCTTAGCAAAAAGGAATTGATAATTTAAAAGATTTATAAAATTCTCAGCCTTATCCATACTGTAAAAAATGGGAAAGTATTTTCTGAACAGAACATCAAGATAGGAATATCATTCCATAAAGAGTTTATGAAAGTATTTCAGCAGAAATACTGAAAGTTTGAATGAAAGAGAGTGGAGATGAAGGAGGCTTAGGGTTAAGATTAGGGACAAAGAGGATGGAAATGAAGGGGATACAGTTGAATTTCTTGGATTTGATGGGACAGGGCAATACACCTATTTGGTTATGAACTTATATTAGTTTTTCATAAAGGTGAAGAAAATTACGACAAAGGCAATACAGACAACCCCAGGCTTCAGTCTCAGGAGGACAGATGCACTGTGTGTGACTAGACCCTTGAGTGCTCAGGTGTTGCACTGGAACTGAACTCAGCAGAGTCACATGGGTGTGGGCCTGTGTAGAGCTGTGGATGTTATGCTGCTCTCCCTTGTCCCTATCCCAGTTAAGGCTGAAAAACAGGAAATGAACACAAAGAGGCTTATTAAATTCTAGTGAAATTTCAGGCATTAAAATTTAATGAAATTAGTAAAGTTTGACCTTGCTTGAGGCTAATCAGCTCCTTGCCTTTCCTTTTGACTTCTCTCTTTTGGATTGGAAATGTCAGCCCAAACCTGTCCTAGCATTGCATTTTGGAAGCATCTAACTTGTCTGCTTCACACATTCCAACTGAAGAAAATCTTTACCTCAAGATGACTTGTACCCCAAGTTTCACTGACATTTAATTTAGATAGTATTTTGAAGACAATTTATAATTAAGACTTTAGATTTGATTATGTATTGCATTAAGATTTGAGGGCTGTTGAAATGGAATTAATAGATTATACATGGGAGAAGAATATAAGAAATGAATTTTGGAGACCTAGGAAGGAGTGAGAAGAAGATGTGGGCTGAATCATAGCTCTCCAAAATTTGTATTTGAAGGCCTCTCTTACGTTGCTTGTGTTGCTATTGTAACACATCTTAGATTGGTTGGTCCATTAATCACTTTTCCTTTCCTGGCACAAAATACCCAACACAACCATTTTAAATGCGGAGAGGTCTATTTGGATCACAGCTTCAGTGGAGTCAGTCAACGGTTGGTCAACTCCAAGGTAGAAAAGGCATGGCAGGGACATGGCAGCCAAGAAGCAAAGAGAGAAAGGAGGAGGCCTAGACAAGAATACACACACCCTTCCAAGTCACAACCTCCACAACAACCTGCCCTTTCTAACCAAGCTCCACCCCCAAATATGAGAACTGTGAGGGACATTTTACATCTAAACCATAATAAGTAACTTAAAACAATAGAAATTTATTGCTCACATTTCTGGAGGATTGGAAAGCCAAGATCACAATATCAGCATATTTGGACTCTGGAGAGGGTCTACATCATAGATGATCATAGATGGCTGTTTTTCCCTGTTTAGAGTAGAAGTATTGAGGAGCCATTCTAATTTCCTTCTTATAAAGGCACTAGTCCCACCGTAAGAGTTCTGTTTCCATGACTTAATCATTACGTAAAGGTCCCAAATGATGCCATCACATTAGAGGTTAGCTTTTACTACATGAATTTTGACAGGATACAAACATTTCAGTCTATCACAAGCCTTAGCCCTCAAGGTCATCATATTTGGAGATGGGACAAGTCCTTCAGAGACAATTAGACTTAGATGATATCTTAAGAGTGGAGCCCTCATTATGGGATTAGTAGTACTAGTCAGCTTTCTCATTTCTGAGGCACAATACATGACACCCACTCTTAGGTGAGGACATGTTTAATTTAGCTTACGATTTCAGGAGTACAGTACATGGTTGGTTGGCTCCAAAGAAAGTAAGTTATCGCTGAAGGGTTTGGTAGAATAAAGCCTGGAAGCAGAACTAAGGAATAGTGCCAGAGAGAAAATGGAAAGGGACCTGATACATTTACCAAAGTCATGTCTCCATGACCCAGAAGTGTGGAGAAGTGTGGCCTACCAATCTCCTGGGTGGCCCCCCATGCAACTCACGTTGACTCTATCAAATTTACCTGGGTACTTATAAGAAGAGATACCAGAGTCTTACTTCCCCATCTCTCTGCCATATGAGGACATGGCATGAAAGTGTCTCTAATCAGAACCCAACAGTGCTTGCACCTTGATCTTAGACTTCTAGCTTACAGTGCCCATTTCATACTATTTTGTTATATCAACCTGCTCAGAAAAAGATCTATAGCAGTAGAAAAATAATATGAAATTTAAGTAATCAAAAATATTGTATCAAATAAAAATTAAACAAAATCTGTTGACTCTCAAATCTGATTTCTGAAAGTAAATTCAATGCAAAGATGCTGAGGTACTCCTCAGACAACAATACTGCATTCAGTGTTTATTCCCACCTTGGCAAAGGTTGCTTTTGCTTCAGATTCTTCACTTGAATGTCATGCATACATGGCATGCATAAGAGAAATATTTATTTCCAAGTGCCTAGAGAAGTGCTGACAGCTGTGAATATAACTATAGACTTTTGATCATTTGTTTCACCTTATACCTTACACATAGTGAATAAATTAAGGTAGCTTAGTGTTTATTATGTCATTAAAAGGAGAGTAATGTTATTTTATTTTTATGCATTCTAAATTTTATTGTGCAACTATACTTGAATAATCAGAGTTTTAGGGAAAGACATCATAGGTTAAAAGAAGTAATTTGAATAGGTCATGCATTTACCCCTTCATTTTGAATTCCAGGCCTTAGTACTATGACTGTCTTGGTGTCTGCTGTTTAGCACAGGCCCTGAAAGTGAATTCCAAGCCTACTCTGCACCAGCCATGGAAGGACTCATCTAGCCTACTTGATTGTTAACACAGAGATGGACTCACCCATTTATTATGAGGCCTTTTCATCTTCAGACCTTTATCCACGTAAATAGAAGCATGCCCTTGAGTTAGGAAAGAATGTGCTGAAATGACCTAAATTGTACTACTGAATCATGGGAGAAGCAGATAGCCTATTTCAGTTGCCTTTGAAAGACTGATAAACAGATTTTAAAATGGCCAGAAGGCAGATCTTCAAACCATAAATAATAATTCATGCCTCTAAGTATTTTAACTGTCTGGAGGGAAAAATCCTTCCTGAGAAATGTACATGATGAACTTTCTATTACAATAAGCTATAATTTATGCATCCAATAAAATAAAGTTAGTATCTGATTTTATGCAGAATTAGTTTGTTGGGTTTTTTTTGTCTGTTGCTATTGACTAAGCAAGACATTGACCTTAAAGTGTCACAGGTCTCCTCTCTCCTCTGTGTCCTGAAGATACTACACATGTTCAAACTTACAGAGGATGAGGAAGTACATGTCTGTCATTTTCAAAGAAAAAGATATAGAGGTGAACTTTACTTTTCCAGGTGAGGGACAATATGCAGTACCTTATAGACAGTTGAATAGAAATAGGTAAAAATGAATAAAATAAATGCTCATTGATTGGACTCAGATGAAGAATGACTCGTTTGTGTGCCAGGTCTAGCATTTCTGACAATGGGCACACATTGTTTAACTTGCTTTTCATAAAAACAAGACTGTAAACCTATGAAAGAGGACGGATGCAAAGAAACATAATCCAATCTGGTGATCAGAATGGCACATTCCTGTTTACATAAGCAAAAAAGTCTAACACATTCATTAAAACAAATAGCAAAAGTAAATGCCAAAGCTCCTAGTTGTAATAATATATAGATTTTCATCTAGCCATTCTTTCTTACGAAGAACTGTATGTGGCCCAGTCTTTGGAATAGTTGCACCGATATTCCTATATCTGTTATGTAATTTGTTACGTGCATTTATCTTTCACAAATATTTATCCTTTGAAGATTTGATAGTAGAAATGCAAGAGCACTGGAATTGCAAAAGGAAATCCAGGCTTTTGAAGTACCCTTCTGCCACTCTTCAGTGAATTGCCTTTGAGTAAGTCCACGATATCCAGTTTCCTCATTTCTAAATTGTGTGGTCAATACTAAATAAGTGACAGGTACATGCAGATCAGAAAGCACTACTGAAGCATGAATTGTTTTCATTGTTTCCTTATGGAAGAAAGGAAGACTTTCAATTATTCAGTGGGTTTTTAATTAACAGACTGTAAAATGGATTTGGGTTTGTACTAGCCTTTGGCCATTCTGCGTTTTTATCTAATCAACTACTAACTGTCATTTGAGAGAATGAGAAGGAAAATTAAACTACATTTTTACATGGACCTTGTATTTAAAAGCAAAACATTAATTATTTTAGGTGATAGGCTTCTCTGCTTTTTACACTATAGCATGGTTCTATTTGAACTTGATGTCATTGATCTTAATCTTGCTGTTTATTAAGCAAAACTCATCTGTGATGCCAGGAGTTGATTCTGAAGTTAAACATAAACAGAAAAAAGGAAGGGAGGGAAGACAAAAGAAAGAATTAAGTTGAAAATATAATTTAAAACTTGACATTGATACTTATATCGAGGAGAGCCTCTTTAAAAATGATAATCAAATGATATTGTATTTAATTTTTATTGAACACTATTAATATCCAAACAAATTTATGCACATAAATAAAATTTAAAAAAACAAAAACATTTTATAGACTTTGACTAAGGGGAAAACAATTCTAAAACAGATGTTTCTTTTCTCCCTTTTGAACAAATATTTTACTGAAATTCTTCACACCAGACTTTACTAATTAATCAAGAAAAGGGAATGACGAGCTCTGCTGATGCTAATCATAGGGAACAGACACCAAACCCGGCTCCATTTTTCCTCCTCTGCCTGACAGCAGCAGCTGGCTCCTTGGCAGCTCTGTTAACCTCTGTGCTGACATCCTAGGAGTTGCCTCCAGTCTGTCAACTTCCTGGGATGTCACCGTTGGGCTGAGGCTCATTGCAATCATTTTATTTTGTTGTTACTCACACTGGGTCTTCAAGGAATTCTCCCTTCTGTTTCTTTAATCATAAAATATTATTTATAAAGTCAACCCTGTGATATTTTGCTTTCACCCTTCGTTGTCTTATAGGTGCTTTATTTTCTAATGTCAAATTTCATCTCAGGTATACCCTGAATTCTATCCTAGAGGCAATGTCCAAAAGGAGAAGAGTTAAGTCCTTCCAAAGCACAGTGCAAAATTCTTTAGAGGACCATAGGATTATACTATGCCCAACTAATGTAAAAGCAAATCAAAGGGGCTACAATGAAAGGGAGGAAGCACTTCTAAACTGTGACCCGTTCCTGGGTCTCATCACTAAGGATACGGAGGGCCACCTCAAAGTGCAGTTAGAGTCATTCAGTCAACAACTAAAGATCTGGTACAGAGGAGAAAGAGGAGCATAGAAGAGTTTCTATCCTCAGTTGCAAAATGTAAATGTTTTAGTTAAATTCATTATAATCATGGAACTCAGAATGATTTCAAGTGGAAAGCTATGTGCTGCAAATGAGGGCTAAGGGACATTAGTAGTAATCATCTCCAGAATGTTGCCTTTGTTATGTAATTTATATCATATATTTAATTTACATAATTTGTTTAATGATCAGAGCCCTGCTGTTGCTTTCTGGCAAAGAGGAATGGCATGACTCAAAGAGTGATTAGGAATTTGAACTGCAAGTATTCTCACTTCAAAACAGATTTTTAATCCTAACTTCAAAAAATTGAAATGCTTTGAAAAAAGATCATCTTTGTCTTTCACATAGCAAAATATATACTTTTCACATTACAAAATATTCAAATTATATTGATAAATGTATCTATGGAATACTGTCACTTAATCTTTGCCTTATGTAAGCTTCTCCTAATAGATATCAACCAAAAATATTCTTCATATGATGACATGTACAGTTCTTACAGAAATAACTTCTACTTAAGCATAAGTGGAATTTAAACTCTTCTTTTTGTTTTGTTTTGGTTTGGTTTTTGGTACCAGGAATTGAACTCAGGACCTTGCGCTTGTGAGGCAGGTGTGGCGCCACTGAGCTAAATCCTGGGCCCTGGAATTTAACCTTTCAATAAACATTAGGACAATGATATATATGTTCTGAGACTTTATTTTTATGTTAATATATTCTAGAGATGTTTCTGGTTCATTATTTTTAACAGCTGCCTCATATTCCACATTATGAAAATTCTAAAATATATAGCATATACAGTTTCTATTTGATGGACACTGAGGTCATCTCTAATATTTCAGAATTATGAGATGGTATTATGCTAAACCTCATACTCACATTATTGTTCAGATGTGGAAACATTTTTCAAGAATACAATTACAGAGATGAGGCTTCTGAATTTAAGGAAAGGCTCATTACAATCCTGGGTTTATGTTTTCAAATTAGGTCAATGAAAACTTGACTATTATACAGTTAATCCATCCACTGTAGAGCAGAATTCCTATTCTTCTCATTTTTTAACCCTTTAAAGCTTTTGGCTTTCCAATAAAATGAGATCTATATTCCTGATTATGAATAAAGATGAAATTATTTTGTCATTTGAATTTATTCTACAATGAATTGACTTTTTAATTTTTACTACATTTTCTGATGCAGTTATCTGTAGTTTTCTGCTGTAGTTATTTTCTAAATTTTATAAGAAAATGCTATGTATTCTGGGCAATCTTTTTATTAAATAAAATAGATGTTAGTTTTTTCAAGCTGTATATTTTAATTTTGTAACAATTGACTTTATTATAATGAAATTGTAAATTTTGATGCTTTCAAATCTTTGCTTGAATTATTTATAGCTTTAGCTTGGCTACCTTTTTATGAAGAATTTCTATAAACACAAATTACCTAAAATTTTCTTTGACATGTGTCTTTTACATTTGCTTGTTAGACTTTTAGTTCTTTAAACCATTGGGTGTTTATTGCTGTGCATGACAGGGTCAAATTTCAACTTGATTTTATATCTTTTATGTATAGCTAATTTTCCACTGATTATTGAAATAATTTCTTAAATTATTTGCAGTTTCCCATTGTCTTAAGTCAAATCACTTATAACAACTCTATTGTTTTATTCCACTTTGATTCATTTGTTAGTTTTGCTCTTACTACAAGCAAAAATGATAACTGCTATATAGTCTTGTGAAAGTACCTTAGTTTAAAGGTAATTTAAATAAAATATTGTTTACTTATAACTCATAATGTAGAACAATCTTTTTACTTTATTTTTCCTTACATTAGAATAAAAAAGCAGCTAGCTTATAAAATTATCTCTCTCTCTCTCTCTCTCTCTCTCTGTATCTTCAAAGAAATCTTCCTTTTTAAAAGAAGTGCAAAATGATGAATTTCAAGATGAAGTGGTGGACATGACTAAGTTAAAAATCAGTCTAGCTTTCTGCTGTCATTAAGTTGAATCATTGCTAGTATGCAGAGGAAACCATGGTTACATCCTGAGCTGGCCTAAGTAATTTGAATGTCAGACTGTTGGCTTTCTGTCACTTTTGATTCCAGTGGATGTGGTTTCCTGAATTGCCATATTTAAAGCTAAGTACACGGAAGAGCTTATAGGTCTTTTTGTGAATGATTTACAAATTAACTGTGGAACTAGACAGCCATTGTCATTTCATCAGTGATGAAATTTCTCTCAGGGCATCTTTGGCTGAAAAGGAATTTCAGTGGATGTTATTCATGTGCGTAACTGTGGCAGAGAGAAATCCAAAGACATTAACACTTATCACACCCCATTAATAACAGAAGGGAAACATAAACCATTTAGATGAATTATCACATTTTTCTTAGAATGCTCTGTTTGGAATAATATGCATTTATTGATGATTTATTGATGATGATGATTTTACATCAGTCAAAAGTATATGTCAGGAATTTTCTTTTTTTTTTCATTTATCAATGCATTTCTTTGAAAATCCAATATTAATGATATAATATTATTAGGTATTTATCAGGCCAAATACAGAACTGAATACATTTTTATAGATAAGAGAAAGCTCATAAGAATATCACTACTGAATATTATAATATGACCATTAGGGTCAAGAAGGGATTTATAGGCTACTTAAATGTTCACTTTTGCTCCAACAGTCAAAATGTAGTCACCTAAAACTAGTCCCAGGTACTAAAGGCTTTGGAAAAAAATGATAAGACACTGAGGTATGGAAACAGTAAACTGGTAAAGACACGTAAAAGAATTGCTCACATACCTCGTGGGACAAATACTTAGACCCAGAAACAAGGACAGTCTGGAAGGCAGATAAACATGAACACCTCGATTTATTTTTGTTTAAGTTTCTTATTGCTGCTACAACATTTATCTTAAACAAGGTTGCCTAAGTAACATAATGAATTACATCCTAATTCTAGATGTTAGAAATCAAAATGGATCTTGCTGGGATGAACTCAAGGTCAGCAGGTCTGAGCTCCTTCTGGAGGCAGCAGCAGAAATGATGTCCTTGAGTTTTCTAGTTTCTAGAGGTCACCTGCATGTCTTAGAACGTGTTCTCTCCCCTCCTCCTCAGAGCCAGCAACCACACAGCTTGGGCCCACACTTCCATCCTCACCTTACTCCACTCTGTCCCCTTGCTTCTTCCATCTTCCTTTGAATCTAGTTCCTCCACTTTGCTTTACTCATAAGGCCACTGAGGATTTCCCAGGGCCCACCAGGGTAATCTAGAATAATTCCCTCAACTCAAAACTCTTTAACATAAGCACATCTGAAAGTCCCTCTCTATACATAAAGTAACATATTCTCAGGTTCCAGGCATTGAAATTTGGACACCTGGGGAAGGCCTTTATTTTGCTAATTGTACATTGCAACAAGACTTCAGCCAAAGTCAGTTTCTTGTATCTGCAATCCAATTGCTAGAAACTCTGGGTTTTCAAAAGTGTGTTCAGTGGAACTAAAGACCATGGAGACGCACTGAGCAAGGTTGTCTGAAGGCGAACTAGAGAATCTGCATTTTTTTTCACTAAGTGATTGTGATGCACAGCAAATATCTGGATGCTTGATTTTAATGTAGCATTTATCCAAGAATAATTTTAGAGCCTGATTTCTTTCAAGCATATGCCTTGTATTGCCCATTTAAATTAGGAAAGTTTAGGGAGCAATATGGATCGGTGCAAAAGTGAGAGGCTTAAAGATTCATTTTGAATAGTGTTCTCATCCTTTTCAGCTATGATTATTATCTCTGTCAATTTATATTTAAGATGGGTTAAATCCTTTTTCTTCTAACCGGTTGTTTGTCACCCACAATATAGGATGATGCCATCTACTTTGAAATAAAATTCATCTATTGAAATTTTAGGTGAAATAAAAACTTATAAAGTAAGCCATAGCATCTAGAACTTAATAATTATACAAAATAGGTGCTTCCTTACAAATGCAACACAAGGTTAAAATCTATAAAAATTATTTCCCCACTAACTTAATGTACCTTATTTAATAGGTTTTTTGTTTTCCTTTAGCTGGAACTGAGCTGCAGAGTTGATTTCAGCCCCTCCTTCCTGTCCAGATGTCTTTCCTTTCTGTATTCATACTTCGGCTACTTCTGCATGTGGGCTCTGCTGCCTGTTGGTTTTTGTTCAGGGTCTTTGATGAAGAGTCTGTGGCATGTTAATCTCTGCAGTGCATTTCTCTGTGGATTTTCCTAGTCAGCTTCTCTTTCATCTGGACCTCCTTTAGCCTTCAAAGGCACCATTCAGGGCCAAATTTAAGGTGGATTTAAGGCCTGGAATAAATCACGCTGGGGGGGGGCCCTTCCTTTCTGCTTAAAAAGAGAGGTGATAAGATATAAAGAGGAGGGATCCTGGAGCTTGAGAAGCCGGCATGAGTGTGAAGGCAACCATATTTCAGGTGCCTGGTTCTCCACTGTCTAAAATCTGTGATATAGTTGTAGTGTTTGAGATTCAAAACTGTGTAGTTAAGTATTTTAATGGACAATGAATTAATATCATAGGACTTCCAATCTAATTTTTAGAAAACTATCAGTAATTTTCACATTTTTCTCCAAAAATTAATTCATAGTAAAGAATAAATTATCACTACTAAAAAACTGACATGTACATTTACAATTGGCATCATATGAGCTCGTTTTTGTAAAGGGTAACTGAACTATACATTAGCACTGGAAAAGAGATTCAATTACACTGCAATAAAGCATCCAGCAAAATAAATAAAACATCTGGTCAAACAGCTGCATTGAGATGTACATAAGTGATAAAATTAAATTTGCCAACTTTTATGAATGATTTTTTCCTGTGCTTGAAAATGTCAAAAAGTCTGAGTACTTAGAAAAATGAATTTTCTTTTTGCTTTGGAATATTCATATGCATACATCTAAGTGTCCAAGGCTACATTAAGGAATAGGTACACAGCAGGGAGGTGATCACTTCAGGGTTCCGTTAAGGGTCTTCAGGTTTGGTTTAGAAGATTAAAATATGGGCTATACTATAAAAATTTAAGTTAACTACATTTTTCATAAATTTCCTAACAATTCATTTGAACAAAAGGCAACCCAAGTTAATCTCTTCTTCCCTCTTACAATAAAAGTTTTAATCAAACTTCTTAAAAACCAACCTGTCCTCACTGGCTTAGCTGTTGTACAGTCCTGGCAGATGCTCCTTTAGCCAGAATCTAAACGAGTATTCACTTTATGTCCCTTAGCTAACACACTTCAGCATCATGGGTGACTGAAATACAACGTAGTTCCTGTGATTTTAAACATAGTTTCGTCATGTCTTGCCCTTTGACAACAAATGATGCACTGAATGCATTTGCACTTCTTCAAAGGGAAAGAAACTTTCTTAGACAGTTTTAAAGCTTGAAATTGAACCTATTAAACTAATGTATGCTTATATTAAGAAATTATAGATTCTGTATAGATAAATATCAACAACAGTGATTTATGCTATGCATATTCTTTCTCTTTATACAAGCTTCATTCTATTTCAAATTTTAGAGCTATTTAAAAAAAAGATGCTATTCAGCAGCATACTTCATACACCTTGAGAAAACAATCCAAAAATTCATTTGGAACAAGAAGAGACCCAGAATAGCAAAAGCAATTCTAGGTAACAGAGACATGGCAGGGGGTATCACAATCCCCAACTTGAAACTCTACTACAAAGCTACTGTGATAAAAACAGCATGGTACTGGCAAAGAAACAGACTTGAGGACCAGTGGAACAGATTAGAAGATGCAGAAACAACTCCAGACACACTGAGCCATCTCATCTTTGACAAAGGAGCCAAACACCCTCACTGGAGGAAAGATAGCCTCTTTAATAAATGGTGCTGGAAAAATTGGGCTTCAACTTGCCAAAGATTAGAACTAGACTTGTATCTCTCACCATGCACTAAACTAAAATCAAAATGGATTAAAGATCTAAATATTAAAATAGAAACTCTGAACCAGTTGGAATAGAGGTTAGGTAGAACCCCTGAAGACATCGGTGTAGGAAAAGATTTTATGAACAAAACCTCAGTTGCCCGTGAACTAGCACAAACAATCAACAAGTGGGATCTCTTCTTATTAAAAGGCTTCCTCACAAGAAGAGAAACCACCAGCAGTGTGAAGAGACAACCCACAATGTGGGAAAAAATCTTCACCTGCTTTTCCTCAGACAAAGGTCTACTATCTCGAATCTATAAAGAAATTAAAAAGATCAGACCTCCCAAATTTAAAGACCCAAACAAAAAATGGGCAGCTGAAATGAACAGACATTTCTCAGATAAAGAAGTAGAAATAGCAAATAAACACATGAAAAAAATGTTCAACATCACTGGTCATTTGAGAGATGCAAATGAAAACAAAGCTGAGATTCCACTTCACTCCAGTAAGAATGGCTGCTATCATGAAATCAACCAACAACAAATGCTGGCGGGGCTGTGGGGAAAGAGGAACACTGCTCCACTGCTGGTGGGAGTGTAGACTGGTGCAACCACTGTGGAAATCAGTATGGAGATACCTCAAAGAACTAGGACTGGAAGTTCCATTTGACCCCACTATTCCACTGCTGGGGATCTTCCCCAAAGAATTAAAAGAATCATACCACAGTGATATATGTGCACCCATGTTCATAGCAGCACAGTTTGTGATAGCTAAAACTTGGAAACAGCCCAAATACCCATCAACTGGAGACTGGATAAAGAAAATGTGTTTTTTTTACAAAATGGAGTACTACTCAGCCATAAAAAATGAGAAATTAGAGACATTTATAGCTAAATGGATGCACATTGAGGCAATACTCTTAAGTGAAATAAATAGGACACACATGTATAAATACCGAATAGTTTATCTGGTGTGAGAAACTGAAAGTGTAAATGGGGACTAAAATGTATGGTAGGTAACGTGAAACAGGAAGAAAAGGGGCAAAGGGGAAGGAAGCGGGAGGGCTGGGGAAAGGATAGAAGGGAATGGGATTAATATGAGAAAATGGAAAAATAGGAACAAAACCTTTGTAAATAGGGAAGACTGGAGGGGTTGAAGGGAGGGCTGGGCAAGGGTGAAAAATAAGAACCAAGAGAGACTATGTAAAGGTGCAAATTTCCAATGATGAATGTCATTATATTGTATACCTAAAATGTCCCAATGATTAGAATGAATAGTTGATAATGTAAAATAGGAAGAAAAGGTCCAAAGGGGTAGGGGTAGTGGGAGGGGCAGGGGAAAGGAAAGAAGGGAAAGGAAAAATGATGAGAAATGGAAAAAATGGAAATAAAGTCTTTGTAAATAGGGAAGGGTGGAGGGCATGAAGAGAGGGCTAGGAATGGGGAAAAAATAAGAACCAAGATGCATTATGTAAAGGTACAATTCCCAATGAGAAATGTAATTGTGTTGTATACCTAAAATATACCAATAAAAGAATTTAATACAAAAAAAAGATGCTATTGAAAATCTAATTCATTTTTTCTCAACCTGATATTGTCTTATTTTGTTTTAAAATTAAATATCAAGTACCTGCCATATGCCCAGCATACTATTAGACTATGAGAAACATAGACACATCTCAAGCATGTTTCTTGTTCTTGGAAAACAAAACATAATCTCTTTCTGGGTTTTAGCTACAGATTCCTTTGGAAGTTACTCCAGTACTTATCTGCATCCTCAGATAGTAAGAAACTTGTTCCAGACAGGAAAGGGAGGTAGTTGCCATTCCTCTTTTCCATATTGTGACACTCCTAAGGCTTGTACTTCATACCACAACTTGCTATTTTCCAGAAACTTAAATTTGAATCGTGAGTTTTCAGGCTCACTGAATATATTCACATATTCACTGAATATACTCACATATTCCTCTTGAATATGAACCGAGGTTCTAATGGGAGTAGATTCTATTGGCTCAAAGAAGATTTAGAGAAGAAGAGAAAGGGGCCTAAGAGGGTAGGATACCTCCTTTGTATTTCTGCGCTGAAAGAAGCAGAGACACTGTGGGAATAGTATTGTACATAGCCTCTCTCACTGGAGAGGAGAAAAAGTGGGGAGAGGGATTTGTTCAGTGCCACCCTTCTGAAAGGAGGGATTGGCAGCTATTTTCAGTGACTGCGCCAACGTTGGCAGAGATCTGAGTGGTGAAGGGAGGATGGGGGAGCAGTCCCCAGGGCACCAGTCCTCAGGGGAGGGGACTGAGTGGGAGGAGAATCTGACAAGGATACCAAGAAAGAGACATCTGCATCACATATGTTTCTTTTTTCTCCTTACTGCTTCCTTTGAGGCTAATGAGTACGTTTAAAGTTATATTTTAGCATATAATTTTATCTAAAAATGGGTTATTTGGTTGGCAAGCATGGATTTTCGGGTTTCCATAGATGTTAAGGGTCTACTTTAGGAGAGGATTTTATACTTAACTTTCAAACAATCACTGAGGACAGGTACACTCACCCATCAAACAGATTTCTCAGTTTTATTTAAACGTAGTCTGTCATTCCAATTACTTTTCAAATTTCACACACACATGAATTTATACTTTTTCCTGCAACAAATTTAGTTTTAAGAGATAGAAGGAAATTTGTCTACATCTTTTGAATGAAAAAATGAAAATGCTTTGCTTTTAACAAAGTGATGTAAAGGAAACATGAAGGGCAAGGTGAAATATGAAAATACACTGTGACTGCAGTTGTCAAAGAAAAAAATTAAAACGCTGAAAAATATAATAGCCTTCTTGAGATTTGAGATCCACACGATGAATCCTGTATTTCCAAGTCAAGGAAACTGCCTTCATGCTAGCAGCAAATAACCGAGCTTTCTGTTATTTGTTGAGCAAATTACTAGGAGCTGAAAAATAAAAGGCATGCAAAATCGTCTTATAGCCCACTTGTTCTGCAAAGTTTGGTGGATTTAAGGGGTGAAGGCTGTTTCTGGCAAGAAATAAGAGAATTCCAGGGGGTTAAAAAATCTGCCACCCACTGCTGCCTCCTAAATGAATATTATTGTATTGGCAGTGTCACCTGGATTTTACTCAAAATGGGGGAGAAAAAACTGAATCCTGGCAGATTAAAGCAACAGTCATGCTGAAAATGTAAACACACATACAGAGACACACATGTACAGTACATAATTTTTTTCGTTTGTTTCTCTTCAGGCAAATTCAGTGTGAACTTCCCCGCTAATTACCCTTATCCTGTGTCCCAAGGAGTCAACTACCCTCTCAATAACTTGCAGGTGAGTTATTTTCTTCTCTGACTAGTTCTGTTCTGTGTTTAAACCAAAAAGGCAGATAACCCATTTGTATCAAATTATGCATGACGGTTTGGGGCGTGGCTTGTATACTTTTATGGAAGCCAAAAAAGCAGAGCTATTTTATTTCATTACCAACACCATTTTCAGTTCTGGGAGTAAAAGGCTTTTGTAATTTTCAAAGATAATTTTTCCTAATTTCATTTTGCTCATTGTGAAGAATTCAAATCAGTAAACCTCAAAAAGTTTTATGGCATTTGTAGAAAGAACAAATTTCCCTTGTATTTAGAGGAATAGAGGAAACCGAAAGTAACCAAATGAAAACAACCAAAAACACAGAACAAAACTTCCTGTAACAACAAAAATCATAATATGTGAAACACTGAAACTATCCTGAAAATGGTGAACTTTTTCCCTTTTTGAATTGGCAGTTCATTTTGTATGACATGGGATGCTCCAGGTATATGCAGTGAAATTGTGTCTATGGTGTCTTCTCTCTTAGGAAATGAATATATTTATGACATATATATTGCTTTTCTCAGAAACCAAAGATATACATATAGTACCTTTCATTGGTTTTTGAGCAAAGAAAATGGGCAAGGAAAACCTCAATACACTAATATAAAGGGGAAATAAGATATTTCTGTGAACTGTTACATCATAAATACAATATTTATGCTAGACTTGACGAGGGTAGTAGCACTGGGTACACTGCAGATACTTTAGGCTCTATGGGTCTGTCTATACACAGACACTGAGGTCCAGACTTATTGCAAAGGAAAAGCATGTGCCTAGAAATGCATAGCATTGCACATCAGCTTATAAACTCAAACCGCCTTTGTTTAGCATTTTGTTGATTATAAAATTGGTTGGGTCATAAGTCAGTGAGACAGGCAGCTTGTACTTTGGTCAAAACCAGCTATAGAAACATTTCTGGAACTGGGCCAAACCTACATTTACCAACCTTATTGGTCACCTGGCAAATTTTACACAGCTACTCACCAAGGTTTAGGAAATATTGATCTCAAAACCAAGAGACCATTGTAGAACAATACAGAGCAGTAACAGACACAAGAGGTAACATTGGGTCTTTTGTCTTGATATCCTATATGAATTGATCCCCAAAAACCTTAGGGAACAAAATCTTCTGCTTTCTTTAATTTCATTTCTTACCTTCATAAATGTGTCTAAGACACCAATTTATTACTCTCTGTGCTACTCATTAGTTACTTGTTGCTGAGACAAAATACCCAACACCCAAATTTAAAAGGAAAGGGGTTTATTTGGCTTACAGTTCATAGAGGTTTCAGTCCATAATCAGTTGGCTCCATGGCTGGAATGCCAAACAAGTATTGCAGAGGAGAAACAACATGGCACACACAGGCCGCAAAGGTAACAGGAGAAAACAGTTCATGGCGGTGGAAGACAGAAAAATGGAACAAGAGGACTTCACCATGTCTTTCTGCCTTTTTTACCCCAGCCAGACTATTTAGGGCAGGTAGCACTCATACTCTTAATCCTAGAGCCCTTGAGCCTAGTGTTGCATCATGAATCAATTCCAGCTTCCCACACTCTAGATCAAACTGACCACATGAGGCTTTGGGGGGACACATAGACCCAGACCATAACACTGTTCTTCAAAAACAGCTAACATGATAAATGCAACAATGTAAACCAGCATGAGGTTCTATGAGCTGCAAAATGTCAATTTCCCTAACAAGTCAATAGTGCCCAGAGCAAGGGAGCTGAGATAATCCAGAGGCATAATAGTGAAAAGATATGTTCCTGCCAAAAGACAGCAAAATAGCCAAAGAGAAAAGAACACACTTCGGATCAATAGGCACATGCCAAGTATCAAAGCTTTATTCATTTGGAGCACTGGGCTGCAATTGAAGACTTTATTTGATTATGGCTCTCTACTAGTCTCTAAAACCTATACACTTCTGTACCAACTGAGCTGGAGCTAGAAAGAATGTGATTGTGATGGGAAAGACTGCCTTTGAAAACTCAAATCTTTGATAGGAATCCAATTATTCTTCTGTACTTTGATGTGTAAAGGAAGTTCTAGGGACTTCTAAAAGGCCTTTCCTCCTAAAACAGCCCATCATCCTGGAAACAAAAGTAGGAGTCTTTCAGTTGCTAAGGATATATTTCAACTATGCATTCAAGATCCTAGAGTGTAAATATCTGATTTTAAAAAATTTAAAAAAGTTGTATTGCACCAATTATGATATAAATTTTCTGATATTGTTCGATCCTACTTTTATAAAATTGCTTCACTGGATTTCTGGATGTCACCATCTGGAAGCCTAAAACTGGATGGAAAGAAGGAGCCCCCAGTCAAATAAAAAACAAGTAAAAATACCCTCCACTTTCTGGGTACTTTCCTTTCTCTGTTCTTATAGAAGATTTACATAACTAGAACACTTTTTTTTTAATTATAGTAGCTCCTTCCTTTACATTGTAAGTTGTTTTTTTAAGGGTTTATAGGTCCAAGTCCATGAAGTAATTTTTTAAAAATACTGGATAAAATGTCAGTACAATGCAATAGTAAAATTATTGAATAACCTTGTCCTTCTCAATTGTTCTTTTTGGCACCAATGATAGCCACCAAAAAGACCCCAATGTTACAACCTTATACACCAAAGCCTTGTGAAACACATTAGGAAAAGGAGTGTAAATATCTCCAAGATTTATTTTGTTAGCTGCTAGGTAAAAAATGTATGATTTTCTAGAATTCCTTTATTTCCTCTTTTAAGAAAGTAGCTTTACACAACAGTAATACCTGTAATTATAATAGTTACTTTGTTAAGGTTACCAGACCTCTTGTTTATTTATAGATCTTCTTATTTTTTCATAGCAGCTACTATCTGATAGAATATAGAAGAAGAAAGCAAGAAACCATGGAAAATTCTAATAATTGAGTAAATTTTGAAGAAGAAATCAAGAAACCATGGGAGGTTCTAAAAATTGAGTAAATTTTGTTTGTGAGTTATGTTGAGGTCCATGAAATGATTTAAAAGTGGAAATTGAGTGAGAAATCACAAGTCTCCATCACAGTCATTTATAAAAATCAGGTAGAACCCTGGTGCTCTGCCCATCATGATTCTATTTGCATGTACAAGGTCTTAAGTACTGGCCAATGCCTCCCCCAACCTTATTATCCATGTGTCTTTCCTTGTTGTTCTCTGTCTGTGTGAAATTATCTCATTTCCATTCTGTCAGGGAGATCATTTCAACTACCAGCTACTAAAATAGTTTTAGAAAAACTCCCCTGACCGATTCAATATATTTCAATAAGTTTTTGTTTAGAAGGTAACTTCAGGAACCTTTTTGGGGCCATCATTGTAGATTGAGTGGAAGAGTGAGGAACAAATTTCACTTAATTATTCTTCTCTTTCGTAGTTTCTTGGTTCCTTCCTCTGCATTCTACAAAATGATGTTTGCCATCTCAGTGTTGCTATGGGTCACTATGGAGTCCAAATTTTAATTGCTAAAATTAACACATGGCTTCCAGAATCTTTGCTAATCACACCCATACTGATTAAGTCAACTTGATTTAAAAATTAGGTTATTTTCTATTTAATCAGATAATCCCAGGATCCATTTTGATGTGCTCACCAGCAGTTTGCAAATTCAATGAATGAAGTCCATTAACTCTTTAAAAGATGTAAACCTGTGATTCCAGTTTAAACTGAAAGCTGACTCATGTCACAGAAATAGAGACAAAAGGGCTGGGAGGAACACTTATGAAAAAGATCCAGGGTAGCTGCAGGGTAGTTCTTTCAAAGGAAGGAGTATAAATATCTTCAATCCAGGAAATAGTGCACGAAGGCTTGGTGGAGCTTGGGCACTGGGCATTGAAAACCCCATGGTGCCTTCTGACATCCTTTGAGCTCAGCAACCCATTCTTTTCTTATTTTCTTAACTTTTTCAGAAACTATCATGAAGGACTGTGAACTTGATTCATTTTTGTAGCAACAAGCACACTGGAATGTTTGTGTTTAGACTGTTATTGTTTTCATTCTATGGCTGCTAAAATTAGGGATTCATTATCAAAATCCTGGAAGTTTCTTGGGTTTCTGTTAATATAAATTTACCATTACTTAAGGATTTTTCTTCATCATTGTTGTTGTTTTGTTTTTAAATTGTGTTGAGGGACTCACAGAAAGACTCCACGATGACTGCTCCCAAAGTTAAATGTTCTTCGTACTGTTCCATAGCAGCAGCCTATTACTCCAGCCTATCACTCTCCTAAAGACCAGCTCTTTGGAAACACTAATTTCAGGCAACAATCGGTGAGATCTTAGCTTTCTGTTTCTCCTAGCTG
Source organism: Heterocephalus glaber (assembly GCF_053883595.1). Classification (NCBI taxonomy): domain Eukaryota; kingdom Metazoa; phylum Chordata; class Mammalia; order Rodentia; family Bathyergidae; genus Heterocephalus; species Heterocephalus glaber. The sequence continues at coordinate 25,547,526 of NW_028258379.1, forward strand.
AATAATAAATAGCTTTCCATTTAGCTAGATAAATAATGCCTGATTTTCTTGAAGGTTTTTTACTTGCAATCCACTTCCTGTGTCAATTTCTGTACCAATCAGGGTTCTACAATGCAGAAATAAAACAGCAGATTCCTACTGATTTTAACACTAAACAACTCCTCAGGAAACACATAGATAAGCCACAGAATCCATGGAAGGGGGGAATAATAAACCTCAGATAATGAGAAAAAGACTGCAGTTGCTAGGTAGAAGGTAACTGACTTGTAGTTTTGTATGGGACTTTCCCAGTTTAGTAGTGAAAATCAATGTTGGGGGGAGAATTATTAGTTCTGAAAAAACTGGAATGATTGGTCATCCTTATTGGATGAATATAATAACAGCTAAGAGCTAAGGTTAAGCCATACAAACAGCATGGTTATATGGCCACTGTCTCCACCACCAATCAGAAACTGTCTCTTATTCCATTGTGACCACTGATCCGGGAAATTATATACCATGACTCCACTTCCAAAGCTAAATAATCTTAAAGTCTCTTTTGGCCACTGGCTGGAGATTCAACTTTGCTATCCAAATCATCTGTTTTCATTTTTGCCTACCACTGGTAAGTACCAAGTGTCAGTTTAGTTTGGCTTTTCAGCTTTTCTTGTCAGAGGCCCATATATTGGCTTCCATTTGGAATTTCATGAGGCTAGAGAAAGAGAAGAAGGACAAGGAGAAGGTGAAGGAGGAGAAGGAGCAGGAAGGAAGGAAATAGAGGAGGAGGAAGGGGAAAGGCAAATTCTATTATAGGGGTAAGTAAACATTCAGATGAATCAAGAATTGCAAATCAAAAAATATTCAAATTACACAAAAATCATGTAAGTAATTGGTGTGTGAAAAGGCATAGAATGAAAGAACTTAGTTTTGTTTTTCTGGGTTTTGTTTTGTTTTGCTATTGAAGATTGAATGAAGACTTTCCTATTGAGCTCCATAGCCAGCACATTTAATTTTTTTCTAATTTTTAGACAGGGTCTCTGTAAGTTCCTAAATTTCCCAGATTAGGTTCTAAACTGTGATCTCTCTACCTCAGTCTCCCAGAGTGCTGGGATTATAGATGTGTGTCCCCACACTTGGCTGACAGGAAGCTTTATAGCCAGTTTGTGGGGCAGTTGTGGGGTGGTCAGCACATGTACCCTAGGAACTGACTCTGCATTTACCACCCAAAACCAACTCCTTAAAGATATAGAATACGAGTTGCTCAGTCACATGTTGTTGACGTGGGTCCATTTATTTTTGCAGTATTTGATAATGTTCTTTTCAATGGATATTATTTAAACCTTTAAGAAAAAAGTAGAATAAAATAAACATTAAGTAAAAAATACTGTTTCTGAAACAATCTGAATTTATGATTAGTGTTGGAGAAAATTTAAAGATTTGATCATCAGCATAAAAAGCTTGGTTCTCAGTTCCAGGGAAAATAATTTGTACTGCCTTATGTTATATATATATTTTCCCTTCTTTGACACTCTGTTATATTGTGGTACAGTACTGGAAGGAAAACAAAAAGTGATTGGACTCCTTTCTCTTATTTCTGATTTTCTAATTAGGTTTCCTGGGGTTTTTAAACTACTGGTCAGGCTCGATGAACTGTGGGTAATGAGCAATGACCTCACTAAGTGGTTTAGCTTTTACGTGGTAAATGGAAATGTAATAGTGACTGACATAAATAATGTTTTCAACAACTCAGGAAAAAACATGTATACCTCAATCTCAAAATAACCTATTTCTAAAACATTTTATGTTATTGACTTCTTAACAAAAATTCCATACATAGTTGCAATGAAAAATATATATATCATTATGTAGAAAAAACTGGCAATTTAAAAAAATCAGTTTAAGAAATAACATTTACTCGGGTGGGAAGAAGGGGTCATCTGTGAGCAAAGGTGGCTGTGAACACAAGAACATCAGTCATTGCAAAGTCAGACACTGAAATAGGACTGAACAAGATAAAATTGTAAGGAAAGTTGGAAATCTGACAAATGCTTATGTTTATGAACTGGGCCCTGTGCCAGGAGGAATCACAAGATCCATTCTCAATGCCAGTGTTGCTGAACTTCTAGTGGTTGAAAAGGACACTCGATTTATTCCTGGATTACAGCACCTGGAAAACTGAAAACTGTTCATGGACACGTGTTGACCTTTATGATAGAAAAGTCTTTTCCAGCAAGTCTTAAAACACCCTGGGAGGATAATCCTCCAAATGTACATATTATTGGAAATCTGCCTTTTAGTGTTTCAACTCCACTGATTATCAAGTGGCTTGAAAACATTTCTAATAGAAACGGACCTTTTGATTATGGGAGAACACAGATGACTTTGACTTTTCAAAAGGAAGTGGCTGTGAGACTTGTAGCCACTACAGGAAGCAAATAGCGCAGTCGCCTTTCAGTTGTGGCCCAGTATCTCTGCGAGGTTAAGCACATCTTTACCATTCCAGGTCAAGCTTTTGTTCCCAAACCAGAGGTGGACGTGGGAGTGGTGCACTTCACACCCCTGATATAGCCCAAAATAGAACAACCATTCAAGCTGGTGGCAAAAGTCATTCAGAATGTGTTTCAGTTCCAAAGGAAATATTGCCACCGAGGGCTGGTCATGGTATTCCCGGAAGCTCAGCGCCTGGAAAGCACGGGGAAGCTTTTAGAGTTGGCGAACATAGATCCCACTCTTCGGCCCACCCAGCTCTCTATATTGCACTTTAGGAGCCTCTGTGACATATACATATACAGAAAAATGTGTGGTGAAGACCAACAGCTTTTTGGTTATAACTTCAGAAAAGAGCTCAAGCAAAGAAAAGACAAACAGCAGAAAAAGGAGGAGAAAGAGAGTTACGGACTCTAGATGCCGCTTTAGGGGCTTGCAGCCTGACGGATTGATTCCACAGTGTGGAGCTGCCTCTGTGTGTGCTTCTCTTTGCAGAATGACAATAAAATACCAGTGACCAGGAAAAAAAAAAGAAATAACATTTACTCAATTTTAACAAGTACTCATCAATCACTAAGTCAGAAGATAAATTCAAGTGATAAAAATGACTTCGTGATTTCAAGTCTTAATTTTTTTACTTATGAGTTTTACAATGAGAGTCTAATACCTCTAAAGCAAAGTTTTCAACCATAGAGTCTAAGGAAAGAAAGATTGCTTGATTAGTTTTTAAACATGCATTTAGGCATTTATTAAATCTTTTAGTTACCAGGCCACTGTGTTCTCCATTGTTGACCTACCGCTTACATTTAAGAAATGTAGGTGAGATTTCATTATATATTGATTCTAGCCTTTGCACAGGAAGAACAAAGGCACATGAATAGCTGTTCTTCAGTTCCATCCTGTGCAGAGCAATGATATACATTTATTATCATACTTATTTTAAGCATTATTAAGTGAAATGGTAGGGAGAACTCAAGACATCAAGCACATAGCATAGCCATTAGTAGGCCAATAGATAGTTACTTTTGCTTTGGACCAAATTTTGACAGCTTTAGTGCTTATAACATGAGAGTCTACTTTAGAAGAGTTAGAAGAGTTGCACATATTCAAGCTGAATTAAAAGTTATAAATATCGAGGTGTAGCTCATCACCTGATAAATACCCATAATAAGTCAGCCAATTCATCTTTTATTCTTGTACAGACAAATGAGCATATATATGAGGGTTTTTCTTTGTTGTAAACGGAGATGTAACACAGCTCCTACATGTGGCAAAAATACTAGTGAAGGAGGCAGCAAATACTGTGCTAAATATCTTGCCCTATTAATCAGGAAAGTAATTATGAATCTTAAAACATTTGATACAATCAGGGTTGAACCTCTATTAGGCTTCAGCATTCGGGGCAATCTTGATGGCTACACTTGTTTGCTGGAGAAATAAAAATCCATTTTAGTTTAATAGCAAAGTGCAAAATATCTGTTTTAGAATGGTTATATGTGGCAAAAATATATTCAAAGTTCCAAAATTTATGCATAAAATAGTATTTAGGGTCTGTTTGATTTTAGTGCTTACCATGAAAATAAGCGAGTCACAGAGAAAGCAATGAATTTGCTCATGGAAGCTGTGTCCATTAATCTTAGTCAACTTGACTGGATCCAGAGACTTCTGGAGCAGTGATGGGATCATGGGGTTCTGCTCGTAGGAGGTGGGTCCCACTTGGAGAATGAGGGGCACTGGAGGTGTGACTTTGGAGGGCGTGCCTCTCACTGGAACTATGCCTCTCCGTCTTGCTTCCTGGCTGTCATAACATGAGCAGCTTGGTTCCACCAGGCCTGGGCTCCTCTAAATTGTGGTATTGAGTGCCTGTGATGGCAAAGCTGACCGACACAAGAGAGTTCGTTTCTTGTAACCAGAATAAATTGTATAGATTTATTTCCTTCCCAGGAATTCATATTTTGATATTTTACTTTTATGATATTTTCTCATTGAGACATTTTGTAGACATCCTTATCAAAGAATTCTTTCTCATTTTTGAGAATTGTATCAACATTCTTAGTTCATGATTAGAGAATATCATAAAGTATGTGTTTCCTAAATGCTAATGTAATATTCAATGAGCAAAATAAAAGATAATAGCAAGTAGAAAGATCTTTTTCAAGGGGAACAACAGATGGAGGGAGGACAAAGAGAGGGAAAGGAATGGGATAAAAAAACAGAATTGAAGAAAAAATTGGTAATAGAGCTTTTGCAAATGGGAAGGGGAACAAGAGTTGGAGGTAGGAGGGAGGGCTGGGAGAGAAAGTGGATGGAAAAAGAATTAAGGTGTGTGATGTACATGTACCAACTCCCCACAAGAAATGAAATAATTACATACTGCAAACATGTACTCATAAAAAGATTTAAAAATGTAGTCACTTATTGTAATGCATTTTGCTACATTCCTGGCATCTGGCATAAACACTTGTTATATATCGATAAGAATGCAAGAGGATTCTAGGAGATTGAGAATGAATTGATGTTAAGAGCCAAAAAGGAAATGGGAACTTCAATCTCATGACCACAGGGCACTGAATTCTGCCAACATTACTGAGACTGGAAGGGGACCATAACCCTAAAATAAGATTAGAGAACTGGTTAGCACCTTGATTTCAACCTGGTCAGAATGAACAGTGGACCCAATGAATCAATATCTAGATCTCTGAACCATAAAAAATGAGATAATAAATTTATACTGTCTTATGATGCTGTTTGTAGCAATTTCATATGTAATAATGGGAAACTGATACAAAATATGTAATCCTTCACATACCACATATGCTTTGAATACTCATCAGACAGTCTGTCTACTGGATACCAAGACAAATGCAAGTATGAGACATTGGTGGTATTTGACTGACTTTGTCATATGAACATCATAGCTGAATGTGTATTTGTTGTATTATTGTTATGAATGCATGGTAAGATACATTTTACCTAGCAGCTTGTTACTTTGATTTGGAACTTTGAAATATTTTGCATATGGTGCATAGAAATCTATTTGTAATCTAGCTTTGGGTCCTCCAAAAGTCAGTGGTGGACATGTGCAACTTTCTTCTCCAGCATTCAAAGCCTTCCTCACTGCTTTGGGACAGAATTACCAGCTGTGTCTTCTGAACTTTCATACACTGTCTCAACATCCTGATATCCTGTGATCACACAAGGTTAAATCTGTCTATTAAAGCTTCTCTCTTCCCTGCTAGACCCTGAACTTCTGGAAAAGAAATGCCTTATTTCAGCATCTTAGACCGGAATTTCCATGCCTAGTGCTTGACAACTAACAGCTGTCCAAAATATAAGGATTTAAATAAATGAATATGTAGGAAAATAGGCATAAAATTTTCATTTCTATCATGACTTTTAATCTGAAATCCCCCTTGTTTTGCCATATATCCCTAAACATTTAGAATATATCTTGTTATCTATCTTATGTTGAAGGGATTGATCCATTATTTGCTTACCAGATACGTTAAAGATGTACTTCAAATCTTCCAAACTACATGTTGCTATTACTCAGGAATTTGGTCCTCTAGGAAATATTAATGAGGACAAAGACAGCTCTGGATTACAAACTATAGGATCGTACTGAGCTGAAGCTTTGCGTTAATATTTTGGCATAAACAATGTTTCTCATGGAGAACCCAAAGGAATGTGTTTCCTGTAACTATCTTCACACGAATCCCATTGACACAGTGGAACACTTTCAATGATGAGCGCTGGCTTCCTCTGCCTGTGACTCACTTATGTGTACTGGGCAGAGAGTTCCAGCTGCAGATTGCAAAGTCTGTCTGCAAAGCCTCATTGCATGAGTAGGGAGAGGCATGCACCACTGATCAGTCAGTCCTGTGTACTTCTGGTGTGTTGCAGTGATGTATTGCCGCTGTGGTATTGACGGCAATGCCTAAAGTCATCAACAAGATCATACGGTCCCTTACAATATAAAGACAAATAACTTTTGGTGTAGTTCTTGGATTTTTGTTGGTTTCCTTTTGTTTTGTGAGACAGGGTCTTGCTATGTAATTCAGCCTGCTCATGAAAGCACTGGCTGGCCACAAACTCACAGTGATCCTCCTGCCTCAGCCTACTGAGTGCTTGGGATTATAGGAATGCGCCACCAGCTACACTTGGACTTTTATTATGTTTTCTTCTGTGTTTTTTTGTGCAGTCATCTATCTGAATCACTACACACATGGCAAGTTTATGATATTGAATACGTGTTACCATAAAGTCATGGTATTTTTATATATATCTAGTATATACTAAATATTTGTGACATACATAACAAATATATGTTATATATGCAATAGTTACATACATAACTAAAGTGCATAATTTAGGGAATGCTCCACATTGTTAGGCATTTGTGTTCTTAATAAATATATTACGGTACATGGGAATGGTAGATACTATTTACTTTCTAAGATGACTGTTATCCCTACAGAAAAAAAGATGAATAGTTATTTCTGGTAACATAAATAAAATTTACTTGATATATAATATTCCTTTGAAAATATCATTCATATTATAATAATGATTGCTTTTTAATGAATGGTTAATATGTCAAACACTACTGTTTTATGTAATATAAAATATAAAAATAGTAATCTCTGTGAAGTGATATTATAAATAATTTCACTTGCATGCACTTGTATTATAGAATGTATTTGTTTCATTCATTAAACAGGAAAAGGAGCATTTTCTCAGTCATTCTAATTATGCAGGGACACATGAGACATTGAGCTGTAGTTCACAGTACCTTTTTCTCTATGATGCTAAACTGTTGTATTTCCAGCCACAGATGGTATCATTCAATGGTGGTTAGAGAGATTTCTCTTCATAAATCTTGTAAAGTACATAAAGATCCTTTCATAGAGGACATAGTTGTGTGTTACTCTCTATGGTGGGTGTCATTATACACATTTATTTTGCTAGGAAATGGAACATTTTTGCTAGGAAATGGATTCTGTAATTTATTATGTGGATAAAAGTTGTTTGTATATTATATTTTTTCCTTCTTAAATTTAGTGAAGCACATGAAATAAATCCCATTTCTTAAAACATTTGTGAGTCCTAGAGTATGGAATCATGGAAAATTCAAATACTGCTTATTGAACATGGCAGAAAAGAAAAAGGGAAATGGAAAATAAATTCACAAGAAGTTTAAACTAAGTAAGACAACGATGAAATAATTTTCTACCTAGACATTTCCTGAACTTGGATGAAGTAGATGTGTGAAAAGGGAAAGGAGTAGAAGACACACATCGACAAAATGGAATTGTTATAATTAACCTAGCACTGAAAATGAATTGTAAAATGCACTTTGATCTAGGGTATCCTTTTACTCACCATGAAAATGGAGAAACTATATTCCAATTGGAAAAATTTGCATTAGAAGCAAAACTTTCCTCTAGACCCTTACATATGTATTTATGCAGAGAAGCATTTAAGTTTATGATACTATAAATAAGGAGGAAGGAAATCTGTAGTCAGAGATTTACTTATTTATTTATTTATTTATTTATTTTAGAATATAACTGGAGAGCTCAAAATGAGTGATTTAAATATAACCTATGACTACACATTGTAAGTCGTCCCTCAAGCCATCAATCTGTAAAAATCCTGGTTCGTTAAAAATCTTACAAATTTAAAGAAGCAGAAAAAATGAGTTAATTGAACATAATAAATCCTACTAATATACATGGCAGGAAACATTTTAAAAGTACAACTTATTAAAAGATTATGTGTTTGAAATATATTTTCATGCATTATTCATATTGTATATATTTTTGCATAATGTATAAAATTAAATATATTGTCACATTATTCATTCTGCTTGTAATTATATATAAAGATGACTCAATAGATATACACGTACTTTAGTGTATATGTCATAAATATACTAAATTAATGTACACCTTAAAAGCAATATGAGCATATTCTAATATTAGAAAAGGTTAACATGTCTTAAAATCAGTTATTGGGCCTATGCTTTAATTCCTGATTAATTCATCTTACTTAGCTTTCCTTAAAGGGCCTATTACTAACAGAAAGGTACTCTGTCTACCTTCAACTAAAATGTGAGCCCCCTCAGAATATCTTTTGCTAGCAAATCATCAATCCTAATGATAGGATTAAGATCATAGTGGACACTTTAAAGAAACAAATAAATATGTGATTGCCTTTCAATGCATAAATAATAATTTGAAAGCTTATATTTTATTTTCAGGGTCTTTTCTTTTAAACCCTTAAGGAAAATTGAGCAAATCTTTAATTATCTTAAACTTTGTAATTGATGAAAATGTTACATGGCTGTGGTTATCATTCATATGTGTCTGTGTGTATATGCAAATCATTACATTTTACACGTTGAAAAGATACACTTTTGATTTGTCAATTATGCCTTAAATAATCTGGAAGAATAAAGAACTAATTAATGAGGGGCTTGCATTACTTGAATTATTCTCCACTTCTCTTGGCAGAGGAGTAGGGATTTTACTCTTCTCACGTAGAGACGTTTCCCATTGATCCAGTCCAAATGTTTAATATGTGTCTGGCGGAGCCTGGAGACAATGGAACAAAAGTTGAGGGTGAGAGGCTGGCTGCCGTGGTGCAGAGAAGACTGGGATAGGGAAGGTAGTTGACCTCTAAATGTTACCTGACATTTTGTTCAAGGCAGATACTAAGGGTGGTCTAGCTTTCAGAGAGTGGAGGGTTGGTCTGTAGGGTTATAGAAGATGGGGTGATAGGGAGAGCCGTATCTAGATTGTATACAAGCTCGCAAAGTTTTTGTCTGTTCTACTCAGTGAATGAGGCACAACCAGAGGATTTTGTGCAGATTATTGGCATGATTTGTTTGAATCCTCTGGTTGAGAAGAGAAATCAGAAGACAGAAGTAGATGGGAAAGATACTTATGATGTGCAATTCAGGGTGATCTGATCCCCTGTCCTCGTTCATCTGGAGGGTTACACATCTTCTTTGCTCCTGTTAACTGGCCTTCCTAGTCCTTCCACTTAATCCAAAGATGTTGGGTAGAAACAAAAAGCAGAGAAGAATGGAGAGAGAACACAGCCACAGAGTCCCACTTCTGTCAGCCAGGCAAAAGCAAGATCTCACTTGGGGCAGGAAAAAACTTCACTGTTAAGAGAAGCTTGGATATTTTGATTATTACTCTACATGGGATCAGATTAAATCAAAACTGAACTGCGTATGAATATAACTGACCACATATCTTTTTATTCTCTGAAAGAGGACACAGCTATGAGAACTCAAGAAGATTTCATCTAAGGTTGTGTGTGTGTGTGTGTGTGTGTGTGTGTGTGTGTGGAGGGGGGTCTAGCTTCAAGAGCTTTGAACAACAGTATGGAAAATATGGCAAAAAATGTTTTGTTTGTTGTTTGTTTTTACTTTTTTCCCATTACATTTGATGAATCCTGATCTGTTAATAGACTAAAAATAGGAATTTTTTGTGTTCATGTGGTGCTGTTTTTTCTTTGAAATATGCTATAAATTATCTATATTGGGGAATTATGGGTCCTAGGAAAAGCTGCAGCATTGAAATCTTGTTTTATCCTGTACTTCTTCAAATTTGAATACTATTCCCTGGAAAACACTTTGAAAATTTTAGCAAAGGAAGTGATATGAATAAGATATTTACAAAGGAATGATGCATTTGGGATCACCTTTCATTTCTGCCAGTTCCTAATAGATCAGTTCATATCAAAAACTTTCTCTTCACTGCAATATTTTTATTCCATGTATTTTCATGGGAAAGAATATAAGATAAAACTTATGCATAAACCCCATTCAGTAAATAAAAATGAAGTAGGTGATTAGTACATATCCTTTGTTTAGCATTAAATATAAATGAAAAGTTACACTTTTTTAGTTCATCTTTGGGTGTAAATTGCTTGAAATAATTACACCTTGTATTTCATGGTGAACTGTGATCATTGGTGTATGTAATGCCCTTCTTTTGACTGAATGAAGGCTTTGTGCTCTTCTAAATCCATTTGCTATTTTCATTCAACATTTATCATTTCAAAAGTATCTTATATGTATTATTTTGTTGGTACATACTTTCATAAGGTATTGTTGTTTGAAGTACATTTGATTTGAATTCATAACTGTAAGATGACTTTTATCTTGTTTTTACTTTATTTTTGTCACTGTATTTTTCCTTCATAATTCCCTCTCTGTCCTTGTACAATGGCTGTATAGCCCTTTCTTCAATTGCCAACTGTCTTATTTTACTAGTGTGCTGAGGCTGAAATACTTCGCTAAAACTTTTGCTATCGCTATTGCTTTCAACAGTTCTAGTTACATCTACATCCACAGGCTTAGAAGGTCCTATTGGACAATTTCTTTGAGATACATACCCAATTGAAAATGAATCTTTAATTGGCTTAATATTGTCCCATAATTGTTCTTAATGGTGATGATAGACTTGAATCCCATCAGTAATCCAGTGTTTTCTTATATTCCAACATCAATTTACATTCCAATATCAATTTGGATTCTCCAGCTCTTTTATTCTAAATTTCTAATTTAAGAAGTACTAAGGAATATGTTCTTGTTGCTTAATTTACCCTTCTCTGTTTGCTAATGTGATTTACAATCACTTGTTATTTTGATGGTTTTAATTTTGTAAATTGCTTTTATATAGCCTTGCTTGTATTTTACTTTCGTGTTGTGGCTGCTGCTAATGACTTCCATGTTCTACTTGGTCAGCCCTTAACAATTTTAAGATTGTAAATATTTCTTTCATGTGGTCATGAGAAGACTGTGTGCCATAATGGTAAAAAACATAGATTCTTCATTTATTATCCAGGTAATCTTGAATAAATTATTTGACAAGTTCAATTTTTTCAGCAAAAATGGGCATAATATTCTATGTATTATATTATCAGTAATTCCAGGCACACAGTAAGTATTCCATAAGTATTAACTCTTATCATCTCCTTTTTTTTACTCTATTCATGGTGTCCTTTGTATAAGACAAATCCTTTATTTGAAACTGTAATTGAATTCCTTATAGTTCACTGTTTGCGGATTTTATTTAGAAAATCTTCACTCCTACATCACAAGATGTTACAATACATTTTCTTCTATTAAATGTATTGTTTGACTCTTCACTTTTGGCCCTTTAATCTATTGGATCTATCTGGATTTCACCATTGAAAGTGATTTTAGATAAGGGTCCAGTTTTCTTTTTCTTCAGCCTGAGCCAGATTTAACAATCTCAACTGCTAAGCCTATTGATTTGTGTGGCCACATGACCATTTATCTTTTTAAAATGTGTCAAAAACAAATAAAAACTGCAAACTCCAAGGATAACAATGTTTTGTGTTAGTGTCGAGATGGAGCAGGAAAGTTGGCTCTTCTGGGTTACAGCCTCTGTGTTTATGGTCCACCTTTCCCATAGAAATCAAGGATTTATGCCTTGTTTTTCATGGTCCTTTGAGTCAAATAATTATGTATCCCCAATAAAGCAACCTTATCTCTTTTCAAAGACAGTTGATTAAATATTAAATGTGTGAATCGGTATAATTTTGTGATTGCTATTTAAAAGGAAATGATTTATTTTTTAAATTTTCTCAGACTTCCTTTTATGGCTTATCCCAAGCTTACCTGAATTAGTAAAACGTAGATACTATATTAATGGATTTTATCAAGGAAAGACAAAATATTTCATTCACAATTACTGCTATTGTTACCGTAGGGCGGAAGAAAAAGATAAAAGGAATATAAGGTGCTAAATTGCTAAAAGGGCCATGGTCCCTAAAAATAGACTATCTTGAGGTGTGAATTTTAACTTATGATTTTCAATTTCCTTAGCCCATTTCAAGAGTCAGTTTTCTTCTCTCTACTCCATAACAGTGTGTGCCCTTATATTGAAAGTACATCTCTTTCAATTTTCTAATCAGATGCTTTATAATAGTCAACATGTATGTTAGTGCTCATCTTTTTCTTTCCTAAATAATTAGAAAGTCAATTTACAATGCCATTTCTTATATAAAGGTAAGACTCTTACACTATTTATATGCCTAAACCACAAATAAGCATGTGAAAAATGATTAACATGAAATCTTTATATTTCTATTTCTTATAGGAGACTGAATGGATCCAAAAAGAGAAATCCTTCAATAATGTATTGCATAACTGACAAGTTTCATACACTGGCTTCTTTGGAGTCAGGTCATTAGAATTGGTAATTTGGTCTTAATTACATTACAGATTATCCAAAAGCTTTTGGGGATTATCTTATGGGTTTTGGGATACCTCTAGCCTCTTGAAGAAATCAAACCAAAGCAAAAAGAAAAAATTTTTTAAAATATCATCCCTGAATTCTTCAATTCCCTGTACTCTGTCCAATCCAAGCAGAGACATACTATATTCACATTGGGCATATCGACAATATACATCACATGGCCAATAAATATCAGAGCTTCAATCTCAACTATCAAACATCTTTAAAAAATTTATTTTCAATTCAACAGCAGAGACCTAGCCTGGGTAGCATCAATTATATCATCCTGTGTATAGTCAAGTTCCCACCAATATTGAGCTGAATCTTTAAAAGTCTCCCCAAGTAGCACTCTTGTCTTTTGATTTTTATTTATTCTTACACCATCTTGTTTTTCCTCCTCTGGTTTTTGGTACTTTTTTTATTTTGGTTGACATGCCATGCTTCTGATCTGCATGAAAACTACCCAAGAGATTTTCTATCTTGAAGAATTTGCTAATGAGATCGTTGCTGATCTCCTATTCTAAAAGCGAAACTTCTTCATTAGATGAGGTTAAAGTCAAAGTCAAGAGAATGTATGCTTTAGTTGAAGCTGTATGGGACAATTCAAAAAGCAATGAACTCAAGGCCAAAAATTGTGTTAATGAACCTAACACTACAGATCATTAAGTAGATGAGTGTGCACTTCTCAGTTTCCTCATCAGTGAAACTATGATAGAAAAAAAAAAAAAAGCCTGGCTAACTAAAAAAACCATATAAAAATGAAATCAAAAGTCATAATTTGGATTGACAATTCAACAGAACATTTAAAATTTCTATACCTTTAAAAAAGTGGTTTCACATATATTAGTGCATAAAATCCTCCTTGTTATACCAATAGTTGTTTAATAACTTTGAGAATCTGAAACAATGACATCTTCTGACCCCTTTTTAGACTATCCTTATTCCTTAGTGAAGCTAATTATTTTTAATTAAAATATAATTTAAATTTTTAATCAGGATCAGCAAAAATTAATATGTGAATTTATCAAAAATTAAATTAATGTTTCTATTCAATGATTGCTAGAAAGAGGAGGAAAATGTCATCATTTTAAGTAAAATTGTATAAATTATATAAACAGAATAGTATTTGCATAGGCAAATGGTAAAATAAATTACACAAGAATGAAAATGATTAATGTATCTGCATGTTTATCCTCTAAGATTAAAGAACGAGGAAAAGGTCAAATATTTTCTTTAAAATATCAGGTACTCTCATTTTCAATCTAAAAAGAAATTTATTTTACACTTAGGGTTAGATTAATTCAATAATTGATAAATATTTATTATACAATCATTACTTATGCATTATATTAAAATTTGTATTAATGATAGGCTATAATGGTTTTAGTGGAACTTAGATCTTGTTCTTTCTGTTTTATTTTATTGGTAATGGACAAAATTTCTGTTGTAAATGTAGGATTTCTGGTCATGGCAGCTTCTGAGATATGAATCTAGTATTTCATATTATTTTTAATATCTGAATTTTTAAAGTATTTGTCAGTTGATATAGTTGCAAAGCTGTGTATCCTCTCCCTGACTTTTGCAATTTTGCCAGTGTTTATTTAGTATATTTGTTGTATATTACACTTGAATTATCATTTGATTTCTTTTCATATTTTTGAATATATATCATTAAGACCAATTTCATTTTAGACTAAAAAAAATTCACAAAAATAAATTAGGTATACATATACCCAAAACTTCATGTAGTCCTTCCCCAACTGAAGACACTCAGTAGGTATAAGTTAAAGACCTGCCTTATGATTCCTGGGGTAACCAGGAAAAAGAAATACAACACAGTCATGTGATACACTGCAATATTTTGGTCATACATTATAATTTTATTTCTGAAAAGAGTGACATATGCTCGAGAAGTGCTAAGACCCTCACCTTGGGAAGGATTCCAAAAGATGGCATTGTCATCAAAGGCAAACTGTCCACATCTGTCACTGTCCCTGGAGACAGAGAGATAGATACTAATGGTCCTCAAGCTATCTAATGTGTCCGTGTCTCAGTTTTTATCAAACTATTAAAAAGTAGTAAATATAAAAAAGAAACTTAAAAATAGAAAAACTCTTAACAAATGTATGAGTAAAAATATTTTTGCAAAGCTTTACAGTGAGTTTTATTTTAAGCTAAGTGTTATTACAAGAGTCAAAAGGTTGAAAATGAATGAGTTTATAAACTAAAAAAGTATAATGTCTAAGTTTAATTTCCTATTGAAGAATTATATAGTGAATCACCCAGAATAACTTTCCATCTTGCAAGGTCAATTCGTTTTAAGTGTCATAAATAGATGTAAACCATGTTAAAATGTTTTACACCAAATTTTTCTGGGTCTTTTGTATGTTTACCTATATTTAAAAACAGAAACATTGAACATGTTGTTTTAATGTAATGCAATACTTAGTACATTAACATGATGCATAGGTTTGTAATCTAGGAACAATAATTTATATCATATATTCTAGTTGTTTGGTAAGCTATATCTTCCAGGTTTTCATACGTACATCTTATATTTAAATAGTGGCAACATCATCTGATGATGCATTTCTTAGACTTAATCTATCATTAAGTGAGCATCACAGCATAACTATAAATCTAATTAAAATGAAATGCCAAGAAATGTTTGATTAACTCAAAAGTCATTTGCCACAGAAAATACTGGGCACTCCAGAGAAAAACAATTAAAAATAACAATTTAAAAGCCTTACATACAACCACCACATATGAGGAAGAGATTATAAAACTAGTTTAAAAATAAGGTGCAATTTTAATGTTATCTTCAAGGTATTCGTATTACACACAAAAATACAAATAATGGGCCAGGGACTTAACTCAGTGGTTCTGGCACCTGCCTCGCAAATGCAAGGTCCCAAGTTCGATCCCCAGTACCAAAACAACAACAACAGCAACAACGAATAAAACCAAATAATTTTAAATAATCACATAGAAAAAGATATACCATATGAACAATAGTTAAAGAAAATGAGTTGAATGTACCAATGTCACATAAGGTTAATTTTAAGACAAAGAGAACTTCAGGAGAAAAAAAGACAGTATTTCATAAATACAGCGAGATCCATATACTTAGTATAAGATCCATGTACTTAGTATATTAGTTGTACATACATAATGAGCCTAATAAAAGAGCACTAGATAAAACTAAGAAAAAATTGCTATAACTGGAGAGAAAAGTAAATTCGCATTAATATTCAGGACTTTAACTCCCTCATTCATTATTGGATAGGTCAATATAAAAAGAATCAGTAAGGGTATAAAAGAGACTGGTAATTCTATTAATCCTATTTTTATTTATAGGACAAAGCATCCAAGCTAATAAAATAGTTCCCCAAGAAAGAAAGACAATGTTATGGAGTATAAAAGAAATTTCAACAGATTGAAAGAGCCAAAAGATTGAAACACTAAGGTATGTTTTCTGACTATAATACATTGTACCAGAAACATAAATCATAAAATACCTTGAAAAAATGAAATATGTAGGCATATATTAGTTTATTTATCAAAAACTTATGGCCTATTATTTTTAGATGTGTTATAATGAAAACACAACACATCAAAATTAGTGAGATATTGCTATACCAAGACCTTTAAATGATTGCATTGGAAAGACTAATAATCTAAAACAATGATACATCTTCCACCTTTATAAAACAAAAAAAATCACATTAATTTTAAAGTAAAACTAAGAAAATAACTGGAAAAAAACCTAGAATAGTAAAAAAGTACAATAAAAATCAATAAAAGTAAAGGTGTTTTATTTTCAAAAATCATAAATCTACACACAAAACGCTGATTCATGAAAGAAAAAGAGGAATAAAAGTTTTCAATAGAAGCTGCCACTCTGTGTGGTACTTTGAGATACACATGGATGAAATTGCCTAATAACATATTTCTCAGATTATATTTCCATCACGTGTCACATGGCTGTATTGAAATTTAAATTAAAATTTTGGCCTATGTGGAGTCTACTAGTTGATTAGAATTTTTTACTTCAGACCACTATTTGTCCAATATTAGTTTTGAAAATCTTTCTAAAACAAATCAAATCTTCTCATGTCTTGTTAATGCTTGAGATGATTTTTAAAAATTATTTGGAAAAATGTTTAAGTACTTTTCAGTTTTGCTTTGGTTGAGTTCTATTATATTTGAATATTATTACAGGTTTTTTCCCTTGCATTGTTTTTCTTTGAATAATTTATTTTTTGTATATGTGTGTGTATAGTGAATGATAATAAAGTTATACATTAAAAAAGTTTTCAATAGCAGAAATAAAAGAAAATAGTGATTTCATAATACCAGCCATTCATTCTGGGGTGAGGTAGAATATCAGCAGTTTTCATTTGCATCTCTCAAATGACCAGTGATGTTTAACGCTTTTTCATGTTTATTTGGTATTTCTACTTCTTTGTCTGAGAAATGTCTGTTCATTTCAAATGCCGATTATTGCAGTTGGTCTTTAAAGTTGAGATGTCTGATTTTTTTAAAGTTCTTTTTATATCCTAGATAGTAGACCTTTGTCTGATATGCTGGTAGGGAAAAAGGAAACCTTCTTCCTTGTTGGTGGGAGTGTAGACTGGTGCAACCACTGTGGAAATCAGAATGGAGACACCTCAAAGAACTAGGATTGGAGGTCCCATTTGACCCAGCTCTTCCCCTGCTGGGTATTTTCACATGAGAATTAAAAGAATCAAACCATAGCAATATATGTACACCATGTTTATAGTAGCAGAGTTTGTAATAGCTAAAATTTGGAAGCAGCCCAACTGCCCATCAACTGGAGAATGGATAAAGAAAATGTGTGTGTGTGTATGTTTTTTTTATAAAATGGAGTACTACTCAGCCATAAAGAATAAGAAACTAGAGACATTTATAGCTAAATGGATGCATATTGAGGCCATAGTCTTAAGTAAAATAGAGTACACATGTATAAATACCAAGTAGTTTCTCTGGTATGAGAAACTGAAAATGTAAATAAGGACTAAAAGGTATAATAGATAATGTGAAATAGGAAGAAAAGGGGCAAAAAGAAGGGGAAGTGGGAGGGGTAGGGGAGAGGAAAGAAGGGAATGGAGTTAATATAAGAAAATGGAAAAATAGAAACAAAGTCTTTGTAAATCAGGAGGGGTGGAGAGGTTGAAGGGAGGGCAGGGGAATGGGGAAAAAATAAGAACCAAGATATGTTATGTAAAATTACAAATTTCCAATGATGCATATTATTATATTGTACTCCTAAAATGTACCAATGAAATTAATTAACAAAAAGAAAAGGAAATAAGTACACACCCTGTAATCATAAAAATTAAAAAAAATGTACCAACACTTATGATAATAAATTTGACAATGTGAAGAAATAATTGCTGGAAAAATAATTACCATAATGCACACAAGAAGAAATAGAAAATATGAGAAACTTTTAAATTACTTTCCTATTGTTGGTGTAACAGATTATTACCAACAACAGTATTGTCTTCTAAAATTCTGTATTTCAGATGTCCAGCATGAATCACATTGGTCAAAATCAAGGTGTTGTTAGGGCTGCCAGTCTTCTGGAGGCTTTAGGGAAGAAAGAGTTTCTTTGTCTTTTAGCTCATGTACGAATTCTCTTCTCAATGAGAGTAATGATCAGGGGAGTCTTTCTCTAATACTGGTATGTCTGCCATCTTCTACATCTAAGAACTCACGCAATGGCAATGGATCTACCCAGATAACCCAAGGTGAACTCCCTACTTTAAAGTTGGCAGTTTATTAACTGCTGTATTCAATTTTGCAATCTAATGTAATATATTCACAGATTCCAAGAATTAGAATGTGGAAGTCTTTCAGTGTCCACTTTTCTACAATAGCACTCTCAATATATTCAATAATTTAAATCAAAACTCAACATCTTAACTCAGATAATCCTAAATCCTAATCTTCATGTGTAAATTCTATTGAGTATTTATGAGTCGATCCTATTAAAATAATTCATAGTAAGAGAGCGCTTCTCAACTCACTTCTTTTAACTCTGTGTTTATGTGGTGTCAAGACTAGCACAAGGCCTTATAAGGAGCAAGTGTTTTATATGCACATTATTTGTAAATGTGAACAGGTGAATCCTAAACAAAATATGATCAAATGAAACCCAATTCTATATAAAAAATTACACATCATGACTGCATAATACCTACCCTAGGAACTCAAGTTAGTTTAATATTTGAAAATCAAATAATGCATGCTGCATAATTAACAAATTAAAAGAGAAAAATAAGAGGTTCCCAATAGACACAGAACAAATATTTGACAATACTCATTCATGATGAAACATCATAGGAAAGCATAGGATGAAACTACTTCATCCTAAAAATCTACAGGAAATAGATGTTATAATGAGAAACTGAAAAATTTCTACTAATTTTAAGAACAAAAAGAATATCATATCTTTCACTTTTCAATCAATAGCTTTCTAGAAGTCCTAGAAATTGCATTAAAGAAAATAAATAAAAGGCCTATAAATTGTAAAAAAGAACTTTATTCATAAATGACATGAATGTTCGGATTAAATAACAAATAGAGCTACAAAATTTAAAAAAAATAAACCTTCCAGCAAGTAGCTTTAGCAACATTGTAGGACATAACGTTAATATCCAAAAATCAATAATTCTATTTGCTATCAATAAATTGTTAGAAAAATCTATAAATTTCAATTCAAATAAAATAACATCAAAACATGAAATATGTACTTAGGCATAGATTTTAAATTGTTTGCATACAAATCTGTATCAGGTACAGAGACAGATATTAAAGAAAAACTGGAAAACCCTAGAGATGGAATGAAGAACTCAGCATTATTAAGATGTCATTTCTCTTCACCTTGAACCATGGATTCAGTATAGTCCTGATGGAAATTGTTCAGTGTTTTATAAACATCAACAAGCTGATTTAAAAATTTATGTAGCAGTGTGAACAACAGAGAATTAGTCCCTTTAAAGAAGAAAACAAAGTTATAGGATGTATATTCCCAAAGGTTAAGATTTAATATAACTAGGAATCAACATAATAATCAAGATCACACAATTTTAGAGTAGGGATCAACACATAGCTCAAAAGAATAAAATAATGATTGCAGAAATATGCAGATTTGGTCACTGATTTATAACAAGACTTCAAACCATTTCAATGGAAATACAAACATATTTCTGAAAAATTATGTTGGAAATATTTATTTTTATGGGAAAATGATGATACTGGGCCCTTACTTCCCAAAGATTAAGCAATTTATAGACCTAGAAGAACTAAATTTATAAAATTTTTCCAAGGGGATTTAGGAGAAAATCTTTTATTAGTTTCACTTTCCCATCCCTGGAACAAAAATACCTGGTATCCCAACACTAATTTTGTCATAAAAGAGCATAAACATAGTTGTCTTTAGAATATTTATATGATAAATTATCAATTTTAACTTTATAAGCTTCATTTTATTAAACAATGATTATCTGACAGGAAAATTATCACAAACATAAAGAATTTAATTTGTAATATATATTGAGTGTTTATAAAAAAGCATCAAAATTTTTGACATCGATTAATTTTTATGTACAAAGTAAAAAATAACAAGAGAAATATATTACTGTATGAACTACAATGAAAATACCAATAGCACTCTACAAAAAATAATCTTTACTTCAATTATCACACCTAAGGAGTCTTCACACATGATAACTGAATGTTCCATGCACATGCCTCACTTACACTGACAGCTCATGTGCTTAGCTTTCCTTTTCCTATGTGGCAGGCCATTCTTGTTACCTCTCTTTCCCTCCTCTTTTGTCTTTAGCTTCCTACTATATTGTACAATGTGCACTTAACAGGAAAATAAGATATCAATAAAATATCAAACACGTGATGAGTGCTTAGAGTAGATATCAACAGTTTCGAATCAGCTGTTTACGTGGTTACAAAACGTAAAGGATAACATTAGAAATAAAAACATATATGAACTATGATGCAAATACAAACAAAAATCTACCACAGAAATAATCTTTGCTTCAACTGGCACACCAAGACTGTCATCACACATGAAAACTTCATGCTCCTATACAAATATTGCTTACATTGATAGCACGTATATTTTGTTTTCCTGCCTTTTCTTGTATGGCATAGTTGATATCTATTTGGTTTTCCTGTTTTCATAGCAGATCTTTCTGGTACTGTGTTTGCATGTTCACCTGCCAGTTCATCAGTGTGCTCTACAATTTTTTGCACAGTTCTCTGGGCAGAAAAATTTAGGTTTTCTTCTTCTGTAAATGATCTATTAAGATTTCCAGTCATAATCTCTAAGAAAATTTCTGCATGGTATTTTGTGCTTTTTATTTTCTTTGTAAACTTTCCATATATGTTTAGGATTGAGTGAAGCACAACCATTGGCCAATGCTTTGTGTTTTTGAGTGACATTATAGTTGCTGTATAACTCTGCAACAACATCTACTCTGACTAGATTTTGTAGAAAGTTTCCATTTCAGGCTTCCATTTTGTTGAAGTTTTCCTATCAATATTTCTATGATGGCTCAATGTTGACACCAGTATCAGTTTGGTTTTCTTTGCCATATATAAGGCCAATGTAAATCTTTGTGAAATCCAAAGAATGTACTATACAATACTCTGTTTTGAAATTGTAACATTGCATCTGGAATTTCTGCTTTGTTCCACCATACAGTTCCTACACTGGTCAATTTGTGGTCTATTAGCAAATGTAACATCTGTTGGAGACTGGTAAACCAATGGTTGAATGTTACATTTTGATTAGTTTTAGTAATAGGAGTAACAAGTTTTGTTACAACATCATTTGGTTTATAACTACATAAATAAGGACCTGGTGGTTGAGTGCCAGGATAAATTTCTAAATTGAAAGCATAACGACTCTTCACATCCACAAGGACATAAATTTAATGCAGTATTTTGACATATCACTTTTCCAAAAGTGTTTTACATTCCTGTGATTACCATGAGAACTCCTTGCTAAATACAGCAAACCTATGAATGCTTTCATTTCAGTTAGTAAGGTGTCATGATAGGTATACTTTTAATATGGCTACTCATGCATACAGAACATTTTACTTGTATTTCAGCCTTTATGTATTTCACAACATCTTGTAGCATTTCATTTATTACAATTTCCAACTATGAATGGCAGTACTGGCATTCTATGCTATAGGTTTCACCTCTGTCAAGATCCTCACTGTACTTTTGGAACTAGCTCTAATGTTAGATCACTCCTTTTGATTGCATGACCATTTTGACTAGTCAAATATGCACTCACTTTTTCTTCATCATCTTAATCAAGAAGGTCTGAATTCCCTGTGTCTGTATCAGCCAATCTTATTTCATTTCACTCTCACAGGAACTTTGGCTCTCATGACCAATGTCAAAGTCATCATCTTCATCTTCATCATGCATGCATGAGTATTCTAATGATTCACTTTTGACTTCCTCCAAAACTTGCAAATCTGTTTTTTTACATGCCATTGCACTGAATTGGGCTACTTCTACCAGAAACAACAAGAGAAAAACAATTTAAAAACAAATCCTAGAGTGGTGTGGGTGTATTATACTCTCTGTTATGCTCAGTTAAACATATGCAAAACCTGTTAGAAGGAGCATCACATGGGTGAAAATCCCAGTTTGACACTTTTGAACAGGTGCACATACTTTGCCTTTCATAGCACCAAGTGGGTAAACACAAAGATTGCTTCCTATATCCCTCAGGGGAAGGTCCTGAGATGCACAGCTGGCTACTATTACACTAAAGTAGAAACTTACAGTAGAAAAATAAGAGATGGTTTTGTGAAACCCAGTCTTACGTCCCGTGGGTTTAGGGAGAACGTCATTTGTCTCCTGGTTCATTCCATGGGTGGCTAGCTCTAAGGTATCAATGGCATTCTAGGAAGGTATGGTGAAATAAAGATGCTCAACCTAAGGCAGCTGGGAATCAGAAAGTAGGGAGGAGCCAGGTGCAGGTACACACTCTTAAGTCTTGTGAACTTTGACCCACCTCCAACCAAAACTCAGCTCCTAACAACACAGTCAGCCATGAACTCTTCAATAGATGACTGACAAGTATAGTGCTCTCATGATCCAGTCATCTCCCTGTAGCCCCACCTCTGAATTCATGAGCTTGTCAGGGAATATTTTAGATCTAAACTATAGGAGGTCTTAAAAGTGGTCACGGAAAGAACAAGGAAACATGAACCATAATAGAAAATAGTTAATAATATAAGAATTTATCACTTTGAAACATAATGTAAAAAAAGCAAGAAAGGCAACGTAAAAATAAAACTTTGTATAGAGCATTTTATGTATATATAAATATGAATAAATTTTAGTCTACTTGTAAAAATTCAATAGTTTATATACATTTTATTTATGTATCTTACTCATATATGTATTGTCAATTTTATTTACATATAAATTTTTATTTTACATATTATATACTTTCATATTTTATTGAAAAATACAAAATGTTGACCCGGAAGGAAGCTCCCCCACCGCCATCCCAAGGTCCTAGGGCAGAGGAGCTGAGCTAGTCCCAGCACCTGGAAGGAAGCTCCCCCACCTCCATCCCAAGCTCCTAGGGCCGAGGAGGTGAGCCACGTGGGAGCCAGAAGCACCCACCCCCATAGTCAAAATGAGAAGGCATGTAAACAAGTCTGAAAAACAGACTTCTGGATCACCTACAGCAACCCCAAAGGGAAACGAGATGGAACACTCTGATACTCAACCACCTGGACTCCCTGAACTGGCAACAAAAGAGGATCTGGGAAAAATGAAAGCAGAAATAATTACTCAGATAACAGCAAAGATTTTTCTCATGGTGGAACACATGATTAATAAATCTAGAGAGGACACAGATAAAAAAATAGAGGATCTGAGGAACACGATGGAATCCCAACATACGGAACAAGTGGAATCCATAAAACAGATGCAAACAGATTTCCAGGAGATTAAAAACTCCATCGAAAGTCTGCACAGCAGAATGAACAAATGTGATGATAGAATTTCAGATATAGAAGAAAAGATTGCAATTAGTGACCAGGAAAAGAAAAATTGCTTTAAAAGTGTAAGGAACACAAGAAATCAATCCAGCAGCTGCTAGATGATGCAAATAAGAATAACATAAGACTGATTGGAGTCAATGAAGAAAGAAGAGAGAGTGCAGATGACACAAAAAAACTGTTCACAGAAGTGATGGCAGAAAACTTCCCAAGGAGGGGAAAAGAACTTGACATACAGATAAGTGAGGCATATAGGACTCCAGCTAGCCTTGATCAAAAAAAATCTACACATAGGTATATAATAGTTAGGATTCCAGAAATCCAACAGAAGAATAAAATTCTACAAGCAGTGAGAGAAAAGAAACAAATCACATACAAAGGAAAGCCCATCAGAATCACAGCAGACTTCTCAATGCAAACCCTCAAGGCAATAAGAGCTTGGAGTGATGTATTTCAAGCCCTAAAGGAAAACAGCCTCCAACCCAGATTGATGTACCCTGCAAAACTATCTTTCAAAATTGATGGAGAAATAAGATACTTTCATGATAAAGAGCACCTCAGGAACTTCATGAATATCAAACTGGCACTCCAAAATATTTTAGACAATACCCTAAGAAAAGACAATGAGGATCACAACCCCAGAAAACCCAGCAGAATGAATCCACTGGGCATGGGAAATTAAACGCAAAGGGGGAGAATCCAACAAAAAGAAAAAGGCATGACAAGGCTTTTAAAACTTTGACTTCATCTCCCTAATGAGTGTATAATTCAATCTTATTATTGTACTGATTAGTATTTTTCTGATTCTAGAGCTGCACATATTTCCTTTTGCTATACTGGCTATTTAGCATCTTCTTCTGTCTACTTTTTAATTGGGTTGTCTATTAATTAGCTCTAAGAATTCTTTATATATTCTGCTCATGGGATATATGCATTGTAAATATGTTCTGTTTAAGGACTACTTTTCATTTTAATGATGTCATTTAAAGTTCTAAATTTTGATGGAATCTCATTTATCAGTGTTTTTCTTTATACATCATGTCTTTTGTATCCTAGGTAGTTCTTGCCTACCCTGAATTCATAAACATTTTCCCTTATAATTGCTTCTTAAGGTTTTATACTTTTAAACTTTCATATTTAGGTTCATAGATCGCTTCAAGTTATTTTCATGTATGGAAATAAAGGGTTGAGGTTAATTTTTTATATACGGATACCGGGTGTTCTAGTGCCATTTCTGAAAACACTATCTCTTCCTCAGCTCTTGAATTGAGTTTATATTCTATAAAATGCTAATGTTAAATAACCTTTCAAAACTCAGTGGACCATATATGTGTGGTTCTATTTCTAGATTCTCTGTTTTATTCAAATGATCTATATGTATTTCCTTACAACAACACTGCCTTGATTACTGTAGCTTTAGAAGAAGTCTTAAAATTAGGTACTAAACGTCTTCCAACACTGTTTTGTTTTTTTTTTTAACTTTTCTAGGTCCTTTGTACTCCTACATAACTTTTAAATTTCAATATCCAATTCTTCTTTTATAGCCAGTATACACAGACCTGAATTTTTATATATACCTTGTGTTTTCTAATCCTGCTAAATTCAAATCCAAGTTCTAGGAGTTCCTAGAGATTTCTTAGTATTTTCTCTGTAGCTGATCATTTCATCTACATATAAAGATTTTGCTTCTACCTTGCCAATCCTATCCTAATTGTGTCATTTTATTGCCAGACTATCTTGGTGGGGACTATGTTTCAAAGATAAATGGATAGATAAAGAGTAAGTATATCTGCCCTTCTTCCCCACCTTAAGGAGAAAGCATTGTTTCTTCTCCATTCATATAAGGCATTCTTGCTGGAAGTATGGAGTACATGTCTTTAATCTGTTGAGAAGGTTCTGTTCTACTTCTAGTCTCCTGATAGATTTTACCATGAACAGCTGTAGAATTTACTCCAATACTTTTTCTCCAACTACTGACAGGATCATATGGCTTTTTCCTTTCCTCTGTTAAAATGATGACTTCTGGGGGTGGAT
Organism: Heterocephalus glaber; assembly: GCF_053883595.1. Taxonomy (NCBI): domain Eukaryota; kingdom Metazoa; phylum Chordata; class Mammalia; order Rodentia; family Bathyergidae; genus Heterocephalus; species Heterocephalus glaber. The sequence continues at coordinate 25,573,399 of NW_028258379.1, forward strand.
CTTCCAATGCTGAAGCAACACTGTCATCCCTATAACAAAACCACTTTCTACATACTGCCAGATCTGACTTCTAATAGTTTGTTTTGTTAAACAAATTTCTATCTATGTTCATACTTTTTCCTTCTATTATCTTTATCCAGTTTTAGCATTAGCACAATGTTGAGTTCTTAAAATGAGGGGAGAAATGTTCCTTCTTTTTTCTGCTTTAATTGTTTGATATAATTTATCAGTTAAAATGTTTATGAGCCTGCTGTTGTTATATAGATAGCTTTTCAATCTAGGAATATACTTTCTTTAATAGGTGGTATTCAAATTTTATATTTCCTCCAGAGTTAGTTTCATTAATTTGTCTTCCAAGGTACTTCTTAGAAGTTGTCAAATTTATTCCAAAACAGATTTTTGAAATATGCTTTCTATATCCTTTTAAATTCTGTAAAATCTGTGGTAATGTTTCCTAGATCTTGATATTATAATTTAAAAAATGTATAATTGATATTGTATAACAGGAAGAAAAGGTCTAAAGGAGCAGGGGAAGTGGGAGGGTAGGGGAAAGGAAAAAAGGGAAAAGAAACAATATGAGAAAAGGAAAAAAATGGAAACAAAGTCTTTGCAAATAGGGAAGGGTGGCGGGGGTGAAGGGAGGGCAAGGGAAGGGGAAAAAAAAAAGAGCCAAGATGCATCATGTAATGGTACAACATCCCAATGATCACTGTAACTGTATTTTATACCTAAAATGTACCAATAAACTTAATGGGAAAAAAAAGAAACCTACACATAAAAACATAAAAGATTATTTCTCAAAAAAAATACAAAATGTTTTATTTAATATTTACTTATTTATTCATATAAAAATTTTATTTATATTTCTTATTTTATTTATATACACTTTATTGTATATTTTATTTATATATAAATTTATTTATACATAGAATTTTTTTAGTCTGTATCTTTTATTTAAAATATAGAACACTATATTTACTTACCATTTGAAAATTCATATTTATTTTATATTTTATACACTTATAGTCATATATTTTAATATTTTACATATTTCTTATATATTTATTTTATGTATGCATATTTTATTGAATATTTATTTGTATATGAATAATTTTATTTGTAAATATTTAGTAAGCATATATATTTTTATATATCTAATCAATGACAATATTCAAAGCATGTAAATCAGCCATGCATGCAAATCAACAGTAGGATGATGTTCTTGTAAAAATGAGCTATATATTTAAATAGGTTCCATACAACAGAAAGTACATAAGTGTAAAGTTTCTGGAATTAGCAATCAGGGAAATCTGAGCTAAAGTCAAGGTAGTTACTAAGACAAACCCACTGAAAGGCACAAATTCAAAAAGAAAATAAAGAGGAGGAAGAAAAAGAGAGGGGATAGAGAATGATAGATAATATTGGGATTAGGGAGGATATATAGGAAATAAAATTCTTATATATTTTTACTAGAAAGGTAACTGATACCACATCTTTCTTCAATTTCACTACTTGGTATTTAGCAAAGAGAAATAAAAATGTATGTCTACTCAAAGTTCCCCACTCAAATGGTCATAGGAGTTTTATTAATAATATTCACCAAAATTAAAAAGAAACCCACAATATCCGTCAATAGTTGAATGGATAATTTATGTGTGAATTACTCAAGCAATGAAATAGGAATGCTATCAGCAATGTAAAGGATCAAAATACTTATGTGCTCACTGAAATAATCAACCTGAAAAAAATACTAACTGAGCAATACGGCGCTCAAAAGCCTCCATACTCTATAACTTCATTTAGTTGATATTCTATACAAGGCAAAATCACTGTGTCAGAAAACAGATTCATTGTTGCTTGGAATCTAAAATTCATAGAAGAAACTATCTGTAAGTAAGTAGGATGAGGATTTGGGAAATAAAAATCTGGATGTTTTCAATTTCCTCAGATGATTTACATAATTTATACCTCTTTAACACTGATTTTAAAACATCGATTTCCTCTAGAATTAAGAGTAGAGGTACTGCAAGCTAGAGGCTAGATTTTGTCCTATTCACTTTGCTTTTTATGTGAAACACTACTTGGATTGGTGTGATGAGATGACCATGGGTGAAAAAATGGTACGAGCTCTTATTCTTCATTAGCATAATCATATATAATTTGCATTTTATAACCATATATATTGTACCTTCTAGAAATTCAAACAAATTCCATTGTGCATATAAAGAAACAGTAAGGAACTGGATAAAGTGCTGTGAGTCTCCTTCTTTAAGGAAAAAATTAAGACTTCTGTCTGATTGCAAAATTCATAAGAATTCTGAAGAGGAAGGGCTTTTTTAATAGCTACAGTAGAGGGGCTCTTTTTGGAACTTTCTTTAGTTAGCTTGCTTCTTATCTTGATACAGGAAAAAAAGCTTTCATTTACAAATTTTGTGACCTGTGTATGATTATTGTATTTTTGGCAGTAATGTAAAGGAAATAAAATTAAGGTGAAATCTACTACTTTCCTAAATTACAATTTCCTACGTACCTTAAATTACAGTTACTTCTACAGAAAAAAATTAAAAGTCTCTTTTGGAAAATATATAAGTAATAGTTGGAGATAAAGAAAAAGTAGGTTTCATTTGTTAAAGAGAAAGAGATGTACAGACTTTTGCATAATAAGGACATAAATAGGCATGAAAAGAAAGGGACAAAGATGGAGGAGAAACTAGGGAAAATGTAATTTATATACCTGGATGGTTTGAACAGGACAGTCATTTAGAATGGTGAGATGAGCAATAAGTGTAATTATATTATTTTATGCAGAACGCAGAGGGAACTAGGAAAAATACAAACCACTCACCTAATAATCCAGATAAGGCAGACAGAATATGTGACTTACATTTCAATGAGTGTAAATAAAGCCAAATTTCTGCTAAATCTACAGCATACATTTGATGACATGTTGAACAGACAACATGGAAACATTGATTTGTAATCCTTTCTCTAAAACACAGCTTTGTGTATTTCCTGAGCAAATTGCTTTTCTTTTTTGAGTTTTTGATTCCTAGGAAATGAGAAATTTAAATCATAATTTCCAGGCATTTGTATATTTTGATAGTTTCTTTTTTTCATCTTGACATCTTTGCCATTGACTTTATCTACATTTCATTTGAAATTCCTTTTTTATGCATTTTGCCTATAGTTTTAAAAGTGCAAATATGTTGAGGGTTTTAAAAGCTTTCTTGCTTTTCTTTAATTGATTTCACTTTGAATTCAGTAAATATTCATTAATACCCTCTGACATGTTGAGTTCCTGCTGGTCCCACACAGTGACCAAGATCTAGATTGCAAACAACTGTCCAGTGGGGTAATCAGAAACAATTCAAATGTCAAATGGTACCAATTTTATAATTCATCCACAAAAAATAATTTAATACTTCTCTTTCAGACATTTAAAACATTTAAAGAGCATATATGGAGAGATTTAATTTCTGAGATCATTAGAAAATTGACTGTTGATTTTTGAATATCTGAGCACCAAATGATGAGAAGCCTCTTGATGCAATGCCTGCTTTGCGCTGATACTGTAATGTGGCAGGATTGGAGTGAGGAAGGTAAACTCTCAAAGCATGCTAAGACAATGGGCAATGTTCTTTCCCCAGGCATGATTTGAACAAGCCTTTTGATTAAAGCCAATTTCACTAAAAGAATAAATAGGTCTATCATCTGCCCAGCCTAGTTATCACTGGAAATAATAAAACTCATTAACATTTTGATAATATGAGTGTTAAAAAATGTGAAGACATAAGTAAGGGAAACCCACCATATTGCTCCATATAAATGAAAACCACAATGACTGATAAAGGCGTTACACTTTCTGATGGTCAAGGCAGCCTTGCAGCTAGTGCAGCTGAAATAATACCCATCTTCGTAACTAAGGGTCTGTTCTTTCTGAACTATTTTAATTCATGGAACAAATCACTGTTATCATTCACGTATTCCTCAACATTATATTGTTTGTCTTGGCATGACTAAGTCAATCTCAGCTCTAAAACCCACTCAAATTCTCACTGATCTATGAAGATGTTCCTTGTGGGCTTCTGTGTTGGTATCATATCTCTATTTCAGTGATAATTATCCATAGCCTTTAATCAAACTATGTATTGTATGCTCTTTTCTATTCATTGTTTCATGAGAATATATTTAATTCCTCTAAAATTATGCCATGCTACTTAGGTTGATCCTAACTATGTGTTGCTTGAGATGCTGTTCAAACATTTAGAATTATTGAACTTATGATTTGTGAAATTTACTAACTTACAAAGAGGAGTTGAGGAATTAGATGACATTTCACCATGCACTTTCTATAATTGCTCTGGCAAACAATCTGTGTTTGACAAGTTTAATATTTTGTCTGGAAAGGTTATCAGGGTCTTCCAATATTTGTACCCTAAAAAAAAACACGTTTCTCATTCCTTTAATATAGTCTTTTAAAATGAAAAGCAGCATAGTATGATAATTAAAAAGCTAGTTATTTGCCTGACAATATAAGCCAGTGGCAAATCTCTTGCTTAGCATGTGCAAGGCCCTGTGTTCAATCTCCAGAGAGAGAGAGAGAGAGAGAGAGAGAGAGAAATTACTGAAATCAGTGCAGTTTTAGTTTCTTTTAATATCCTTATATTCAAAGGCAAGTTATTTATCTTCTCCGTGTGTCAGACTTTGGCTCTATGATGGGGAATATGCTTCTCTTTTCTCATGAAGTTTTTATGTGAATTAAATAGATACAAATAAAGCACTTAGAATATTGCCTAGAAAAACATTAGTTCTCCAATAAATGTTAACTATTATGTTGGGATTTGAAAGAAGAAGTCATTTTCATGGTTTCCAGGAGCCTGGAGCTAATAGAAGGCAAGAATTATAATTTTCCTTTATAAACAATTGAAATGCATCCCACAGAAGCTGGCAACCATATTCTATACCCCTGATCACCCAAGTTCTTTCCTGAGGAAGGTGGTGAGAGCGTTCTGTGAGACGCTGACCCTGTGATGGTCTTATCATCTATCTATGATCTATATGTTCTCTATTATCATACAGATTACCTCTCTCTCTCTCTCTCTCTCTCCCTCTCTCTCTCTCTCTCTGTCTCTGTCTCTCTCTCCTCTCTCTGTCTCTCTGCTTTTTAACATAGTATCTACTTATAAGAATTTTGCTGTCCAGATTGCCTTATGAAAGTTCTTTTCAGATTCTTTGTTTCCTGTGTTACGTTATTGGAACATTTCATTCCATTCTCTGAAGAAAGTTATTTATTTTTCTTTTATAAAGGTGTTTTCCACCTCTCCTGTAGGCTTTTACTCCTTCATCTATGGTATAATTTCCTGTGTGTGAACTTTAAATAGTTTCTCTGACTTGTGTGGTACTTGCCATGGAGGCTCTCATGAAATTTGTTCCATGTCACTGGTTAAATTGTTTCGTAAATCAACAAAGACTAATGCCTTAGGCCAGGCCCTATGCTTAGAGTTTTGGATCTAATGGTAAGAAAGACTGAGTCCTTGCCATTTTGGGAGTTTATCCCTGAATAGAAGACAATAAATGTTAATTAATAGAGAATAAATAATTATATAAATAAATTATAATTCAAAATATAATTTTTAAAAAAAGATAACAAAGAAACATACAAAATCGTAATGGTGAAATCCAATTCAGAGGGAGGTCAGTGTTGTTATGGGAAGATGTTTTCAGAAATTCTTTGTCTTGAGATTGTCAATTTGTCATATCAAGGAGACAGGATATTCTTTTGAAGTACAAGAAAGATACATGTAGAGTGTTTTCATGTATCTAGATGATAATTACTACCACGATTGCAATGACTTTAAAATACTACAGAGGTAAGGGCCCAAAGATTAGCTAGCCCTAAAATGATTCTAATATAAAAAATTTGAAGAGAGAAGGAAGAATCTTTATGGGAGAGTGAGATAGACAATAAATGTATACCAAGAAGAAAAGTTTCATGTTCCACTAGTCACAAAAGAAGTTCTCCCAAGAAAATGCTAATGATTAACTGTCTTGTCTGCTACTGAATAATCTAGATGAGTTATTGTAGCATAGTCAGGGATGGCGAATAAGAGTTCACTTATGATCTTCTCAAAAACATTTTCAATGAAGAATTCAGATGGGTGCCAGATGAGAGAATGGAAAAGAGGTGCCAAGAGGGAGACAAAGAATGTCTTTAGTGACATGACAAAAATGCCAGGACTATTTAAACTCTGCTTTCCAACAGAATCTGAACCCTACAATTTTTACAAATCTCAGTGATGTGGAATATAGGTTACATTCTTCATTTCCTTTTACATTTTACTCTGGCTTTGTAACTAACATCTGATCCTTAAACTATAAGAGAGATCACTGGGTAAGGGCTTGAGAAAACAATCCTAAAACATTCCTGAAAAATAATGATGTCCTCTTCCTTTGCCCTGTCTTCAATGCTGTTGCCTGAAATGAAAGGAAAGCAGCTATTTTTGGTCAAGCTTTGGAGCACAACACCCTATCTGTACCTCTGCAGTGAACTAGAAGTTGGTTCCTTCCATCATAGAGCTGCAAACCCATCCCTGGACTATCAGCATTCTCTTCAACAGTCAGAACTAACCACCCATATTTGGGATTTCTGTCCTAAAACCTAACTGACACGAAGATTCCAGACTGTAAGTAGGAGTTAATAATGCTTTCAATAAAAACTTTAAATGTAATTAAATGCAGAAAAATGCAAGGGAGAGTTAAAAGGTAGTGAGAGTTAACATAAGGAGTTTGTTTCTTAAGTCAAATATACACATATATGAGTGATGGATTAGGTAGATAGACAGATAGATGCTGGAATCCAAAGAAGAGATTATGGTGAATCTTAAGGATGGAAGGGAAAGAGAGAAGGGTAATAGAGGGAGGAAATACTGTGCAAGGAGAAACAGTCTTAAGAATTTGATGTTTGGAAAATGAGACAGTTCTAATTTGAGAGCTGCTATTTTTTCAATGGAGGCATTTAGCTCATTGGCCTAGAGCAATAGAAATTGAAAGTTGAGAGGGTAAGAAATTATTGTTGGAATTCACTCAAATGCATATGCAAGAGAAATTCTTAGAAGGGAGAATGGGAAAATAATATGTATGGTAATTGTTATTATCTCTTTTCTTTCAGCATTTCCAGAGGGATTATCTTTTTAAATGATTCTCTACAACTTATGAAGAAAAAAATTAAGTCAGTAAACTTTTCAAATTTCTGGCAGACAACAACTCCAAAAAAGCAATTCAGTCTCCCTCATACTTCTTGGTCCTTTCAATATAGACAACTTCAAGCAATATGAACAGGACAATAATTTCTTGGGAGTGTAGGGATCAAAAGACGACTCTCAGTCTTTCCTGGCATTTCATGTAGATTGCATGGAACCAAAAAACAAAAACAAAAACAAAAATCCTAGGCCATATGTTGAATAAGTACAAAACTACTAATACTACATATAGTATGATAATCCTTTAGGTGAAGCCAATCATATTTTATTACATTATTCCAAGTATTAAAATGTAAAAAGTAGAAAACAACCTTAGATTTAGGAATTAGGAAAGTATTATATAGCCTCTTTATGTGAAATTTTATAATAAAAAAATGTAATGAATATTTTGGCTAACTTTCCATTGGTTACACTACATAATGCTAAGTGGCTCATTGGATAAGACAGTGGTTTTTATTTCTCTTGAATTGAATCATTCATTAAGCTTCAAGTTAATTCCCTATGTATACTGTTCCTGAATTAGTCTCTATAATGTCACCATACCCCATAATATAAAGATCTGGACTCATCTGAAGGGTCAAGGAAAATGAAGTAGGTTGAGCATAGTGTTTCCTTTTAAACACTTAATAAATATGAATGATGAGGAGGTGCTTCATTTTTTAGGGTTAGTTTTGATTTGTTTTCAGTAGGCATTATGTTATCTTAGTATTTCTGACTACTGAGGATAAGAGTATTAAATAGAGTAAGGAAACATTCTAATAGATAGCAAGAGATTAGTACCTATGTTAGTTATAGAGCTGGAACTTTAGAAGAAAAACTAAGAAAATATAAGGTAAAAGATTTGATCCTAAAAGTTGCTGTTAAACTTAAAACTGCAAGAGAGACAATCTGGCTGAGTTAGGTTTTCAGCATAGCATTAAGGTGATCCTCATCTTAATAGGTCTTGATGTTTAGTTTCATTTCAAGGATGATAGGTTCTGGGTAATTAAGTCAGCTGAGTCATCCTGGTAACAGACTCTTTATTAAAGTACTGAATAGTATTTAATAACACATATAGAATTCCCTGAATACTCACCACCATAATGTACATGGAAAAATACATAGGGAGAGAAAAAGAAAGGGAAGGAAGGAAGGGAGGAAGGAAATGAAGGTTTATAGATATCAAAAAATATTCTTTTTCTTTTTTGCTAAAGTTCTGATTTTCTGGAAAAATGCATTTTTATTTCAAAAGTGAATAGATATGTCTCAGTTCTGGCATATCATAGACATTGTTTATTTTTGCAACTATAACATCCCTTATATCTTCTTCTATTAGAATGTGACTAACTCTTGCAATTTATTCACATACGTTGAATTTTTTATGCAAAGCACTGCCTTGGTGTCCTTCCTTATAAAATTTCACAGTAACACTACATAATATGACAAACATCACTGGCAATAATTTCTCCAGAATTTCAAGGAAGAATGATTCCTCTGAATTGAAATAGATGGAGAAGTGTTTCCATTACCTCACTTACCAACCAATATTGAAGATTTACTGTAACACAAGCATCACACTGAGTTTGAGGTAGCAAAGCAGGTTAGTAGATGACAACTGGGGAAATGTGTCAGTTGTCTTTTATTATAGAGAATGTGCACCTCAATAGACATTGTGAATAAATTAACGAATGCCTGATAGGTTAAAACAGATGCCAGAGCCAAAGATTTCATTTAAATCTGAGAATATGGTTCAATACATGGATCTTAGGTTGGAAAAGTTCAAAAACTGTAATTCGCTAATACCTTGTACTTTATAGTAACTCACACTTGTTTCTATTGTTGTCTTAAATATAAATAGTCCATATGTAAACTTGGCTTGAAATAGTAAAATGAAAGACTTGTACCAAAAAAAAAAATATATATATATATTTTAGAAATATAAAATATGATTGGATTATCCAGTGATAGAGCAGTTTCAATGCTATATTATTCTTGTGGTACCCAAATCTCTCAGCATTATTTTTGCCTTTCATCCCATAATTTATCTGCACTTTAGCTGTATTGATCTCCCTAAATCTTTCCGTACACGATGCTCGGATTTCACTGAGCTGTTTTCTAAATCAGTACCTTTGCTTGGAGACTGAGAGTTGGTAAAGATTCTTGTTTGAATATAACAGCATTTACTCTGGCTAAAGAAAAAGAGATGCATGAAAGGATAGAGATAATACAGAATTATTGGAAAGATTGAAGGAACAGAGCCAAAGCTGCTCTTTTACAATACCCTTGAAGTTGTACTAGAGATCTGGCTGCCAAGGGAATCAATATTCCTGTTCCAGGAGAGGGGTTGCAGAATGGAAGGCCAGTACCACAGTCCCTGGCACCAGAAGTGGCACAAACTATCTGACCCAACCCGGGTTAGTCATCAGGAGGTTCCAAATTCTGGTTCTCCCCTAAGCAATTCAGTGGCAGTGTGATAAGTAACATATCTGATGGGCAGACAATAAATAAACCCCATACAGAACCAGAGTTACAGCAGAGTCAGAAAGATAGCTCTTTGCTTCTCAAATATAGCACTTTTGAATGCAATTGGAATGGTTTTTCATGAAGTATTTGTAATCTGTAATGACTTCATATTTGAATTATTGCTTTTTTGGATCACTCCCAGTTATCCATCCAGATTCACTTATTTATTCATTCATGCATTGTGCATACATCATTCAATCAATATTTATTGGATCTGAAATTTATTTTCTGGCTATATAAAGAAGCAATTTATGATCACGTTGTATGCTTTTCTGCTTTAATTTCGGCTGTGAATGTTTATATTAGAGATTTTGTTAAAGATCATAGTAATTGTCTCCCTTATTTGTCTTCATTATAATTCAATGTTGGTTGAAGTTCATTCAGGAAGAAAGATTCACTTTTATTTTTCCAAATAGAAACACAAAGAATTCAAGTCTTACAAAATTATAGAAAGCCCAGGGTGGCAAAGGTTAAAGAAGTTGTTTCTCAAGTCAGAGACTTATAGAAACAAGTAGTGGAAGGGTTTAAGAGAAGACTGAAAGTGACTTCAGATGCCGGCTATACAGAATGAGGTAGTTGGCAAGAATTTGTGGGCAGAAACTTCTGTTACACTCAGTTTCTTACAGCACTGAGTCAGGAGATATACATAAGCTTGCCTGAAAATTACGTGTTGCACATCTTCCCTGAGCTGCAGTCATAGAATTATGATCCCTCTTATCTGCCTTCCAAGCTTGGTCAAGTATCTTTCTTTGACATAATCTCAATATCACTGGAAAAGAGCTCTGAAAAATATCAATCTCCCTAGCAAGAAGAGAAGAATGTAAGCGAACATACCTTTCTGAGTGGGTAACAAATTATATTGTATACTCTACCCATTTGTTAACTTAAATATTACTTCTACCAAATTAAACTTCCAAAACAGTATGACTCTCCCACTACATGAAACACAAGTATTCCTACTCCTCCAAAAATAAGCTTATCCATTTAGTTCAAAATAGGACTATTTTTAGAGATGGTCAGTTTTTTCCCCAACTCTATCAAAATTTCTAATAATCTTTCACAATTTATTAAAATTATAAAGTAATTATGATTAAGCTGTACATTAGAGTTGCAAGTCAAACACTATAAAACTTGCTTAAACATAGAGAAAGAGTAGAAATTGATTGATTAATGAATAATACATTCATCATCAAACAAAGGAAAATAACATGCATGTCTTTTTCACATGCCTGCAACTGATTTTGTGACCACAGTTGGGGTTTATTCTTTCTGCCACTGTGCATTCTCTGCCCATTTAATATAAGTCAACTCCCAAGCCAGTTGTGAGTATTTGTCTGATGAAATAAAAATTACTTCTGGGAAATTGTGAGACATTACTGAGTCTTCTAATATTTGGTTACTTTTATCTTCCATTAGCATTTATTACTAGTGATAAAATGAGTAAAAGTCACCTTAATGACGTCCTCAAGGTTGAAATCTATTCTTTTATTCATCTATCAGAATGAATCATGCCCAAAGGTCTAAGGGTTGTAAAATAGTGAGGGGGTAGTTTCACCTTCCAGATCACTAGAACTACTATTTTCGATCTGCATGGAAACATTCCACCTTTGTACAATAAGATGTTTAACATCATAGTATCCAGAGTTACACTGGTAGGTAAAAAAATCTTTTAGATTATTATCTTCTAAACTCTAGAAATGATTCATCCTGACAGAACTGGACAACAGCACTATGTAAAGAGATTTAATTTAATCATATCTGAAAATTTCCTTTATCCTTATAATGTAACATTAGTAGGTGGCAAGGATTATGAGGTAGAAATATTTCGGAACCACTAGCAAGCCTAGCAGAACAATTTACCACTAAGTGATAACAGTCTCTAGATCATTGGAATAAATATATGTTTTTGACCCTGTGGATTATCTCTACCTTAGCCATCAATATAACTTTTATGACCCCTTTGTTACAAGCATTGAGTAGGGTGTGAAGATGGGAAAACAAGCTCATGGCTAAGGAATGAGTTTTCCTCACAGCATTTCTATGGTGGATATCTTTTCTTTTCTTTTTTTTTTTAAATTCTTTTATTGGTACATTGTAGGTATACAACACAATTACATTTCTCATTGGGAATTGTACCTTTACATAATGCATCTTGGTTCTTATTTTTTCCCCATTCTTAGCCCTCCCTTCATGCCCTCCACCCTTCCCTATTTACAAAGACTTCATTTCCATTTTTTCCATTTCTCATCATTTTTCTTTTCCCTTCTTTCCTTTCCCCTGCCCCTCCCAGTACCCCTACCACTTTGGACCTTTTCTTCCTATTTTACATTATCGATTATTCATTCTAATCATTGGTACATTTTAGGCATACAATATAATGACATTCATCATTGGAAATTTGCACCTTTACATAATCTCTCTTGGTTCTTATTTTTCACCCTTGCCTAGTCCTCCCTTCAACCCCTCCATTCCTCCCTATTTACAAAGATTTTGTACCTGTTTTTTCATTTTCTCATATTAATCCCATTCCCTTCTGTCCTTTCCCCTAGCCTTCCTACTTCCTTCCCCTTTGCCCCTTTTCTTCCTATTTCACATTACCTATTATACATTTAGTCCTTATTTACACTTTCAGTTTCTCACACCAGAGAAACTATTCAGTATTTATTCATGTGTGTCCTATTTATTTCACTTAGGAGTATCTCCTCAATGTGCATCCACTTAGCTATAAATATCTCTAATTTCTCATTTTTTATGGCTGAGTAGTACTCCATTTTATTTTTTTTAAAAACCCCACATTTTCTTTATCCAGTCTCCAGTTGATGGGCATTTGGGCTGTTTCCAAGTTTTAGCTATTACAAACTGTGCTGCTATGAACATGCGTGCACATATATCACTGTGGTATGATTCTTTTAACTCTTTGGGGAAGATCCCCAGCAGTGTTATAGTGGGGTCAAATGGGACTTCCAGTCCTAGTTCTTTGAGGTATCTCCATACTGATTTCCACAGTGCTTGTACCAGTCTACACTCCCACCAGCAGTGGAGCAGGGTTCCTCTTTCCGCACAGTCCCACCAGCATTTGTTATTGGTTGATTTCATGATAGCAGCCATTCTTTCTGGAGTGAAGTGGAATCTCAGCTTTGTTTTCATTTGCATCTCTTGAATGACCAGTGATGTTGAACATTTTTTTCATGTATTTATTTGCTATTTCTACTTCTTTGTCTGAGAAATGTCTGTTCATTTCAGATGCCCATTTTTGGATTGGGTCTTTAAATTTGGGAGGTCTGATCTTTTTAAGTTCTTTATAGATTCAAGATAGTAGGCCTTTGTCTGAGGAAGAGCAGGTGAAGATTTTTTCCCACATTGTGGGTTGTCTCTTCACACTGCTGGTGGTTTCTCTTGCTATGCAGAAGCCTTTTAATAAGAAGAGATCTGGTGGATATCTTTTCAGTTGACATGTATGGGGATTTAAAATAAGACATAATCAGTGCCAATTACAAGTTATACATTCATATATATCCTCCCCATAGCTTCCTGCTATTAATCTTCCATCTTATTCACATAGTCGTCTGGATGAACAGTCATTGGCCTGAATTACAGTGGGGACTTACCTCTCCTTCTTTCCTCTTGCTGTTTAAAATTCACCCATTTGTCTTGTCAAGCATAGGACTATAAAGTTAAAGTAGATTATTCTTGGGTGATGCCAGAATAACATCGGTATTCTTATTAGCAAATTTGTTCTCTTACAGTCAAGTTATCATAACAATCTCTCAGACTTTACATTCCTTATACTTTAAAGGAGAAATGGCAATTTTGGTGTTTGAAGACAAACAAGATTCTGAAAAAATTGCTCATGAGCATTGTTTTCCCTTTCAGTATCCACTGGAGCTCAACATCAGGTGAATCTTTTGTATATTAGTGGTGGAGTTCTGTTGCCATAGCAAAGTCAGTGATTTTGCAGAACATATAAGGTAACATTCCACTCATGACGGACAGCTCGCTAAATTGCCATAATTGCTTGGTGTTCCTACGATATTTAGTATTAACCAGGACTCAGCAGCATGTCACCTGCAGCTTATGGAAAGTTACAGAAGAAGATTCATCTTCATAAAGAGAATGTTTCTTCTTGTGGCTTCACAGAAAGTTTCTTATCAGCTAGAGCTACTTTGACAAAGATTGAATATTTTGATATGAGGCCTAAATTAGAACTCAGCTTGCGCTGATCCTGAACTTACTTGAGAATCCTCTTCTGCTTCTTGTGGTATCATTGGTGATTCAGCACATTAATATATGACACATTGGTGCCTACATTTATCCAAATCATCATGCATTTGGTCTGTTGTTCAGAAATGAGTTCAGGAAGTACAACAAATTGACCTTAAATTGGAAGGAGAAATCTTGACATGCTGACATAACTACATGTATAGATAATTTACCAAGTGGCAGGCCATTTAATGTATTTTAGCTTATCTTTCATTTCTGGCACACACACTTTAATACTAGCTATATAAGGTATCTCATTTTCCCTTAGATGCAGAGGAAATTACTAAGGACAGTGAATATCATGCTGTGCTGTCAATAGACAACCTGTATTTCAACTATAAGCTTTTGGGGGCCTGGGCATTCTTTTATATCTGTGTTCTTTTTTTTCTTTTAACAAGAACCCAGATGAATGACTAAATGAAGGAAGGAGTGAATGCATTATGGCTTAAGTAAGTTTTGCATAGTGAGACCAAACTTTTAAATTATTCTTGGAGTGAAACACTGGCTTGATTTTTAACATGGTCGTTTTTTTAACCATAGATCTACCCCTTCTGAGTCAATGATTTTTAGCCCAATATTTTTAACAGTACAACAATTAAATGACTCAAATCCATGACAGCTCAGGGCCTATGAGACAGCCAAGATGATTTTTCTGTCACTTTGACATTTTGTCAGTGCTGCAAATCTAAGGCACCTGGGTCAGTGGAGTTGCAGATTCATGCTCTACATCAAGGGGATTTGAGATTCAATTAAGTGAAGAGCCACTGAACCTGGATTCACTTCTTGTTGCTTTAGTATATTTTGGCTGGTTAAAATAATTTTAGTCAAACATATTAGACTGAATTTGCGTGCATTTCTAACTTGACTATGGTGCCGTATTTCTTGAAATTTCTAGTATTAGGGGTCATGTTGCTTAGTTTCTGATTTAACTATTTCCTTAGTTAATGCTACCATTTAAATATGAAGTGACCCCCAAGACCCATGTCCAAAGGGCTTGACCACCATTACACCAATGTTTGGAGGTAAGGTCTACAGAGGCAATGAGATCATGAGGGAGCTGACCTCATCGTTGGATGATCCATCAGTAATAGCTGAATGGGCCATTAGAAGGTGTGATTGAAGGAATTAAATCCCTGGGGCATGCCTTTGAAAGGTATGTCTATTCTCTGGCTGATTCTTTCCCTCACACTGCTTCCTGGTTACCATGAAGTGTGTGGCTTTGCTCCACCATGCCCTTCCTCCATGTGTTCTGCCTCACCTCAGCCCTGCAGCATTGGGGCCAGCCAACATGGACTACAACTTCTGAAACTATTCAAGAAAAGAAATCTTTTCTCCTCTAACTTGTTTTTCTCAGGTCACAGTGAAGCAAAGCTGATGGATAGAGTTTCTCATGTAACTAAATATTAATTTTGCCTCCCATTTTGTTTCTTTAATAAAAATTTGGTGACATTAAAGTAGCATATAACCTCAGAAATAGCTGTTTCTTGTATTTGTCCATTTATTCAGTTAGTATTTGTTGAGAATCACTAAAGTATCTAACATTATTTTAAGAAGTTACGAAGATTAGCATCCTCTGCCCAAGAATTTACATTCTAGTTAGAAAATCTAACACATAAGTGAATTAATTTTTAAAAAGCTTAGAAATAACATATAAGGAAAGACATACATCCTATGCAGAGATTTAACTGAGGTAATGGGAAATGGATACCCTTATATGGACCATTCAGAAAAACATCTATGTATTTTTCAAGGAGCCAGATTGAAAGGAGGAAAAAATATGTATAGAAGAATGGAAAAAAGCATTCCAGGCAGGTGGACCAGGTAACACGGGGGTTGGCAGGCATTTCTTCAAAGAGACTAATTGTAAATTTATCATAGTCTCTGTCACCAGTCAAATTTGCTGTTATACTGCAAAATTAGTAATCAGAGCTACAAAAATGAGTAAATGCTGCTGTGTTCCAACAGAACATTATTTATAAAATCAAGCAGTTGGCATGATTTGGCTCTCAGGTACAGTTTGCCAATCCCTGAGTTCGCATAAGAGTTCTGAAGTGTAAACAAACTTGACATGTTAGAATTTAAAGACCAGAGTGATTATATTCTTATAGCTTAGGTGAAAGGTAGTATGAAATAAAGAAAAAATTGCTACTGTGGCAGGGCTATGTAAACCAAATCAAAATAAAGTCATTGGATCTTACTTAGAGATGTAACAGACTGCAAGTTTAACAGTGAATTCTTGGTATAGGTCTATCCATTATTCATTTTTTACATTTAGTGTTCTGGCTCAGTGTGGTTTTGGGTTTGGGCTCATGCTTGCTTTGTCCAATGGAGTGGCTACTGTGGGACACATACAGAAACCTGGTTAGCTTTTATACACTGTGGCTAATTTTCTTTTTTGTTTTCAGGATAGTTTTTTCTTCATAAAAGTTTGAATTCTCTCTGGTGGCTCAAGGAGGAAGACATTATAAGGTGACAAGAGTGAAAACATAGCATCTTCATAAGATTATTGCAGAAATGTAGAAAATGATGATGATTTAGATTCAGGTGGTGGAAGAATTTGGACTGTGTTAGAGGAGTGGATTCAATATAATGTTAGCAAGAGTTGGGTGTATACAACAAGGAAACAGGAACCCTGAATCACATAATAATAGTGTCAGTGTGGGAGCATGCTGGTGTTGGATTGTGAGGTGGGGAAAGTAGAAGGGTCAAATAATTTTTTAAATAATGACAAGAGTTCTGTTCTGAGTCTTTTTAGTCAAATGATCAACATGATATCTAGAACAAAGTGGAACTTCTAATTTTATACACAATCTACTCTTTTTTTAAGCACTCAAGTTATTGTCCTGTAGGTGGTTACTTGAAAGTACCAAATTAAGTCTGATGCTTTGAATAGCCAAGAAAATAATAGATATTAAAAAAATGAATGTGAAAAAAATTAATATTGAGGTGAATAAAAATAGAATTCCTTCAAAATTAAGTACAAAATTTCTTGTCATAGATCTTATTTCAATCCTATCTTTGGCCATATTTACCCACTTCAGCATTTTTCCTTTATAGTTTCCCAAATCTTTGTGGAATGGAAATGTTCTCCCCTTTTCAAAAATATGTAGAAGGAAAACCATTGGTTTTGGGGCTAGATAACTGGGATCTTGAATCTTGACTCTGTCGTTAACCAACTCTGTGACCGTAGGTGAATTATGTAATCTCTCTCTCTGTCTCTC
This sequence comes from Heterocephalus glaber, assembly GCF_053883595.1. Taxonomy (NCBI): domain Eukaryota; kingdom Metazoa; phylum Chordata; class Mammalia; order Rodentia; family Bathyergidae; genus Heterocephalus; species Heterocephalus glaber. Next base: position 25,590,641 of record NW_028258379.1, read on the forward strand.
TCTCTGTCTCTCTCTCTCTGTCTCTCTCTCTCTGTCTCTCTCTCTCTTTCTCCCACAATTTTAGATTCATTTAACTTTATTAAATAATATTTATGATATGCAGAAGTTTCTCATTTCAATCAGTATAAAATTCAAATTCCAGATCACAGCTTAAGGTATTCATTATTATCAACTTTGTGTCCATACTATAGACTAAAATTCTACTTATTTTTTCACATTTATTATCTTTCTGCTGTACAATCTTCTGTCTCTGTCTCTAGAGCATACACTTCTCTTATCTTTAAATAAGAGACTTTGTATTTACTTTACTTCATATCCATATGGCTTAATACTTCTTCATCCTTACATTGGTTTAGATATCTCTACTCAAGGATGTCCACTTATTCATCTAGGCACTACAATGTTGAGCCTTTATTTTAGTATCACTGATCCATTAAATAAAACTAATTAACCTAGGTAATATTACTATTCCATTACTGCACTGGAAAATAAGCTCCATACGCAAGAAACATGTCATGTTAATCACAGACAGTACACAGTGATTATTAGTCCTAAGTGAACTGATGAATTACCCCACCATTTTCTATACAGGACTTTGTAACAAAATACCTGCAATGGTTAATATTATTATCATTTTTATTATGTTTCTCATTTTGAGTTAGGATTTTATTAGTTCTCTGCTTTAAACAAAATGCTAAAAATATTTTAAAGAGGCTTTATTTATTCCTGCTTCTCTGTATGTAGCTCCTTTGAAATTGGCTTTCTCGGTGATGGAACAGATTCATGTAGCCACCTTTGGTTTGATTGAAGAGTTTGCCAGTCTTCAATAACTTAGGCAAGTACATAAACTTCCTTACATAATTGGGCCTTGATTTGTTACTGAAGCTGTCAGATCTCGCCTTTCATAACTACAGGGCAACTTTCTACTAATTAACTCTACTTTTCTCTCTGTACTTTCCTTTTTCCTTTCTTCCTGTCTTCTCTGTTCATTATATTCTTATCTTTCTTATTTCTGGCCCCTCTGTCTTTCTGTCTTCTTCAACAAGGCATTTTTATGACTTTTAGAGATAGAACAGTAAAATGGACAGAAACAATATTCCTGCTGTAATGGAGATAATATTTAGGAAAGGAAAACAGGCAATAAATTACTGAGCAAATAAATGAGGGAAATGTGAAACTGTATGAGGTGAACATCATCAAAATAAAGGGAACAGGAAGTGCAAATATCTTGAGTCAGCAGTGTGCTTGGCATGTTCAAAATGAGCAAAGCTGTCCACTTGGAAAGGTGGGATACTTGTTGGAAATAACTTTAAAGATAGAGGCAGCAGTCACACCATATCGGACCTCCTGGGTTAAAATACAAATGTACAAAAAATGATTGAAGGCTTTTGACAAGGCAATGACTTAATCTAATTTCCAATTTTACAGGATTGAACTGGGTGCTGTGTGAATCCCAGACCATAGAAAGTCAAAAGTAGAAGCAGGGAAGTGGAGCAGAAAGCTGCCATTGTAGCCCAGGTAAGAGATGGTGGTAGTTTGGTATATAACACAGTTATAAAGAAGCCAATGAGCCTTGGGATATATTCTGAAGGTAGGACCAACAGAGTGTGCTTGTGGATAAATTATGGGATATGAGAGAAAGAAAAATCAAGAATGGTGCTCCAGTTTGATTTCTGAGAAACAAGGTGCTGTAGTTTGGATCTTAAATGTCCCTTGAAAGTCCCTGTGTTGAAACTTTGTTCCCCAGCTTAGCATTAGTAGTAGGTGGTGGAAAATGAAAGAGATAGGATTAGTCGGTGGTCTCCCAATCATCTAACCTCTTCCTCTTCCTCTCTGTATGCGCTGGGCATGAAATGGATGGCTTTGCTATACCATCTCCTCCCTCCATGAGGTGCAGCACCCCAACAGAGGCCATAAAAGCAATGTGTCCACTGGATCAAGGATTGAAATGTCCAAACTAAGAATCCAAATAAAACTTTTTCTCTTTTAAATTGTTTCATCTCAGGTATTTGAATGAACACACATGGTAATTGGTGATATCATTTACTTAAAGGAGAAAAGTATGTTTGGGCATAGAGTCCTGAGTTCAATGTTGGCATAGAATGTCTAATAGGTCTGTAAATTAGTATGAATCTAGAGTTCTCAAGAAAAATGAGGATGAGGCTATACATGTGAACATCATATGCAGAGAGATGTTGTTATAATCCTTTGAATTAATGTTACAAAGTGGCTAAGTGTAATTTCAAAAGAGGTAAAGGACTGACTTGGGAATGTTCCTTAATTGGAGAAGCAGATGATATAGAAGTAAAAGAGACTCAGACAAAAAGCCACTGAGATGGGCGGAAACCCAGGAACTGTTTCCTGCCCTGATAAGGAAATAAATTTGAAGCCTGAATGTAAGAGAAGACATAGCTAGACTGTTTCCTCCTCACTAGTTTCTCTTCTACTATGCTGCCTGTTTTTCTCCTTCTCATGACATAATTAACATGGCTATTTGACTGTATAGTAGATTTCACGTTTACTGCCCAAATGAACTCTTGAGTGAGTCTCCGGTAGTCCTACACATTTATCTGATATCTTCCCCCCCGGCCCCAGTAGATGAAGTAGGATACAACTTTGAAAACAGGAAACATTACCCAAGCCACCTCTTCTGTAGATGAAAATAATGTATGTTTTCTAACAAATCTTATATTAGTCCAATGATAGGATGTTTTTCAAAACTCTTAGACCATTTATAAAGTACACTATTAATGCCAGTAGTCATTGGTATTTTTGTAATAGAAGCCAATGGTAGTGAAGAAAGACAAAGAAAAGAAAATGATAAACTTTGGTTTGTTTCCTTTTTGATTCAGAATGAACCACTCACTGGCTGTGTTTAATTTTGGCTCCTTTTCTTTAACATGAGTTTTCAACTTTGCTACTCATAAGTTTAAGTCTTATAAAGTGTTTCCTGCTGAAATGCCATGCTGACTAGAATTCAGCAGCAAATAAATATTGCTGTCCTCACTAATTTGAAACAGTATGAGTTTTAAACCTCTAGCTGCAGGAGATTTATTAAGATTACAGTTTTCATCACCATCCCTTCAGTCCATCAAGATAGGTCAAAGCTGTGTAAACTATTTTTTTTAAACTAAGCAGCAATTTCCATTCTTTTAGACTCTGTTTTCTGAGCCAGTAATATTGTTAGAAGTACAAGCTTGAAGTAAATGAAAGTCATATCCATGTAAATATTATAACCTGTTTGGGAATAAAGATTATTGAATATTTCACTTAATTTTAACTATAAATATAAAGTATTTCTTGGTTAAGAAAAAAAAAGATATGGTCACTATACCAAAAATTACATTTTTCTTTCTCAACCTAATTTAAAGTAAGTGATTGTTTAATTTAGTCAAAAATGATGAATAATGGAAACACATTTTTTAGCTATTCTAATTTTCTAAACATAAGTTGCCCAATTATTATATTATTTGATTTAGAGAAATCAGCCTCTGGTAAATGATTAAATTTTCAACAATCCCAATAATCTAAATAGCCATGGAAAATATCTTCCAGAAATATAGTTTATGATGAAAAATGCATAGAAATACCTTAGCTGAAAACTTATAGAATATTTTAAGCAATGTGATTTATGGACCAAGAGCTAGCACTTAAAGTGACCCCTGTCTTGTTGAGCAGATTAAAATTAACAATCAAATGAATGTGAGTACTTCACCTAATAGACCAGGTCTGAACATAAAATTTTGTGAACAAATTGAATCATTATATAACAGATGCAATTTAAAAGGCATTGATTGAGTCTTTTATTTCCTAAAACCTAATGTGAACACTTATCTCAGGAAAAAAAATTCTTTAAAGCAAATGATCAATTAAATAATCCAATAAGCTCTCTTACATAATATATTTTCAATCAATATTTATTCAGTGAGTCCACACATCTGTTATAGGTCTAAATTTTCAGATTAGAGTTATTTACTTGTAGAATATACACTTTTATGCATTGAAATGAGTGTTAGAATTAAAGAAAATTTTCTTAAATTTTTCTAAAATACAGTGTGATGGTAGTATTTTAATTGCACGGAAGTGGAAAAAAGTTATTCCTTTATCAAATTTGCCTCTTAACTATATATCCTTTCCCTTTGGAAAAAGAGTTTGCTTTTTGATCTAATTTCTGAGGTAGCTGTGGAGAGCAGAGAGGGCACTGGACCATTTCATCACTTGTCCTAAATAACTACTTGATGGTTTTATGTCTTCTTTGTTGCCACTGGAAAGTGATTAAAATGGCTTAAAATTTATGTGCTAAAACTCCCCCCACTCATTAGACTTTCACAAACTGCTTCATAAACTCAAGATATGAATAAAATAGCATCTTTTTTTCTAAGTAAATGCCAAAGCACCCTTATAAATGATAAATAGAATATCTATTGCTGGCATCTTCAGCTGCTTTACTCTTCTCTGAGCTGTCCATGAACTCCAGACATTTACATGGTCAGAGTCACTTCCCAGCTCAGACAGAGAGGAAAGCAGTTTGGACACATTTTCATTGCTTCTCAATGTTGCAGAGTCATGATCAAGGTTGAAGACCACTAGTGCGTTATCCTATGGACCTTATCCAACTTGAAATTATGGATCATCCAATTTCGCAAGAATGACATAAAATAATTATTTTTAGTGTGCTGAGTGTACTGATATTTAATTTTAAAATTATGTATTTCTTACAAAATATTAATATGTTTTGGATCCAGTCAACTCAAAATTGTCAGTATGCTAATAAATGGGCCTTAAAATTTAAAAATTCAAAATCAATTTTGCTCTTTAAGTCATGATTATACTTGAATTAAAATTATGATAGTATTTTAGATTACTGAATTACTCTATGAATATGACTTTGACTATATCTCCATCTAGTAAAATATTCCTTGGGATTTTTTTTAATCCATTATGATATTCTTGTGCCTCAGTAAACCTAGTTTTTCAGACACATTTTAAATATTTTATCTTACAGAAGAATTTAGAGTTGCTTACTACTTTTTAGGACGTATAAACACTCCAACCAATCCTTTCCCTTTAGTACGCTCTCTAATTCAGCAATTGATTAAGAAAAAGTTCTACAACATACAATGCATTTTTCAGGATGGAGCAAAAAGTGTTCAACAAATATTAAGAAAATTTTTCTTTTTTGAGCTGATAGCTCATAAAAATATCAAATAATTAGCTAAATTCCTGGAGTTTTCTTGAAAATTAGCTCTCTACTTCCATTTGATATCTTTTCTTCTGTTGAAAGGTTAAACACTGTTTCCTTTCTCAGACTCCCTTCTTTTTTTATCAACTATCACTATAAAATATTATAGAAAATGAAGATAGAAACACTGAGAAAAGAGTTTCTTTATGAAATTTCATCCTATCATTTGGTAACTCATAAGCTTAGGTTTTGTGTTTTTTTTTAAACTTTATTCTTATTGTATCTACTTCTTTCTTATTAGGTGATGCTATTGCATTAAACAGCACTGTCTCTATGATTTCATTAAATTGCTTATACAAATTTATATTGAAGATCCTGACCCATGATTGACGTTGGAGAAATTTTAACTTAATATAAGTACTAGTTGTTGGTGTATGGAAATGTAAACATATGTAGTTGGCACCATTGGGAAAAAAAAAGTGCTTAAAGCATGACTTTTAACATGTTTTTAGTTGTCGGTCTTGCCTAATTTTAGTCAATCTAACAAACTGATTTATTTATCAAGTATTTCCTAAATCTCTGGTATTCATAGTGTTTTGGTAAATGACCCAGTACAAGGGACTTAGCTTGGAAACATAGCCATGTGTCTCCAGTGGGTTACTTCAGGACATTTCTGTTCCCAGAGCCTTGTGTGTTCACAGTTGTTTCCTTAACTCTTCCTATTTGCACTTAGGGATTGTATTTCTGTCACTGCTTTAGCCCCATCTTTTGTCACGCAACGCTTTCTCAGTAAATGCTTAGTGAAAGGAACAATAGTTGAAAAAAACAAAGACTTAAGTGAGTTACTGATTCAGGACAGATGTGACTCGGTGCAAAGGCAAAGGCAAAGCTGATGAGCCTTCAAATTTCTTCTTCAAAAGGCCTGAAGTTATTTCTCTGCCACGAGTAAAACACTCAGTTCCATCAAATAAAATTCTGTGTCATCTTTTAAAATTAAAGTATTCAAGAAGGATTGAAAAGTAATTGTGGGTGCCTTTGTTTCTTCAATCCCTAGACTCCAACAGTATTTGTTGTAATTAAAACAAAATTAAATTCCTTTTTTTCCCACACCTAAGTAAACTTTGTCACAGCAACGGAAGAGGAGGCTGGAGAGATGATTAAGACTCAACTGGAATGCTTCAAGGAGTGGGGTGAGCTTTTCAATAGACTGAGTGTAGTGCTATATTTATTGATGGATAGTAACTGAAAATATTTAGTAAAATAGATCTGACAACACTGGGAGCCTAGTTACCAATGAAAACATTAAATTCAAGTAATATAAAAACATGCTCCAGATTTTCAAAACATATGGATTGCTTCAACAAGGTCTTTTCATAGTTGTTTGTTTGTTTAAACAGGCACAAAGTTATATTAGGGCAATGCACACTGAGAGATAATTAAATGAAGAAAATGAAAATGAGTAGTTGCTAGTTAAATATGTGTTGACTGATTAAAATCTAATGAGAAGTTTCACACTATTTCATGTAGTTCATATCAGATTCCTATGCAGTTGGCAATGACATAACTCTTGTAAAGAGAGATGTGATTGGAACTTGAAAGAGGAGCTAGAACAGATAAATGACAGAGACAGGTTTGAGAAACTTGTCACTGAATTCACTGAATCCATGCTCACTGTTCCATTGAAGCATAGCTACATTGTATCTCTTCCCCAAAAATGTAATGGGTCCCTTCATTGTGCCTGGTAGAGTGCTTGGGTAAATGATGAACATTGCTTACATTCTTGTTCTTGTCTCCGAGAACTTAGTTCCCAGTGGAAGGAGAAAATTATGCAAATAAATATATAAAGCAATAGGTATTTATAAATCACAGCCCATTATTTGGAGTAAAAATGATTGATTCACTAAGAGAGAAAAACGACAGGCAACTAATTTAAATGAAATAAATGATGAGCTTGGCATGGTGATTAAAAGTTTCATGAGCAGACTTCATAGATAAATAAGGATTTGAGTGGCGTCTAGAAGGGTTAAGAGTAAAGGGTTGAAAAGATTTGCACCACAAGGGTAAAAAAATAATCAATGAGTGTGGTCAGTTTAGAGCTCTCCAGAGCACTGGGATTACCTTGGGAAGGGTCCTTTCTTTAGGTGGCTCCCAATTCAAAGCAAAAATCTTTCAGAGATCTTCTTTGGATTTATCTCTGAACCTCTTATTCCATAGCATTAAAGCATATGAAGCTGCATTTCTCCACTTATTTCATGAGAGATACTAGTTATTTTGATTTCTTTTTAGTCATCTCTAATATATATCTTCAGGGTCTCCTAGGGACTGTGAGAAATTAAAATATACTCAAATTTGATTTTCATTAAGTAGTTCCATTATGCTCTAAACCTTTGAAAGATGTTTATTAAATAGATGTTAAATTTCATGTGAAATATGTTTATTTTCACCAAATGTTATACACTCTTTGGAACAGTTGGGTTGAAAAGTACTGCCTGCCCTATCATTTCCTGAAATCAGTTGCCATTGATATTAAAAGCTGATCAAGGGTTGGGCAAAAACATGTTTAATTCTGTTTAATTTACCCTTTCCTGAAATCATTTGACTATGAAACAGTTTTCTGTTCACTCCAAGGTCTTTAAATAATTTTATCTTTAAAAAACAATTTTATCTTTTAACTGACACTTTAGGAAAAGAAACTTCATCTCTACCACAAAATTCATAATGCATAGAATTCTCTTGGGAAAATATTTTGCTTCCTAAATTCTTACTATGCAAAATCAGATATGAGTAAGTAGAGAATAATTTATCTGCATTGACATTTTGTTGGTAAATGTATGTGTCATTGAGAAGTTATTCATATGTGTATATAATCTTATCTCTCATTTTGTGTGATTTTAAATGGTCCATCTTTGAACCACTTATTGACAAAACAATCCTATTGGGGAAAACATGTCTACATCTATTTCATTTTTAAGGTTATCCTAAAAGTAGAGCTAATCATAACTGGTAAATTGTATTTCTGTGTCTTAACATCTAAGTTCAGTATATAGATTTGGAGTCAGCATTCTCTCCTACTACTTCTCTTGCCTACCATTGTAAAGAATGATAGATTTTATAAGTTAAATCTAAACTTTCAATTTTAAAGAACAAAATAATTTCACTTCTGAATTATGCCTTCTTAGTCATTTTTTTTTCCAATTTGGCCAGATAAATAGATAGATAGATAGATAGATAATTTACTCAAAGTACACTCACTAATATATCTTTTTGTATTTTACAAGTTTACTCTGTTGTGTAGTTATAAAGTTTAAGAATGAAATTAACTTGTTAATTATTGCTTTTCCTTGTTTCTTAGGTCCTGAGTTTTCTCCAATTTTGAGAGGAGGTTCATGCATTCCATGCTGGGATCAGCTATTCATTTTTCTAATTTTAGCTTTTTGAGGTTTTTTCTTTTCTTTTTTGAGTCCGTTTAAAAAAAGAAAAGGAAATTACACCATTTTAAAATAGTTGCAGTCATGTTAGTTTTGACATATTTTATTTTATTTTATTTTTTGGTACAGGGGATCAAACTCAAGACCTTGTGCTTGCAAGTCAGGCAGTGGCACAACTGAGCTAAATCCCTGGCCCCGATATATTTTATTTTTAATACTGTCAGAATTAATTATGGTCTATATGAAATAATTTTTCTTTCATATTAAGATGAAGTTATTAGAGAATTAATATTTGCTAAGACAGGAACTCCTGTAGTTTAGATCTTAAATATTCCGTAAAGGTCCATATGCTTAAAATTTGGTGGCCAGCCTGTGATACTATTGGAACTTTTAGGAATTGGGGCCCAGTATAAGGAAATTAAGTCACTTAGGTGTGTCCTGGAAAGGTATATTAACTTCTTGTCTTCTATGAGGTGAATAGCTTTGTTCATCCATACAGGGCCTGCTACGACATTCTGCCTTGCCACAGCCCCAAATACAATGTGACAACCAGTCATGAACTGAAACCTCAGAAACTGTTAGCTACAATAAATATTCCCTCCTTATAAATTCAGTGTATCTGGTATTTTGTCACAGTGATGGGAAGCTAATGCTGAAAAGATAACACTGATATTTTACTCAAAAATACTTTACTTCCCCTTAATACTTTTAAATAATATAGATGTAAAATTGGAGGTTCCCAAATAATTTACCTAGTGTTGTTAATCTTTTTATTACATTAAAAAAGGAACAGTTTGGGAGTCCCAACATGTATTCAGATTTTTCTAGCACAAAACCTCATTTCATTAACAGAACGCTACGGATGACTGAGTTTAGTACTAACTTCTGCAAATGCTACTTGTCATGACCTTCCAGATGAGTCTTTAATAACCCAATTAGTGCCTAAGTGTTATGTCAAGTAAGAGCATGTGTATGAAGAGAGAAAAAACTCTGCTATTATATTACAAAGACAAAAATTATGTCATGCTCATCAGCATACTTTAGCTAACTGATAAATATAGTAATTCGTATTTTGAATCACGACTCATTTGGAAAATATATCAGAGAGTTTTTAACTGGTTTTTTTTTCTGTTTAGGGTATGTTACCATATTGATTTTTTTAACCAAAGGTGGGTATATGTGTTATTGTTTGGAGTTGACAGTGATTTCTGCCCTTGAGGATTTCTGGAACATTAGTAGCAGTTTCTCCCATCTATATAATCTATCCTTTCACCAACAGTTTCACAGCCTTCCATTCTCTGCATTAGATCCTTTTTTGATAGAAATACTTAGAGTTGTTTTTTTTTCCCACACTACCAACATTTTATAAAAAGTCTTTTCAGTAGTTAGCAGAAACCAAGCTGCAGAGTGCTAAGGGCCTTGTCTAATATCTGTTCATTATAATTGTTTTAACTGGCCCATAAACTCAGTTTATAACTTGTGATTCATAACTTGTGCTCTTTCTATTGTAGCATTTCTCTCTAAATCTTAATATTTTCCTCTACAACATAGGATTTTAAACAATTCTCTTGTGATCTTAGTGCCTAAGATTGATGTCATCACAATTTACGATGTCTTGCACTGGCAGTGAAATTTCTGCTTGTATGGAAAATGACACCTACTGGTGCATTTTCTCAGTACATTTTTATTTCAATGTTTTTTTTCCATCTGATTGTCATTTAGCATAAAGCTACCAAATCAGATTTCATAATTTGAAACTCTTTGAATCTTCTGGTGTGGCTTATAGGTAAATGATACTACAGAGAACTGCTATTTTGAATCCAATAATGCCACAGTGGGAAATAAGAAAATAGACATTATTAAAGAAGTGAGAGAGAAAGGTTTAAAGGACTGGTTTTTGAGTAAAAATTGTTTCAATGCAGAATGAGGAGCATTAGGGAAATGCCTAAGGTAAGCAAAATGTTATAGCTTTAGATATTTTTTCTACTAAGATATTATGTTCAAATGTCCTGGGAATGTATTTTGTAACTTACTGAAATAAACCAGCTTCCTATTTCTTTTTTCAAATTCAAAAGTGTCCTTTGTATTTAAGACAAGTCAAGTCAAAGGCATAAATGCAGTGGACAACCAAGCTCTTAGAAATAGCTGATTAGGAAAGGCAAAGAGGTAGACAAACATACACTTTGACTAAGAAGGTAAAATGTGTGAATTTTCTATGTCAATAAATATGTAGCAGAAAATATACCATGTTTTATGTTTTATTAAGTGTTAAACCTGCTTGCATTCCACACATCCAAGTGAATTGTGAAATCCTCCAAGTCAGAAGACATAATGAAAATGCAGTCGTGTCACTTAATGATTGAAACACTTACCAAGAAGTGTGTTACTAGGCAGTTTCATCATGACGAGAACATCAGAGTGCACCAACACAAATTAAGAAGATATCACTAGGCGATATGATCTTATGGGACCAATGTTGTATATTCATTCTGACTTTGATGGACATATTTTTACGTGACACATGGCTACACATCTGTCATCTGTATAAAAAGTGTTGGTATGTTCAGCCTGCCCATAACACGGTGCCACAGAGTAGATGGCATAAACAACAGAAACTAATTTTTGCTCTATCTGTAGACTGGAAGTTTCACACGACCTTTCTCTTATCTGTGCACAAATAGAGAAATCAATAATTATGGGAGTCACTCCTCTTCCTGCAAGGACACCATTTCTTTCAGATTAAGGACGGACGAACACTTGTGATTCAACCTTAATTGCCAATTTATAGCCTCTCCCTCCTAATACAGTCACACTAAATATGACAGCTTCAACACATGCATTTTGGTATGATAGAAATCAACCCAAAATGTACAGATAGTATGAAATGAATAAATATGTTTAGAGATGGGTTTGAGATTAATAATTGCAAGAACAGAGTATGATTTAAAATCATAGTAATTTCCAACTGACTGCTACATACTATTTCCTTAACATATGAACATGATTATCACTTTATTCATAAAGTCAGAAAAATTAGAGTGGAAATATCATTTTGTTGTAACAGAAATTTAGTCAATCTTTTCCCTTATATTTATACTCACTGAATTTATGAATGAAGTTGAAATTTGGCTTTTTTATGTTGGATATATTTTCATTGTCTGTTTAAAGTATAATTACATGAAAACCGAAAAGCAACAGCACAGACATTCAATGCCCCTGATCCCTTCAGAAAAAAAGCATTTCTAAGATTGGAAGTAATAGAAATCAAGAAAGGAGAGGGGCCAGGGACTTAGCTCAGTGGTTCCTCCACCTGCCTTGTAAGTACAAGGTCCTGAGTTCGACCCCCAGTACAAAAAAAGAAAAAGAAAGGGGAACAGAATGGATTGATCTATACAAAAATTGGAATATTCTGCCAATAATTATCAATTCTTTTAAAAGTATACAATATACTCAGAACAAAAATTGACAACAAGTACTTAAAATGCTTCTGAAAACAGACCACCAAACAGAAATCTATTTTTTCTGTTTTTTTGTTTGTTTGTTTGTTTTTTTGGTGCGGGGGATCAAACTCGGGTCTGTCCACTTGTGCAGCAGGTGGTGAAACCACAGAGCTAAATCCCCGGCCCAAAAATCTATTTTTTCTACTGATAGTCAAATACATATCTGAATTTCTCCCTAAAATACTAATTCAAACTGCAGGTAACTCATCATTGTAAAAGATGGATGCACATGTGGTTATGTCAGATACAAATATGAATTATAGCATTTGTAAAAATTAATGAAAATCCATACTGGAGCCTTAAAGTTTTAGCCCATTGATCTGGTTTTGCTAACTCTAGGAAGAAACTATACATGAAATTATCGGTTCGGCGTAGTAGGCTCAATAATGACTCCTCTTGAACTCTGGAATTTGTGTATGTTATTTTATGTGGTAAAGACTTTGTAAATGTTATTAATTAGAAATCTCAAGGTTAGGATATTAACCTGAAACATTCCTTTGGGCCCTATTGCTACTTAAGTGTCTCTATAAAAAATGTGAGGGCATAGGAGATATACAAACTCACACAGACATGGGGAAGGTGGTATAAAAGTTGAGCAGAGAGATATGAAGATGTTTGTTTGGAGGACTGCAGTGATATGGCAATAAGCACTCAACAGATATTGGAAGGGATAATATACAAATCCTTTCTCAGAGCCATTGGGTATTGCTCCCCTGTCAGCCCTTCCATTCTTTCCCAGTGATGTACATTTTAGACTTTCGGTCCCTGGAACTATGAAAGAATAAATTTTGGTTTTAAATAAGTGAGGCTGTGGTAATTTGTTACAGCTCACACAGCAAAACTAGTACATGCAGATAAAATACACATTAAAGCATCATTTATAGAAAGAAAAAAAAAACAAGCAGTTACAAAACTATGGAAATGGTTAAATTAGTTGTAGTATATTATCTAATTGGATATTTTTCTACTAGTAAGAGGAATACAGAAAATATGCTATAGATGTGATAAATTTTCTTAATTACTGCCAAAAAGCTAAAAAATTTCACAGTTATTATAATAGTAAAAAGAAATAACAGGCTATTTGTTATGATGGCTAATTCCTAACAAAATAGAAATGAATCACAGGCCAGTGTGATGCTCTCTGGCCCCGTTCTGGGGATACCTCAGATGTGGAATACAACTACATAAATTTACAAATCTCTGAGAGAAGAATGGGCTATGGGAAGTGTGGAGCAAGTGACACCTTTCCCCCACCTATAGGACTCTGTCTAAGATGTAAACTCAGTGATTATTTTGCAGATATTGGTATCACTAAGAGAGACTCAGCTCACACAGGCTCTGGACGATACAATGCTTTGTTCACATGGAGAAGACAGAGCAGCTTCTTCCTCATGTGTGACTCACAGTTCCCGAAGGCCAGCAGGTCTTCACTCACAGTTATCACAGACAGATGACTGGCTCACATCCCTCTTGTCTGTGTGTGGAGGACCACGTCCCCTTCTTGCTATAAACAGAGCAATGGGAATGGCCGGGTATCTTGTTATGCACAAATTTGAGAACAAAGGAAGGGCTGCACATCAACCCCAGGCAGATGAGGAGCCTGCCAAAGCAGCGATATGCACAGCAGTCTGTGAAGGCTCCTTATGTTCTGATTAGAAAACCTTTCAGGCCAAGGCCAATCATATGCTACCATGCAAGGGGCAAGAGGGTGCTTATGACTATCTTCTCTAATGAAAGACAGTCTTGACCTAGTATTTTAAGGGAGGAACAAGCCGGGACTACAGATGCCTTCTATCACAAGTTAAGTGATGGCTGAAGGACACCACAATGGGTCATGTTTTGTTCTTTCTTCTACATGGCCCTAGAAACATCATTTCTGCTCTTTGCCACATCAGGGCAGGGAAACAGCAGAGCTGCTCCAATCTCCTTAGGCTTCATTGTTTTTCCACAGGAGAGCACAGACAGCTGGCAAGCAGGCAGAGGGGAGCAATAAGAGAGGAAGGGGTAGGGAGAGCTTTGTAGAACTGTACGGTCATTTGGTTAGAATACAGTACAACAAAATGAGTAAAAGGCAGTTGTGTAATGTCCGCTTTCTGCTCTGAAAACTGTGGCCTCCTTTAAATCTACCAGCATCCACACAAGCCAGAACCTGAGGCTTTCCCCTCTAATCTGTCCAATATAATAGGAAAGCACACATCCTAGGGATGATAGAAAATCATTTTTCAACTAGTACAATCAGTCCTCCATATACATGGGCTTTGCATCCCAGGATGCATCCAATAATGAATTGTAGATAAGCAGAAAAATTATGTCTATTCTAAACAGGTACAGACTTTCTTCTCATCATTATACCATAAATAACACAGTATATAAATCCTTTAATAGTATTTATGTTGCATTAGATATTATAGGTGGAGTTAATTTATTTAAAATATATGATTTAAGGTATTTATTCAAAGTATATGGCATATGCAGGTTATATGCAAATACTATGACATCTTATGTAAGACATTTGAGCAAACATGGATTCTGGTGTCTGATAGAGGGTCCTGGATCCAGTGTCCAGAGGGCAGCAGGGATGACTCTGTCACATAGACATAGGCAGGCAACATTTTTGATCACTCTATCTGACACCACCAAAATATCATGGGTGTTTCGAAACCAGAGATTTCTTAAACTCTTTGTCAGACCCTTGATTCTCTAAGAGAATTTTTTTTCCAACATGCAAAAATAATTGGTGGCTACACATCTTTTTATTCAAGAAAAAAGGAGGAATGGATAATGATATTATTAAACAAAAACTATTAATGGTTCATGTAGATCAATAATTCATTCTGGATATGATAAACATCCTGAAAAGTAAGAAAGAATATTAATTGCATTAGGATGATATACAATTAAAATAACGGATCAGATGGAAGTACTTGATATCAGAACATACTACTTTTAACAAAAATCCAGTAAGTTGGAAAATTATAATATGGATATACTCATACCACACTGGTGATATGGAAGGTTATTTTGGAAATCTATAAGTCATCATGAAGAAAGAGGGTCATGATACACACACAGGGAGAAATAGAGAAAATGTGAATATAGAAGTGCTGATATCAATAGAGTTTCAGGAAATAACATAAAAGCATTTGAAGAAATAATGAGTGTCTTTAACTGTATTGAGCAAAGAAGGAAGTTTTAGAAAGCTTGTGAAGTGAAAAAATATAATAAAAAAAGAAGCCCATAGTGAGATGAATATAAAAAATAAACTTTTGTCAAATTTAGCAGGACTGACCCTTCCAAAGGTAAGAACTATAAACTCTCAACAGTAACACAGAGACACCGGAAAGTAAACAGTTTTTGGAGATTTGAGAAGAGGTCAGTTTTGAAAGAACCAATGCAGCATGTGCCTTCTTTATAGATTTTTACATGAAGGCAGACCACAGTTTAATTCCAGGGGAACAAAGTTTGTTAGAAAATCTTCAGTCTTTTTGGCCTGAAGAATGAGAGGATAGAATTTGGGGCAAGCACAGACATTGAAAGGTGAGGGTGGAACTGTGGACAGGAGAGAGGCAGAGGCCTTGAAAAATCTGTAAAAACTGCTACCTCATCTCTGCCCGACCCCTGAAATATGCCCTGGTTCAGCTGACTGCAGGCAGCTCAGCCAAAGGTAAAAAGAGCGAGACGAATGTTTACCCTGCTGTTCAAGAATCTGTGTGAGTGAGTTCGACCGGCTATTTTCCTTCTAAAATAATAGCATGGAAAATGAAGAATGATGACAGATTTCAAGCCTCCGCCAAATAACATTCTTAGTGTCCAAGACACAATCCAAGAAGAATTAGGAACATGTGATCCATTCCAGAAGGGCAAAAAAGTCAAACACAAAACATATAAATGACCCCAAGAATTTTAAGACATCTATTTTTACTCTACTCTGAATTTATAAGTAGAAACAATAAGAGAGCAGCAAAAATTTTTTAGAACTAAAAGCATATATTATGAGGAGTTTAAAAACTGATTGCATAGCTTAATGGCAGAATAGAAATGACATGCCATAGAATCTGTGAAAGTGAAGATAGATCTGTAGGAATTGTCCAATATGAAACAACATGGAAAACAATGAACCATGGACCAATAACAAGAATCCTAACGTGTGACAAAAATTCCAGTATGTTTTAAATGCTAGAAGATACTGGGAGAAAACTACCACATCTGAAAGAGCATATATTGTAATAATTCATTATCTAGAATTCTAAAGGAGGAAAAGCTCATCTAACAGAAAAAATATTTCAGAACCGTCATTGTTTCTGGCAGGAATGGCCAAGTATTGGCTAGGAAGAGGGAGAGGAGAAATTTCTGGGATAAAGATAATTCTTCATATCTTGATGAGGATTTTGGTTTACACAGATGCATGGATTTGCCAAAGCTTAGCAAATGTACAGTTAAAATTTATGCCAAATATTTTTAGATTGCATCTCAAAGTAAAAAATGAAAAAAATTGAATTCAAGATAGTGATTTGTTTATTCAAAAGTACACTGTTGCCTGCAATGAACTTTGAAATAACTGTAACCTATAAATTAAGGAATGTATAGAGAGAGGAACAAATGAAGAAACAGTAAATATTAGTGATTGAATGTAGGTTATGGATATATGGATACGCATTGTAAGTTCCTACAACTTTGCTGCATGTTTAAAATTTCTTATATCTTGAGAGAGATAAATCATACCAAAGCTTGGGGTAGATTTAAACTACCTACATATGAACCATTATATATCCTACAGCAGTGTGAAGGACATATGTGCAAAGAGGAATAAGGGTCAGGAGTGAGAGGCAAGAGATGACAATGAGGAAAAAATCAACTTCTTTTAGATACGTGTGAATTGACCAATAGCAAAGAAAAAAAGATTGTATTTAAAGCAAGTCTGCATGTGAGGTCTAAAATAATAAATGATACTTTGAAAGCTAATGGGGTATAATGTGGAAAAAGACAATCATCATCTACCATACTACCATGTAACAGCTGGGAAAGGATGATTGGTCCACATGAGTACAACTTGAAATTATGGACTGCATTTTGTTATTAACTCCGTGTTTCAGGGACCAGCTACCTCCATAATGATTCAGTTCTGATTCTGCATGCAAACATTTAAAGCACTTGGCCCTATACTAATGGTTTCTCTGATAAGGTCAGATACCAGTACAAAATTTTGTGTGCTATGTAACTTTTGTGGAGTCACTTAACTGCCTAGTTTTAAATATCCTTACATGTAGAAAGAGAGAGAGAGAGGCAGGATTGCATTCTTTTTTAAAATAGTTGCATCATTTTCTGATGAGGCACTAAATAGATGAAATGAAAAAATTTTGAAGTCCAACAGTTACTAATTTCAACTCTGTAGCATACTCATAACTGGACTGTTGGCAAATTATTCTATTTCAAAAGTGTGTCTTCTTGTCTATAAAATGGACAAACATATCAATCTAAGTTATCTGTGAGAATTAAACAACAGTATAAGGTGATTTGTAGTGTATTTGTGACAAAATATGTCTTCAACAAACTTAAATGTAATTTTTCCTCTGTGAATAGTTTTCACAGATCATCAAAAAATCCTATCAGCCTTTAACCTATACAAGATTTGACTTGCCTTGGAGAGCTTCATGAACACTCAGTGTTAGCTATTCATTAGATATGATTTTTCTCTTGTTTAATCTAAGTGGAGCCCTTGTTCTGATTCACCTGACAGCTGTCGAACTCCCCAAGAGAGGCTTGTTAAACACCCAGCCAACTGGAATACTTTTCAGTTCCAACTTCAGATACACCCAACAAACATTTATTTCAACAAGGATGTCAAAGCATTGGTTAACAGTCACTGTCACTAGAGTTCTGGAGCAATCTTCCTGCCAAAACTAACTCCAATTGTCCCAGCCTCCTACCCTGTTCCTCCTCTATTTCCTTCGCTCTTATTTTTCCTTTTACATTTTTCTTAATTTAGTTTTAAACTGTGTGAGCCACTTTAGAAATGGTGAGCATTGTGTCATGTTTTTAAAATTATTTTTATTTTTTCTCTTAGTGTTGGGAAAGTGCTGATTAGAAATTGACAGCTGGGCGCTGCAAGCCAAGAATTTGTATTGTTGCAGTTAGATTCTGTTTTTAAGAAGCAAAGGTGGACTTTAATCTATCACTAGTCCTCTGTGAGTTTAATGATCTCTATGCCCATCTTTGAACAGCAGACCTATTGTGATCATGCCCCGAAAACAGACACTTTGTTTCTCAACTGACACTTTTGTGCAAGATATAAAGGTCATACTTACATTCTTTTCTTGCTACTGAGCAGCGTTGTAAGTCACAGTGGATAACGGCACAGCCCTCTGTGATCTGAATTAATGTACTGTGAGCCTACTATCCAGTTTTGACACTTAAACTCTACTTGCCAATTTGCAAGTCGGCTTGCAGATTTGGTAACCAAGGGGTCACACAATTATTCTTTGGCCCGTTGTGAATTCTCTGATGTGGTTGTTCTCTATGATATTTGATTAAGAGGGTGTTCTGAGGAACTATGCATCCTCTTAATAATGAACAATTAGATGGAAAGGATTTGAACATCAGTAGTGTAACTGCAAGGACCTAACATAGCCCTTCTGCCCTTTTCTATCTTAAAATAACCCCTTTGGTGTTGATATTCCAAAGCATTTTAACAGGTAGAGGAAAATAGCCTATTCTATACAGTCAGATGTTAGTATTAGGAAGCAAATGCCTGTGATTTAACAAATACCTGTTGAACTAAATTAGGTCACATACTGACTGGATAATAGTCCCTAAGTTCACATCCTTCCTGGAGCCTTGGAATGTGACTTTTGGGGAAATACGTTCAATATAGATGCAATTAGTTAATTTGACGCCATGCTGTAATACTGTGGGCCCTGAGTCCTCAGTTCCTTATGATGAGTGTTTTAAGAAGGAAGGAAGAGAAACAGAGACTCACAGGGGAAAATGGGAGGAGCCAATCAGAGTACACATCTACAACCCAAGCAAAACCAAGTTTTACTGGCCATACCAAAGGAAAGAGAAAGTACAGAACTAGATTCTCCCCAAAGCTGACACCCTGATTTAGGATTTCTGACCTGCAGTACTGGCAGAGCATAAATCCCTATTGTTTTAAGCCACCCGTTAGTAGTAATTTGTTAAGGCAGCCCTAGAAAACTAACGGGTTCTTTTGCACAAAAAACGTTTATAACAGAAAGGTACTGAGTCTTGGGATAAAGAAAGAGAGTGACAGTGTTGAATATCGTCAAGAAAAGCCCTTGTCCCCATAATTAGTACCTGACCAAAGCCCTTTAGAACAGACAAGGTTCCAAATGTAGGTTCTAAAAATGAGATCATGTCTCTGCTTCATTTTTGCCATCTCTGCTTCTTCCTAAACATCCTTAAATTCCAGTGCCTTTACTTCTGCCCTGTTAAGGTGATCTTGAGCCGTGTTTTAAGTTCTCATTTGTTTCTGTCTCTAAACTTTTTTTGATGTATCCAATAGAAGTCTGTTTATGGGTAAGCTGATTAGTAAAACCATTCATACCAAAGAATATTCTTGTTTAGTCCTTGAGTATAAATTTGAATAAACTAATAAATGAAATTATTGGGTATATGACATTATGAAGCAACTTCTTCAGTGCCCCTTTTGATGTAGAACGTCTCTGCTAAGCCATTTTGATACAGTAAAAAACAAACACAAAGAACAAAACAAAAATACAAAGCTTTACATGCTAAGCTTTAAAACCCTTTAATTGCTATAACACACCAGCTCCTCTCTAGCTTGAGCCTCTCTCCATCTCTGATCTTCCCCAATCCATCATCCATATGGTAGTATAGAAACGGACTGAAGTGTGGATAAGGACGATAAGGACTACGGTGTTCTGTTGGGAACAAAATAATGGAGGTCTACGTATCATAAAGAAGTGAGGCCAATGAAAAAAGGGCCAGAATTTCGGTTCTATGCACTTTCAAGTATATATCTGGTAAAGCACATGGGCTGTATTTGTAATACAATCTAGCCATCCTTTATGGTAAAATTTAGCATATTTCCATTTGATATAAAAACAGGTAAAGGTTTACTATAATTTCCAATCAGGATGTGTCTTTGTCCTCCTGCTATTTCTCCCATTTTAATCAAATAAAAACTTTAAGACATTTTTACGGCTTTCATCTTCCCTATTCACCAGTCAGCCTGCATTTGTTGGGATGATTGGAGTCTTGTTATTTTGCTGATATCTGAACTGTTAAAAAGTGGCAGTTCCATCTGGTTCACGCGTGTTTGTTTTCTGTTTCTCTGTTAGGCTTCCCTTTACAGTATCTCTCCTCTTCACCTTCTCTCATATTGAGATCTTTGTTCCTATGAATTTTGTATTAGAATCTATTTCTATTTTTTCACAGTGTGTAGAATGTATGTGTTATTTGCTGTATGAATCCTTGAAGATGTTGTATTATATTCTTTCATCCTGATACGAGAATATTTTGGTCTAATGAGATTTTTAAGTAGTATTTGTTTTTGTTTTTGTTTGTTTGGGCTTTGTCTAGAAGATTTTAAATTGTTGTATTAGGTAGGCCTCAAACTCCAGACCTCAAGATATCCTCTTCCTCAGCCACAAAGTAGCTGAGACTACTGGCATGGCCCACCATACCCTGCTTAAATTGTCATATTCTTCTTTAAATTGTTCAAATTTAGAAAATTTAAACACATCTGCACACAGCTGGGTTTTTTTATTAACTTTGCTGAAACATAGAAAAAGCTTCTAATCTTTATTTTGTTTTTTTTCTAGTTCAGAATTCTTTTCACACTTGTTTAGTTATAACTTTAACCTCATCTATATTTTTCTGTTTATGGTTATGTTTAAATTCTCTGTAGGTTTCCTCCATTTACCTTCTTAGTCTTGGTTGGGGGGGTTACTTTATGATCTTTGTTTCCATTTAACTTTTGGTTTATTTGAATCTTTTATTTATATATTGTTTTCCATGATATTAATATATATTCCAAGTGACCATATCACATTTTACTTATCAACTTAACTTTGTAGTTTAAAAATTGGCTCCAAAAAGATTTTTTGCAGCATTAATTGAATGACTCTAAATTTTTATTTTCTTTTGGGTATTATTATTGCCATTTTTCTTCTCCAGCAGTTTATTAAACTGCTTATTTTTTTCCAGTTAGAAAATTATTTCTAGAGTTCTACATCCTTTGCATTTCTCTGGCTATTGCACTTCCTCAGTGTCACTTATGTGTCCCTTTGTTACATGCCTGAGGTTCAGCCATAGTTTTGCTCCATTTTCAGAGATAGAGAGGCAAAACTGAGACAAGCAGGCAGCTTGAGCTCCAGTCTCTTGTTGAGGCACTAGGAAGGGCTTACATATTTGAAGTAAAGTGCTCAACATCATTTCAACAGCTCCTGGTAGCAGAAAGATCAATGATTCTTTCTACCATGGGGTAGTCATCTTTTTCCTGAATCTCAGGAATTCAAGCTCTCTCTGGCATTCATTCTCTTATTATCTTTACTTCTCAATTTGCTACCGTAATCGTTCAACTCTACCAAGAAGTGAAAAATCCTGTACTAATCCCTGGCCTGAACACTACCAGGCTTCTGCTCTCCATCTTCAGGTGCTGTCTGCTCCCATTCTCAGTATCTATGTGGCTAAAGAGAGAGAAGGGGTGGTTGGATGGAAATCAAGAGGGTGGGGCTGCAGGGAAGAGATCAGGTTCCCAGAATTTCAGAATTATTTTTACTTTCTAAAGAGGAGTGTCATTGAAAGTCATTTGTCATTTCTGAAATTTAACTTAATTCACCATTTTCCAATGAGCTTTCTTAGGTAACACAGTAATTATTAGTGCAAAAAGAAAAACTTTCATTGCACTACATGGTTGACATTCAAAAAAGCAAGGACCATCCTATTATCCTTCTGTATTTATTATAGTTCAGTCCAATTTTGATCCCTAATAAATATTAACTGACTTGAAAAATCACATGATTTTCATTAGGAAACACTATTTCTGTTTTGTTTAAACACTACAATGAGCTTGTTCTATTCATTTCAAAATAAAAAGAGAAAAAGTGACAAAACAAGGATAAATTAGGACCCAGATCATTCATTTTAATACACTAGATTCTAAAATATTAAATCCCCCAGACTTTGAATTACACTAGAAATGTGTAGAGTAAGAAGGAAGAAAACAAAGAAGGAAAGAGAGAAGAAAATGAGAAAGATTCATCAGGATAAATCATTTCTGACTTGGTTTATCATACAACCATAAGCTAGAAATTCAGTTTTGTAACATTTGTGTTACTCAACCACATAAATATATTTAAATTAGCTATCAAGTTATAATTGTAATTATTTGTGCAGATGATGTCAGTCAAAATTTCATTACACTCTTGGAGTACTCAAATAAGTAACTATAGCACATGCAAAAATAAACCATCCGGTATCTAGGGTAATTAATAACCACATCTAATTAGTGACCTCAAACTGAATTCTTTTTTTTTTTTTTTTTTTTTGGCATAGATTGGCCAAATGATGTATACCAGTTCAACAAGAATAAGTTCTGGTAACATCCCCCATGGTTGAAGAAACATATTTAGTATTGAAAAGAAATCCAAAATTGAGATTTTGAGCAAAATCCAAACAATTAGCTATTCTTTGAAATTTGATTTACAATTTCCGTTTGGCTAAGGGTTAAAAAATAAAGTTTTAAATGGCAGGAGGTGCAATATTTCCTACAATGGATAAGTCAGAGACTGTAGGAGCACTGTGGTGGAAAACTTGGACAAAGGTCAATATTTATTCATTTGTGTTAGAGTCGTGGGGGCAAGAGAATGGGTGTTCTTTTCCTCTGTTGAATCAGAATATTTACTTGTAACATGTACACATGAACAGATGTATTCATAAGATTTTGAAGTTGGTCTTTAAACAATGCCTAAAAGGCAGTCTCCCTATCAGTGCTGTGTCTGATGCAAGACCCAATATAATAATATCACGCCAAGTAAGGAACGCTACAGAATGTTTACTTCTTCATTGTTGTAGGAGGGAACAAACCACAGAGATTATGCCTTCCTCTAATGCTTCCGTAACATTTTGTCTGATCTCTTAGAATGAAGAAGATATAAGAATGAGAAGGTAAATCTTTGTCTTGTTTCTGTTATCCCCTGTGAAATATATTTGGCTGAGATAACATTTAACAAATGCTTTAAACTCATTGGCATTAGTTCATCTTTCCATATAATTTTTTACTGAAGTTTAAAAAAACTTGTGTTTTTTATATTAAATTAATCTTTATATTTTAGTTTCTGTTTTATTTCTAAAACCAGCTGAGAATTCCCAAAAGCCCTGTATTTTGCATACTTAACCAAATTTTTTTGCGTTGTGTGTTAATACAAGTGCTAGTAGGCCTCAACTGATATGTAGGTGAATATTTCTGATGTGTAGGTATGTGTGTTTTTTTACATCTGTTTTTATGTGGATGGCAATGAGAAAGGTGGCTAGTGGTTTCATTGAAAAGTAATTTAAGGTGATGTACTCAAATTTAGTTCATATTTTGAGGTGGGCACCGGAACTACTGAGATAAATCCCGGGCCCTTTTAGTTCATATTTTGAAACACATCAGTATTTATTCTTCTCATCTGATCTATCAATGATTACCATTTTGTATATAAAATTAATCATTAAAAATGTTGTGTCTTCTGCCACCTGCCTCACAAGCGCAAGGTCCCAAATTGGATCCCTGGTACCAAAAAAAAAAAAAAAAAAAGGAAAAGAAAAAAGGTCTGTTAGAATGTTAACATAAGATATTGATTTACAACTGTTCAGAACATTTGAGAAGCATTGTTAGTCATCTCTCCATTACTCTCACAAATACCTGAAATAATTGACAGAAGGTTTATTGTGACTCAAACCGTGGAGGTTTCAGCTTATGATAGTTTGGTCCTTTTTCTTTGGGCCTGTGGCCTGATGTTATCCTGGGGATTTGTGGTACAACAAAACTTTTTAACTCCTGTCCAGAAAGTGACAGGGAGAAAGAGGCAGAGACCAGGGTTCTATGGTGCACTTTGAGGGCACACCTGGAATGAGGTCACTTCCGCTCACCAAATTCCATCTCTTAAGTGTTCTACTGCTTCCCAGTAGCTCCATAGGTTGAGATCGAAGCTCTTAACACACGGATCTTTGGGGGACATTCCAGTCCCAAGTGTAGCAAGCATCCTTTTAGATAACGACCTACACACAATTACTTGATAACCAAATTCCCAACATTCAGTTTATCAACAAATACAGTATTTTAAATTTTATTGGTACAATTTAGATATACAAGGAAGAACCAATATAGTAAAAAAGGTCATACTTCCAAGTTATTAAACAAATACAATATTTATAAACATCTACCTGAAATTGGAGTCTACAGAATTAAGGAGAGTTTAGGCCATTCCCAAACAAACTTGCCTTGCTTTTTTCAGACAAAGTGAGATAGACTATTGGTAAAATATGAGATCTCTGAAGCATTTCAGAATAAACTGGAAAACTATTCTTAAAAATCTCAAGTATACGAAGAATTAATATTTGTCATCAAAAGAGTTGGGTAAATTAAACAAATTGTTTTTCTCTGATTTCTGCCAGAGATAGAAAAATGTATTGTGATGAGTCCAGTTTGTTCTTTGTCTTCAAACACCCTGGTTACTGATAACATAGAACTCTTTCATGGTAAAAGTAGATAAATGAGTTTTAAAAAAATCAGGATTGTGATTGACAAAAATCAGTCTGTATGTGGAGTTTTTTGTAGGAGAAAACCCTAAGCAAATTTTTCTATAAAACCTCAGCTATGGGATTGCAACATTTCCAGTATATAAGTAGAAAACAAATATTACTGCAAATTTTTTCTACACTAGAATAAAGATTGCAATATCTCAGTAAATAAATTGCAAAGGAATAGAAGGAAAACAAAATGAAAGACTGAGGCTTTACTTAGACTCACCTTTAGTCTTTGAACTATACTCTACCTGTTCTGAACAAAGTTCTCCGTTTCACAGGGACCTATTAAACTCACCACAGAGAAAAGCATTGAGTCTCTACTTTCAGAGTTCTGCCAAAGGGGAACCCAGTGTTTTTAGTTTTCCAAGAATTTTAGATATTATTGCATGTGGGCACAGTAGTGATAGCATCTGTGATTCCTCTTCTTCTCTTGTCCTTTCTTTTTTTCTTCTCTTTCCCTTAGTCAAGAGTCTTAACAATCCTATGGCTCTATTTTTTTTTTTTTTTTTTTTTTTTTTTGGTACCAGGGATTGAACTCAGGGCCTTGAGCTTTCAAGGCAGGTGCTGGAACCAATGAGCTAAATCCTGAGCCCTTATTTTTAACATCAGGTTTAGAATAATACAAGGGATCTCATTTTCATGTCTGCACATTTTCCATTGAAATATTACTAGCCTCATAAAGAATCTAAAAAGAGGAAATTCTAGTTCTTTGTGGAGTTGTTTCCTGTCTTCTCTATCATTCTTTTCAGCAGTGCATATACCTGCCTTCATCAGTGTATTGCAAGGTCTGGAAAAAAACTCTGGCTCCTTTTGGAAATGTTGTGATTACTTCTTCGAAGCTAAATGTGATCTCTCTTCTTACCAGAGAAATACTTTACAAAAAGTTTTAAAACCCTTATCCTTTAGCCTTTTAAAAAAGTTATTTTCATTGTTATGCATGTTCTTGCCTCTTTTACTACATCAGGCCTCACAGATTTAAATGTTATCAAGTGTCAACCTGGAAATGAAGGGAGCTGCCTGGATAGGCAAAAGGGAAGGGAGAAGATTATGGAAACTGAAGAAGGACAGTTTCAATCCAAATCAAATTCTGCTGAAATGTTATTGTAGACCAACAAATCAGTGTTGACACTCAGTCTCAACCTACAGACTAGCATTTATAGCATTATATATTGTAACTTCAACTACCTAAAAGCTCACATATTGCTCAACTTTATTTTATTAAATACAGTCATACATTAATATGCTAACAAATAGTGTGTTAATTCTCCAAATTAACACAATGTTCATTATTGTCTCAAATAATTCTCTATATTTTGGTTCTGCTGCATTATTTAACTCTAGGTTTTACTCTTGGAATGTTGACCAATCTTCCCTAAATTGACATGAGTTTCTTGAAGTAATAATGTTTGTATTCCCGATATTTTGTCTACTACAATAGTTAGGTTCAATTTTGACCTTATGAGGAAATTTGATTCAGTTCTCATCCAATTCTATTTGCAAGCAGAATCATGGAAAGAATTAAGTTCATGAACTGAGGTACTATTGTATAGAGAAAACATTAGATAAACCTTGATGATTGTCTAAAAAAACAAAAAAAAATCAGTCTAGTAGTAAGATTATCAGGAAATAGAACTATCTGTCAGAAGGTATCATTTTTGTGAACTTGGATTCTATGAGAATGCTGTATAAGATGCAAGGGGAATATAAAGCCAGAGACATATTGTTTTAATATTTTGTTTACAAATGTCAAATGTGTTACAGAAAGTATAAAAGAAGGCATATATGTGAAATTTTAATTTTTTCATTTAACATTTTTATGAACTCACCCTAATTATCTATATAGGCTTATGTATATTTAACTTCTAAAAATAAAAACATGAGAATAGGGCAAAAGAGATTGGCCAAATCATGTCAACAGTTCTTTCCTGACTAAAAGTACAATAGAAAACAAAGGTATTATGGTTTGGGTCTTAAATATTTCTTACAGATCATGTGTTGAAGGCTAGGTTTTCAGTTGATGGCTCTATTGTCAGGAGATGAACCTGTAGGAGGTGGGGACTAGCTAGAGAAAGGTTACTGAAGTCATTCTCTGGAAAGACATCAGGACCTCTTTGTGTTTCTCATTTTGCTTCTTGGCCCTCACAAGTTGGGTATCGCCACACCACAGGTCCAAAAGCCTCAAGGCCAAGTCACCATGGAATGAAACCTCTGAAATTATGAGCGCAAACAAATCATCCCTCCATTAAGCTAATTGTCTTGAATATTTTTGAAATAAATGGAAATTACATGGAAATATTTTGGACCCATAAGAAAATAACAATTATTTGTGCATAAAAAATTATAATGAATACTACCATAGATCATTTTTTAATGTTTTGTGTAATTTTATAAATTTTAACCAATCCGGACTCAAATATTTCATTTAGTTATCATAAATCCTCAATTTTCATTACTTTGGAGCTATTTTCTGCCTGTCCTTGTTTATAAGAACTTAACAACTTTAAGAGTACAGCCCAGATTTTTTTGTAGCATGTCTGCCACTTTGGGAGTGGTAAATATTTGCTAAGACAATATTCAGGTTGTGCATCTCTTGGCAAGAGGTATCAGAAACTTGGTCTTGTGAACTTTATGTAGGTAGATGATTTCTATTTGTCCCATTAAACATATAAATAATTTTGATTCTTGAATGAGTTGTTGTCTGCCAGGATTCTTCACTAAAAATTTCCTATTTTTTGCTTTACAATTCATAAATGTTTTGTGAGAAGGTATTTTGAAATAATGTATGTATCTTATTTCTCATCATAATTTTGCTCACTTTTCTTATGGAAAGAATTTTGATGTGAAAATTTGAGTTTTTTAGACCACAAAAGATATGGGATTACATAAAAGGCTTCTAATCATGAGTCAATCTGTGCAAGTTGGAAGCTGAGACAGTGTGGACTGACTCCATCTGGATCTTGAGAAGGTCCAGAGCACTATGGATAACCCTAATGCTATGACTGTGCAGGATGAGAAATCATTGAAAATGTAACAGATGGAATTTAAAGAAATTTAGTATATTTGGAAAATTGTATCACTTTATGCTTCAAACTATTTTAGAAACAATTACTTATTCTTACTATTTTCTGCTTTCTCTTGCTATTTATTGGTCTTTGAGTTTGTCATTATGCAGAATATAGTAAGAACAATTCTATGTATTAGATGTTTTCTATACTTTAAAAAAGATTGTTTTATAGTATGAAGATATGTACTTGCTTTTTTAAATATGTGTGTCAACTTAATAGCATTGCCTTACATTTCATCAGTGTTTGGGTTCAAATATTGATATATGTAAATGTGACTTTACATTATTTTGATTTACCAAAAAATTAAAAATTAGAAAATATGTCTAGTGACAAAGATGAGAAATCCTTTACATTTTCTTTCTTTAATTTTAATTTTTATTTCCAACATTAACTGACAGGTATAGTCTTTATTAATGTACCAAAGTTAGAGGTAAGCATAATATTTATACTGCAGGGTGCGGCTTACTTTTTGACTAATAATTGTTGTGAACATCAATTAGCCTAGCAATAACATAAATGACCCTTATAAAATACAGACAAGAATAATCAAGTGAAATTTAACTTACAACTGAAAAAGTCATCTGAATAGAGATGAAATTATGTGGGAGTTGATATAAGTCAATGTAGCTTTTATAAAGCAGATGGTGTGTCATTTATGTTTGCAAAGTGACAGCAAATTTAAAAAGCAATTATTTCCATTCTAATTGTTAAAAAATAAACTATTACTAAAGAAATATTAATAAAATATTAAATGTTAATAGTAACATTAGTTTTGAGAAGTGTATTCTTAATTAAAGTACATTCAGAACTTAATCTGCCATCTGTTTGCATTTAACATAAGGAGTCCTTCCAAAACTTCTAATATTGCTGTTTAATAGTAAAAGACTTAAATTTGTTATTGTGTTGTGGGACTAACTAAGGAACTATTTGAAAAAATTTTCAAAAATTTAAAAAATGTTAGTGTCACAATCTAACTGCTAGAAAATTTGATAGCTTGTTTCTCCAGAGAAAAAGAAATAATAGGAAGAGAGAGAGATATATTTTCTCTCTCTGTGTATAACAATATTTCTTATAAAGCGATGGCTCACATGATTGTGGAGGCTGAGAAGCCCAAAATCTGTAGACAAGGGCTACAGACTCCACAGAGCTGATGGTATTGGTCCAGTTCAAGTCTGAAGCCCTGAGAATCAGGAGAGCTGATGGTGCTAGCCCCATACTGAATCTGAGTCTGTAGACACAAAAAAAACAATGTTAGTGCTCAAACACAATCAAGCAGAAAGAAGGAACTCCTTCTTACTCAGCTTTTTATGTTATTAAAGCCTTAAATAGTGGGCGTGGTGGGTCACACTTATAATCTCAACATTTTGGAGGCAGAGGCAGAAGGGTCACTAGAAGTTTGAGGTCAGCCTGAACTACACAGTGAGACTGTCTAAGTATAGATAAATAAATACATGAATAAGTAAATAAAGCTTTAAATGTAGTGACCAGGGTACAAATGCCCTGGGGATGGCTACCTGCTTTATTGAGCCACTGATTCAAATACCACTCTGTCCAGGAACACTTTCACAGACACAACCACAAATACTTCAACTGCTTTGGGCACCCCGTGGGGTTATCAAGATAACTGGTAACATCAACAATCACAATTTTATTAAATATTTATTTGGGTTTAAAGGGGGAAATATTTGAAAGTGTGTGATATTTAAAGCATTTATTGGTTTTTAAGAAGAGAACATCCTTGCACGCTTTCTAACAACGGTTTTCCAACTTGGAAGGAAGTTTCTGCTAAACCTCCCAATTTTACAGTTCTTTTCCCAAAAGTTGTGGCACAGATTCTATGTGCATTAAGGATTGCTAAAAAACATAGAGGAAAGGAAGAGAAGAGTTAGTTTAAAGATGGGACTTTGTGAGTACGAATTTTAATGTGTGGGCAGATAAAACCTGAGCCTTCTGTGGGAACAAAACAGAGGGACTGGGAAGACGTTTTATGACAAAAGCAGGCTAGAAAGTCAGGCCTGTCAGAGGCCTCGAAACTCTAACTTCCCTCACTAGTCTTTGGGTTTAGCATGCAGAGCCATCTTGGAAATAGTTCTGGTAAGATAGAAACACACAGTGCATGCCTACATTTTATGGTTTATTTCTACAGTTGCATACAAAACTATATTTTGATTTGGCATTCAGAGACCTTTCCCAGTTTCTTTATGATAAAAGGGTTGATATGGTGTTTTGTTTTGTTTTTAACTTAACCGTCACCAGGTAGGATTGGGAAAAATTAGATGATATATGTGCAGCAATTTATAATAGAAACTGGTAAGTAAATACAAGAGGCTCTTTTGCAATAAGGGAAAAGAAGGAAAGAGAATAGATTTTTGATAAGAAAAGGAAAAGAAAAGATATAATTTTACTTTTCAATGTTTCTTTTACTGAGATGAAAAACCATTCATAAAAGTGTGTAAAACTGATTTAGTAAAAATATTCAGATGACAAAAGAAACAAGGAAAAATTCCACCACTACATAAATGGGCACACGAGCACACACACACACACACACACACACACACACACACAAACACTAACAGAGAAATGTCAAACCCATTCCAGGCTTTTGTGTGAACAAAATTTGTGTTTGTTCTCTTTTGATTTTTAATGTGAACCTAAAATAATCCAGATAGAAAATATTCTTGAAAACAGATGTCTAATTTCTATGTTATTACCTCCTCTGAGTTCTCCCAAATGTCATTTTTTGTTTCATCTGGTGTGTGGTACAAGATGGAGGAAAGAAAAAATACAGTGTATTAATGATTGAAGAACCAAAGCCCAAAGCAAATAGTTGCATTCAATGCCTAAAGTTAGGGGAGTTATGCTGTTATTAAGTTAATGATGAATGAGCTCATATATTTGGCTATGTTCAAATCAATAGGAAATGTTTTTTCATCTTTTATAGAATGATACATTTTACCTGTTTAAGAGATAGCAATGTATCACAATAATCTCCTTTCAATAAAACTCACTCTACCATGATTCTCTCCATTATCATAAAATTCTTCATAAAGCTCTCTCTAAATAGATAAATCCTGAAGACAAAAGTGAGTTTATAAATGTTAAATTTCTGAGAGCTGATATGATTGTTCAGCTGGATTGTAAACTTGATTTGCTTTAGGGGTGCTCAGGGGATTAGTAAAAACCATTTCTGCATGTGCTTGTGTGGGTCATGGAAGCCTGACCTTAGGTGGCATATGTGGTCCCTGGTTGTTTCCTCTCTGGCTCTGTTCCACTGCTCTGCTTCGGGAATTCCATGGGTTGAGTAAATAGGAAAAACATACTTTAAGTGTTTTCAATAAAATATTGTTAATAATATTGAAAAAATGTCCATCTTTCTTTAGAAGCCAGATTACAGAAGGTATTGGAGCCTTTGGAAATATTTCATCTCTTTTACTTCGAAAGCAATGGGAAATCTCTGAAAGGTTTCTTCCACCATGCTCCTCTGGCATGATGCTTCTGCCTTGGATCCTCCTATCATGGGCCCAGTCCACTGAAACCATAACCAAATTATAAGCTCCTTCATATTATGTGTGTGTTGGGTATTTCGTCCCAGCAATGGGACAGTCGACCAATACAAATGTGAAGAAAAAACAGGAAGAGAGATACAAAAATAATTTACTAAAATTACTTTATATTGTATACAAAGTTATTCCCTAAAGGACACTTAAAGTTCACCTAAGGAAAATGGCTTACTATTAGGGCTTGATTACATACGAACTTATGAGAAAAGAAAAGAAATAATAACACTCTTTAAAACTGCTTTTTTAATTATCCAATTATTATTGATTTTTAGTTTTTACTTTATGACTGAGATGTAATTATATAACCTATAATCCTTTGTTGCATTATAAAGGTTTTTTGTTTTGTTTTTGCAGTTCAAGGGCCTTGCGTATGCTAGGCAAGTGCTCTACTATTGAGCAACATCCCAACCTGGTGACTAGAAAGGGAGGAGAAAGGGTTAGTGTCTAGGAAGTGAGTCTTCAGAAAAAATGTGTACGGTCTTTTGAGTTGCATCAAGCTGCTCAACTGATCTTCCTATGTGGAAGCTATGTAGGAAAGAACTAATTTTATTACATTTACATGATGATTTCAGTTAAGAAATTTGGAGACCTTATGCTAAAGTTCACAAGGTGTGATCGAAAGATGCACTATGTTTAAATTTTTGGAAATTGATTACAGGAAAAATCACATTGCTACTAATCTACTTCAAAATACCCTACCACTCTCTTTGAATACACATATTTCATTCTTCTTGACACATTCTGAAGCAGTTCTGTAGCCTTCTTTTGAGTTTTCATTTGTGCCATTGTGGCTGTCCGGATGTCCAGAATTAATTCAAAACATTTACCTTTCATGGTCAGACATTGGGGAAGAGCTAGAATTTGCAATGTCAAATCTAGTGAAGAAGGTGGATGATGATACAATGTAACGATTTTTATTTGACAGAAACTACTGTCAACATTTGATCAATGAAACATGATAAAAATATACGGTGAATGTTAAATTTAAAAACAGTACAGTAAAAGACACATTGCCATTACTATCCCTCTAAATACTCCCCCTCACTTTGAACACACTTATCTATCCCATCATTCTTAGAAATGTCTCTCATTGCAAGAACTTTAAAAAGTTTTTAAACATTTATGTATTTTTTTGATTAGCCCTCATAAATACCACAGAACAGATTTTGCAAACCAAAACCATGGCAGAAGAATGCAATGAGATCTGTGTTCAAAATATCAGCCTAATGAGACTTCTTTTTCCTCTTTTAGCAGTTGTAAACCCCATAAGCTGATCCACCATAAGCTCTTACCTGGATCCCTGCAGTAGTAGAGTACCTGTAACATTTATTTTCAACCCTATAGCTTGAGAAGTGCTACAAAATCCAAATGAAGCCATGTAAATTCTCTACTCAAAACCTTTCAGAGAATTCCCATTGCTTTCAAAGTAAAAGATGAAATGATTCCAAAGGCTCAAATGCCTTATGCAATCTGGCTTCTAAAGAAAGGTGGACATTTTTTCAATATTATTAAGAATATTTTATTGAAAACACTTAAAGTAAGTTTTGCATATTTTAAAAATCCCACATCAATCAGAGAGATGAATTAACTACTTCTTTGAGCCACTATAAATAATTCCTTTGCAGTTAGATAAACAACACAGTAAATAGTTTAGTTCATTTATTCATTTTGCTTTGAATAATTAGGAGTTGCTTTTTTACCATTAATTTTTTTATTAATTAAGTTTATTGGCACAGTTTAGATGTACATAATGATCACATTTATCATGCTGAGCTTGTACCTGTACATGATATATCTTAATTCTTAGTTTTTTCCATTCCTCTTCCCTTCCTTCAACTCTTCTTTCCCTCCTTATTTACAAAAGCTTTGTTTCCATTTTATCTTTCTTTTCTCATTTTCCCCTTTTCCCTTCTTTCTTTTCCCCCTACCCGCTCTGAAGTGCTCCTTCTCATTTAAGCATTTCTTTCCTATTTCACATTATCTATTATACATTTTATTTTGTTTACCACTATATTTCTAGCACTTGTAACATCCTTGGCCTGATAGATAGTCAATGAGTATTGAATAAATAAATAAAGACATGAATAGAAATGAAGAATGGATGGATGAGGAATAAAGATTATCTTTTAATTATGTCATCTTTGTCGAAATATTTTCACAGAACAAATTTTATCACATTGTACTCCGATGTTTGCAGATTATTATCAATTTTCCCTTAATAAAAGTGAAAAATAGTAGTGAAACCATATAGTCTCACAGAAATTATCATGCTATGTTCAAGTAGTGACTAGCTACATGGATTGGATCAACTACCCAAGTGTGTCATTATTATATTCATTATTTTTAATTGAGCCGATTTATCTTAGTGTTATAGTTTAGATCACCAGTCTCCAACCTTTTTGGCTTCAAGGACTAGTTTTGCAGAAGACAATTTTTCCATGGACTGGAGCAGGGGAAATGATTTGGGGATGATTTGAACACGTGACTTTTATTTTACACTTTATTTCTATTATTATTATATTGTTTATATGATGAAATAATTATACAACACACTATAACAGATGATTCATGAGAACCTAAGCTTGTTTTCCTACAACTATATGATCCCATCTCAGGGAAATTGGAAACAATGACACTAAAAGTGTGTTGCTTTCTAGGGATTTAGCTCAGTGGCACCTTGCCTGTCTGGCAAGAGCAAGGTCCTGAGTTCGATCCCAAGTACAAAAAAAAAAAAAAAGTGTATTGCCAAGATTCCGTTTACTCCATACTCTTATGTTAATTTCTGTCACTGTAGAAAATTTTCTTTATGAGGATAGTATGTTGGATGTGAAAGCAAATTTTTCCATACTTTTGTGGCAATCTCATGATATTCCCCTTGACTTTAGTACAGGACATATGATGAGTTAAAGCTGTATGAAATGTATGTTTAAGGCCACCATCATTTGTAATGTCAAGCAGATGATCTTTTAGCACAGACAAAGTCAGTTCACTTGGCTTATTCACAAATGGGTCATTGATCCATTCTTTCCAGTTCATGATTCTTTTCTGGTTGGGAAATAATGCTCAAACTCTTGAAAACTGAGATAGGTGATCACACACCGTCTGGAAGAAAGAAGGCCCTGGCTCAGTCTTTTTCAGCATCTTTGCTAATGTTTGAAATATGTCCAAAATCCTAGTGTTCACTTATTGCCTGCATAATTCTAATTTGAATGTGAATGTATCCACTTCCTTTGCTCACTTGAACACAGTTATTCTCCTCTGAAATAACTGAATTCACTGAGAAATTGAGGATGTTACTTGAGTAAGCAAGCTTTGTGTCCCATTCTGTGTAACTGGAAGGTAATGCCAGAGTAATTGTTTTTCTGAATGAAATCTCTGAAGTGATTCCCATAACTCAAGAACTCTGGGCAATCATCTACCTTTGGTCAGATATCTGAATTCTGTGTTGAAAAGAAGTCTTATATGCTCTGTATCCATCTCCTGACAGAGGAGCATGAATAGATATGAATGAAGGACATACACTTTAATGTAGTTGATAATTTCAGTCCCATTTTGAAAAATGTTAAATTCAGGTGACATCTATCACCTTGTCAGCATTTGTCTGTGAAAGACACAGTGTGTAGACTCACATTCAGAAACAACCTCTTTCACCTGAGTAGTGAAACCAGCCATGGCAGCCACTCTATCCATACCTGTACAGTCAAGAAATGACCGATTCAGTTTCCTGATATATAATCATACAAAGGCTTAAGTAGTTCTCCAGCTCTGGTGTTGGTTGACAGCCTATCCTTATGATAACCTCCTTAAAAAATATATTGCACAAAAACAAGCATTCTTGCCTTGTTGTCAGCATTTGTACCTTTTAACCTGGATTTTAACCTGTGTACCATGATTCCTTAATCCTGACAATTGTGCCTCAATTGTTCTGATCTTTCATCAATTCACATGGTTATGGTGCTAGCTGAAAGAGGAACACTTGTCTCTTTCTGAACTGTAGCCTTTCAGAAAATTTCACTTCAAATGTCCTTACAGCAGGCAAGATCAATAATTTACCGGTAGTAAAGTGACTCTTAGCTTTAGCCTTCAGTTAGCCAGTAAGAGTGATGCCATCAGTGCAGACACACTGGGTGAAGTAGGGCCTTCATGAATTTGCTTCTGTTTTTCATGTTCATGTATTTTTTTTTCTTTTTAAAAGCTCCAGGATCTTGTCTTTTAATGCAGGGAGTTTAGTCTCCATGTGGCAAAGCAGTTTTGAAGGTTTCATAGCTTTGTTGGATAGCTGGTCACCACATATTATACAAAGCAGACTTGGAAAATGTGAATCTCCTGTTGTAATGAACTCATCATTTAAGTAGGACTCTTGGTATTTTCTTTTAAGTTCAGCTTATTTTTATTCTTGGCAGTTTTAGAGTTTTCTACTGTCTTCATTGAGTCTTGACCCCTTTTCAAAGATGTTCAAAGACATTCTCCAGTGATGTTCACATTTTACTCATTTTGGCCAGCATTCCTCGTTTACCTTTAACAAATTGTGACTGCGACAAGTGCTTACTGCAGTAAGGAGTTGCAGACAGAGGCAATGAGCAAGCTAATGGGTGGAACACTCACAGACTCAAATAAATGTGAGACTGACTTAAATTCCCTTACCAGATACAGCTGCACAATTGATGTACATAAACTCACCTGCCACCATAAAGCACTTACACTCACTGATAAGGTTTTGACGCATCTACAAATGATTTATTGTAGTTTCTGTTCAGTCGAATCACTCTGATAATATTGACCTATATTTGCAGCTGATGCCAAACTGTAGTAGCAGAGCCTTCAGCTCTATTTCATATCATCAGGCATTAATTTCTCATAAGGAGCATGCAACTTGGATCTGTTGCATGTGCAGTTCACAGTGGGGTTCATGCTGTCATTAATGCTACCTCTGATAAGAGAAGTGGTGGAACTCAGGTATTAATTGGAGCTATGTGAAGCAGCTCTTACACAGGTGAAGCTTTGCTTGCTTGCCCACCACTCTACTCTTGCTGTGCAGCCCAGTCCCTAACAGGCCATGGACCTGCCCTGGCCTGTTGGTCAGGAATCAGAGATCCCTGGTATAGATCTAAAATGCCTCATTTGTTCAGAGGTAGAGTTTCAGAAAGTGACTGGGTCATGGAGGTTGCTACACACCACAGCGGGTTAATTTATTGATGAATTCATAACTAAATGTGCTGCTCAGTGCTGAGGTCTGGTTGGAAATGTTGAGTCACTGGTCTGTCATCTGTAAGACTGTATTCTTATCCCAAGATCCTTTATTCTTTCTCTACTTTTGGCTGGCATCAATTGAGAAGCTTTCCTCTGCCATGTCCTTCCTCAATGCAGTTTCTGTCTTGGAGCTAGAAAATATGCATGGACTGAATTCTCTGAAACTGTGAGTCAAAATAAGCCTCTCCTCCTTTAATTTGTAGGTGTAGGATATTTTGTCCCAGCCACACAATTTTCTGTGTTTCAAGCACACTGTAACAATGTTCTTTGACAATGTTTCCTGTCATGATCTCCCATATCACATACTTCATGGAGTTTCTGACAACAAGTACAATTTCTTGGCTTTCTTGTTAGTGATAAAAATGTCAGCATTAAGGATACAAAAGAGTGTTAAGGAGAGTATGCTAAAATTCAATATCCTCCTTTTGCATGGAATCAAAAGCAGGACTTTATGTCCAAACCTTACTGAATTTCCTCCTTAAACAGGATGTGCTTAAACATTTATTATTTCAAAGATGAATGAAAAAAATACACCTTTGAAATGACAATATGATATTGGATCTTTAAAAACAAAGTTTATTGCATAATATCTAATTCATCAAAAGAACTAAAAGGTCATTTATATCCCATCGTGGTTCACGGTATAAGTACATTCACATACACAACTTTATCTCCACAGAATCTTGGAAGGTGAGCAATACAGACATGATTATTCTAATTTTTTAACCCAGAAACTCAGACTTTGAAAAGTTAATGACTACTCTGTGGTCAAAGAAATAGTAAATAGGGTTAAACCTGAGACCCCAGTTTTTTTTTTCTTTGATGAAAACAAACTTAGCTAAAAACATGAGCCTGTGTCTTTGTCCTGGTCGGAAGTTTTTAGCAGAAGTTCAGTTTTAGAGCAGTTCCTAAAATGCAGGAAGATTTAGTGGAGAGTATCAGTGGCTTATCTTAGTTGACCTGGTTTGTTCATCCATAAAAAACATTCAAGGCAGAAGAGATAAAGGTTTGAAATGTAAAAGAGAATGTGGGCACCTTGTCTCAGCACAAATGCAGGCCCTGAGCACTGAGGAAACTAGTGGCAGGCAGCCAGCAAGAACTGCCAACTCAACATCTTCGGGGAGAGGAATGAGATTTAGAGTGCTCCCTGTGAGCACTCTAGTATCCTGGATCTTGATCTGCTGAAATCTTAGGATCACCTGGAAGAAAGTTAGGACGGTTTTGGTTTTTGGAAAAAGAAAATATTATTACTGTACATCTCAAAATTCAAAAGTATTGGGATAACCAAAAATTGCAAACAAGGGAAGCCACTACCATATTTATAGTAAGACTACAAAGACAAAGAAAAAAAATAAATATTAGAGTGTTAAATTCTTATATCAAGTGATAGTTATGAGATTTCTGTCACACTGTTTTCCTGATATATAACTGCTTCAAGTAAACTACTGTTAGAATGACAGTTTAAATCAATATGATGCTTTTGGTGGCAACCAAATGTAATATTAAGAGGGACATATATATCCCACATATATAATCTTATACATTTTTTCTAGAGATACATAGATTTCCTGGGAGATATTTATAAAGATTAGTTTCTGTATCCCTCTGTTTTATAATCCAGTCACTATTATTATAATTTTCAATAATTAAGAGCATTCAGCTGTATGTCTAGTATATTTTTTCATTTAGAAATAACCCAATGAAAAGTGATGAAAATGAGAGGAAAGTATATTTAAAGCTGTAAATGCAATAGAATTAATTAGAATATTTTGGTAAGATTTCAGTTTCTTGATAACCTTAAACTATTTTGATAACAGAAGATAAACAAGTATTCTATAAGTTAGTAATTGTATGCTCATTGAAGAACTAAAAATATTTCCATTAAAAAAGTATTAAAAAAAAAGTAGAAGACATAAAAAAATAATTAAGCATATGTGTTAGTTTCTCATTACCATAAAAAATATTTGAGATAATCAACTTACCAGGAGAAAAGTCTGTTTTGGCTCACAGTTTGGAAAGTTCCAGTCCATGATAGGTTGACCCCACAGTGTTGTCCTTATAATTAAGTAGCACAGAAAGAATGGCAGAATAAAACTTATCATTTCCATTAGACAAAAAGGAAAAAAAAGAGGGATTTATCCCTTTACCTCCTACAAGGGCATATCCTCAGTTCTCAAAGACTATTATCTTGCAATAGTACCATAGGCTGGGAACAAGTCTTTAACATTTGGAACTTTCAGGAACATTCCACATCTAAACTGTAGCAGTATGTATCAGCCTAAGAATAATACAAAATTGTTAAGTGTTTAATCGATAAGTGAATTTATTCACCAACAAAATTATGTGTCCAAGAAAACAATTTTGCCAGGTAAATGTTTAAAAAAAATGTTCTAATTTCTATTACTTATATGAGTTGATACCACTCTAACTCATACCATTTGTGATTATTGAGCATTTCTTATCATGGTTTTCAAGTAAATCATTAGGAATTATCTCATTATTACTCAGCTTTTCTGTCAGTGATACAAAATACCTGACATATACAATTTAAAAGTAGAAAAGTTACTTTGGCTCACAGTTTCAGAGGATTCAGCCCCTGATCAGCTGGCTCCAAAACAGAATCCTCATGCTGGAAGGGGATGACAGAGCAAAGCTGCTCAGTTCATGGCAGCCAGAAAGCACAATACAGGAGACGAGTGACAAAGGAGGGACCAGACACAGAGCCCTAGGTCATCCAGCCATGACCTACCCAGACACCTGTAAGTCTACTTTACGTAGGCTACTTCTAAGCCAGTCACGATGACAATTAAATTAAAAGCCGAAAATTAAAATATTATGTTGCACATACTGAGTGACTAAAAATGTTACCTTCAGCATTGCAAAGCCACACACTGTTAATATTATTGTTTGGAGTTCTTCTTTCCCTCAATGGTTTTGTTTCTTCCTTTCAACCTAAAATAGCCTTTTCTTTTTCTTTCTAAAGTTGCCATTTCTCCTTTCCTTAGTTATTGAATAATGACAGGCTTGAAAAATTTATCCTTTAGAAAATCTAATATGGACAAAGTATGTTAGGTTTTGGAGAGCATTTCCCATGTGAATAAATCATGACAATGTGAATTGTTAAATGCTATTAAGATATATTCTGCTCAATAAGGTCCAGAAAGGAATAACAATTTCTGTAGAATTCCTTTGAAGAAATGGTGTCTAATATAATAAACATTGAAGGGTGAGTAAAAGTTGTTTAACCTGACAGAGTATGTGGTATAGAAAATTAAAGACAGAAAATAACATTCAAGGAGACTAATATAAAATAAGTAATGAAGCCAGGCATGGTGGTACATACCCATAATCCTAGCTACACAGGAGGTTGAAGCAGGAGAGTCACAAGATCAAGGCCAGGCAGGCAACTGACCAATACTTTGGCTAAAATTAAAATAAAAAGGGTGAGATATACCTCAGTAGTAGACCACTTGCTTGCCACACACTTGTACCACAAATTAAATATGTAAATACAGATTTTTTGGCATAGAGTAATTGACTCTGGTCTAACTATTTTGTTTTTGAGACAGGGTCTCCCTATGCAGTTCAAGATGGCTTTGAACTCACTATGTAGTTTAGACTGGCCTCGAGCTCATAGCGATCTTCTTGTCTCAGCCTCCTGAGTGCTGGAATTACAGGTGTGTGCCACTACACTCAGTTGACTCTGATCTTAAAGTAGCATACTCTGGGCACACATCATGTCTTCTCCAAGTGGTACACATTTCAAAAGAAACTAAACTTGGAGATTTGCCTACAAATTTCTATAGAACTGCATGTGGATTGCAGGACGTATATGCATGGCCTATTAATTTTACTGGGGCTAAAATTAAGGCTGGAAATTGTCACTTGTTTGGGATACAAATGATACAAAAATACAATCTGTCAAAATGTGTGCTACTTTAAAATCTATCTCCTATAAAAGCCAGCATCCAAGGGGCACTGTTTGCCTTAAATAGTAAGGCTTAATGAACTAGGTCTGCTGGACCAACCCTGGATGACTGCCTGCTTTTGTGAATACAATCTCACTGGAAGATCATTGTGCAGATTTGTTTATGCATTTTTAATTAGATTATGTATGTGCTGTGACATCAGAACTAATTTGTAGAGACAGAGAAAATCTAATATATTCACTGTTTAGAAATTTATAGAAAAAAAAATTCCAATCCCTTCACTAGATAACCTGAATTTGGTAATATGAAAAAATAGAATGTCATGAACTTTTGAAAACCTCCTCATGTAGTCTTTTATTTCTGTTCTCTCTGAAGGTTCTGTGATATCAGGAAGCATAGTTAGGGAAGTTTTACAGCTTTTTTTTTTTTTTTACAAGTGATGCCAACTTTGTGTTTAGTGTTGAAAGATTAAACAGGTTCTACTCTTTCAAGTCTGGGATGTCATTAATATTATAGTTACAATTTCAAGTAATTTAAATAGGAATTGTTACAGAAAGATTTTAGAAAATTTTCAATTTATACAATATGGGGTACTAAGTTTGAAACTGAAGAGTTCTAGAAAGATCCCTTCATTAAACATTGCAATATGTCAAATGTGCATCTCAGAAAGTGAGTATATTATTATTGCTCATTTGCTTTATATTTAAATCTTATGTCATTCTCATTTGTATTTTTGGCCCATACAGAGCAACACAAATTGAAAATGAAGGATTAGAAAGGTTCTTCTTACTGCTTTACTTTGTGTTTTATTTCTGAACTTCATCAAGAGTTGCTGCAAATTCTTCTCAAGAAACATAGTCATGTTTAAAAGCCACAGAATTCTTCTATATGAGATATAGTCCTTCTCTAAAGGTTATAATGACAAACTCAGCCCTGTTTATCTTCTTTACAATAAATTAAATTACTGCACTGATAAGTTTTGGCAAAGTAGTCCCCAGTGATTAAGATGTTGTGTATTTTGGACCACATTAAACTCAGCTTTGCTCTCCAAATTTTTCAGTATTTTCTCATCTATAAACATAAAGGCCAAGATTAATTCTCTGCCAATGTTTTCATTTCATGTCATCCAACAAACTATGTTTATGTTTAGTTTATAACTAACAAAGAGAATCTATTTTTCTTCATCATTTTCGCTTGCATTATCATTATATCATCATCATTGAAAGTACAACTACTTAGCACTGACTTTTGTGTGGGGCCAACTAAGGAATGAGAAGAAATGCACATATACGGTCATGTACTTCTCTCCTTCACCAATGTACCACGCTTTACGTCTCATAACAAGAGTTTTATTTTTAACTGTTGGCAACAAAGGCATTTATTCCAAAGGTGTTTCTGGTATTTGGCATTAATAATTATCTTCAGAGAGGGTAATTTTTCTCTCCTTTAATATTAGTTCCATTATTGCTGCTTGGAGGCTTCATAGAGCGGACATCAGAGTCATGAAGCTCCTGCTTCACTGGGTCCAATCTCAGTCACCTATGTACAGGTTGTGCAGTCTTGATGTAATCCTTAATATTCCTGGTTCAATATTCTCACCCACAAAGTCACTACACCGTGGATTGTTATCCCAGTGTTCTGTAAGGAGCAAGAGAAGAGGGAGAAGTGTGGAAATCATCTGACAGAGTGACTAGTCCCTATCTATGTAAGTATGTTTTAGGTACTCTTTCAAAACATAATTTTTTATTCTAATTTTTTTTTTTTTTTTTTAGTACCGGAGATCGAACTTGGGTCCTTGTGCTTGCAAGCAGGCAGCGAAACCACTGAGCTAAATCCCCAGCCTGTTTTTTTGAACATTTTTTTTTTTGTGGTACTCTATCTAAATGAGGTTGGTGACAGGTGAAACAAACGTCGACTAAAATGTGTTGTATTTTTTGCACTGTTATATAACTACAGAAAATTCTCCAAAAACCCACAAAATGAATTGCATAATTGGACCAAGTATATAGACTTCCAAGATTTTTATGGGAGAGAAAATATGCCTTATAATTATACTCTGGAGAGACTAGTAAATAAATTACATTTTGTTTTTAGTTAAAACATCTATTCCCTGCTGAAGAGAGTGGTGTTCTGTCCTCTTGGAGCTACCAATCTATAAAAGACTTTAAAAGTTTGAAATGTTTAATTACAGAATTTTCTATTTGCACTGGATCTTTGTATCTCTGGAGGCTAGAGAGCAGGACAGACATTAAGGAAATGTTGTCAAGAAGGTTTCATAAATATAATAAGGAACACTTTCAGAAAGTGTTTTTGAATCTCATCTAATCATACATTTTTCTGGGGTAAGTTGTTTCTCTCCGGATACCTTGACTGCTCACAGTGAGTGGAAAATTCTCCCATCCATTATGAGCCTAGTCATAAGCCAATTTTCACTAACACATCCTAGTCCCAAATCACTGACATCGTTTTGTGCTATTTTGAAAGTTCTTTGGTGATGAGGATGCTTGCCATTTGCTTATCATCCTGGGAGTTGTGCAGCTAAACCATCAAGGTCATCTTTTCTCAACAGAATCCTGCATTATTATCTTTGCCAAAGGCTGGCAGGGATCTATCCTGCTGCCCCACCATGCGTTTGAATTTGAACTGACATTGATATACTTGCACTAGGGCTTAGAGGAAGCCATTAATGTCTGAATGATAACTCTTGACCTGGGAAGTTCTGAAGTAATGAAAGGGGGATAAATTTGCATGATTTGTGCCATAAGCGATATTCATCATGTAAGAGGGCTTGAAAGATTAATACATTCTCAGAGAAACACATGGAAGAGACAGGAAAGGTTACTTGATGATCATCCAAGTGCTCTCTTTATTTCAATGGTTTCATCTGAAAAATCTTAATTTTTTTCTTGTGTCCCAATTAACGTAGTACACAAAGGGGATACTGACATGTTCCTAATTTCAAAATATTTCTCTGACTTTAACTACTTTAATCAATAAGAGGCACAATTCTGCTTTAAGAAAAAAATGATCAATTGACTTTAATTGGTTAACTGGCCTACCGTTTTGTAAATCCTTGTATCATTAACTCCTTATTTTGAAAATCAAGTACTTTTTAATCTTCTTTCACAAAGTAGTTCCGTTGTTATTATTTGATCTAATTATCAATTGGTAGAAAGAAAGATTGAGTATAAAGCTTTTTAAAAAATGCATATAATTACAAAGTTTAACTATTAAATTCTTAGTTTGCTAGCACTATGAGAGTTGGCCTTCAGAATAATTTCTTCTAATTATTTGTTAGGCACTGGTAACTTCCTGTCTAAATTATAGAAAGTTCTCAAAATGTGTCCAAACTCCTTCTTTTCTTTTCACATCTTAAAAATCAAACAATGTCTAGTGTCAATATGTAGGACTTGTGAGGAAAAGCATAAAAGAGTGCTCAAGTGGAATTTAATGATTAAATCAAAGATTAGATCAGTTTTGATATCTATATATGTTCT
Source organism: Heterocephalus glaber (assembly GCF_053883595.1). NCBI lineage: Eukaryota > Metazoa > Chordata > Mammalia > Rodentia > Bathyergidae > Heterocephalus > Heterocephalus glaber. The sequence continues at coordinate 25,634,829 of NW_028258379.1, forward strand.
GATTTTCATTTGTATTCAAATGAAGTTGTGTCTGCACACTTCTAAAACAGTTGGAATTAGCTGAAAAGTGAGGAATCTATCAGTCAAGGATTAGATTTTCTTTGTGATGCCAAACTGCATTCACTGATGATGTGGAATATGATGCTTATTCCAGATACCTGGGCAGAGGCTGAACACCCAAGGATAGGATTCCCTCCAGCATCAGTACACACTGCCCAGGCTACCCATCCAGTCTTGTTTCCCTCTCACAAGTCTTCTTGCATAGCTTTCATTTTCTTTCTGGTAGATTGGATCTTGGTAAGAAAGGAATTGTAGATATTATGACTTACTTTATAATATTCCTTTGCAGCAGAAATGAAGAAATTCATTCTCACTTATCCCATGTCTCATGACTTAATGCTACTTCCATTTGTAAACTGAGGGAGGAAATCATTTAGGAAGCACAGCCAAAGGAATACAAGATAGAAGGAGAACCAGAATGAGAGATCTCCCAGGTCCTAAAGTTCTGTTCCATATTAGGATTATAATTTTTCTTCGGATCAGTTAAATAATCATGAAGACAAATGTAGAAAAAATTTTATTTTCCCCTTACATGCACACAGAACTTATGGAAGGGGAAAAGGAGTAAGCACAACCACTTGGATCCATTTTTAGAGTTGTTAAGGACATTTACATTTTGAATATACAACATTATTATTTATTATAGCATTAACTTTTGCATGAGCAGTTATTATAGCAAATTAAATGGATCCAAACTAAAAAAAAAATTTTCATAAAAATGAAGGTCTTAAGAGCTAAAAGATTATTTTCCCTAATATGGTCTCTGCTCCATCCCAGTAGTTTTGAATGTTAACATGTTGATTGATACTTTTAAATATCTATTTTCATCACATAGTACGAACTCAATGTAAAGGCTTCTTGGCTTTACTGGCCTACACTTAAATGACATATTCATAATCTAGCTTGTTTCCCTCACACCTCGTGCTATGTGTTGTAGTTAAAATTCCCAGCTATGGAGTCAGTCAGGTCTTGATACAGTTATGAAACTTCACTTTCTTCCTGCGTCTGTTAGAGAACTATCTTGTTAAGCACAAGCATGCTTATCTTTTTTGTAAAACAAGGATAGTATCATTCTCTTGCTATGGAGTTATTGTTAGGTTTTGCATAATGGAATGAATAAGAAAATCTTAGTACATATAAGTGTTCGGAATGTTTGATATTCCGTTATTACTTTTTCATCATTTTTCTGTCCAGTAAGCAAGTATAGAATAGGTTTTACTGCAAGGTAGGAAATGCATCAAAATAATGTTCTCTGTAGTCTTATCTCACCACTTCAGAGCATGGGGTTTCTTCCAATCAAGACTATTATTTGTTCATTAATTTACCATTGACTTATATTGTTTGTAATCATAAAAACATATATCCCAGGTCTACAGCTCTGCAGAAACAATCTTGAAAGTGTCTATGCTTTTAATTTTGTACCAATAACAACAAATATATTTTTATTCTTAGTATTTCTTGGAAAGTTTAGGCTATACACCTGAAGGCAGATGGCCTTATTTCCAGTTTTAGTTCTTACTCTCAATAAATTACTTTTGCCTTAGGCAAGTGACATAATCACAAGATACAATGCTGCCCTCATTTGCTAAACTATGAAAACATTGTCACCTTACAACTTAGAAGAGTATTCTTCATGTAACGTAATGCAGAAGAAAGTACCTTTAAACTTAAAGCTTAGGTCAAGTTAAAAATCTGACATAGATGGCTGGGGATTTAGCTCAGTGGTTTCGCCGCCTGCTGCCGCCAAGCGCAAGGACCTGAGTTCGATCCCTGGTACAAAAAAAAAAAAAAAAAAAAAAAAAAAACAACCAAAAAAATCTGACGTGGAGTTGAGAATGAGAGCTAGCTTTTATTATGATATATCAAAGCACAGTAATACAACATTTAGTTGCCTTTATGTCCGTATGTGACAATGTGATTTTGAAAATGTACTCGAATTCCGCCATTTGCAGATAGTTGTCATCTGCTCATAAATAAGAGCCACTGATAGTTCCATTCTATATCTCCTGAAATCTGGTGCTGCATATTAAGCAGATATACATGAAAATGTGAAGAAAACAATACTGGAAAGATATTCATTTGCACGAATGGCATGTTGTTAACAGCCCGGGTCCCTGTTAGGAGCGAGGAGGTCAGGCTGAAGGAGAACTGAAGAGGGATGAGAATAATTTTTTTTTTTTTCACTCTCAGACTGACCTTTTACCTTCCTGGAAGAACAGTCTTGAAATTCAGCCTCACTTCCAGAGCTATAATAAACATAGACGAGGTTTGTTTCCATTCCTTTCAGAGGCTGGAGTGAGAAATGTTGAAATACCACATGAAAGACCTTGCTTATAGGGTCTCCACCTGAGACTGGAGGCTGCAGTGCCAAAAATTCACACAAGGGATCCAGACTTCATGATATTTCCAGACAAACCCGGTAGTCCCTAGGGACTAGGGTAAACAGGTTCTCCTCAAGGTAGTCGCACCCAAAGGAGATTAATGGAGACCTGTGGGAGGATTTTCTTAATGGTATTTTGTGAATGATATGTTATTGTTTGTGAGGACCAAGATGCTTTGGATAGGCAAGGTATGACTATTTTTCACTTAATGTCAAATGCTTACTACATTGCAGAAAGTGCTATTTCTTTTCCTTTTATATATATATTTTATTTTTTATGACCTCTTCTCAACAAGAGGCCTGTGGAAAATGAAGCGTTACCTGCCTTAATGGGTTTCAGTCTCCTGCCCAGACTGTTCCAGTGATATTTTGGAGTCTATTAAAAGGGATTCAAACTTTCACAGCAGGAAACCATCACCAAAAACTTTTCTTGCAGCTCTGTTTTAGGAATTACTAAAAAAGATAGGAAAATGTGTCATTTATTAGCTTCTTTTGCTGTTGCTTTGTTGATGGAAAATGTGTTCCCCATTACAAAATTACTAGAATCATCAACTCATCCATGTAAGTGTCCATGAAGATCATGAAACAGTAATACAGCTATAATTATTAAAATGATAGAGCAGGTAAAGTAGCTTTTAGTCTGAAAAGTAAGATATTCTATTGTACCAAGATATTTTCCTACTTTTGAAAAAGTAAACTAGACATCTATGTCTGATTATTCTTTATTTTGTTAATCGGATACAGCGTCCTGTTATGAAGTTCAGGCTGGCTTTGAACTCACTATGTAGCCTAAGCTGGCCTCAAATTTGTGGCAATTCTCTTGCCTCAGCCTCCTGAGTGCAGGGCTTACAGGCTTGGGACACCATGCCCAGCAAGTGTTAATACTTATAAAAACAACAGAAAAATTTTTTTAAGTACCACTGACTTTAAATGATTTACACAATTTTTTAAAAAATCTGTTATGAAGAGTATAAGCACATGATTTCTTTCCTATTCCAGCTCTGTTAATCAATAATTTCAAAATCTTGTCTCTGTTGAAGAAAAGGTTAAAGAACAAATATGTCATTATACTGCATTTCATAAGTCATAAAATGTCAATAACTAATGAATAATTGTAAGCCTTTTCTTCTAGACCCGTTATTTAAATTGTCTCTAGATTTCAGTTTGTCAGCTTTCTGTTTGTGCAACAATCCAACAAATCCACTGACTATAAAATGATTTATGAAAAAGAAAAAATTCCTAGAAGGGCAAAAGATAAATTTCCAAATTTGAAACAACCTCTTTATTCTTTCTCGAAATTTATTCACTTATTGTTATGGTTGTGTCTAGAGGTCCCCTCAAAGCCTTATTCAGTTTTAGATGGGGCTTTTTCAGTGGGGGATGAATCTACAGTATGTGATTGATTCATGGTGCAGTGCTAGGCCCGATAGCACTAGGGTTAAATTTGTGTGTGCTACCACCCAAGTAGTCTGGATAAAATAAAAGGGGCAGAAAGAGCCTTGGTTGTTCCATGTTGCTTTTGCTACTGTGTGGGTGCCATGAACTGTTTCTCCTCTGTGACGCCCCTCTGCCGTGTGCCCCTCTGTCGTGGAGCCAGTTGATTATGGACTGAAACCTCTACAAACTGTGAGCTAAATACACTCTTAACCCTTTAACTTTGGGTGCTGAGTATTTTGCCTCAGCAAGGAGAGAAAAGTAACTAACACATTTATCTTTTAAATTATTTTAGAATTTAACACTTCCTACTGATTTCTTAAATCACTCTGCATTTAAAAACCCATAATAAATACATAAAAGACCGTCTCTGTTCACATTTCTGTGCATATCGCTTTGAGAAGGGCACTTCGTTCAAAGTGAATCAAATCTAAGATAAACATTCACCTATATCAATGCAGTGGAAAAAATAATGACACAAAGCTGTATCTCAGCTTATTAAATATAAACACAAATATCAAAACTAATTTCAACTTGAGTGTGCCTAGTTTGGATACACAAATAATTTTTTTAAATTCCAAAATATTTTCTGGTGCAGAACTTACACCACATTTTATAGAAAAAAAAATATTTGAAAATAAGAGACATATCCTTATTTTGATAACATTTACTTCTCATTCTTCAATTATCATTCACTGATGAGGCATTAATTTTGGTCTACATAATTGGCTTTCCTGCTCATCTCTGAAATGCAATGAATTTGGAATGTTTATCTGTGCAGTTTTTTCCCTCTAAAGCAGAAGAGTTTTTAAATGAATTAGAACACAAGAAGTATTTAAAATAAAATAATTTTGAACTTTTTGAGCCAAGAAATTATTTAATTATTGATAAAAACAAGACAGTTTTATTCAAATTTTACACATATGTATTATAAAGCAAAACTAGGCATTATGTTAACTTTCTGAACAGTTACATTTAAGCATTGAGACTACTCTCTTGTTCATTTCTCTAATTTAGAGAGTTTCTTAGCCACTCTTAGTTCCTTAGCCTATCCAAAATATGCCACTGTGATATTTTTCAAAGATATTTTGACATCATTTATTATTTTAATAAAATTATTCAAAGATTCTTAGTTCAGGAATTATTATTTTTAAAAGATAATGCTCTATGGAATGAGTTGTTTCAACTCATGATTCTTATCAAAGTTTGCCAAGAAAAAGGCAGATATTGCAATATTAAAGATTTTCTCAATTATCATATAAAAATGGAGAAATGAGAAAATATTTATAGACAGTTTGAAATATTCTTGGTATTTCATATTAACTCCATCACAAAACTTTTGTAGCTAAGGTAACAAAAACATGTATTTAAGAAATATTTAAAAATATAGGCACACACAGTTTTAACTTTTAGAAAAGGACAGATTCTCTGAACAAAATTATGCATTATGTTCTTCTCATGAAATCAGATTCTCAAGTAAATTAATGCCTAAAATATTTAATTTTTCATACATGCTGTCATTATCAAACCAAACAACTGTCCAATTTTTTGACTATAAGCTGAATTAAATACACACATTATGCCCTTCAAATCAATTAATTTTATCAATTGTTGAAGTCTTTAACTGAATTATGACAGCATTTACACTGTTATGTTTTATCTATATACACTTTTTGTCATCACAGTTCATAAAAATTAATCCCATGAAGAAAATTCAAAATAGTAACCACCCTTAAAATGAGCAGGTTTTCTATTTAAATCATCTCATATGATGACATAAAATTGGCATATTTAACTATTTGGGAAGATTCTTCTGCTAATGATTCAATATTTTAATAAATTTGCTTCATTTTCTTGTGTACTAATAGGAAAACTTGAAATGTAAAATAAGAGAAATTAATTTAAAAGAGCAGTCATTTGTTGTAAATGAAATGTCACACTTCACAGAAAGGTTCATAAATGAATCTTCTGTAGCTGTACAGTGAAATGATTCTGTTTCTGCATGGTCTCCTTTAAACAGTGTAACAGTTATTTATTGCTGCATAACAAATTGCTCTCAAATCTAAGTAGAACAATTGAGCTATGCAGAGTTAGAAATCCAGCAGCAGCTTTACTGGTGGTTTGGGTTCAGATTCTCCCACAAGATTATAATCCAACTGTGGACTGAGGCTGTAGTAATATAAGGATTCACCTAAGGCTGCAGAATTTTCTTCCAACTCTTCCACAGTAGCTGGCATAATTAATGCCCTGTGTAGGTATTGGGTAGAGGTATCCAGCTTCCTCTGTGTGGGTTTCTCACTAAGCTATTATTTCACAGATCAATGGGAGAAAGAAAGAGAGAGAAAAAGTTGCTCCAGATGAAAACCACAGTCTTCTCCATTCTAATGACGAATGTAACATGTTCTACCATTTGTCACACTGAACAATGCTTGTATGAAACAAACTATATGAGGATGGGAAAAGCAAGAGAGAAAGATCACTGGGAGCCTTCAGTAGGTGGATTCCTACCAACACTTGTAAACTTTAGAAGTAAATCAAAGTGTGAATACTCATGATTTCAAGTAGTAATAAATATGAAACCTGAGACTGACTGACATTTGAACAAAATATGTATTCACCATCAAATTTCCACAGAAGAAATACAGTGCTTCTTTTTCTCAAATATTCATTTATGTTTTCTTGAAGACATTCTTATGAATAATGTTTCTTTAAAAATAAAATATTAACACAGTGAAGAAAATAGCTATAGAGAGATGAATGCCAGGTAGGAAATGACAAAGCACACACACGGACACACACTAAACTTGAGAAATAGTATTCAAACTAATCAATCTGAACAGCTGTCTGTGCTTTTCAATGGATCTCAGAGAAACTAAACTTATAATTTATGAATTTCTTTATATTTCTGGAAATTTCCATTTAATATTTTTAGATCACAGTTCACCAAGAGACAGCTGAGCTGCTGATAAGAGGGAACTGCAATAATAATTTTGTAGATTTAAATATCTGTTAAAGTGAGAAATCTCTTTAGGGCATTTGATTTTCCCTTATCATTAATGGAGACCTTGTGAGAAAATTCATGTTATGTTTTAAATATCAAGTGTCATACTGGCCTTCATATACCTAGGGCTTAATCCTCAATGCAATAATGCTCAAAATTGGGGCTTAGAGATGTGATTGAATCATGAAGACACTAACCTCAACAATGGTTTAACTCACTGATGGATTCATTCACTGAATGGTCTGTTAGAACATTGGTTTCCTTAAACCAAGTGGTTCACTAGCGGCATGGCTTTGAAGGGTGTAAGCAGTCTCCACCCTTTCCTCTCTCTTTGGCTATTCCCTTGCTCTCTGCTTCCACTTGCCCTGAATCAACAAGCTTTTTTCCCCCACACTCTTCTGTCACAATGTTTCTGCCTTGGTGGTAGCTGACCATAGCCTAAAACCAAGAGCCCAACTGGAAGAAACCTTTTCTCCTTTGAATTACATATGTCAGATACCTGGTTTCAAGGACTGAAAGCTGACTAATATATTGGAAATCTGTCCATATTTATGGAAATAATGATAACAATAATCTATACTGGAATGCTGATACTTTATTTGAAATATAGTTGTATTAGCCAGCTTTCTGTCACTGTGAAAAAAATACATGACATAAATACCTTGAAAGAAGAAGGAAAGACATTTCTGCTCTGTTTCAAATGTTTCAGTGATAGTCTGAAATCCTGGCTTAACCCTGTAACCTTCCACTTGTGACAAGGCAGAACATTCAGGAGGAGAAGGCATGGTGAGCAAAGGCACTTCCTCATGGAGACCAGGTAGCAAAGACAGAAGAAGAGAAAGACTCAATCTACCCTTCATGAGTATGTCCCCAATATCCTAACTTCTACCCATGATGAGCCAACTCCTAAAGATTACACTTAATAGCACCAGAGGCTGGCCAACAAGCCTTTAGTGCAGGACCTTTGAGGAATGTTTCAGATCCAAATTAGAATGGTAGTATATTTAATACTTTATGTAAATGTATATATATCAAAAATATAGAAAGACACTAAACTGAGTGACATTCTAAACCAATGGAAATAACTCAAGTTATTTAGAGAAAGGTGGCATATAATCACTGATCTTAATAATAACTTTATATTTAGGCTCAGGAAATGGTGATGAAGAAGATAGATTAATATACACTTCTTAGTGATACAGTTTCCAAACATTTCATAGTAGTAGTGAAAATTTGTCACTGGTATTTTCTCAGTAAATGCATCATCACAACTGGAAAATTAGGAGAAGGAAGGCAGAGAATTTGGGCTTTCCAAGTCCTATGTTTAATAACAATTAATTCTAAAAATGCAAGATAATTAAGCCTATTAGACTGTGTGTGCTTTAGCAATAGAGATATTTTCATACCATGAGAGGATCCTGGTTACAGGAGTGTAAATAATAGATAAGTAGACAGATGGTAAAACAATTTGAACAAACATCAGATAATAAATGTCTATTTTTGGCAGAAGTTAAGGGCATACCTATTTCTTTTTTTTTTTTTTACCAATAAAAGAATTTAATTTAAAAAAATTGATAAATGGGATTCCATCAAAATTTAGAACTTTAAATGACATCATTAAAATGAAAAGTAGTCCTTAAACAGACCATATTTACAACGCATATAACCTATGAGCAGAATATATAAAGAATTCTTAGAGCTCATTAATAGACAACCCAATTAAAATGTAGATGTAAGAAGATGATAAATAGCCAGTATAGCACAAGGAATGGTGTGCAACTCTAGAATGAGAAAAATACTAATCAATAATAAGATTGAATTATACACTCATTAGGGAGATGAAGTTAAAAGTTTTAAAAGCTTTGTCATGACTTTTTCTTTTTATTGGATTCTTCCCCTTTGCATTTAATTTGTCACGCCCAATGGATTCATTCTCCTGGGTTTCCTGGGGTTATGATCCTCATTGTCTTTTCCTAGGGCATTGTCTAAAATTTTTGGGAGTGCCAGTTTGATATTCATGAAGTTCCTGAGGTGTTCTTTGTCATGAAAGTATCTTATTTTTCCATCAATTTTGAAAGATAGTTTTTCAGGGTACATCAATCTGGGTTGGAGGCTGTTTTCCTTTAGGGCTTGAAGTACATCAGTCCAAGCTCTTCTTGCCTTGAGGGTTTGTGTTGAGAAGTCTGCTGTGATTCTGATGGGATTTCCTTTGTATGTGATTTGTTTCTTTTCTCTCACTGCTTGTAGAATTTTATTCTTCTGTTGGATTTCTGGAATCCTAACTATTATATACCTATGTGTAGATTTTTTTTGATCAAGGCTAGCTGGAGTCCTACATGCCTCACTTATCTGTATGTCAAGTTCTTTTCTCCTCTTTGGGAAGTTTTCTGCCGTCACTTCTGTGGACAGTTTTTTATGTCATCTTCACTCTCTCCTCTTTCTTCATTGACTCCAATCAGTCTTATGTTATTCTTCTTTGCATCGTCTAGCAGCTGCTGGATTGATTTCTCATGTTCCCTTACAATTTTAAAGCAATTTTTCTTTTCCTGGTCACTAATTGCAATTTGTTCTTCTATATGTGAAATTCTATCCTCACATTGGTTCATTCTGCTGTGCAGACTTTCGATGGAGTTTTTAATCTCCTGGAAATCTGTTTGTATCTGTTTTATGGATACCATTTGTTTCCTATGTTGGGATTCCATCATGTTCCTCAGATCCTCTATTTTTTTTTATCTCTGTCCTCTCTAGATTTATTAATCATGTCTTGCTAAATGAGCAAAATCTTTGCTGTTATCTGAGTAATTATTTCTGATTTCATTTTTCCCAGATCCTCTTTTGTTGCCAGTTCAGAGAGTCCAGCCAGTTGAGTATCAGATTGTTCTATCTCATTTCCCTTTGAGGTTGCTGTAGGTGTTCCAGAAGTCTGTTTTTGAGACTTGTTTACATGTCTTCTCATTTCCACGGGAGGGCGTGCTTCTGGTGCCCACATGGCTCACTTTCTCTGCCCTAGGAGCTTGGGATGGCAGCAGGGGTGCTTCCTTCCAGGTTCTGGGACCAGCTCACCTTCTCTGCTCTAGGAGCCTGGGATGGAGGCAGGGGCTTCCTTCTGGGTTCTGGGACCAGCTGAGCTCCTCTGCCCTAGGAGCCTGGGATGGAGGCAGGGAGCTTCCTTCCAGGTGCTGAGACCAACTGGCTGAGCTTCTCTGCCCTAGGAGCCTGGGATGGTGGCAGGGGAGCTTCCTTCTGGGTGCTGGGACCTATTTCTAACATGTTAAGAAGAATGCCTAATAAGTTTGTCATCATCTTGAGTCCCTTCCAAAAGCATCTTTGTGCTTCTCTAGAAGGGAATTAAGAGGAAGCACATGGATCCCCCATGGAACTTGTCTCCATTCAAGAGATCTTACAACCTCTCCTGGGGTTACAGTTTATTCACTCAAGAGATTACTGTATTTTCTTCATGTTACAACTCATGAGTTTTAAAAGTTATCTTTAAAAATAATTAAAATTCTCAGCAATTTTGATCATGGAGAAAAGTTGTATACCTATCATTCTGATTTAAAAAATGCAAAAATTTTGCTCTTTGCAGATAGCTAACCTAATTAGATATCTTGTAGGCAGTTAGACAGGGCCAGTCCAGGAGGAGCCAACATGGAGGACAGTCAAGAAGCCAACATGGAAGACAATCAAGACACATTCACTGAAGGTCAGCATTGTAAATGGAGAGAAACTACACACCCTTGTGCTTCCCCTGGGGATAAATAGCAGTGATTGATATTCTAAATAGGTATCAATCACCTGGATGGCGGGTCAGGGTCTTAACCCAGCCTCTCCAGGAAATATCCCTGACCCCACTCTTACTGAAAATCCTTGTATGCTTGCTATGTGACTTGCTCCCCTCTTTGACCCCCACTTAATCAATATTACCTGAGTGACTGTACTTGTAATCTTATTGGTTGGTTATGGTTTTGTCTCACCTCATGCCCACCTTGTAAATTTCCATTGGGTCTTATAGTTTGCCCCATTTTGCACCTGCCTCACCACATGGGTTTGATTATAAAACATCTTTGAAAGGTGAGGTGGGTGGGCAACCCATTTCTGGTCCCCCTTCTGTCTCTCTTAGACAGAAGCTTTCTCTCAATAAATTTTTCCTACTCTTAAAAAAAAATTTTGCTCTTCTTCCCTCTACATTTTCAAGTGAAATGATCAATGGTTGTTCTTTTCTGTATTACTAGATATTAAAATTTGCTCTGTATATATTGTACTGCTACATTTTAACTTGCTATTCCTAGAATATTATTTTTCTACAAATTTATTTAGTACAGTGTTGTATTAGTTTGGATTTCCCTGATATTAGAAAACAAATGAGTGAACTGTCACAGCAAGAAGGATCTGCAGGGTTTTCATTTCTATGTCCTGCATACTCATCACATATATAAACATCACATTTATATATTTTTATTAAGTTAGTTATATTTTTGTGTATATGTAGGGATTCTTTATACATGTCCCATAGTAATTCTTTTTACTTTTCTATATTTTAAATATCTTTTGTGACTCTATGGCAAATTTGATAATGTTTGGTGTACTGTTTATTGTTATAAAGAACTCAGAGGTTTAACATGGTTCAATATAGCAGTCCCTTCTTATAGTCTTTGTGTTCTGCATTTTTGTTGTTAGTGCTTTGTGGGATCAAAGCTAGAGACACTCTACCAGTTACCTGTATGTGTGTGTATATATATATAAAATACAATATATATACAATATAATATAATACAATATAAAATACATATATATAATATAATATAATATATAATATATAATATAATATATAATATAATTTATATATATTTTTTTACTTTGTATTTTGTGACAGTGTCTTGCTAAGTTTCTAAAGTGGGATTTAAAGTTGTGAACCTTTATGTGTTTTATATGAAAATTTCCCTTCTACTTGAGGTCATAAAAATATTCTATGTTTCCTTCTAGGAAGTTTAAATTTTTGCTTTTCAGATTTACATTTTTAATTTGATATTTACTTTTATGACATGAGAAAAATTGGATATTTTGCCCTATTGAAAAAAAATTTCCCATTTGATATTTAATGAGTTCTTGTGGATCAGTATTTTCTTTTTTTTTGTTTGTTTTTGTTTTTGTTTTTGTTTTTGTTTTTGTTTTACTTAAATTCTTTTGTTGGTACATTTTAGGTATACAACACATTTACATTTCTCACTGGGAACTTGTACCTTTACATGATGCATCTTGGTTCTTATTTTTTCCCCATTCCTAGCCCTCCCTTCACCCCCTCCACATTTCCCTATTTACAAATACTTTATTTCCAATTTTTCCATTTCTCAGCATTCTTCCTTTCCCTTCTTTCCTTTCCCCTGCCCTTCCCACTACCCCTACCACTTTGGACCTTTTCTTCCTATTTTGCATTATCATTTATTCATTCTAATCATTGGTACATTTTAGGTATACAATATAATGACATTCATCATTGGAAATTTGCACCTTTCCATAGTCTCTCTTGGTTCTTATTTTTCACCCTTGCCCAGCCCTCCCTTCAACCCTTCCATCTCTCCCTATTTACAAAGATTTTGTTCCTATTTTTCCATTTTCTCATATTAATTCCATTCCCTTCTTTCCTTTCCCCTACCCCTCCCACTTCCTTCCCCTTTTCCCCTCTTCTTCCTATTTCACATTACCTATTATACGTTTTAGTCCTTATTTACACTTTCAATTTCTCACACCAGAGAAACTATTTGATATTTATACAGGTGTGTCCCATTTATTTCACTTAAGAGTATCGCCTCAATGTGCATCCACTTAGCTATAAATGTCTCTAATTTCTCATTTTTTATGGCTGAGTAGTACTTCATTTTATTTAAAAAAACACATTTTCTTTATCCAATCTCCAGTTGATGGACATTTGGACTGCTTCCAAGGTTTAGCTATCACAAACTGTGCTGCTATGCACATGGGTGCACATATATCACTGTGGTATGATTCTGTTAATTCTTTGGGGAAATTTCCCCATCAGGGGAATAGCAGTTATCTGTTTCACCAAATAGATACACTGGTAGATAAATAATATAAATTTAATTGAAATGTCTCATGGAATTATTGGATCTATAAAAATGAAATCTAACTTTTTGTGATTCTTTTTATATTTTCTCTTGTTTTTGGACACACATGTATGGTAATGATTTATATCCTCTCTCATCCATTCTATCAATAACTATGACTTCATAAGCCTGAAAGATAATAAAGAAATCCTCACAAAAATTTAAAATATAACACAATATCTGTTATTCTGGTCCTCACCAGTCTCCTGTATTCCTGCCTGCTCTGTCTGCCAATGCCTGTGTGTTTTTGGCAAAATCTTAGGATGACTCACATGCTTTTACATTCGTTCAATTTGTTCTTTCTAGGAAAAGGTTCTGTTTTTTCTGGGGGCTTTCATTCTTACCACCTTGCTTCTCTCTTTGATGATTTGAGATTCTCCATGTGGCAACTCATTCCTCTCTATCACCATGACTGGCTTGTTGATGCTTCATTGTTTTCTATACACCTGTCACTTCTCTTGGTTTCTCATAATCATGTTTCTCTTCCTACTCTGGCTGCTTTGAAGTAAAAATTGTCTTACAATGGCCTACTACTTAAGTCTTTCCTCGAACATATATTTTCACGTCTTCAAAGACAACCTTCAGCTTCTCCTTTTCCAATCTCCCAACCTTATTTCTATTACCAGGTATCAAAACAAAAATTAAATTAATGCCTGTGATAATACAAATTAGGTCTCGTGATAATTAACTGTGATGTCAACTTGAATGGATTAAGAAACCCCTAGCAGATAAGTGGAGCACAGTTCTGGATTTGTTTGTGGATAGTTAATACGCAGACTACAAACTGAGGAAGGAGAATCCACCTTGGATTTGGGTAGCACACACGATGGGCTTGTAGCCTGGATGGAATAAGAAGGGAAAGGGATGAGAAGGGAAAGAAGAACTAAGTCTTTCCTTTTTTTTCCCTGAGGAGCTCTGGTTTTTGCCATCCCCTTTCGGACATTCCATTTTAGTTCCCTTAGCTTTCCAACACAGAACCTTTGGCTTTCTGACATGGCATTGCCCTGGATTCCCCAGTGAGCTCAAACCCATCAACTTTTAACTGGATCCTCTGGCTCTGCAGTGTTCAGATAGCTGTGTTGCATTTTTCCACCCCAGACTCTGCAGGCAAGCATTGTAAGCCTGCATTGTAAATATTTTACATGTCATATTAAATCTGTACATCTAGTGAACCCTAACTGAGACTGTTCTGTTCAGTGGTAACAAGGTATCATACAGATTTAATTTTATGATAGACTTCATGAAATGTATGATTTCACAAAATACATTTAGTGACAGTATGACGAAGCATTGTATCTTAGAGAAACTCAAAGTGTGGGAACTCTAAGATTGGCTGTTAACACAAAAACAGAGCTCATGGTGATTTATTTTAGTTATTGCTGGAAAAAACAATAAATCTGAAAGGAGAACAGGAGGTAATTGAGTAGTTTCTGGAGTGGCTGCAAGGAGGAAGTTAGAGAAGGGAGAGATCAAGCTGTTGATCTTTCTGCAGGTTTCCAGTATGAATCCGATTGCATTCACAAAGGGACTCAAGGATGGGGAAAGCTTTAGTTTGGAAAAATTACACCTTTAATTATTTTTTAAATACATTGGAATTTTTTATTGTGTTCTCCATAAAGCTTCCTGAAAGAGACAATCACCAGGTGGTAAACAAGTGGTAAACCTGCAATTAAGTAAGAAAATTACTGATTGGATATATGAACTTTTGTGTCATCCTCAGTAGATAGAAGAAAATACTGGAAAGTTACTTAAAATCTTAATTTGGCTAGTGACCTTATAGGTCCTTGAACCTAAGAAATGGTCATAGCAGAGGCCTCCATTTCTGTGCTAATGTTCTATCACGTTCAGTGCTCAGAGCACTTTTAAAATGCTAACTCCACGCTAAAACTCCTAGCTCATTGCTTTGCATTTGTTCTTTAGTTTATTGTATTATCAAAATCACTGTGGCAGATATTGCCAATAATATCCTTATTGTCAAAAACAATTCATAAATTGTAGTCCTCATCATACTGGGCACATGAGCTGGTTCCCTAATGCTTGTTTAGAGCTTGGATTCTATTACTTGGCTTCCATTATATCCTATTTTCCTTCCAAGTCTTTGATTCTTCCTTTCTGAATTTGTCTCTGAAGTTCTTAAATGTAGGCCTTCCCATGGTTTTTTCATTGATCCATTTTTGTTTTACTCTAAATCTGCTCCTTGGGAGAGTATTCTCTCTCTCTCTTTCTCTCTCTCTCTCCATATATATATATGATGGATTGAACACTGCTAGTTCTCTTGAATCCTGGCTTTTTAATGAATGCTGTGCTTTACCCACCCACCCACCCCCACCAGGTAGACGCCAAAAACACTTCAGAGTCAACATATCCAAGCTCAACCTTTTTTCACCTGAACTCACCAGGGTGGCTGCTCTCACTCACACTGAGGAAAGATTAACTACTGTTGTCATTGCTGTTGTTACAATTGTTAGCAGCAGCATCAGATGATATCATGATACTTGGATATTTAATATGTACATCCCTTTTAACACTAGCAATGTCCAACAACCTCTGTAATAGTAAGCTAAATTTGTACATTCGTTTCTAATTTTAATCATACCTCATTTTGTTTTCCATGGTTGCTATCATCATTGATATTAGCATCATTATCATTATTACTTTAGTTTCCTAAGCTCAACTAAAACTGTTTTGAGGGAAGGATCATAAATAACTTGCTATTATATCTGCAGCTTCTTTACACCACCAGAGTTCATAAATGTTATAAAATGTATCAAGGGAAGAAATCATTGTAACTTTAGCCTGTATTTTTCTTTCATTTGTGTTTCACCCTCATCATTCACTTACTTGGTTAATTTCTACTTTCCCATCCTTTCAAATAACACTATCACTGACTACTCCCAATTTTTTATTTCTAGTCTAGATCAATCCCTTGAAAATCAGTCATGACATTTCTTTTCTACAAGAAAAATGACCCTCAGCTCTTCAATTTCTTTCTTACCAGATGTCAAGTTTGCAAGCAGACTATTGGCCTTCCTGTAGAACATATTAAGACTCTGACCAGGACTTCACACTTCTTCCCCTACAAGCAATCTGCTCCAACTTCCACCCCCTGCACCACTGTAAATGTTTCTGTCTCCTCCTGGCTTGGATTCATACCTATTTCCTACCCCTAGGCCTCTACTGTCTGTCCTCAAGCAATATCCGAGGCTGTCTCTTAGAAACCCAGTTCAGATTGTGTTACTCTCAGTTCAGGTTTAATAGATTTCCTTCATAGTAAAACCCATAAAATGACCCATAGAACACATATGAGTGCCTCCTTCATTTTCTCTTTAGCTCACGGTTTTATAACTATGGGTGTTTGACTCTTGCCTTTAGATGTGGTTGCTTTCCTCCTTTTACATTAGGTAAAGGATAACTTCAAGGACTTTCCACTTACAGCTCTCTATATCCTGGATGCCTCTGCCCAGGGAATCCTCAAAGACTGTTTCACACCTACTCCATAGTTGAGCCTTTAAAATCTGATTTAAAATTACAGATCAATGTTTGTGTTATATTCTAATGCATGTGTTCTCCTAAAGCCCATAGACCCCAGTAGGAAAATATTTGGGGTTAAGGTCTTTTTGTGGTGATTGGTGCCCATTTCACTGCCCAAGAGAGGTTCCTTTGTCCTTTTTGTCATGTGACAACATAGTGAGTAGAGGCAGTTGATGAACTGGGAAACATGCCCTTGTCAGATACAAAACAGACTGGTGTCTTGTCACAGACTTTCCAAACCCCAGCATTGTGAACAAAAACTTTTGTTATTTATAAACCATTCTACCTATGGTATTCTGCTTTTATAACCTGAACTGACTGTAGTAGCTTTCTTTCTCATACTGGTTTCTGTTCTGTTTTATTTTCTTCCAATGTGCTTGGAGAACTCACTAAAATTTTTTATTATTCATTTTGTCCTGCTTCATCTTCCATACCCCCAAACATATGTACCACCATTAGAATATGAGTTCAATCAAGACGATTCTTGTCTGTTTTTTCACTGTTAGATTCCCCAGTACCCAGCACAGACAGGCAGTTTTAAACAATGTTGTAGCTCCAGGCTGAGTCTGAAGGCCTGAGAACCAGTAGAGTTAATGGTATCAATTCCAGTCTTTGCTGGAAGGGAGAAAGCCAATCAGTTTAAGTCTGAAGACAAGACTCACCAATGGTCCAAATCCAGGCAGTCAGATGGAAGGAGCTCCTGCTGCGTCAGGATTTTTGTTTGATTTAGACCTTGAACTGATTGCACAAGGCCTACTCATATGAGCGATAGAGACAGTGTATGAGTCTTAGTTTCTTCAGTCTCTCCTACTTTCTCAGTCATTAAAAATTTACATTATATATTCTCCCCAAACTTCAATGATTTTGGATTCAAAGAGTTGTGTCCAGTTTTTGGTGTCAATAAGCAGTGCAAACTATGTCACTTACAGTTGAATGAGGGAAACAGAAATCAGTAAGATAGAATAGTACCCTTATCTGCAATTTCCTTTTCTCTAGTTTCAGGTAACCTGGGCTAACCAGAAGGAGTTATTACTTTCTTGTCATTAGTTATTGATGTTAATCTCTTGATATGCCTAATTCATGTGTTAAACTTAATCACTGGTGTGTATTCATAGTAAAGCAGCACATTTAGGATTCAATAATTCTTGCAGTTTCAGGCATCTGCTGGCAAAATCTCCTACCCACAATGAGGGAAGAAGTGCTTACTACAGGATGTACAATGATAAGAATCACTACAGCAGTAAGAAAAATTCACTGTCTTACAACTGGACTGATAAAGGACTAAAGACCATTTTCAAAGGGCTGGCTAATTCAGCTGGGGTTTGGGTTTGAACTGACTTTTCCATAGGCATATTATGAAGTATGTGAAATAATTCCAATGACTGGGATAGGTAGTTATTCAGCAGGACAGAAAGCTGTTTCCATTTGAAACAGAGTTAAAAGACAAAGCCAGAGGCAATGAGGAAAGGAAAGATGAGCTAGACAAGAAGAAATGAGCTCAAACCATCTAAAGAGCTTCAGAAAAATAATTATGACACTCCACACTATTGCTAACAATAAATCAATACAGCTTTATTTGATCTCATATGATTTGGACCAGATTTGTAAAGTGAACATTATGAATATTGTGGAGTACTTTCAGAATTTAGATAACATTTCAAAATACTGCAAAGTAGCGTACTCACATCACCTGTTTTTTCGTGTGTGTGTGTGTGTGTGTGTGTGTGTGTGTGCATGTGTGTGTTTGTTTTTGTTTTGTTTTGTTTGTACCTGGGATCCATCTGGGGTCCTTGCGCTTGAGAGGCAGGTGGAGGAACCACTGAGCTAGATTCCCGGCTGACATCAGCTGTTTTTAACAACACTAATTTTGTATAATATAAACCCATATTTTTTGAAGCAAAAAATTTCCATTTGTGTGTATATTTAAATAGAAATTGAATTATTATTCACTTGGAATGTCTGGGATATGGAAGGGGGCTTAAGGGTAGGAGTTTAAGGCACTGGGAACATTTTCTGTGTTTAGACTCTTTAATTGTCTTTAGAGATGCTCTGAGGAGAATCTCATGAGAGAAATTAGCAGAAAATTTGGGACAGATTTAGATTCTTGAGGACTGGAATTGTGGTAAGAAAGAGACAGCAATCTGAATTGATATCTCTAGGAGAATTTTCCCAGAAGATTTTTGCCTATTTGAAATCATCAGAGTTGAAATGCCAAGGAGAAAATTTTAAATTAAAGATAAAAACGTTATAGTACCAAGATTTTGAGACACCTTGCTTAGTGTGCAGGATCTGTCAAAGTTAGTGGTCCCTGTGAATAATACCCCCAGGTTTGCAGCTAAAAATCTGTAAGGAGGGAAATTCAGAGTAGATTACTAATGATATGATTAATAGTAACAGTAATATTACTAAATCTGTACACAAAAGCCACATTCAGTTCTGCTTCTGATTGAATTAAGGTGATCAGACCCTATTACTCGCAAAGGACACGGTGAAAACTCTCTGAAGAAAACAATATCATCTTTAGTGTCTACAGATTTTCTAAAAAAAGTCTATCACTGAAAAATAGAAACACCAAGTATGAAAAAAATAAAAGACTCCTTCATAAACCAGGTTTAAAAAGACAAGAGAATCAGTTGATTTAGATATTAATTACAACTCAAAAAGTTATATTAAATATTTTCAAATGATAATACTGATGGCAGATTAGAATCAGGAAATAATTTAATGAGCTGAAGATGGGACAACAGAAAATATCTAGACAAAGGCAAAGGATGGAAATGTTGCTGATCAGCCTAGGGTTCTTTTGCTTGATTTGGATGGAAATCATGAATTGGCAATGTGCAACACTTCTAGCAGTCCGGATATCACCAGATAAACCAGGTAGTGCTGGATCCCAAGAGTTGACACAGCCAGCTGCTGGTCACTTCTGCTTCCAGCTGTCACTGATGATACCAACTTGTTCCAGACCTATAGGTTGACTCTGCCAGATATAGCTCTCTGCCACTGCTGGCCACCGCCTTCCAGTGCCAGCTGGTGAAGATCACCATAGGTCAACTCTACTCTAAAGGATGTTGATCTCTGCCTCTGCTGACCACCACCTTCTGTGGCCAGCTTGTGCTGGACTTTCTAGGTTGCCTCTAGTGAGAGCTGGTCTCTCCTATGGGGCTTCATTGACTGCTGGTTTCTGAGCTCTTCAGTGTTAATAGCTCAAGTGCTTATTCCTCTTTCATTGGAAATGACCTCTCCACCCACACTAATCACAAGAGACATCCCAAGTAGATTTATAGAAGCAAAAAAATCCTGAATGGCCAATAAAATATTGAGAAAAATAGAATAAAGTAAGAGGACTCATACTGCCTGGCTTAAAGACTTACGCTATAGCTACAAAAGTTGAAATGCTGTGGTTAGCAAAAGAATAGACAGATATATCAGTGGAAAAGCATAGTGAGCTCAGAAAACAAATAATTTTTGACAAAGTAGGAAAGGTAATACAAGAGAGCACAGTTTCCTCAACTAATGATTCTGTAACAACTGCCCCCCAAAAGAACCTAGATAGAGACCTCATATCTTTCCTAAAAGTAACTGAAGATGAGTCATATGCTTAAATGTGAATCTATTGTATCATATATGATAGGAGAATATCTAGATGATCTTAAATATGGTGATGGCATTTTAGATAAAACATCAGAACCACAGTTCATGAAAAAATTGATAAAGTGCTGCTGGACCTCATTAAAGTTAAATACTGTGCCTCTTGAGAAACATTTTCATGGCAACGAAAATGAAATGAGGATTAAAGATCTATCCTGGGGAAAATATTTCAAAAAAACACATGTGACAATCAACTGTGATCCAAAATATACAAAGAATGTTTAAAAGTCAACAATAAGAAAACAGACTGAATAAAAGGTAGGCAAAGACTTGAGCTCACACTTCACCAAGAAAAAATTTAAATGGCAAAAAAGAATATAAAAAGATAGTCAAAATTGCACATCAATGAAGAATTGGAAATTTGAATCATTTGAAGAAAAATGGATGAATGCTGACACTATGATGATAAGTGAAATAAAACAGACACAGGTTAACTATCAATAGATTTTTATATGAGAAACCCAAAATAGAAATAATTTTAAGAGCAAAAATAATGCAGAGATAGTAAGAAACAGGAAGGAATTTTTTTTAGATATAATAGTAGATCTGGGGAAGGGGAGAGAAGGGGAGGTGGAGAGGGAAATGGATCCAAAATGATCAAGATACTAATAAAACAATTTTAAGGAATACTAATGTACATCAATGTTCATGACTCCAAATAATGACGATGATAAACGCTGTGGAGGATGTAAAAGAAGAACTCTCATTCCTTCCTGGTGATAACATCAAATCTTGCAGCCCCTTTGAAGACAGTTTAGCAGTTCTTACAAACTAAATGTACTCTTGTGGTGTAAAAACTGTACAAGACATGCACATGAATGTTCATACCAGCTTCAATAATAATTGACCAAACTTGGAAGCAATCAAGATGATCTTCAGTAGGTTAGTGGATAAATAGACCAGTAGAACCAGGCAATGGAACATGAGACAATAAAAGGAAATGAGCTATAAAGTCATAAAGAGTTATGGAGGAAACAAAGGCACACTACTAAGTGAAGAAGTGAATCTGAAATGGCTACATATTTGAAGAATTCTATAATATGACATTCTGGAAAAAGGTAAAACTCTGGAGTCATTAGAAAGATCAGGGTTCTGAGGGGTTAAAGGGAAAGAGGAACGATTAGGTGTACTACAGAGAATTTCTTGAGCAGGAAAACTGTTCTGTGTTACATTATAATGGTGGACATAGAAAATTGTTCATTTGTTAAAACCCAGAGAAAATTCAACACTAAAACTAAGCCTAATGTAAACCATAAAATGTGTGAATTACGTTGAATCAATGTACTCTCATTGACTGCAATAAATGCATCACTGTATTGCAGGATGTTGACAGTAGGGGAAGTTGTGTATGTGTGGAGTCAGAGGGTATACAAAAGTGCTCTGTACTCTCTGAACAATATTGTTATGAATATAGACTGGCCTAGAATATATTGAAATAAGGAAGTGTATGTAGAATACATCATACTTAGTTCAAGAAACATAAAATTGGGTAAAATACCCCTTATGAACTGTTCAATGAATATGTAATTAGGACAATAATGATCAAGGAAAGATGATCAACTTTGTTAGTTATTGGAAAAATGTAAATTGAACTGCATACCGATATCACTACTTCATGTTCCCCAGAACAAAAATATTCAACAGACAATGCCAAGATTTTATAAACTATAAGTCAGCTGCAACTGTGTTATATTACTGGTGCAAATAAAACTTTGTAATACTGGTTTGGAAAATCATTTAGCACTATTTGTTAAAGGTGAAAATGTGCAGGTCCAGATCCATGCCAATTCTACATGTATACTGATACTTATGTGCTCAAATCACTGTTGTAACCACTAAACTGTCCACCGATGGAAGAGACAAATCAATCTTGGTACATTCTTAGAATGAATTCTCTACAGGAACGAAATAAAGAAATGATGACTAGACATATGAAAAATGTCATAAAAGGATGTTTGCACCTAAGAAAAGTCACAGAAGTATACCTGTTATCAAGTTAAAAGCTGAAGCTAATCCATAATGTTAAAAGTAAAGATTATATTTTAACTTGAAGATAGGTAACATGCAAGGGACACATAAGAGTGATTATTTTGTGTTGTGATGTTCTTTCTTTTTTAATTAATTAATTGTATTAATACATTTTAGATATCCATGACATCATTCATCATATGGAATTTGTACCTGTACATGATATATCTTGATTTCTCCCTTTCCCACTTTCCCTCCCTTCCTTTCAACTCTTCTTCCCCTCCTTACTTACAAAACCTTTGTTCCATTTTTCCTTTTCCTCTCTTCTTTCCTTTTTTCTTCCTCCCTTCTCCCTTCTCCCTAGTTTCCCTTCCCATCTCACAATATCTATTATACATTTTGGTCTTTTTTACACTTTCAGTTTCTCACCTGATATTTGAACATGTGTGTCCAATTTATTTCACTTAAGAGTATGGTCTCAAGGTGCATCCATTTACCTGGAAATGTCTCAAGTTTACCCTTCTTTTTTTTTTTTTTTTTTTTTTTTTTTTTTGGTACCGGGGATTGAACTTGTGTCTTTGTGCTTGCAAGACAGACAGCAGAAGCACTGAGCTAAATTCCTGGCCCTCAAGTTTACCCTTCTTTATGGCAGAGGAGTACTCCACTGTATAAAAATATCACATCTTCTTCATCCATTCATCAGTTGATGGGCATTTGGGCTGTTTCTAAGTTTTGACTATTACAAACTGTGCTGCTATAAACATGGGTGTGCATATATCACTGTGGTGTGATGTTTTTAACTCTTTTGGGAAGATACTGATAAGGGAATAGTTGAGTCAAATGGAACCTCTACTTTTAGTTTTTTGGGAGAATCTCCACCCTGACTTCTACAGTGGTTGAACCAACTTCCAATCCCACCAACAGTGGAGAAGAGTTCTTTTAATCCTCTCTTTCTAGATCTCACTAGGGATGGTCACTTTAGGAAAAAGTCTTTAAAATGTACATTTGTAATTTGTATTTTTTCAATAGGTAATTTATATGCTATTAAAATAGAATGCTCATGAAGCATAGTTGTAAACATGGTGCAATTGTCATACTTAAGAAAAGATATACTCGGTAGAAAGATTCAGAGATATAGGCATTGACTAAAATTTTGACATTTCTATTGTTTATTTGTTACAGATATTGTTTTTTTGGATTAAATTCTTTTATTGGTACATTGTAGGTATACAACACAATTACATTTCTCATTGGGAATTGTACCTTTACATAATGCATCTTGGTTCTTATTTTTTCCCCATTCCTAGCCCTCCCTTCATGCCCTCCACCCTTCCCTATTTACAAAGACTTTGTTTCCAATTTTTCCATTTCTCATCATTTTTCCTTTCCCTTCTTTCCTTTCCCTTGCCCCTCCCACTACCCCTACCCCTTTGGACCTTTTCTTCCTATTTTGCATTATCGATTATTCATTCTAATCATTGGTGCATTTTAGGTATACAATATAATGACATTCATCATTGGAAATTTGCACCTTTCCATAGTCTCTCTTGGTTCTTATTTTTCACCCTTGCCCAGCCCTCCCTTCAACCCCTCCATTCTTCCCTATTTAGAAAGATTTTGTTCCTATTTTTCCATTTTCTCATATTAATCCCATTCCCTTCTATCCTTTCCCCTAGCCCTCCCACTTCCTTCCCCTTTGCCCCTTTTCTTCCTATTTCACATTACCTATTATACATTTAGTCCTTATTTACACTTTCAGTTTCTCACACCAGAGAAACTATTCGGTATTTACACATGTGTGTACTATTTATTTCACTTAAGAGTATAGCCTCAATGTGCATGCACTTCGGTATAAATGTCTCTAATTTCTCATTTTTTATGGCTGAGTAGTACTCCATTTTATTTTTTTAAAAACCCCACATTTTCTTGATCCAGTCTCCAGTTGATGGGCATTTGGGCTGTTTCCAAGTTTTAGCTATTACAAACTGCGCTGCTATGCACATGGGTGCACATATATCACTGTGGTATGATTCTTTTAATTCTTTGGGGAAGATCCCCAGCAGGGGAATAGCAGGGTCAAATGGGACTTCCAGTCCTAGTTCTTTGAGGTATCTTCATACTGCTTTCCACAGCGCTTGCACCAGTCTACATTCCCACCAGCAGTGGAGAAGGGTTCCTCTTTCCGCACCGCCCTGCGAGCATTTGTTATTGGTTGACTTCATGATAGCAGCCATTCTTTCTGGAGTGAAGTGGAATCTCAGTGTGGTTTTCAATTGCATCTCTCGAATGACCAGTGATTTTGAACATTTTTTCATGTATTTATTTGCTATTTCTACTTCTTTGTCTGAGAAATGTCTGTTCATTTCAGATGCTCATTTTTGGATTGGGTCTTTAAATTTGGGAGGTCTGATCTTTATAAGTTCCTCATAGATTTGAGATAGTAGACCTTTGTCTGAGGAAAAGCAGGTGAAGATTTTTTCCCACATTGTGGGTTGTCTCTTCACACTGCTGGTGGTTTCTCTTCCTGTGCAGAAGCCTTTTAATAAGAAGAGATCCCATTTGTTGATTGTTTGTGCTAGTTCACGGGCAACTGAGGTTTTGTTCATAAAATCTTTTCCTACACCGATGTCTTCAAAGGTTCTACCTAACCTCTGTTCCAACTAGTTCAGAGTTTCTATTTTAATATTTAGATCTTTAATCCATTTTGATTTTAGTTTAGTGCATAGCAAGAGATACAGGTTTAGTTTTAATCTTTGGCAAGTTGAAGCCCAATTTTTGCAGCACCATTTATTAAAGAGGCTACCTTTCCTCCAGTAAGGGTGTTTGGCTCCTTTGTCAAAGATGAGATGGCTGAGTGTGTCTGATGTTTCTTCTGCATCTTCTAATCTGTTCCACTGGTCCTCAAGTCTGTTTCCTTGCCAGTACCATGCAGTTTTTATCACAGTAGCTTTGTAGTAGAGTTTCAAGTTGGGGATTGTGATATCCCCTGCCATGCCTCTGTTATCTAGAATTGCTTTTGCTATTCTGGGTCTCTTCTTGTTCCAAATGAATTTTTGGATTGTTTTCTCAAGGTCCATGAAGTATGCTGCTGGGATCTCAATTGGAATTGCATTAAATATATATAGCAGTTTTAGAAGTATGGCCATTTTCACTTCATTAATCCTTTGTACCCAAGAGCAGGGTATATCTGTCCATTTTCTGATATCATCTTCAATCTATCTTTTCGGAGTGCCATAGTTTTCAGAGAAGAGGTCTTTGATTTCTTTCATTAGGTTGATTACTAGGTATTTCAGTTTTTTGGATGCTATTGTGAAAGGAATTATTTGCCCTATTTCTCTCTCAGTGAGTCTGTCCTTGGTGTAGAGGAAAGCTATTGATTTTTGTGTGTTTACCTTATATCCAGCTACTTGACTGAATTTGGTTATTAAGTCTAGAAGACTTTTGGTGGAGTTCTTGTGGTCTTCTATATAGAATATTATGTCATCTGCAAATAATGACAATTTGACTTTTTCATTACCTATCTTTATTCCTTTTATTTCTTTCTCTTGTCTAATTGCCGTGGCTAATGTTTCCAGAACTATATTGAACAAGAGTGGTGATAGTGGACATCCTTGTCTTGTTCCTGATTTCAATGTGAAGGATTTCAGTTTTTGACCATTTAGTATGATATTGGCTGTTGGTTTTTCATAGATGTCTTCTATCAGTTTGAGGTAGAGACCATCTATTCCAATTTTTTGCAGGGTTTTTATCATAAATGCATGTCAGATTTTGTCAAATGCTTTTTCTGTGTCTGTGGAGATAATCATATGGTTTTTGTCCTTGGCTCTATTGATATAGTGTATTATATTGATTGATTTTCATATATTGAACCATCCCTGCATCCCTGGGATGAATCTCACTTGATCAGGGTGTATGATCTTCTTGATGATCTTCTGCATTCTGTTTGCCGTTATCTCATTAAGGATTTTTGCATCTATGTTCATTAGTGAGATCGGCCTATAGTTCTCCTTTTCAGTGGGGTCTTTCTCTGCTTTGGGGATCAAGGTGATGTTTGCTTCCAGGAATGAATTTGGGAGTCTTGCTTCCCTTTCCATTTCATTGAAGAGTTTAAACAGTAGTGGCAGCAGTTCCTCTCTAAATGTCTTGTAGAATTCAGCAGTGAAGCCATCAGGGCCCGGGGTTTCTTAGTTGATAAGTTTTTAATTACATTTTCAATTTCATTGGTTAATATTGGGTTGTTCAGAATTTTTAGGTCTTCTTCATTCAACTTTGGTAATTCATGTGTATCTAGGAATCTGTCCATTTCTTCTGCGTTGTCCATCTTATTGGCATATAGGTTCTGGAAGTAGGTATTGATGATCCTCTGGATTTCTGCTGGGTGTGTTGTAATTTCACCCTTTTCATTCCTAATTGCATGGATTTGGGCCTTTTCTTTCCTTTTTCTGACAAGGTTGGCTAAAGGTTTGTCAATTTTGTTGATTCTTTCGAAGAACCAACTCTTGGCTTCATTGATTTTTTGTATTGTTCTCTTAGTCTCCATTGCATTGATTTCTCCTCTGATCTTTATAATTTTCTCCCTTGTATGAGCTTTGGGGTTGTCCTGCTCTTCTTTTTCTAGGAGCTTGAGGTTCAGCATCAGGTTGTTTAATTGGGCTCATTCTGTTTTCCTAATATGCATATTCACTGCTATGAATTTCCCTCGTAAGACTGTTTTCATTGTGTCCCATAGATTCTTATAGGTTGTATTGTCATTGTCTTTTAATTGAAGGAACTGATTTCTTCTTTAATTTCCTCTGGGGCCCATTGGTTATTCAGAAGTGTGTAGTTCAATTTCCATGTGTTTATGAAATTTTTCCAGTTTCTCTTGCTATGGATCTCCAGTTTCTTCACACTATGGTCTGATAATATACAGGGGATAACTTCAATTCCTTTGCACTTACTTAAACATGTTCTGTGTGTGAGTATGTGGTCTATTTTGGAGAATGGCCCATGTGCAGCTGAGAAGAATGTGTATTCTGATTTTGTGGGGTGGAAGACTCTGTAAACATCTGTTAAATTCATTTGTTCAAGAGTTCGATTGAGTTCTAGTATTTCATTACTTATTTTTAGCCTAGTTGATCTATCTATTTGTGACAGTGGGGTGTTGAGGTCCCCCACTACAATTGTATTAGTGCATATATGGCTTTTCATGGCCGTTAGCATTTGTTTTATATAGTTGGGTGCACTAATGTTTGGTGCATAGATATTTATGATTGTCATCTCTTCCTCTTGGATTCTTCCCTTTACAAGGATGTAGTGTCCTTCTTCGTCTCTCTTAATCAGTGTTGGTTTGAAATCTACTTGATCTTCCAAGAGGATAGCTACTCCTGATTTTTTTCGTGTTCCCATCGCATGGAGTATTGTTTTCCACCCTTTAACTTTCAGTTTATGAGTTTCCTTGTGATTTAAGTGTATTTCTTGTTTGCAGCATATTGTTGGACTTTGCTGATTGACCCAATCTGCCAGTCTATTTCTTTTGATTGGTGAATTGAGACCATTAACGTTGATGTTTATAACCGAAATGTATTGACTTGTCATTGCCATGACTTTTTCTTTTTGTTGGGTTCTCCCCCTTTACATTTAATTTCTTGTCATGCCAGATGGGTTCATTCTGCTTTGCTTCCTGGGGTTGTGATCCTCAATGTCTGTTCCTAGGATATTGTGTAAAATTCTTTGGAGTGCTGATTTGGTATTCACGAAGTTCCTAAGGTGCTCTTTGTCATGAAGGTATCTTATTTCTCCATCCATTTTGAAAGATAGTTTTGCAGGGTACATCAATCTGGGTTGGAGGCTGTTTTCTTTTAGGGCTTGGAATATGTAACTCCAAGCTCTTCTTGCCTTGATGGTTTGTGCTGAGAAGTGTGCTGTGATTCTGATGGGCTTTCCTTTGTATGTGATATGTTTCTTTTCTCTGCTTGGAGAACTTTGTTCTTCTGTTGTGTTTCTGGAATCTTAACAATTATATGCCTATGTGTATATTTTTTTTGATCAAGGCTATTTGGAGTCCTATATGCCTCCCTTAACTGTATGTCAAGCTCTTTTCCCCTGCTTGAGAAGTTTTCTGCCATTATTTCTGTGAAGAGATTTTTTATGTCATCTCCATTCTCTCCTTTTTCTTCATTGAACCCAATCAGTCTTATGTTATTTTTCTTTGCATCATCTAGCAGCTGCTGGATTGATTTCTCATGTTCACTTATAATTTTGAAGCAATTTTTCTTTTCCTGGTCACTAATTGCAATCTTATCTTCTATATCTGAAATTCTGTCCTCACGTTGGCTCATTCTGCTGTGTAGACTTTCAATGGAGTTTTTCATGTCCTGGAAATCTATTTGCATCTGTTTTATGGATTCCATTTGTTTCCTATGTTGGGATTCCATCATGTTCCTGAACTCCTCTCTAGATTTATTAATCATATCTTGCACTAGGGGCACAATTTCTCCTGTTATCTGAGAAATTATTTCTGATTTCATTTTTTCCAGATCCCCTTTTGTTGCCAGTTCAGTGGGTCCAGGTGGTTGAGTATCAGAGGGTTCCATCTCATTTCCCTTTGGGGTTACTGTAGGTGATCTGGAAGTCTGCTTTTGAGACTTATTTAGGTGTTTTCTCATTTTGACTGGGGCGGGGGGGCTGTTAGCACCTGCACAGATTACTTCCTCTGAGCTGGGTGAGGTGGGACAGGGCCCGGGAGCAAAGGTAGGGGTGATGACCCAAAAGCCCTTTCCTGTGGGCTGGGAGCAGTTGGAGGGATGGTGGCCGGGAAGCCCTTTCCTCTGGACCAGGTGCAGTGGGATGGTGGCTCAGAAGCCCCTCCCTCTGGGCCGGGAACAGTGGGATTCTGTACCTTGGTCTGATGTCCTCTGTGTCTTTGTAGTATGGAACCAGGTGGCTGCCTGTCTGCAGCATGGTGATTCAGTGTCTTCTGACCCAGAACCTCGGCAGGGCCTGCACAGACCTTCCTGTGTGCAGTGGGCTGACTCGGCATGTTCTGTGGGACTCAGGACCATGGTAGGGCACGGGCAGAATTGCTGATCTGCAGCGGGGTGACTCGGTGTCCCCTGCATGACTCAGGACCTTGGTAGGGCGTGCACAGACCTGCCTGTCTGCAGCGGGCTGACTCGGGGTGTTCTGTGTGACTCAGGACCATGGTAGGGCACGGGCAGACCTGCCTGTCTGTAGTGGGGTGACTGGGACAGATATTGTTTTAATATAAAACTTTCCAGAGAAAAGTTGCTAACATTGTGTCAAAGATATGTACATTGTAGAACCGTGGACAAATAATTGTATTCCTTGGAATTTTAATGATTTTCTGATAAGGCAAATACACCATCATTTTGTCAAAATTTGATGGCCAGCAAAATGAACAGGTCTAAATTACATTAGTGATTTATTTTGATTCATTCCTTTCAAAAAGAGGCCATTCAATGTTTTAATCATAGAATATTAACAAGATTCTTTTGCACATAGAAGATCCCTATAATATTGTCAGTGAAATTCCCATTACTAACGAGAAGTGCACTAAGGTGCTATGGTGAGCCAGGTGACATTTGGGAGTCACTCTTTCCTTCTCTGCAGGAGGATAAGTCATCAGTGCTTAGGGAGTATAGTATGGTTTGAATTAAGAAGTCTAAATACTAGGAAAAGAATCCAAATCTGAAATTTCCAAATGACAGCTTAGCTACATAGTGCCAAATTTTATCCCTCTTATGCTATGCTACTGAATGCCAAGAAAAACTAGAATTCAACAAAGGGACTTTTCATGCTATCTGCTGATTCAAATCAAGAAATCTGTTCAGGCTGGAGGCCATTAAACTGAATGCTTCATATAAAGCCATGGCTGGCTAACATTGGGCTGTACCATTACCACCTCCATACACATTAGAACAACTCCTCTGCTTCATCTCTCTGGATATGAAGAGAGAAGCTAGAAGAAAGTGCTAGTGTGACTTGCTCTATTTATGGGATCTTAATAGTTACATTAACTATGTGAGTCTAATTCAGTGACTGTGTTAATGCTCAGACATATCTGAACCACATTAAGACATAAAGTACACACTCAGTGTTGACTAAAATTGCCAATATTTCCAACACATTCAAATTATTTTGTTAAAAAGATCAATACTGTGTTTGAATGACTCTAAACATCTGGTTATTTCCAAATAGATGATGGGACAACCTCATGTTTTGGCATTATTTACAACTGGGCACACAGATGGGTTAATACTAATCATTATTCCTTGGGAACACTGACTAAGCGACTGTAACATTATGAGCCCATCATAACTTGAAATTTTATTGTGCTTTATATTCTTGATCATAGTTGACATACATTATTTTCTATATGTAAAACCCTTTCCTGTTAAACAGAGCTTATTTGTTTATTTTATAAGGAGATGGATGAAATAAATGGAAATGATTCCAAGATCATAGTTAGTTATGTACAGGTGAGAATCTATTTTAATTATGATTTATTCACATTCATCTCTACCCCTATGATTCTGGAGAATTAATCATAATGGGTTTTGTAAAATAAAACATCTATTGAAATACATAGCACAAAGACACACATTCATTTGTTCTCACCACCAGTGTATTACTATAATTTTCTTATTGGAATTCACACTACAAGGTGTATTCTGAACACACAACTTGATAATTGATGTTTGTATAGATGTGAAATAAGAGTTTTAAGTAGAAGAAACCTACTATGGACTGTTTCAACTTATGATGGTTTGAATTACAATTTTTTAGCTTTACAATGGTGTAAAAGCTATGTGCACTTAACAGAAAATGTTCTTAGAATTTAAATTTTAATCTTTACCTGGACTAAAATTATACATTACAATGTTCATTTGCCTTGAACTTGAGTCATGACTCCCATTCAGGCACATGATCACAAAGTGGAATGACTAATAATCTACAGTGTACTCTGTAGTTAAACAATGAAGTTTGGTAGATTAGGGGTATTAAAATGTTTCTGAATTACTGTTTTCAGTTTATAAAGAACATATAGAACATAACCTCATCATAAGTAGAGAAATATCTGATCACTTCTTGACAAATGGGGAGAAGTAGGCTCAAAGGAGTTTTCGAACTGTGTAAAGTCATAGGATAAACTCAGCTATGGCACTACAACAGGTTCTGTTAGTCATCATTCCATAACATTGCATATCAACTTCTGCTGAAAACAAAAGACTAAAAGCAAGTCCTAAATAAAAAGAATGGGATGTTCCTAAAATACTGTTGACTACATTTTTTGTTGACATTTTCCCAAGATTATTGCAATTTCAGTCACATTTGACATTTGGGAAAATTTTTGATATTTCTTGGTTTCTATTCATCTGGACATAGGAACACTACATTGCATTTGCAAATAGGTGGAAAATTGAAAAACAATTTATCCTAGAAATAGTAATTTTTATAATAATTTGTAGAAAATTTTGCTTTTTATCTCTTTGAATTTTACCTATATTACTTCAATTGACCATCATGATACATGTTGCATAAACTTTGTATATTTTCCATTTATATAAATAAAATAAAATATGTGCACGAGACATGAATTTGAATTTAGTGCCTAAGTAAGAAATGGATGCAGACATTTATTCCACAGTGCCAAGTTAATGTGAAGAAGAAAATTATAAAAAATGAAGATTGCAATGTAAGGCTATATTTTTGAATGCTATATGAAAATTCTAGTTTTTGCTAATTAATCCTGCATTTTCAATGTTTTATTACTCTCTCTATGTGTATATATAGATATATACACACACATATATCTTTATACTCTTTCTATACTCAGTATAATTAATTTTTCTGATATTTATGGGAGAACATTATCAATCTAATACTAGTAATTAAATAATCAATAAAATGTTATGACCTATTTTTAGGAATATAAAATTAATTGATGTAAAATGAACACATATTTCAGTGGCTTATTGTATGTTTGTTAATCTAAATACAGTTAACCATCTATAGCTTTTTCTCATTTCATTTCTATACCAAAATTAACACAGTGGAGCCACATCTTGATTCTTCCTTAACCACAATAAATAGATTTTTTTTCTATAGAACATCTAAAAAACAGGTTCAAGGGAAAGCAAATCATGAAATTATTATGGAATATTTATTTTCCAAAAAAACTCATTTTAATACAACTGAATAATATATCCTTGTTTTAAATTTATTTTAATATTTTTAATTCATAAAAAATGAAAGGTATTTTTGAGCTATTTTTGAACTCTTGGTTTTTAGAAGTACTTAAATTCTACTTATAAAATAAAATTATTTCTTGAAAATGAAAACAGTGCAATATTCCCTGCTCAATTTTTGTCTATGTAGTAATACATGCCTGTGAGTATGTGTATGCAGTAGTATTATATATAGAGAGAATGCTTATGTTATTTTTAAGTAAGCACATTTATATAATATTCTCTTATTTTACAAGTTACCATGCATGATATAACTAAGACACCTGGCCAATTAGCATCAAAAATTTTAAAAATTTCTGGGTATAGTTTTTCATTGCTCCAAATTTAATGTTTATTTTTCTAAATACAATTGCAGTTTCATTCTCATTTTTTAAAACTTTAACTTATTTACCAAGCTCTCCCATACCCCAGAGGCAATTTTCTAGTTTTCTTATTTGAATTTTCAAAGTTCAAATTTTTTTACATTGGTAATTAAAAGGGCAAAAATTCAAAGGACCATTTTTTTCTGCCAAAGTATACTCTTTTGTATCATGAAATAATTTGTAATATTACATCTCATACAATTCTCACAAAATATAGATCTTGAACTTTCTAAGTTACTGTGGCTTGTT
Source organism: Heterocephalus glaber (assembly GCF_053883595.1). Lineage (NCBI taxonomy): Eukaryota > Metazoa > Chordata > Mammalia > Rodentia > Bathyergidae > Heterocephalus > Heterocephalus glaber. The sequence goes on from NW_028258379.1 coordinate 25,667,837, forward strand.
GCTTAATGTTTCCTGACATGTAGAATACTAATATCTAATTATCAGTAAATCAATAGGTTTTAACATCTTACTAACTTCTACAAAAAGCAATTTTTTAGGTCTATGGGCCTCTTCCCATGGGCCAATTTCTGTATTGATGAACTTATTTTTCTAACATACTTAAACCCATATAATATTCTTGTGTCTGTCTACTTAAACACCACTTAATTTCCAGCACAAACTAGCTTAACCATAAGGTTAGAAAACTAATTATTTGATTATCATGTGTGGGTATGTTTTGTTACTGGTGTTATTTTTTTCAGTCAGTAATAAGAAATTGACTAATTTGACTTAGGCTAGATTTTGTTCCTTAAGGCTAAAAGAAACAGACAAAGCAATAGAAAATGCAATTCAATCTAAATTTGATGGAGTTGTCTATGTATTGTGGATATTTGAGTGTTAACTGTTTTGTTTACAGCATGTATGCTTTTTTAACTGTACCTTCTTTGGTTTGAATTTGTAAGAAATCAATTTATTATGCTAAAATTTGTAACCCTACAATCAAAATACATACTGTTTGCTCAGGTATATCTATATATTTGCCCTGGGGATGTACTTAAAATTTCCATTAGTCCTCTGTAAAGTTCAGGGGGAGAATCAGTAAACAATGAAGCAATTACAGCACAAGGGTTGGACCAAATATGTTAACACAGGTACTACTCTGGTGGTTTATGTAGCAAAGCACTCAATTTGACTATTTTGAATACAGTAAAAATGAAAATGGAAAATTTATGATTCACCAACAAAAATGCTGTCAGTGATTCATTAGTTTCTTTCTCATTATGCTATAGCAAGAAACCAGCTTCACTCTGAGCTATTTCATTCCAGGTAGTAGGATATCTGTAGTTCAGAGGGAGTTCCTAGATAAAAAGATTGGGAAGATCAAATTATCAGTCAGACAATCAATCCAAGAGAGAATTGTTAGCACAGAGAAATGTTATGAGAAATTCTCACCACAATCATGCCAGAAAAACCTTAGCCTGTTCTTCAAGCTTCTGGTCTTCATTACTTTGTATAGTTGAAACCAATGGTACCACTTAGAGAATTTAAAAAAGGTAAATACAATATGTTTTATATTCTGGATCCACTTGGACATTTTGAATGTCCTCAAATCAGTATTTTTCTCAAGAAAATGTCAATTGACATCAAAATATTCATCTAATGTAAAACTACATAGTGAAAAATAGATTTCAAATCTTGATTTTGAAAATTTTACTTGAACACAGTCACTATGATTGCATTATTTTTCTCACCACTAGCATAGCTCAGGCCATTGATAAAGTCTGTCCTCCAAATTTCCTATACTTTACTGTCAGGCATGTTTACATGCAAGTTAGTGTTTTGTTTCCTCAAGAACACCCAGAAAAAGGATAACAGATGTCGCTTAACTTACAAAGGGATTACAATCAGTTAAAAATATTTGTAAGTTGAACTGAATTTAATATATTTAACCTATTGAACATCATAGTTTATCAACACTATGGAGTTATCCATTGTTTATCCTCATAATCACTTGATGGTCTGGGAGGTTTAGCTCACTGCTGCTGCCCAGTGTGGGAAGGGAATTCTGCATATTTACAACCTAGAAAATTCAGAATTAAATGTATGATTTCTGTGAATGTGCATTCCTTTCCAACCATCTTGAAGTTGGAAAATAGCTTAGTAGAAACCATCCTAAGGCAGGGAGCATCTGCAGTATTACATGAAACTGGCATGATGTGTCGATTCTATGAATACTATTCTGGAAAAAGATGCAAAAAAGTGTGTTCACATTTCAACTCAGGCCTTATGTATGAGTCTTTCAAGTGTCCAGGGCAGCATACTGTATGCAAGTCAGAATTTTTATTTGAAGGAGCTCTGTATGAAATCCAAAGAGTGGATCCATTTAACAATAGACGATGCTAACCTATCTGATTCCTCTTCCTGCAGTTTCTTCTATCTCATCTTTCACTTCCTGCCACAATTCTCTTCTAAACAGAAATATGATCATGCCAAGCCTGATTTTAAAATCTGTTACAAGCCAGCCAATTCATTAATCTTGTTTTAACCTACAAGAGAATCATAAACTTTGGTTCCTTTTCATTTTCCACTTGTCTCTCTTCTTTCTAAACTTTATACTTTAGAATTTTAAACTGAATTATTCATAAGGCCTGCATAAGCCACATTTTCTCACAATTGCCATGCCAGTGAATGTATCCTTTCTACTGTCTCGAATGCCCCTGCATCCTTCTTTCTGTCTACTGACCTCTTCCAACTGTGTGAGAGTCACTAGTGATTACTACCTCCTCTGTGAAGGGTACCTGGCAGCTCTCTGCATGTACAATCAATCCTCCTTTATCTATACATACTCCAAATTATTTTTAAAGCTTTATGATATCATTGAGCATATGCTTTTTTTTCATATTCAACATTCTGAGTTCTAAAGACATGTGATTTAGCTAAACATAATTTTTCAAATATTAAGGAAGAGTGACTGTATCTAGATGCATCTCTGCAGAGCACAGGGTCAATAAGATATATGCTGAGTATTTTAATAAAGTGTTTACTGATTGAATGAGTCATAACAAAGATAATGAACATGCTTATATTTATTAAACAAATATTGATGGAATACCAGATGTACCAGTGTGTGTCCTATTTCGCAGAAATATAATTTTCAGCTACCTTCTTTTCATCCAAATAATTGAGAACTTTGGATCTGTACCTCCACAATATTATTGCCTATTCTTTGAGTCTCTGGGTCATAAGTTAAATGTGTGACCAGAGGACATAGTAAGACTAAGTGACTTCTGGAAGTGACAAGGCCGTCATTTGGACAGTGCTCTAAGGCACTACATTGACAATATTTTCATTAATAAGGTATGAACGCATGAAATTTATAAAATGATGGTCTAATTTACCTCCTGAACTCACTCGAAGAGATAACATTTTGAGGGTAATAGTAACCTTGGAAAATTGGATTCCAGCCATTCAAGATCAAGCACTGCTCCAGCTATTACAGTTCACCTCACTTTATAATTTAATCTTGCCCTTTTACGGGATCTCCAAATACCACACAGCATATTTATGACAGCAGAAACTGCAGCTAACTTTCTCCAAATACTTGTACCATAGATTCTTCCACTTGCCAGAAGAAAACAAAACAAAACAAAACAAATAACAACAGCAAAACTTTTCAAATCATGTTTCTTGGAAAAACTGCAAAGACATGATCGCAGCTCCTTTGCCATTTTTCTCTTTTTGAGAAATACAACTTCAAAATACTTTTGAATTATGTGTGGGGAGACCGTACATATTTTCTACTTTAAAAGCAATTTAAGGTGGAGTTCTTGGGATAAAGGTAATTCAAAAATAGCTGAAACTTAAGAGTTGTTACTCCCTTCTTGTCTAGTATGTATTGAAGAGAATTATTAGCAAGCAAAGCTGTTTACAAAGGCTCAGTACAAAATTGCAAAAATGTTTAGTTTTATAGGTCCATTGAAGGCAACCGGAGTGCAAAATTAATGGCACTGTTTTTTGAGATAGAAATTTGAAGAGCTATGAGACATTGGTGTAATTTTCATTGTTGCTGGCCAACCAAATTGATATAGCATGTGAAATAGTCTTTTATCACTTTACTGAGATTAATTAAAATGCAAAATTTGATGCTGTGACATTTCAGCATTCTATTAAGATCTAAAGGATTGGAACCGGGCAGCCATTTGTTCACATCTTGTCCTGAACTTTTTCCTATGCCCTATAAAAATTCTTTCATCCCTGAGTCTACTTATCTATGAAATACATGTATGTCTGCAATCATACCTTGTGATATTAATGATCTGTGGTCATTAACAATATTTTTCTTTTTCTTTTTTTTTTTTGGTACGGGGGATTGAACTCGGGTCCTTGCACTTGCGCAGCAGGTGGCAAAACAACTGAGCTAAATCCCCGGCCCTGGTCATTAACATTATTAAGCCATATTCCTTCATCCTAAACTTAACTCAAACAATTTTTCAAGAGCATAAATTTCCTTCCCTGTTAGATATCCTTGTAATCCCAGCAGTTGGTAGGCTGAGACAGGAGGATGCTTGCGAGTTCAAGGCCTGATTGGGTTACATAGTGAGTTCAAAGTCATTCTGAACTACGTAGCAAGACCCTATCTCTGACAAACAAACAGACAAAAACAAATAAATGTGATTCATTAGGTGAGACTAGAAATATTTGGATATTTTAGGGATTGTTTTTCATGGATGAATAATAAATTAAACCCAAAGTTTTGAACTTATGTACTATTTACAGAAGCAATTCACTGGAAAAACCTCTACTTAAACTTCTCACAAAGTCTCAGCCCATATTCATATAGGCATTTCTGCACACATCTTTAGGATTCAATGAGTTCTTAGAAGAAAAAAAATTACTCTATGCAAATGTCAAGGTGGCTATATCCTGATAGATGGCATAAGAAGAAAACTTTAACATTTAAAGTTCAGATCATTTTCAAGAAAAGAGTGCATCAAGTATGTGCTGTATCACTCTGAAAATGCTGAAGTCAGATGCAAAAAGACAAAAAAAAAATGATAGTCAATTACAATGAAAAGCACACACACCTAAAGGAAGCCAGCTAGACAGTTCTTCAGGAAGTGAATAGCTACAGATTTTAATGGGTGGAAAGATATGGATGACATGACTCTCCCATCAGAAAAGCTTCCAGAACCTTCTTTCAGTCTAGAAGACATAGTTCAGGTGTGTTCTGTAATGGTTTATCTAAAATAGGCTATTTATGGAAACTTATTTCTTAATACCCTTGATTTGTTTATGTCATAATTTAAAAGATCTAAAATTTAAAAGTGAAATTTAATTGTAAGTTGTGACTCAACTATAATATTACCATAGCGTCATCAGAGGAAAGGAAATCACAGGGATCTCCTTGAAGAACACTTGCTTTGTAAAAATTGCTGACTGACTGCAAACTGGTTTCCCTCATGGTAAAACACAGGTGGACTATATTTGCCAGTGGGTTTCTTTTTCTTGGACCATGTGCCAGAGTTCTGAGGAAGAGCGCATAGGCGGAACTGGTGCATATTACTCTCAAATTGGCCTATCTCTTTTGTGAGTTTGGTGTAGATGAGTATAGAAAATTTGAAAGCACCAAATGCTTTTTTTTTAATCTTCAGATAATAAAAGCATATGAAGAAAGACCTGGAAAACTTATATTGTTGAGGCTCAAATCCCTGAATCACTGGAAAACTTATATTGTTGAGGCTCAAATCCCTGAATCACTGCTTGAGGGAAAGCTTCTGGCCAAACATAGACATACATTTTAAATTAATCAGCATGAGAAATATATCTGCCACATTTAAGACTTGCATATTTTTAGTTTCTTGGATGAGTTTTATCATTTATTAAGAATAACTTAAATATGTTGAATAGATGCCCAAAACTGATTTAGAAATTTCTATAATCTGAAACAGTTTCCTCATATATGTTTCTATTCAATGATCTGCCCTCTTTCTGGCTGCATGCTAGTTATATGTACCTTAGGAATTTATGCAAATTAAGCTATGTAGTATGTACTCTTTTGATTTGGCTTCCTTCATAAAAATTATAATAGTAAAATTTATACATGCTGTTGGTCAAATATAATGCATTTATTTTCTATCTAGTTATAGCCCATTTAAGAACACCACAATTGCTTTTTTTTTTTTTTTGGTAGCAGGGATTGAACTCAGGACCTTGTGCTCACAAGGCAGGCGGCACAACCACTGAGCTAAATTCCCAGCCTTTGTTAATTTTCTTTTAAATATTTGGATTACTTTAAGATTGGTGCTATTGTGAAGAAAACTAGTAAGAGGAGTTTTGCACAAGTCTTTTGGAACACATATTACAATTATATAAACAAACCTACATACATTATATAAGTACATGGACAAATAATATATATATATATACACACAATTGTATAACATTTTAATATTTGCAAATTATTGTAATAACACTTAAGCATACTTTTAAAGAAAGTGGATGAGACAGATACACAAGTTGTCCTTTTTGTTTTTGGTTTTTTCCATAATGGGAATCGAACTCAGAATCTTGGGCTTGCCAGGCAGGCACTGTACTGCTGAGCTACATCCCCAGCCCTATCAAGTTGTCTTTTGAAATATAATATGCTGCATATTTTATGGCTCAAGCAACGAAATATTTGTGACAAAGTTCCTCAACATGTTTTCACTCCAACCTTTCTCTAGAGCTTCCAGTAGAAATCGAATGCCAAGCAAAGAAGAATAGATTGAGTGGCTGAGGGAATTGTAATCAGACAAATCCAGAACATAGTATTAGTCTGGAAATTTGAAAATAAATCAGTTACTGTATAATAGAATAGGGTGACTGGTGTACAGATCATGTAAAATAGTATTTAATATGTAAAATTTTATTGTAATGTTTAAGGGGTGTGATCTTAACATAGCAGCCCCTTAACAAAATGCTATCATTCAGAAAAGTATTGTGAAGTATTTAGAAATGTAATATCTGGAAATTACTTTAAAATATTTAAGCAAAGAGAATAGAAAGTTGAGATGACAAAATGTTGACTTATTTACTTATTCGATCTCAAGTACAGGTTCATTATACTATTTTATTTACATTTATGGTTATTTGTAAAACAATAAAAAGCTTTGATATAAAATAATATTAAGAAAATTCTTTACCAGAATCCTATATACTATTAATAACATACAGGTGATTTATTCTTATTAAAAGTTACTATATATTCGTTTAGATGGATTTAATAGTACATTTACTAAAAATAACTTGGTAAATATTCAGATTTATAAGTTTATGTATTATTGAAAGATGTAAAAATGCATGACTTTTAGAATGACATGTACTTTTATCTAGTCAACTTCCTCATAATTCCCAACAGTTAAGGACTGAGTTAAATAAAAATCTAAGATTAAGATATCACTTTTAAATAATAAATAAAAACTGTGTTGTCTACATATTATCATTTAATAATAAGCATCCCTCATAATTAAACATTTGCTTTTTCTTAATATTAATAATGAAGTTTTTAAAATTTTGTCTATCGATGGCTCTACCAATAAAGGTATACAAAATAAATCATAAAATTTAACCTATCCTGACTTATGCAGCCATTATGCATACAGTGTAAAGTCATCTTGCTAAGATTTCTGACAAAGAAGGTAAAGTTACCACAAGTGATACATCTACGATAAATTACATATTTTAAATTCACATATAAATGCATTAGATACATTCTGATCATTCCCCACATTCTTGTAACTTTCTCTAATGCAGGCGCTTTATGTCCCTCTACAAACACATACTTTGCAGATAGCTAGGTTTTTAACTTTAGCACATACTTAACTATCATCTTTTATATACCATAAATTTACACCTAAATCATTCCTCATTTATAAAGCTGTAGTCATTTTCAAAGTTAATTGGAAACTTGAAATTTTCCCTGAAGCTCATCGAATAAAAGGTCAGCAAAGAGGTAATAATAATTACATTAAAAATGAGATATAAGGTGAGAATGTTAATAAACTACTTCAGAGGTGTTTTTATTTTTTCTTGAAATATATTAAATATGCATAATGATAAAATTCATCATCCAAAATTTGTACCTGTACATGATATATCTTGCTTCTTTTTTTCCCATTCCTCCCTCCCTTCAACCCCTCTTCTCCTCCTTGTTTGCAAAACCTTTGTTTCCATTTTTTCCTTGACTTCAGAGCTATTTTCTTACAAAATACATTTTAAAATTTTAAATGTGGAGTAAGTAAGTCTAATGATTTTAAGAAATTTCTGAATGGAAGAGACAACTAGCATGCTTAATATGTGGCCTTACACTAAGCAATTTTATTAGCAGTGATGCAACTTAGGGATTTAAATGCACATGGAATTATATAGAGGAGAACCATAAAGTGAGAAAATTAAATAATAAATAAATAAATAAAATAAAAATAAAGACATATCCAAAGAATCCATTTTAGTTTCTTGTACTTATGAAAGTATTACTAATGATTTAGGACTTTAAATCCAAATTTCTCATGTGCTCTGACTTTGAATAGCACGTTTTACCTGCACCAAGGCAAGAGATTCCTCAGGTGCCCCAAATCCTTCACTTCTAGGTTTGCCTCAGTGCTGTACATACAGTTTACCTTCTGAACCAGAAGGCATTTGAGAGTGAAAGAACTTTGAATAATTGCACTGGGATGGTGAACATCAACAGGACCACCCTGGGTGAACTGGAACATCTGCATGTCATCTTTATGAACTGAACTGTAGAAGATCAATGCTTCCTAGAACATACTTGTTCCATCTCCTGTGCCCAAGCATGAGTGTGGGATGTGGCTCATTACTACAAAATCATCAGGAGCTCAGGAAAAGTGTTAGGCGCTCACCCAAACATAGAGATTTTAGAAGGCATTGGATCCAAAGACAGTTCAGTGGATCCCATCTTTTGCTTTCAGGGTCCTCGCATGTTTCTAACCTCAAGTCAGTTTTCTTCCTCAGGGATACATGCTCCTCCCTCCCCCTCCTCTCTTTCTTCAATCTGAAAATTTCTTCCCAGAGTCGAAGTTGGCCAGGGGAACATGGGTCAGTTTCCTGAACTCTCTAAGCAGATAATTTTCCTGCAGCATGGTGAGATCTATAATGAATGGCATTGATTGCCTTACCTCATTTTCTTGCTAATTGTAGGTAGATCTGCATAAAGTTGAAGAGTCTTATCCAAGAAGCTATTGGCCACATGTACTATGAAGAACATGAAATTGACTTTTAAATTGAGATGTACTCTAACTGTAAAATATACCCCAGATATAAGCATCTGGAATATAATGTATATTATCTCATTAATATTTTTTACAGTGATTACATGTTCAAAGTGATATTTTGGGAGTGTTTGGTTAAATAAAATATATTATAAAAATTCCCTTACCTTTTAGAAATTATAACACTTTCTAGAAAATTTTCAGTTACAGACATGTGTGATATTGTTAACTCACATTAGGAATCTATCATACAGTTCAGGTAAACCTTTCCTTTACTTTGCTATTTGTTTATATATTAAAGAGTGTCTTGCTCTTTTAATGTCATTTCTTTTATATTTCATTGCTTCAGATAACACTGTAGGAGATCATGCTTCTCAGGCAAGATGTTTCCTTTTCTAGTCTACTAAAAAGATTTTCCAGACAACAATACTATCTTTTATTTTTTGGTACCGGAGTTCGAACTCAGGACCTTGCACTTGCTGAGGCAGGAGGCGGAACCACTGAGCTAAATTCCTGGCTCAACAATACTATCTTGATGTAGTATCAGTGAGGCTTTAAAAATAATACACCACAACCCCTGCTGTGGGCTTGACTACACATACATATTGTCAATTGGTTTGGGGCATAGCTTAGTATCCAACACAGATTCCAGAAGTACCAGTTATTATCACAGCATATTGCAAAACAGGCAGAAGCTGGTCCGCATAATATGACCTCACTTTTGTGTTAATTTGAAGAATATATCTCACTGGTTCAAATTGTAAGCTTACTATACACTCGCTGTGCACTCTGTTGTGTAAATTCCATCAAACACAGAACAGTCTTAGCAACTGTAGGATAAGTTTTCCTCCTCTTCTTCCCCCAATTAATTGCAAAGGATAACATTTCCTTGTTCTAGGAGACTATGAAAACTGGCCTCTCTTCATAGACTATAAGCACTAAAACTTTTATGCCTCATACTCCACATTCTTTAAAAATATCATTTATTTTAGATTTGTGGGTATGTATGAATGTGTATATAAATATATCCAATATAAATTGTAGTTTTCTATCCTGCTTTGTCAATTAAAGTTATTTCCTACATGCTACTTTCATGGCATTTTGTACTTCGTGATGATTATTATTAGATACCAAGAATAAATTATTGTCAGAGTAATCTGACAGTTACTTAATGTAACTACATCTTTACTGACTGTTAATATGCATGTCTCACTACATACTGGTAAAAGTTTGGAAAAATAATCCTCTTTTCTGATTTACAGATAGAAAATTGACTTCTCAATTTACTACCCATTAGTAATATATAAACTGATTTTAAACCTCTGTTAATTCTTAACTCTGCTTGTGTTAGTTTCCAGTTAATTTAATACATCCTGGGAAATTCATTCCCATAAACATGACTCAGAAGAAATGAATCATTGAAATCCATTCCCCCACAAAATAGAAACTGTACAGAGATGGTGCTGAATAACTGCCCACCATTATCTCCCCCAGGGAATTCAGATTTTTATTCCATTGCCTCTAAGAAAGCAGAAAATATCATCTGGAAAATTGCTGAGACCTTAGAAAACTGGAAGTCTCAAAATATGTTTGAGGCCCAAACAGGACAACAAGGGAGTGAACAAGAAAGTGCAGAGTGAGCCTGTGTAATTTATTCTCCTGCCTTTTCAAAATCTGTTCCTCTATCTGAGTGTATTTCACATGTTCAAGAAAGTATTCATAAAGCCCTACAGTTGGGTGGGGACTTGGTACAAAGATGAATTAAACATGATACTTACCCCTTGTGATCCCAAACCCTAACACATATGGTTTGAACTGCTCCAGATATTGACATCCCAGATAAAGTCACTGTCACATGAGTAGTTCGAGATGGTTCAACCATGGAGAACTGGAGGTTAGGAATTATCAGATTTTCTTGCTCAACAATACGAATGAGAAACAGGAACATCAATGGACACCAGACAATGTCATAAAACATTTCCAAACACACTGAATAGGTAGGAAGCAAAAGGCTATTTAATTTTGCTTTCCACATGAATTCTTTTGTTTTTAAGAAATATAAACAAATTTTTTTATTTATTTTTGTTTGTTTGTTTGTTTGGTACTGGGTCCTTGCACTTGTGAGGCAGGCGGCAGAACCACTGAGCTAAATCCCTAGCCCTTTATAAACAAATTTTTATGACATTTACAGATAACATTATCAAAATAAATACAAAAGCCCCATCTTTCAGTATTTTTATATCCTTGCCACTGTGAACTATCAGTACAGAAGAAAATATAGCTTGGACAAAATTAAGAGTTGATAATCAATTAAAGAATAAATACTACATGTTGACAAAAATGAAAACATTTATTATCTGGACAATTAATGAAACTACAATTAATTTCTCCATTCACCTTTCAGAAACAACATCATTTACAAAAATATCCCTTAATTCTGCTGTAATTAGTTGCCACTTTCAACATTATGAGGCCCCAACGGATCAGGGGTATGTTTGTAAAGTAATCAAAGATGTAACATAATGGGAGAAGGAAACAATTACTTGTCCTTCTCATTTCTGCTTTGTACCACTTGCTTTGGCATTTTGAAGGCAAAACATTTACATCTGATAGAGTCAGATCTACTTTACCATGTTTTTACACTATATTCCACCACCTGAATGTGTTTTATCAAATTCAGCCCAGTTAAAAAGGAATTCTTCATATTCTCATTTACCAGAGGTTAATTTAAGCTGGAAACATTTGTTTAACCACAAAACAATGGAAGTATAAACCATGGCCTAGTCTTTGGGGCAAAATAATAATGATCAAACTAAAACTCATGTAGAGCATTAGCACCATGTCAAAGCAGGATTGCGTAGAGAGGCTGGGCTGTAGTAGAGCTGGTTATGTAGCTGGAGTCAGTGCTCTAGCAACTGCTGTGAAGCCAGACTCGAGGAATGAGCTCCATAGATAATAATTCCAAGGTCTGATGCAGTGAATTCTTAGAGAAGAAGATAAATTGCTTGTGATATGAATAGTAGCTTGGATCAAAAAAAAGAGAAAACAAACAAAATTAGAAGTGAGAATCCCCAAAGTGTTGACTGTAGTGTACATTTTAATTTAGGGCACAAAGAGGAATAAGAATTCTGTTTTTTGCTGTTTTGTCGTCTTCTCCCGTCCCAAACCCATGCTTTTTTTTTTTTTTTTTTTTTGGTACCAGGGATCAAACTCGGGTCCTTGTGAGTGCACACCAGGGGGCGAAACCACTAAGCTAAATCCCTGGCCCTCCAAACCCATTCTTGAATTTGATTATCTAGGCACAAAATACCAGTGCAATGTAGCCATAAATGACATATTTTCCAAGTCTCTTAAGAAATAATCTGTCTTGTCCCAGATTAAATCTTAAAAAATAAAAATATGACAGATTCCAAGGTATATTGAATATTTTATTAACTCTAATGTCTAACCTTTTTTTTTTAAATTCAGTTATGTGCAAAAGTTTCTTTTCTTTACATGCATGTTATTCCATTAAAAATAAAACTAGCACTTTAAAAATTGGGTAAAATCCACACATTTATTTATATAAAATGCTAGTTTAAATAATATTAGTCTTTTAAAAAGCAAAGTTCAGGATAATTATTACCCTATTTTCTTTAAGAAATGACACAAGATAATATGGGTCTGAGAATGTAGCTTAGCCCTAGAATAATTGCTAAGCATGCACAAAGTCCTGAGTTCAATCCTCAGTATTGCTATAAATAAACATGACCTCTTAATTACTTGGAAAAATAAGAATATATATATATATATAATCTCTCTCTATATACATATATATATATACAATCTCTCTCTATATACATATATATACACACACATAGATATGTATGTATGTTACAGATACAAAATAAAACTACTGGAAGGTCTATAATTTTTATATCTATTTCTAAAGAGTTAATGCCATTGAACAAACAGTATCATATATTAAATGATCTCTGAACCCACAGCCAGAAACATATTGCGTTAGTCCTGATTTTATCATTAACCATTTAATAATATATAGCCAGATGTAATCCCCTTCCCAACCCTGGGACTCTCAAAAGTCCCTTTGCTTCTTTGATACTCTGGTATCTACATTCCTCGTGTAATCCATTCTTTCAACAAATATTTATAAGCTGTTGCTATGTTTTGGCCATTTGTCCTTTGGGATATAGAAAAAAAAGTCATGAATTTTTCACAGAACACCCCTCTGTCATAGAAAGAAACAAAGGGTACTCCATGAGGTACTGCATTATGTGTGTTATGAAGAAAACAAAATTTGTTGTGCAAAATGTTGGCTAGAGGTTACTCTAGATTAACTAATCAGGACAAAGGGCCATTACTTAGGCCCAGAAATGAAAGATGAGAAAAAAGGAGAAAAGAATTCTGAGTAGACGATAAAAATAATGCAAGAATTGAGAACTGTAGAGAAAAAGGTCAAAGAAGAAAACATCTTAGTCAGTCTGGTACCTAGAGACAGCAGAATTTACAAAGGCTGGCCAAAAGCAAATTACCTCACAATGCAGCATTCTTCTCTGTATTGATCTAATCTTAAATACCTGATAGGTGCAGGAGGTGCTTCCCCTTTGTTTTTCTTTTATGTGGTTTTTTTTTTTTGGTGCCAGGGATCAAACTCGGGTCCTTGAGCCTGCGCAGCAGGTGGCGAAACCACTGAGCTAAATCCCAGGCCCTGTGCTTCCCCTTTTTAAAATATCACTTGACTGTTGTGCGGAGAAATCATCAGCAGAGGGAGCCTGGCCAGGCAGGACAATAACAGGATGAAAGTAACAACTGACAGCAGTGGAGGTAGAGACAGACTTGAGTGAAGTTGATTTAGGAAATATTTGGAATGAGGATTTGATAGCAATTGCCGTGATGTTTCGGATCAAAGAAGAAATCCAGGAGAGACTCCCAGTCTTGGGCAGTTAAGTGAATAATGATGCAATTTACTTTAATGAGTGTTTTAGTTCATATTCCGTTACTAAAACATAATACCCCACCTGGGTACTTTATAAGATAGAGAGGCTCATTTACATCAAATATATGGAACCTAAATATCCAAGATTGTGTGGCCTCTGGTGAAGGTCTCATGACAGATGGCTTCACAGGGCAGCAGTGTATGTAGAAAAGACTACACGGTAACAGAAAGCCAGAGAGATTCAGGGACCAGGCTTGCTCTCTTTTTGTATAACAACTCATCCTTTTTTGTTTTTTTTTTTATTTTTATTGGTGCATATTTGAAGCCCATAATGATTATATTCCTCATGTGTAGTTAGTGCTGTACACACCTTATTTCTTTTTGCTTCCCAATTTCCTCTCCTCTGTCCCCTTTTCCTCCATCTCAGGCTCTACTTCTATTGTTACAAAAAATTATCTACCTATTTCCTATTATCTACCTTTTATTTTGCTCTTTACTTATATTTCAGGTTTCTCATATAAGAGAAACAATGCCATATTTAAGCTTTCATGTCTGATTTATTTCACTTTACATTATAGTTTCAAGGTGTATCAATTTTCCTACAAAGATTTTAAATTTGTCCTCCTTTAGGGAAGAGTAGTACTCTAGTGTGTATAAACACCATATTTTGTTATCTCTTCATCTATCAGTGGACATATCTGTAGTTTCTAAGATTTAGTTTTTATGAGTTGTGCTGCATGTATCACTGTAATATGATATCTTTACCTCTTTCAGGAACACAGGGCAACCGATTCTTCTGGGAAGCAGTCAGAATCCTGTGAAAACTGTATTGATTCCTTCGAAGGGTGCCACCCTTAATGACATAATCACACTTCTCATGATCTCACGTTGTAAAATTCCTACCACCCTAACACCATCACACTGAGAACTGACCTTCCAAAGCAGGAATACTGTCAAAAATATTCATGCAGTGGCATTGAAGAAGAATACTTGGGAGGCCAATGAGAGGGTGAATCAAGAGCTCAGTTTTAAGCCAATGAATAGAGATTTTTTAGGCATTCCAGTGTGGATGACAAGTCTGAAGCTAAGGAAGCTTGCACTTAAGTAGAGGTTTGGTAATGAAGCTGATTGAGAAGCTTTAGAACCGAGCCTGAACAATAACTGGTCACTGTGATAGACGGTCCATAAGGTTCAGGCAGACTGAATGGCTTGGTGGCACTTTGGTCAGGTTGGAAGTTTTCAGAACACGCCAGCTGAGCTACTGGGAGGATGGACCTTTAGCTAAATCCAGGGCTCATGTGTTCCTGGAAAAAAAAAAAAACAACATTTGATACATCTAAACATTGAGAATAAATTCATTTTTTTCATTAATTTTATTGGTACATTTTAGGTATACAATATGATGACATTCATCATTAAGAATTTGTACCTTTACGTGAAATATCTTGGCTCATTTTTTTCCCCATTCCCCTAACCTCCCTTCAACCCCTCCATCCCTCCCTATTTACAAAGACTTTGTTTCTGTTTTTTCCTTTTCTCATATTTATTCTTTTCCCTTCTTTCCTTTTCCCTACCTCTCCCACTTCCCCATCCCCTTTGGCCCCTTTCTTCCTATTTCACATTATCTATCATACCGTTTAGTCCTTATTTACACTTTCAGTTTCTCACACCAGAGAAACTATTTGGTATTTACACGTGTGTCCTATTTATTTCACTTAAGAGTATCACCTCAATGTGCACCCATTTAGCTATAAATGTCTCTAGTTTCTCACTCTTTATGGCTGAGTAGTACTCAATTTTATTAAAAAAAAACACATTTTCTTTATTCTTTATCCAGTCTCCAGTTGGGCAATTGGGCTCCTTCCAAGGTTTATCTATTAGAAATTGTGCCGCTATACATATGGGTGCACATATATCACTGTGATATGTTTCTTTTAATTCCTCGGGGAAGATATCCAGCAGGGGAATAGCTGGGTCAAATGAGACTTCCAGCCCTAGTTCTTTGAAGTATCTCCAGCTCGTTAGTCCATTGAGCACCTTCGTTCTCCACACTCAGATTCTCAACTCATTAACATCTCTCATATGTGGATGGACATTACGCTCTGTTTCATTGTCAAGAGGCAGGAGTTAAAGGAATCCTAAGGGTAGAAGAGGTAGAAGGCCCATAAAAAGCCACTGTGCCCTTCATTCCTCCCTTTTCTTTTCTATTCAGTCCCCTCTGTTGATTGACTAGAGACTAATTTATAAAACAAAGCCAGACTTTTTCTTTTCATTTGTTTTCACACAATCTTTCTGCTCTACCACCCTGTGTGATTCCTTGTCCTGGACAGAAGTCCTACTATGCTGTCTGAAAGTCCTCTTGGCTTTTGCTCTCTTTGTGTATAGCAGAGAAATTCTAGACTGAGTAGTTATTTTAATTTTTAATTTTTTATCAGTGTACATTTGCAGTGCATGATGATTACCCTCCTTGTAGAGAATGAGCACTTGCACACAACACACATTAACTCCTTTTCCAATCACTTCCCTTCCACTCCCTCCCTGCTCCTCCAGCACTTGGTCCCCTGTCCTTGTGCAAAAGCTCTATCTTCTGTTTACTATGATATATCTTTTATTTTGCCTTTTTCATATAAAAGAAACTATGCAATATTTAAGCTTATTGTCTGATTTATTTCACTTAATATTGTAGTATGATCTCAAGGTGCATACATTTTCCTACAAATGACTCGAGTTTATCCTCCTTTATGGCAGAGTAGCAGCACAATTTATAACACTTAAATCTTGGAAGTGGCTTATATGCCCATCAACAGATAAATGGATAAAGAAGCTTTGGTATTTATAGATTTGATAATTCAATTACTTAATTTTAAGGGTATTATGATCGTAAAGCCTCCCTATAGTAAACAATGATATGCATTCATTAAATCCTCATTCTCAGTACTACCTACCAACTATAACTTGGACCATAGCAATTATTGTGTGGCACGGGATCAGCCCCACATGATTGTGATAATTGGAACGGGTACAAATCAACACAAGATGGAGTAACTTACTTAGAATTTAAGCTTGGGCAGAGTAAGTTCAAGAAACTGATGCCTAAGTTCAGAGAACTTCAAGAACTAAGTTGTTAGTAAAGTTCTCCTCGGTGACACTAAGTCCTTCATTAAAAAGTTATTTTTCTGTATATTCATGTTCTCTAGAACAACTAGATGTTGCCAAAGTCAGTTGCTTAAGTCTCTGTGAATCTATGTTCTATTAAATTTTTGTTTTCAGCTTATCTTTCTGTAAGTTATCTCTTGGGCCTTTGAATCCATCCTCTGAGTCCTTTCTCTTTGCTGCTATGGATATAGTGTTATAATCACCTACCTTCTGAAATGTCTCCATTAATCTGAGTTCACTGAGATTAGGAATTTAGGATTGGTGGAATATGTAGATCCTTGGAAGGGACATTTAAATAATTAACCTCTTGTGATTATTTATGCAAAAAATTGGGGCTCTTAAATATAATTTATATCAAAATTACAGACAATTTTGTTTTGACCAGAATTCCCCCTCTTCTCTAAAGTATCTACAATGTGCTGTATAAGACTACAAGAACTTTACCAAAAGCAGATGTTGGGATGGGGGATGAAGCCATCATTCTGACATGTGGAATGTACCAAACTCTGTCACATTCTGGCAGCTAGAACTATGTCTGTTCTGACAGATTCATAGAGAGACATAGGCTCTTATCAGGAAGGATATATTATAAATAGTTTATTTCAATCTCAAAATCATAGAGAATATTCAAACTTGCATTTGGGCTCCAACAAGAATAACTAGTGTTTCTATTTTTAGCTCTGATCAGATTGGCAAACAGTGAGTATTAGATCATATTAAGCTCTATTTGATACTATGAGAATTATTTTATATGCTTCATATGGATATCATATTTTTGGACTGTGAAACATGTTAGATTTTGGTATACTATTATTAGTGTTTTGAGATAATATCTGAAGCCATACTTTTAAATTCTAGTTCTGGCCAAAGCAGACTAATTAGAAAGCATAATGTGATAGTACTAGTCACAGAATTTTGTTTAAATGGTTATATTTGTGATTAAACGATAGCTGTGAATACAGCCTTAGGGGAAATTCATTCAAAGTAATACTTTGTGATTATATTTGAGAAAATAACAGATATTGGCATAATATTGACAATTTTGCCTAGATACATTCATCAAATAAATTTTCTGTCCTACAAATAGCCTGCTATAGCAGAGTGAGTCAAAATTCTAAGGACACAAAATATATATATTTAAATCCATCTTTATTTAAATGATAAAGTGCAAATCCAGCTATTTAGAGGCAGTAGGATTTCCCTTTCTCTTGGATATATCTTATAGGAAAGAGAGAAGTAAAGGCTGAGAGGTTTGGCCGGGGACAAGACCTGGGAGGAGACACAGGGATGCACCTTCACAAGAAAAGAAAAGTCAAGAAACATCTGCAAAGAAACTGAGAAATGTTTCAAAGTATTACAGGGAGAAAGGGTAAGCTCTTGAGAAAATAATAGATCATATTTTCATCTTTTGATCTTTTCTGTATAATGCCACTTTCTCCTCCTTCTCTACCTTTTCTTATTTTTTTATGTTCCCCTTGGACTGGTAATACTACATCCAGTTTAATCAAAGTGGTCTTCAAATTCAGAATACTAAGGTGATCGCACCTAAGTGCCTCCAAATTCCTCAAAATTGAAGTTCTCTTCAATGGGGCAATAAATAACATCTTTGTTGAGCATTTGAACAAACCATTGCATGTAATTCATTTCCCTTTCAGCTGAAATTCATCTCACTTGCATCTAAAAGAATACAGCTTAAAAAAAATCGTGTAAGCAAGAAAGTCTATTTTTATGACAAGTTTAATCAAAGAGGCTCAATGACACTGATTAGGAAACTATGGGAGATGCTACAGTGATATCATAAATCTAGGACTCGATGTTATAAAAATGCTTTCATTCTCTAACATAAATGTTTTTATTATTTATTGCATCCCATCACAGAATTTTCACCTAAACTCTATAATTTATTGAATCTTTGAAAAACTATTATAGTTCTGAACAACATAGTTGAAATTTGATGTTTCTTACTACAAAAAGAATGAGTATACATAGTGTTTCCATTTCTTTCTCTCCCTCTCTCTCTCCCTCTCTCTTTGTATTTCTTATCTACTTTAAAACCCTTCACTTTTCTTACGCTTATGCGGAATGTGAAATTATGCAAAAGATAAGGTTCAAACTCTTTGTAAGATCTACCATGTCTTCTATAAGAAATGCCTAACTACTGTTCTAACAATGTGTCAGTTTAACTAGAAACTACTTTGTAAAGAGAAATATATCTAGAGTGAATTTTGGGCAAATATGAAAAGCTAGACATTAATGTCAGTATTCAGGCAAAACCAAAGTAAAACCCAACTATAGTCATTGTGGTTATAGTTAATTTCTGCTTTACAAATCTGAATCTCAAATTTTGTTCAATTAATTATAGAAGTTTTACCAAGGTGTTAATACACAACATTTTAAAACATCATTTGATCACAGAAGGACAAAAATTTCCTAGAACACCCAACTGCTGAATTATTCCTGAATTTGCTACCCTAAAAGCTTGTCATATTTATAATAACTTTCTTAAGTTTTGATCGATTGCAAATTTTTTATCTGTCCCCTTCACCTCAGGGTACTACTGATGATTGTGGCTATATTATTATATAATTTTCCTCTCTGAAATACCCAACTGATGTACAGATTTCACTCTTTTTTTTTTTTTTTTTTGGTACCAGGGATTGAACTCAGGACCTTGAGCTTGCAAGGCAGGAATCAGAACCACTGAGCTAAATTCCCAGCCCAAGACATCACTCTTTTTATTTTGAGACTAGAAAATGTGATTCAACATGCTCAAACCATTCAGTGATGAGAATTGAAAAGTGAATCATAATTTTCTAGGTGCTTTTAAATATTTTTCAAGAGTGCATCTATTATGATTGTCTTCAACATTTTGCTGTAGTTTGTTTTAAATTCTAATTTTTTTTACATAAATTTAAACAGCTTATATAAAAGCTCAAAGAAAAATATTCTGGTACATGGGACAGAAGAATGGCAATGGTACAGTAGTGGGTTATAAGATAGCAAAACAATGTGGTAATTGTCTACTTGTCTCTCAGCATTGTGTCACGTACATGTTGAGATGCTTTTGCCACAAACTGATAGCAGTGGTTCTAGAGCAAAGCCAAGAAAAACATACTTATGATCTGGATTTATGTCAATTGTAGTTCTTTTTTCAGAACTCCTTTATCTTAAAATAATCATTAGTTCTAAACAGCATCAAAAGCAAGAAACCTAACCTGTAATCTACAGCACTAATTCTCCTTTGGCTCAAGGATCCTCTTCAACAAAGGAATATTTGGACTTCCTTTCTTCAGGAATCTCATATGAAAATAGAACAGGCATCATTTTATCTCTCTGTGGTTCTTTTCTCACTGGAAGAAAAATAGGCAGAAAGTAGTAACCCATCTTTCTAATTATGATCATTAAAACTCTTACATATCAACTGCCCCATAATTACTTTCAGACTATAAAATTGATGGATAAGCATACGAAATTGTAAGTTAATGATCATTAAATTATTTGTAGCCAGGAACACCCCAAATCAGCCCGTGCCCCAGCAGCAATCCACTGGACACACCCCACCCCCGCCCCTACTCCTCTGTACAGCCACCTGGTTCAACACTACAAAGACGCAGAGGACACCAGACCACCAGACCATGGTACTGGGTCCCGCTGCTCCCGGCCCAGAGGTAGGGGTTTCTGAGCCACTGTCCCACTGCTCCTGGTCCAGAGGAAGGGGCTTCCTGGGTACCATCCATCCCGCTGCTCCCAGCCCAGAGGAAGGGGCTTCTGGGTCACCATCCCTATTGCCGCTCCCGGTCCCTGTCCCACCCCTCCCAGCTCAGAGGAGGTGATCCTCACGGGCACCAACAGCACCCCCTGCCCCCCCAATCAAAATGAGAAAACACATAAATAAATCTTAAAACCAGGCTTCCAGATCACCTACAGCAACCCCAAAGGGAAATGAGATGAAATACTCTTACACTCAACCACCTGGACCCCCTGAACTGGCAGCAAAAGGGGATCTGGACAAAATAAAATCAGAAATAATTTCTCAGATAGCAGGAGAAATTGTGCTCCTACTGCAAGACATGATTAATAAATCTAGAGAGGAGCTAAGGAACATGATGGACTCCCAACATAGGAAACAAATGGAATCCATAAAACAGATGCAAATAGATTTCCAGGACATGAAAACCACCACTGAAAGTCTACACACACACAAAAAAAGAAAGTCTACACAGCAGAATGAGCCAAAGTGAGGACAGAATTTCAGATATAGAAGATAAGATTGCAATTAATGACCAGGAAAAGAAAAATTGCTTCAAAATTGTAAGGGAACATGAGAAATCAATCCAGCAGCTCCTAGACGATGCAAAGAAGAATAACATGACTGATTGGAGTCAATGAAGAAAGAGGAGAGAGTGCAGATGACATAAAAAAACTCTTCACAGAAATAATGGCAGAAAACTTCTCAAGCAGGGGAAAAGAACTTGACATACAGATAAGTGAGGCATATAGGACTCCAAATAGCCTTGGTCAAAAAAAAAAATCTACACATAGGCATAAAATTGTTAAGATTCCAGAAACTAAACAGAAGAACAAAGATCTACAAGCAGTTAGAGAAAAGAAACAAATCACATACAAAGGAAAACCCATCAGAATCACAGCAGACTTCTCAACACAAACCATCAAAGCAAGAAGAGCTTGGAGTGACATATTCCAAGCCCTAAAAGAAAATGGCCTCCAACTCAGATTGATGTATCCTGAAGAACTATCTTTCAAAATTGATGGAGAAATAAGATACCTTCTTGACAAAGAGCACCTTAGGAACTTCATGAATGCCAAATCAGCACTACAAAAAATTTTACACAATAGCCTAGGAACAGACATTGAGGATCACAACCTCAGGACGCAAAGCAGAATGAACCTATCTGGCACAACAAGAAATTAAATGTAGAGCAGGAGAAACCAACAAAAAGAAAAGGTCATGGCAATGACAAGTCAATATGTTTCAGTTATAACCTTCAACAGTAATGGTCTCAATTCACCAATGAAAAGAAACAGACTGGAAGAATGGGTAAAGAAGTAAAATCCAACAATATGCTGCATAAAAGAAACACACTTAATTCAAAAAGAAACTCATAGACTGAAAGTTAAAGGGTAGAAAACAATACTCCATGTGACAGGAACCCGAAAAAAAGCATGAGTAGCTATCCTCTTCACAGATCAAGTAGATTTCAAACCAACACTGATTAAGAGAGACGAAGAAGGACACTACATCCTTGGAAAGGGAACAATCCAAGAGGAAGAAATGACAATCCTAAATATCTATGCACCAAACACTAGTGCACCCAACTATATAAAACAAATGCTAATGGCCATGAAAAGCCATATATGCACTAATACAATTGTAGTGGGGGACCTCAACACCCCACTGTCACAAATAGATAGATCAACTAGACAAAAAATAAGTAATGAAATACTAGAACTCAATCGAACTCTTGAACAAATGAACTTAACAGATGTTTACAGAGTCTTCCACCCCACAAAATCAGAATACACATTCTTCTCAGCTGCACATGGGTCATTCTCCAAAATAGACCACATACTCACACATAGAACATGTTTAAGTAAGTGCAAAGGAATTGAAGTTATCCCCTGTATATTATCAGACCATAGTGTGATGAAATTGGAGATCCATAGCAAAAGAAACTGGAAAAATTTCATAAACACATGGAAATTGAACAACACACTTTTGAATAACCAATGAGTCACAGAGGAAATTAAAGAAGAAATCAGACAGTTCCTTCACTTAAATGACAATGATAATACAATATATCAGAATCTATGGGACACAATGAAAGCAGTCTTATGAGGAATATTCATAGCAGTGAATACGCATATTAGGAAAACAGAACTATCCCAATTAAACAACCTGATACCTCACCTCAAGCTTCTAGAAAATGAAGAGCAGGAAAACCCCAGAGCTCATACAAGGGAGAAAATTATAAAGATCAGAGGAGAAATCAATGCAATGGAGACTAAGAGAACAATACAAAAAATCAATGAAGACAAGAGTTAGTTCTAAGAAAGAATCAACAAAACTGACAAAGGCTTAGCCACCCTTATCAGAAAAAGGAAAGAAAAGGTCCAAATCTATGCAATTAAGAATGAAAAGGGTGAAATTACAACAGACCTAGCAGACATCCAGACAATCATCAATTCCTACTTCCAGAACTTCTATGCCAATAAGATGGAAAACACAGAAGAAATGGACAAATTCCTAGATACAAATGAATTACCAAAGTTGAAAGAAGAAGACCTAAAAATTCTAAACAACTCAATATCAACCAATGAAACTGAAAATGTAATTAATAACTTATCAACTAAGAAAAGGCCGGGCCCCAGTGACTTCACTGCTGAATTCTACAAGACATTTAGAGAGGAACTGCTGCTACTACTGTTTAAACTCTTCAATGAAATTGAAAGGGAAGCAAGACTCCCAAATTCATTCCTGGAACCAAGCATCACCTTGATCCCCAAACCAGAGAAAGACCCAACCGAAAAAAAGAACTATAGGCCAATCTTACTAATGAACAGATGCAAAAATCCTTAATGAGATAATGGCAAACAGAATGCAGAAGATCATCAAGAAGATCACACACCCTGATCAAGTGGGATTCATCCCAGGGATGCAGGGATGGTTCAATATACGAAAATCAATCAATGTAATATGCTATATCAATAGAGCCAAGGACAAAAACCATATGATTATCTCCACAGACACAGAAAAAGCATTTGACAAAATCTGACATGCATTTATGATAAAAACCCTACAAAAAATTGGAATAGATGGTCTCAACCTCATACTGATAGAAGCCATCTATGAAAAACCAACAGCCAATATCATACTAAATGGTCAAAAACTGAAATCCTTCACCCTAAAATCAGGAACAAGACAAGGATGTCCACTATCACCACTCTTGTTCAACATAGTTCTGGAAACAATAGCCATGGCAATTAGGCAAGAGAAAGAAATAAAAGGAATAAAGATAGGAAATGAAAAAATCAAATTGTCATTATTTGCAAATGACATGATACTCTATATACAAGACCCCAAGAACTCCACCAAAAGTCTTCTAGACTTAATAAACAAATTCAGTCAAGTAGCTGGTTACAAGGTCAACACAAAAAAATAACAGCTTTCCTCTACACCAATGACAGACTCACTGAGAGAGAAATAGGGCAAATAATTCCTTTCACAATAGCATTCAAAAAACTGAAATACCTAGGAATCAACCTAATGAAAGAAATCAAAGACCTCTTCTCTGAAAACTATAGCACTCTGAAAAGAGAGATTGAAGATGATATCAGAAAATGGACAGACATCCCTTGCTCCTGGGTAGGTGGATTAATATAGTGAAAATGGCCATACTTCCAAAACTGCTATATAGATTTAATGCAATTCCAATTGAGATCCCAGCAGCATACTTCACGGACCTTGAGAAAACAATCCAAAAATTCATTTGGAACAAGAAGAGACCCAGAATAGCAAAAGCAATTCTAGATAACAGAGACATGGCAGGGGGTATCACAATCCCCAACTTGAAACCCTACTACAAAGCTACTGTGATAAAACCAGCATGGTACTGGCAAAGAAACAGACCTGAGGACTAGTGGAACAGATTAGAAGATGCAGAAACAATGCCAGACACACTCAGCCATCTCATCTTCGATAAAGGAGCCAAACACCCTCACTGGAGGAAAGATAGCCTCTTTAATAAATGGTGCTGGGAAAATTGGGTTTTAACTTGCCAAAGATTAAAACTAGACCTGTATCTCTCACCATGCACTAAACTAAAATCAAAATGGATTAAAGATTGAAATATTAAAAAAGAAACTCTAAACCAATTGGAACAGAGGTTAAGTAGAACTCTTGAAGACATTGGTGTAGGAAAAGATTTTATGAACAAAACCTCAGTTGCTCCTGAACTAGCACAATCAACAAGTGGGTTGTCTTCTTATTAAAAAGCTTCTGCACAGCAAGACAAACCACCAGCAGTGTGAAGAGACAACCCACAATGTGGGAAAAAATCTTCACCTGCTTTTCCTCAGACAAAGGTCTACTATCTCGAATCTATAAATAACTTAAGAAGTTCAGACCTCCCAAATTTAAAGACCCAATCCGAAAATGGGCATCTGAAATGAACAGACATTTCTCAGACAAAAAAGTAGAAATAGCAAATAAATACATGAAAAAATGTTCAACATCACTGGTCAATCGAGAGATGGAAATGAAAACAACGCTGATACTCCACCTCACCCCAGTAAGAATTGCTGCTGTCATGAAATCAACCAATAACAAATGCTGGCTGGGCTGTGCAGAAAGAGGAACCCTTCTCCACTGCTGGTGGGAGTGTAAACTGGTGCAAGCACTGTGGAAATCAGTATGGAGATACCTCAAAGAACTAGGACTGGAAGTTCCATTTGACCCCACTATAACACTGCTTGGGATCTTCCTCAAGAATTAAAAGAATCATACCAGAGTGATATATGTGCACCCATGTTCATAGCAGCACAGTTTGTGATAGCTAAAACTTGGAAACAGCCCAAATGCCCATCAACTGGAGACTGGATAACATAAATGTGGGTTTTTTTAATAAAATGGAGTACTACTCAGCCATAAAAAATGAGAAATTAGAGACATTTATAGCTAAGTGGATGCCCATTGAGGCAATACTCTTAAGTGAAATAAATAGGACACACATGTATAAATCCTGAATAGCTTCTCTGGTGTGAGAAACTGAAAGTATAAATAAGGACTAAAACATATAATTGGTAATGTGAAATAGGAAGGAAAGGGGAAAAGGGGAAGGAAGTGGGAGGGGTAGGGGAAAGGAAAGAAGGGAATGGAATTAATATGAGAAAATGGAAAAATAGGAACAAAATCTTTGTAAATAGGGAGGAATGGAGGGGTTGAAGGGAGGGCTGGGCAAGTGTGTAAAATAAGAACCAAGAGAGATCATGTAAAGGTGCAAATTTCCAATGATGAATGTCATTATATTGTATACCTAAAATGTATCAATGATTAGAATGAATAATGCAAAGTAGGGAGAAAAAGTCCAAAGTGGTAGGGGTAGTGGGAGGGGCAGGGGAAAGGAAAGAAAGGAAAGGAAAAATGATGAGAAATAGAAAAAATGGAAATAAAGTCTTTGTAAATAGGGAAGGGTGGAGGGGTGAAGGGCGGACTAGGAATGAGGAAAAAATAAGAACCAAAATGCATTAAAGGTACAATTCCCAATGAGAAATGTAATTCTGTTGTATATCTAAAATGTACCAATAAAAGAATTTAACAAATTAAAAAAAACTTTATAGCCAGAAACAATTACAGAGCATGATTTTGCATTGATTTTTTATTTTATATATATTACCTGCATCTGATTCATTCTTTTTTTGCATCTGAGTCAGTCAGTAGTCACCTATCCTCCAAGAAAAAGAAAGGAAAGTTCATCATATCACCAAATTGTCAAGTACAAAGAAAAAGATAACATTTGTCTCTCTATACATGTATAAATATTTGTTGCATTATATGAAAAAATAGTGTACCATACAAATATCATTATTTTATGCACATCAGGGAAATACATCAAGAAAGATGTATATCCTTTCTACATTAAGAATTTAAGAAGAACATATATCCTTACAGCCTCCCACATGCTGTCTCTCTCTCTCCCCAGGAGGGAGGCAGATAATGGCATGCCCATAGAGAAATGGGGAAGCCAAAATATGGAAAGTCTGGGCAGCTGAACCACCATATGGAGGCAAGCCATCTGCTGCCTAAGAATACCCTCCTGGATCAGGGCCTGAGCAAGAAATAAACTTTAATTGCAAATGGATATTCACCACCAATTTGAGATTCTTTTGTTATGTTGTAAATTTCTCTCTCTCTATATATATATTTATATTATATATATATAATATATATGAGAAAGGTGAAGTTAAACACACATTTATAAATATACATATATATTTATATAGGCTACTTTTTATCTAGTTTTTTATGTTCCTTGTGCTTTAAGGCTGGATTATATTTAATATTATACATAAATATATTACAATTTTTCTTCTTAGGAATTTTCTAGATGAAAATGTTGGTATAGTGTTAAACTATCTTTTCAAGATGGAAAGAGATCTTAATTCTCCAATAGAAATGTTTTCCTGAAAATTTTGTGAGTTAAGTGAATTAAATGAGCAATAATTTAAAGACCATGCTTCATGTTACCAACACTAGAATAAAACAAAAGAAAAAAGCCACTAGTATTGAGACTAGAAATTTGGTACAAGAAATCATCATCAACCTTTATTATAATTTGAAATTGATTGAACACACACAGCTCCAAAAGTATACATTGTTCTTGCGGAAGTTATTTTGCTGTGATTAGCACTTGGGAATGACATGTTTCTCAAACCTTTATGTTTTTAACTATTTATATTATTAGTCGCCAATCTTTAATTACTGGAATCCTTAACTTCTACAGTGATAGACACACATTCAAGTTTATATCCTTTGCATTAAAAAGTAACTAAAGATACCCAGAGTGCTAGTGTGAGTATTTGGATGTAATGCTAATCACAAATTAATTGCTTAGTAGTATAGGAGGTTATTGAACTGATTAAGAGGAACTAAAAAGCCAGTCAGTGTATTATTGATCAAATATGAGTTTAGATATGCCCTAAATGAACATAATGTTGGTCTTTGACTGTTTCTAGATCTCATGCTTGGTGTCAACATTGAAGAACACTGAAGATTTCTGTCAAACGCTAAAGTGAAATTCGACACTTTGGTAAATTATTATTATTTCCATAATATTTTGTAATAGGTCACATCTCATGGCCTTTGCATATATTTTTTCTCTCTCTCTTTCTCTTTTACCTCAGCTTTCTGAGGTAAAAATCTATCATTGCAAATTCAGTGGGGGCGTTTCCCTCAAGATATACTCCTTAAATGTTATCTTTTTCATTCTCTTAAACTCCATAATCTTAGGTATAGCAGAATTTATTTGCTACAGTTGTGTCTAGACATAGATATACATAGCCATACTAGAATAGATCAGTAAATATTTATTAAAAGAGCAAAAATTGAGCCCTGCTGTTAAATTTCCTGACGTATTGCTTGGCACTGGAGTGCTTGCTTGTATGCTTGAAGTTGCAATAACTGGCAATATCAAGAAGAGCTAATTGCTGAATGGGAATGGTCAGCTCATAGGTCAGAGCCATTTATTGGGTTTCCTGAAAGCAGGAAACCAGAGGGAGAATATTTACACGTGAAAGAGCTAAAGCCCTGTAGCCCAAGGAAGATCCCTGCCTTGAGTGTTTTTCCAGTGTGGGCTTATAAGGTTGCCAGCCTCAAAACTGGCTGCTGTGCAGACTGGAAGCCAGCATTTGATCCTCAAGCAGGAGAATCCCAAGGAGCTGAAGATGCCTCACTTCTGGCATTTTTTCTCAGTTCTGAGGTTCTGAGTATCCCTAAGTCACCCCTCCACACCCCCAGAGTGTGGAGTGTTTGATATTTAACCCCTAGTCCTGGAGTAGAAACAGAACACTGCAAACAACAAACTGCCTTTGATCCTTCCAGTGACAGTGGGAACTTCTCAGTTCCTCTGACTCCTTTTGTTATTCTGAAGGGGCCTCCAACTGGTTTTGTCTCCCACCATCCAAAGTGATGCTTGGCAGTCCTTACTCTGCCATGCACCTGCTCCGCTTTCTACAGGTCCCACTAATAAAGAGACCAATGGGGAAACAGACTTGGGGCCTGTCAGCAGGGGCCTTACACGTCTATTCTAGTCAGCCAGGGCTGTCACAGTTAAGTGCAAAAGGACCGCCATGCTGCAATGTTCATTTAAAGAAAAATCTAGGGCAAGAAAGGAAAAGACTAAGATTGACAAATAGAAAAATAGGACACAAATGCTAGAAAATCTAAATAAATTCTGATGATCATCTGTAGAGAATTATATTACATAAACAGAACAAAAATATGTGAATATAAAAGAGAAGCAATTAGAGGTGAAAAAAATCATTCTTACTGGCAGAATTATAGAAAAGAAACAGACATGTTGAAAAAGACAATTGAGGAACATTTTGGAGGAGTTAAAAGGCATGTAAAAAACCAATAGATACTTGACATGCTAGTTATGAGATTTTCAAAAAAGTAAGGAGAGAGAAAATGAAGGGAAGAAAATAATTAAAACCAATAATGACAGAAAATTTTGCACAACTCCAATATAGTAAATGATCTAGAGTCAAAGGCCTCACTAAAGAGCCGGAAGAATGAATGCAGGTCCATCTGCTCATGGAGTTCAAGAAACTGACATGACACAGAGTGAAATCTTGGAGAAATTGACAGTTTGCACACAAAGGACTTGGAATCAGAATGGAACAGGAACTGTTGTCATTAAACTAGATAGTGTAATGTGTGTGTATTTCTCTTGGTAAAGACGACATTGTTTCAGAACAAAAGTAATGTTGAATCAAAGAAAATAATCTATTCTGAAGAAAAGAAATCTATTTTGAAGATAAGATAAGATAAACATTTCACATAGTTATCTTAAAAAGTATATTTTTGTGGAGAAAATAATCTTGACTTCATAGAAAGAAAAGACATAGCATTACAAAATAAGGAGGCATAGAATCAAACTAGGACCCTACTTAAGGTTCTTTAGTTCTGCATCCTATTTATTAGCAGTGGGAAATTACTTGAATGCGGTGAAGATGTTTTTCTAAAAAAACAAATCCTGTGCAATACATAGTGTAATTTTGACAATAGAGAAATTTAGTGATACACTGCAAGGGATAGGCCCAGGAGTGAAATAGATAAGCAATTCAAAACACAATAAAGTGAAAAGCAAGATACAAAGGAAAATCACTATGAACTGTCAAAACATAACCCATTTAAACCTAATATTTCTCTGACACATTTACAGTGACAATGAACTGTTTATTTTTTGTACTTAATGATTCAGATATGAAATTGAATAAATATTGCTTACCTGACTCTAATAAGGTTTGATTTTCAGAATCAAATTATGATCAAAAATTAAAATAGCCTTGCACAAAAAAACTATAGAAGAATATAAGGCAGATAGAAATCAGAAGTTTTAAATATAGAGGTTGGCTGCTAATTATTCATCTTAATTCGTGAGAAGCAAACAATACTGTTAAGTACTGCAATAATTGAGGCTTGTGTACATTAATATAAAACATAATTGATGCCATGAAATTACCTAAAAATAAAAGTATAAAACTAGGCAGGATAGAGAAGAGGAAAAGGTAAGGAATAGGGAAAAGGAGCTAAGTTAATATATTTTACCATTGAAATCCATTAAATAATATTTATATTTGAAAATTAAAGAAATAGATGCAAATGCCTGTTACTTTTGCTTAAGAATTGTGGACCTCTCTATACTTACAGAAAATATTTACTTAAAATTATTAAAGGTCAGTTGCTTATGCTATGACCTACATTTGGGCCAAGTGATGTTTGTCCTTTATATCAAAGATCTTTGAACAAGTGTATATTTTCTATTCTGTGTTCAAAATGAGTCATCTTTGTGAAGCTCTGTAGCTATTGATAGAACCATTTCCTTGACATTCTGTCTACTTCATTAGGTGATTGGGACATAGAATGATTTAGGGTCAGTAAATAAATTGAAAATGATTAGTAAAAACAAGTTCAATACATTTTGAAATGACAGTAGAAAGAAAAGGAAAACAAAAGCCTTCCTGTTGAGCTACCACCAAGGGTCAGATATTTCAATGATATGGACCCTGAAGAGTGTAGTAGCCATGGTACCAATGGCAAAACCAAGATTCAAAGATTTCATGTGACTTTTATGACTATAGTCTTCATTTGATATGCTTTATTTTCCTCCACCTGTCTTGTGCTGCTCTTTTTACTTTTAAGTTCCATAATTGGGATTCTAAAACTGAAGAATTTATTTGGAAAAATTCAGGCTCGTTTTGGATTTTTTCCCCCCACAATCTGGGCCAAATTAAAGAGCTCACCACTTGTAACATGTGTATCCTGCAGGTCATGTAAGAGACCTGAAAGACAAATCCCAGCAGTCCAGCAGGTATCACAGAAGTAAAGGGTGGTGCCAGCCAGCCCTACTCAGCATGTTAGACATTTAAGTTACTAACAGATGTGGCATCTTGAGCAATTCCTGCTGAGATTACTGATACAAAAATTGCATGGCTATGGTGCCACCCCCAAAACAAAACCCAAAACAGTGAAACCCGCTATTGTTTCTTAGACATTATGATTTGCCTTTAGAACTGTCTAAAATATTTCAGTCTACTAGCTGATCATAAATTTTCAAGACATTCATTCAGAGAGTATCTAAAGTAAAAATGATAGGCCAGATCAAAAAATAGGATGCCTTTTCATCATAACATGTATGTGAATTGATGGAATGGGTCTTTGTCAACACACCTGGTAATATTGTAGTGAGGCTAGAAGCTCGATCTCCTAGAGACAAAATGAGTTATAATGTAGAACCCAGTACAAAATGACAATGAAGAGTCTATTAAAGAAAAACATGGTAGCTCTTCAAAAGACAGAGTTTCCTAAGACTGCAGAGGTCTCATGCTTGTGAAGCTGATTGTCCTAGGTGGGCAGTCACAATAATTTCTTCACTGGTAAGGAAGGTGAAAGAGTACAGGTTGTATATTCCTGAACCTGACACTAGGCATCCCACCTGTCTCCCCTGAATTCCCTATGGCTTCATCAAAGCTTCCAACCCCAAATTTTCTGAGTAATCCATCACTTGAAACTGATACTATGTATCAGTGATCACCTTTCCTGAATTAGAAAATGTGTAATATTCTGACAGCTCTTTAGTTAGTATCACTCTTACAATGCTTTTTCATGCTTTTCCTTTTATGTATTCTGGAACTTTTTCTTTTGTAGCCAATAAACCTCCCAGTTATTGATCTATATTTTGCATTTTTATAAAGAGGCTCCAAATTTATTAAAAATGATTGCTTTATTATATTAGTCATTGTTCTATTACTATAAAGGAATATATAGGACAAATAACTTATGAAGACAAATGGCTAATTTCAGCTCCTCATTCTGGAAACTTCAGTCCAAGTTTAGGCAATCTCATTCACTTTGGGAACACTGGTAAGAACAGTAAATGGTGTCAGGAATATGTGACAAAACACACTGATTATATCATGAGCCAGAAGTCAAAGAGAGCTAGAGGAAGAGCCCGGGCTCCCAGATTCTGAAGCACATCCCCAATGACCTAAGGAACCATCTCCCAAAGGTTCCACCAACCTCCAAATAGTGGCCCTTTGAGGACCCATCCTTTAACACACGGACCTGCTGGAAACATTTAACATCCAGACTACAGCAACCAAAAAAAAAATGAGTGCACTGGTTAGGATCATTTCTATGTTTTATAGAGATACAGAAACTGCACACTCGAGAGGGCCATATTTTCCTCGTGGTAAAGTTGGGTTTCGGTTCTTACTCTGATGTTCTTTGCTGCCTGTTCCATTATTGCCTCAGTTTACAGATGGAGACACTGAGACACAAGTAGGGTAAGTCCTCTAAAATATCCCACAGGCAGGGG
The DNA here is from genome assembly GCF_053883595.1 of Heterocephalus glaber. Classification (NCBI taxonomy): domain Eukaryota; kingdom Metazoa; phylum Chordata; class Mammalia; order Rodentia; family Bathyergidae; genus Heterocephalus; species Heterocephalus glaber. The sequence goes on from NW_028258379.1 coordinate 25,700,356, forward strand.
CCTTCAGTCCATTCATGGCCTCTGAGATTCTTCCTTCTCAGGTTTGCCTTTCTAATTTACTCCTCTTAAGGCAGTGTATGGACACAGTGAAAGACTGAAAGGTAAACTTATAAAGGTTTATTCATGATTTTTTTCTTTCTGCTACTTTTTGAACAATCCTTCTTCAATCTTTAATATCATTTTATGTGAAACATATTTTAATATAATTGATTGTCAATTGCTATCATCCTCTTGATAAAAATGATATAGAAGAGAGCTCTGGTCCTTGAAATGTTCTGGTGAATATAATTTTAAATAATAGTATGATTTAAAGAAATAATTATAATCATAATACTTAATAGGTACTTTGACCTGACATGCTATATTTTAAATGTTTAATGTATATGGACCTAAACAATACTTACACAACCATAAGAGAAGTAAATTTACTGTCCTCTTTTACAGATGAATGAATCAAGGCACAGGGAAATTAACTAAGCAGTTTAGGTCCTGATGGTTACAGTGCTGTTTCTTCTCTTTCTGGACTCAATAATCATTTTAATATGCTCTAAGTCTTCTATTGCCCTATTGATATCATACATTTTTCTTTTAGTTTGATTTAGAAGCTCTAGCAGTCCTTTTTGTGTCTAAATTATGTGATACTGGAGAGGAAAACATCATCTCTAAATGACATTCAGATAATTTCCATTAACTATCAACAATGCAATTATGTGTTATTTTTACATGGAATTAGCACTTTTTTACTTTAAAAAGTTAAATGATTGCATACAGAATGAGGAAACTGTGTTCTCATTTAACACTTATTGTAAATATAGGCACAATGATTTCATTATTCTGAATCTATTGATTGATCTTCAGATGCCCTGCTTCTGTAATTAGGACAAGTTATAATCAACCACATTCTAAATCTTCCCCTTAATAACCTTCCTGGCTTTATTTTCAGTTGTTCCCTGTTAAATACAATAGTGCCTCACAATGTTTGAGACTTTCAGGTAAAGAGCCATATGTCTGAGAATACTTGTTAAAACAAATTCGGCTGAAAGTGTTTTTAACTATGTTCCCTTTCAGGGAAAATCTTTATATTGTTCACTAAGTCCTCCAAAACTTCTCTGTTTTGTAACAGTTCATAAATTAACCTTGCTGATTTACATTATAAATAGTTATATGGTACAGTGTCTTCGAAGAATATCTCAGTATAAATACTTATACTTTTACTTATTTTTACCTGTAGGGAAAATTGGTTTAAGTGTTTTTAATAGCTACAAACCAATTAGTTGAAAAAGTCAGTAAAGGGTAAAACATTACATGCATACATCAAAGATAGTGCTACCAGAATTAGTCAATATGCTTCAGTTCTCTTGGTTGGTGTACAAAAAAAAATCAATAATTTGTCAAAATACTTTTAAAGTCCCAAGAACGTTCTTTAGGTTTCAGAGTTATCTACATTTCTTATTGTGTTTCTGAAAATGATACATAGTCACACATGGAAATCAAATAATTTGGAATACACACTCAAAAATAAATTTCTACTTCATCATTCCTTGTATTTAGTAGGAATGAAGAGGAGTTAACTTTTGCTTTGCAGATGACAGTTTTAATAAGAATAGAAGGTAAGCTAAAATGGAGCAAATATATGCAAGCCACATATCTAATAAAGTACATTATTCTAGAACATATACAGAATTTTCTAAATTCAATAGTGAAAAAGTAGGTCAATTGGTAAGAGAACATACCATAGAGGACTTATAGTTGACATTAGTGCTATGAGAATGCATTGAACATCACTGGCCATTATGAAAATAGAAATTAATGATGGAATGAGAAATCACTACACACATATAGACAGCTAAAATTAAAAAAAATATAAAGAAAAACAATGTCAGTCACTGATGAGTGTACGTTAGTCTCATCATTGTTGGTAGAAATGTCAAATGGTGCAGTTATATTTGAAAGTTCCTTAAACTGCTACCCTTATAGTTTGAAAAAAAAGTTTTATATTTTTTTCAAGTTTAACATAAAGTAAAGCAATCGTATCCCCGGATATCTAAATATGAAGAAATACAAATATGGACACAAATATTATTTGCAGTTTTAATTGTAGCACCAAAAAGCAGGAAAACAGCCAAATACTGTTTATTGAGTGAAAAATTAAACAAGCCTTGGTGTAACCATACAGTGAAAAGTACCCAACAATAAAAGAAATAACTATTCATATACAAAACATTTTAGTTGGATCTCAAGGGTATTTTACTGAGTGAAAAAACCTAGTCTCAAAGTTATATACTGAAGGATTTCATTTATATCACAGTCTTAAAATACAATTTTATTCACAGCAAACAGCTCAATGGCTAAGACAGAGAAGCTGTACTTATAAGAGGAGGCATGAAGACTTCTCTTTGTAGTGTTGAAGTTCCATATCCTAAACCTATGAGTTACAGAAGTCACTATATATGGTAAAAATTTCATAGACTTACATGCCAAAAGTAATTTTATTTTAAAACTAGTAAAATCAAAATAAGGTATTTAATATGGTCAGTAACATTTTTGAAATGTCAATTTCCAGGCTTTGGCAGTGTGCTCTATTATATATGATAGCACAAGGTGACCCTGAAGGAATAATGTGCCAGAGCTTGCTGTGATATTTTTGAAACTTCTTATGAGACTACTATTATTTTAAAAATTTTTTGAAAATGTAAAAAATACTTACAATCCACATATTTTGCATTTCAAATTATAAATTTCAACCTATTGCCTACTGTATTGGGTTTTTAAATACATTGGACTTTTAGAGCATATCTTCTTTAATGCTTAACTATTTTTGTTTGTGATAAATGTACTTAAATGACTTTCAAGGAAATACATAATCTTTTAAGATTATGAGCATATAAATTAGGACATATACATGTGTCATAATTGTAGGAAGGACTTTTACATTTGAAATTTAGTAAGTATTTTAACTGGGTTGAGAGGAAATTATGTATGAAATGAAAACATTTTGTAGTATTTGCACATTTTTTATGGTGATGACAAATTTTTGGCTAAATCATCATATAAACTGTTTCATCTTAAACTAGAAGATAATTATACATTGTAATAAAGGTTGCAATTATTTAAGGTATGTTATTTAATCATTACTCATTTTATTTTAATTGTGGTAGACTACCAATATGGTAGACACAATGATTCCTATGAAACTTTGTTCCATTTTTCCTTATCTGATTTCATGAGCCAAGATTCTGAAGTATAAGAGAGAACCAAGTAGGCAAAGTGTTCATTTCTGACTTAAGTTCTCTCATTTTCCTGGGACTGCTGATTTCTGTAGTTAAATATAATGGGTTGAATAGCTCTTTTGTGAAAAATCTATTATAATATATTTTTCCAGACAGAATAATTACCTAACAACAGGAACAGCATGTTACAGAACACTTACTATTATCTTTTCTGAAATGAAACAGAACTTTTCAAAAGAGGGGGGGAATAAATCAATAGAGCACACTAAGCAATGCATTTTGGGACAAAGGATGTTTAATGAAAGGGACACTATGACGGTTGGTCTTTTGTAATGTGGATGGATGATTACTCTTAGTATAAAAGGGCAAAGCATTATTAGAAATTTTAGATAATTATTCCAATTATTTCCTTTCATATTGAAGACCGTATGTGATTTTGATGAGATTATTTTTAATAGGTGTTGCAAAAAATTGACAATGAGAGAGAGGGAAAAAAATGCTCTTCACACTGTGAGGCAGAAGATACCATCCAAGTAATTTTTAAAAGACTAGATTAAATATGTTGATCCAGGTCAATAAAGAATTCCTGATAATTAGAATATAAACTATTAATGCAATAGAAGTTATTACTAGATCCTTGAATACTATACATTAGAGTATTTTTCAGCATATTAGTTGAGTCTCTGGTATCTATTAGGCACAATATTGAAATAGGATTAAAGCTGGACCCTTTTGTTGAGAAAATGCATTTAGTGGACAGGAAATAATACCATTAACACTTTATTGTACACTGAACTGTGTCTCTTAAAAAGATACAGCCAAGTCCTAACTCCTGGTTCTGTGACTGTGACTTTATTTGGGAATAGGGGCTTTGAATGCACAATTAACTTAAAGAATATTCTGGATTCAGATTGGTTCCAAAACCAAATATGGGTGCTCTTATAAGATGAGCAGAGGGCATAGAGACACACAGCAAGGAAAAGGCTGCTTCACACCTTTCTCATCCTGGGGCAAACAGGCCAGTCCAAACATTTTCCTAGCAATGGAAGTTGCACAGATGTGAAGACAGAAACATGCTAGTCCTCTTATGGTCTAGTCATGCATTTGGTTCTCACTTATTGCTTTATTAATACTGGCAAAACCAAGTCCAAGTCATGGAGAAATGTTCTCCCCACTTTGATGATAAAGGATGCAGTTCTATCAAAAAAGGCCATAAATTCAGAGAGAATTCTTGAAACAAAAGAGTAATATAATTGACCATATTTGGCTTCAGAGTAAAATATATTCTCATATTTTCTGTTTTTTAAGACATATTTTCTTTAGACTCTTAAATTTTCCTTTTTATCGTCTACATTTGTAATTACTGGATTGTGCTGTGGCTGAGTCCTTGAGGTTCTTTTATGTATTTTCACCTTTTAGGTTTTCTCCTTCACTTTCTTAGGGTAATAAATGTTCCGTAAGTATAGTTCTTTTTATTTATGTTCCATGTGTATGTAGAAGAGCTTAACAATATAGTGCTTATATATATATATATATATATAGAGAGAGAGAGAGAGAGAGAGAGAGAGAGAAATGGAGAGAGAGACAGAAACAGAGGAGAGAGAAAAGAGGAGAGAGAGTGTATTACTCAGCTACAGCATACGCAACTGACAAAATTCACTGGATTTTGTTTAAGATATGTGCATTTCACTGTATATATCCTATGACAATAAAACAAGAACATACAAAATGCTATACAGTGTATATATATATATATATATATAGTATAAAGTATTGAGAATAATATTGAATAAAATATCTAGAACAATAACCACCAAACTTAATGAACTGAACAGTACTTTAAAACTTACATGTGACTTTGAATGTGTCCACTTACCTTTCTCCCCAAAAGTAAAAACTGGCTTGAAATATTTAAGTATAGTTAGTTATCCTCCTTTGTTTTTCTTTATATTTTAGGGTGTATATATTTACACATACTGTATATGGGCACGTATCTCATATATAACTTTTTCTCTACTGACTATATTGTATAAGTTTGTATTTTTTTTTGGTACCGGGGATCAAACTCGGGTCCTTGCCCTTGCGCAGCAGGCGGCGAAACCACTGAGCTAAATCCCCGGCCCCGTATAAGTTTGTATTTGACCTATACAAAATTGTATTTCACTCCAGGGATGATTCTACAATGTATGTTTGTCTTGAGAAGGAATATTTAATTTTAATGTAGTTAAATTAATAAAAATTTTATTTTACAATTTGCATTACTTGTCTCTCATTTTAACCTTTTATCTCTACCCTGAATATGTGATAATATATGAAGTATTTTAACCTGTTAAAAATGGGCCATCCAGATTCAACTCCTCTAAGATTAGCACGTTATGCCAGGTAGGATTCGACTTCACTTATTTTCATTTGGGAAATAATTGAGACTAGGACATCTCTTTGTCTTCTACTCTCCAATTCTCTGTCAAAAAAGTGTTCACGTGTGTGTGTGTGTGTGTGTGTGTTTGTGGACTTGTGTGCGTGCATGTGTTGTTTCTGGAGCCTGATGCTGGTGAATTGCTCTACTTTCCCATCCTCTCCTGACTTTCATCCTAATTTCTAGAACTTTATACTGCGTATCAATTTCTGACTGCAAATTGTTCCCTTCTTTGCCCTTCTCTTATTTTTCTCTACTTTTTCAGTAATACTTTAACTATGTCCACTGATGTTTTACAATCAGCTTATCAGTTCTATGGGTATGGATTTTGATCAGAATTCAATCAACTATACAGATCAAATTAGTAGCCTTATTGAATGTTCCTACCTGTGATACATGCTGAAGTTTGCTTAGATTATTCGAATGTGAGAAACTACTATTTCATCATGTTCTCCATAAATATATTCTCCATTTTCACTCAGAGCTATTTCTTTACCCCAAAATTAGATACTTTTTATATTTTTGCTTCTACTATGAATGACATCTTTGTACACTAGCTTTTCTACTACTTGTCCTGATACATAAATATATAAGAAATTTATATTTTCAGAAAAACATTATTAAATTGAATAATCTATATTTTGTGATTTTAGGTTCTCTAGATGATCAAAAATATTACATGGTAGGGCCAGGGATTTAGCTCAGTGATTCTGCTGCCTGCCTCACAAGCACAAGGACCCGAGTTCGATCCCTGGTACCAAAGAAAAAAAGTACCTGGCAATAATTGACAATTTGAATTTTTTTCAATTACTTTTATTATTCTTGTTTTCCAGCACAAGCTAAGGATTTCAGTTCAGTGTTAAATAGAAATAATGATCTTATTTTATTTATTATGTTCTTCATTTTAGAGTGATTTATTCTAAAATTTCACCATTAAGTATAATTTTTATTAAAGATTTTTAAAGTTACTTTTTATCAAGTTGGTTTAAATTTCCTCAGTTCTTGCGTTGCTAAGATACCTTATCAAGAGTGGGTTGAGGATTTTCTCAAGTAGCTTTTTATTTCACTTGTGAAAAATATATTTTTTCACATTTACTGTGTTGATATGGCAAATGTCATTGATATAATTTCCAATTTTAAGTCAATATTACATTTTTCTTTTCTGGTATAAGCTCAAATTAATTATAAATGATTTTGAAGTTTACTAAGATGCAGTTGTTTAAATGAAGTGTCCTCCACTGAGGCAGTGTTCAGAGGTGCAATGTAGAGAATTAACTGAAAAATGAAGGTGCTGACCGCATCCAGTGACTTCATCGACTGATGAGTTTATCAGCTGAATGGGCTTCTAGAAGGGGGCACTGAGCTGGGGGACGTGGGTCATGGGGCCATTCCTTGGAAAGGTTCTTCTGCTCCTCATCCCTTTCTCGCTGGCTCTCCACTTCTGCCTTCCTCCATCACACCCTTCATCCATGACTTTTCAGTGTCAGAGCTAGTGACACAGGGACCAAAACTTCTGAAACTAGGAGCAGAAGTAAACCTTTTATCCTGGCAGTTATTTTTCTTAGATGTATGATCACAGTGACCAGAAAATGACTAAAATATAAGGTTTTGTTCTCTTCTTGCATTATGTTTGTGCAAATTCTCTCTACTTTTGTTCTTTTTCTCTTTGAATGACTTTGTATAAGAGAGAAATTATCTGCGTGTTTGTTAAATATCTGAGCCTGGTATTTTCATTTTTGAAATCTTTTAAATTATTTTTAACCTACTTTTTAAAAATGTAACTTACTTTATGGTCAGGTAATCATCAATTTAATTTATTAACCTTCCATTCTGTCTTTTTTTAACTTGGAAATTTGTGGCTTTTTATCAAAAATTAAAATTAAAATAACAGATCTATCAAAGATGGGGAGGGTGCCTATATGTTTAGTTTTATGTGTCAACTCGATTAAGTTATACTATCTAGTTATTCAATTAAACACAAATCTAGGTGTTGCTGTGGAAGTATTTTGTGAGTGTGGTTAAATTCTGCAGTCCTGTGACCTTAACTCAAGATTAGTCTTGATAATGTGAGTGGGCCTCATTCATACATTTCTCTGAAACAAGAAATTCTGCCACACAACATCAGCATTTACTCCTGCTCAAGAATTTCCAACCTGGCATCCTGTTCTACAGACTTCGTACTTCTTGGGCCCTACTATTACATAAATCGATTCTTCCAAGCCTATTCTTCCCTTTGCTTTTATTTCTTGGGAGAACCTTTACATACAGTGTTTCAGATAAACTCTAATTCACTTGGTTCTTCATTAGCCCTTCCAACTCCCTCAATCAGTAGCTGCCACGGGCTTTAGGTTCCTGATGACTGAAGGAAAGTTTTTTGTCAGTCTTCTCTCAAACTCTGTATGTTTTTCTAGACCTCTCAAAATAGAGAAGCATTTGTGTTTCCTATATCAGATAGTGGAACTTCTGGGCTGCAATGCTGCTTATAGAACCCAGCAGACTGATATACCCAGTCTTGTTTACAATGTGGATATTAATCCCTTTAAGATATTTTTCATGATTTGGAGGCTGGATGCATCATTTTCTTATGTCTTCTCAGGGTCTGTACCTCAATGTATACTGCCTTATCTTCTTGACTATACCCACAGTCATCTGTCTCTACAGTTAGGGAAGGATTACTTAATTTTCCTTGTTTTAATTTTCCATTGAATATGATATTTTTGGATTTTCTTTTTGATATAAATGTTTAAAATAAAATGAAAGTTTATGGTAAAAATGTAAATTTTGTGTCATTTGAAAGAATGATTTAGGTAATGGTTGGCAAATGAGAACTATGCATGCTTATTCTCTGTGTCTTCTAAATTTCTGCTTACTTCTAATGTCTCAGGATAATAGCATATAATACTGATAATGAGAGCTGAATGTTTAATTGAGGAAACAAAATGTTTTGAGAGTCCTCAAGGTTAACTCTATGCATGCTTGAAAGCCAGGTTTCCCTGTTTGGAAAGGGACACTTGTCCAGTGAGGTCCTCTTGCAATTATATGACCAGTTCACTTCACAAGCTTTTCTTTTACATAGTCACTGTAATGACAGCAGAAGAAACAAATACACATTTGAGTCTGAAACAAAGAATAAAACATTCCATGGACAATTTATAGAAAGAGTAGAACCCAGAGATGTGTTCTCAAACTGAAAGAAGAGGCCACAACTGATAAACAAATGAGCCCAATACTTTTAGTATGTGGTTGGAATTAGTCAAGCCTGTATCACTAAGTATGAGTTGCAGAAACGCCATCCATATCTGAGGTTAGACTTGAAGTAACCACAGAAGAAAAACCAAGGTGAAAGATTGTTTGTCCTAACTCACCAGGAAGTATTTGGCAGTGCGACAAGAGCTCTTGTCTTGGTCTTAGTTTTCAGTGAAGCCTCAGAACTCTGTATCTCTAAGACATATGGAACTGTCTTTCCCACCATCACCCACATGATTTATAACAAAAAAAGACTGATTGAATAATATCACAGTGTTAAAATTGGGCATCCTCTTTGAAAAGAACAGCCTTGATTTATGATCTCAGGAAAATGGCCTGTGTTTGGTGGTTTGATTAAAAATAAAAGAATAAGAATTGCGATTTTCCAAAGATCATCAAATTTTTGATTTCTTCCAACTGAAACTTTCAAGTATACTTGCTCTCATACTTTTTCTAAAATTTTACCATATGAATCCTTTCGTGTTTGCTCATTTCCAATATGTTCATAGCCAAAGAATAACAATTTGCATAAAATAGTATATATTTAAATGTATTTCAAAAGTTTGCTTTTTATGTTTTCAGTTAAATATATACTTATGTTCTATTTTCAAATATACAGAAAGATGGGTTTATAATTTAGAATGTATTGAAAGTGATTTTCTTGAAAAGAATAAAATTATGCTATTTCTCAATTAAAACATTGGCCTTAATATGGGAATATAAATCCAATAATATAAAATTCAATATAAAACAATGTATAACTATACTGTATTTATAAACTGTCAAGGGTAATGAAATATGGCAAAAAAATATATTCCTTAATAGCATTACTGTATCCAAATTGAATTTTCTAAAAATCCCCCATTCTTAAGGTCTAATATCCATGGTGTTCCTCTCTCATAACATGACTCTGATCTTCAATAATCTTATTTATATTATTTATACAGTGTCATTTTATTTTATTGACATTTTATAAAAACAAAAGGAAACAGGTAATTTTATTTTAAATATGTTCTGTCAAAGTGGAGAAAACGTACGCAGCTCTAACAAAACCCTGAGGTACAACTTTTCAAGGTGACTCTAATCTACATTTCCACTGAAAATGAGAACATATATTGTCATGAAATGTTTCCATGGCAACTCTTTTTATGGTACAAATAAACTAATGAATCACAAGAGAAGATTGACCTTCATTGCTTTTGTACAAACAACTGTCTTTTTATTTATCAAGTCTAAAAATTATTCAATGTATACTATTTTAATTTTTGCTCATGCGTAACAACTAGAAAAATAGGGGTTTTTTCTTGCTGTATTTAGCAACTAGTAGTATGTAAGTAATTAAGCTAGATGAGCAAATGATCTAACCAAGACAGGATTGGACAGAATTTGCTGTGTTTCATGTCACTGGCAAAGGACATCAAAGTCTAGAACCCCTGAAGATGCGAAATGGGACCAGGCTGGGATGCTAAGAACTTTGTATAATGAGAATGAATTCTCTCAGGTGCTATGGGCCCCAAATTGACATAGCTGAAGCACTGTTAGTGTTATATTTTTAATTATTATGAGTAAATAAACTCACATTAAAAATACTTATAGTACTCTCCATTTTTGATTATCAGAAATCTAAAAGCCTAGTTCAAAGTTGCTTCTATGGTTTAATATCAATTTCAGTTTCTTAACCTCTCAAAGTCTCAATTGTCCTGATGCAGAATGGAAGTCATACTTTTCCTACTTTCTTCATGAGAATATTTTTAGAGTAAAGGACTGAGGCAGTTTCTCTCACTAACCAATACACCTTTGAGCAAATATGTCTAGTGTTTTCACGACCTGAGTCATTTTTCCAATTATCCAGTCTGGGAACTTGTGCTCAGAATGCACAATAATTTTTGTAATAACAGTTGGAAAAACTGTTAAAGCAAAGTACCTGTAATATCATATTAATTGCTCCTGGTGATGAGGTTGTCTTCATTTAAGAAACTGAATGACGATCTGGGCACATTTAGACATTCAACCAATTTCTCATTTGACACTGCAGTAAGCATCTCATTGAGATGGTGATTCTACTTCCTTTTTTTAAAAAAAAATAATATTCTCCCTCCACAACTCCATTTTTATCTATTTTAAAATATGTTTCTTTAACACTGCTTTTATTCATCAGTGAGGGCTGTAGCCCCTTTCATGGAATCTGGATCAGAAGGAGTCCAGTGAAGTTCTGAAAGTGGGAGATAAAAGGTGACCTATCACTAAGACTCTCATACTTTGAGCTCTAAGTTGCCATGGAGATCCCTAACCATCCTGCATTCACCTGATGTGAGAAAACCCAGCTACATAGAGATGCAATGTATGAGCTACTGTCAGCTGTTGTAGATGAGCCAGTCTTTGCATCTTCCTGCCTCAGGCTCCAAAGTGCAGGTGGAAGAGCCTTCAGATAATCTCCAGCTAGAGTTAATAATTTGATGGGACTCTGATTATTTTCATGTGTGCACATGTGTGTGTGTGTGTACATGCATGCATGAGGGAAGGAAGGGTTATCCTGATTATCTTGCATGTGGGAGGAATATTAATAATTTTTCTTCAGAAGACTCAATGCATTATTTATAAACAAGGGTCCCAAATTCCCATTGAAAGTTGGCATCTATCCCTTTCCCATTATTCTTGTCAGGCTTTCATTAGTAAAGTATATTGAGAGTGAGACCATGTGGGTTCTAAATTTGGGTCACTAAAAGTGATGTTACTTTTGCCTTGTTGCTTGAGAAATGTGCTTTAGGCACCTTGCACCGCCATTCACAACGTCTGACGGCGAGACTCACCCTTGATGAAAAGGCCACATAGTCCTTAATAATCCAGATGGGCTCTGAGTCAACAGGGAGCGTCCACAGCTATCCCGGGTACGGGATAGTCCAACCTGAACGTGACTTCAGCCTCAGCTGACCTTCCCACATTCTCACCTACAGAATTACAATCATAACTAAAATGTTGATTTTAAAAATACTAAGTTTGGGGTAATTTACTATGCAGTACTAAGAACATTGGTACTTTTAAAGTTCCAAGTGTATGGAATATATATGGCAGGGATAATTTTCATATTATACAACGTCTATATGGTGTTTTTGGTTTTGATAGTTGTGTACACTTATAAATCCCCACACTACCAGGCTTTCTCTAGAAAGTTACCTTGAATTAAGTAGCACTTTCTGAAGAACATACATTTTCCTTCTAACTCCTCGGCCCATCTGTCCTCACCCACATTTGACTTGGGTAAATGCCCAGGAGCTGGATTGTTGGCTTATAACGGGAGCCTTATTTGGGCAATAATTATTCTGAGTTCTATTCTCACATATAAGTTTCATTTGTCACAGGCCTTCTCAAACACTGATTCCACACTTTACATTACTCTTTGCAGCTAAGCATACCATGTGGCTACTTTCCACTAGTGGAATATGTGTAACTGGTGAGTTCATTCTCCACCACCTCTTCTAGCTCAACTGCTGAACTTCTAGGGAAAAATGAAAAAAGTTCGAAATCATGAACCTCCATGTACTTGGGACTCATTGAAGTAAAATATTCTTATGTCCATTTATTGTACCTTATCTATTTTGCACACAACATTTTCATAACCAATACTTTTATTGGCCAATGTTGTTAGAATCTAGTATCCTATTCTTTAAAGAAACATAAAATCAACAACTGCTCCCTGTAAGCTACTGAGAAAGCCCAATTATATTGTTTCACTTGGATTTATAACACTTAAAACTAGTTAGATTGGTGGAAGGTGTGGACTGATTGGTGAATATTATAGAAGACTTCATCTGCTACATTGAGAAGAACCTTCAATCTTGGTACAGATTTCACAAATGACATCATTTTCTGTCTCTCCAGGTATCTTTGCTATGTTGCTTTCATTTCACAAGTCCATTGTATGTTAATGTATCAGTCATTTAGCCATTTCAATATTTTAATTAAGTTTCACTCAAGTCTGACAGGCCTGACTCTTTTATGTTTATGTATCAAAAACATGCATTAATCTAATCGCTAGATCTAAGTTTTGACTGAAAAGGTAGTCTTATTGTCCTCTTTATATCCTTAGAAGTATGTCATTATTGCTTTTCAAAACAAAATTACTAGAGAAAAAGAATATAAATATTAACTTTTTTTCATAATCTAAGTAATGTATAAAAGTAAGAACAGTAGATTGTAACATGAATAGATCTTCAATGTTTAACATCTATTGTTTAATTACTGGTGGGTAATCATTTCCTGTTTATTTTGCTGAGGCTTAATCTGAAGTTTTATTCTGAAGGGTTTTCATTATCTTAAGACATATTTTATATTTATCATACTTAGAGAGTGTGATAAATTTGGGGCTGTGTTTTAATTTTTACTTTAATTGAATGTAAAGAGTTTAAAATCCTTCAGTAAGTAATTCCCATAGTCTAAAATTATTATCTCAAGAAATTAGGAGCCAGGCCTTATGCTGTGGACCTATAAACCATCACTCGGAGAAGCAGAGGCAAGAGGATCGCAAGGTTGAGCCCAGCCTGGCAGTTCAGCAACTTAGCAAGATCCTTGTCTCAAAATTAAAAGTAAAAAAGACTGGAGAGATTGCTCAGTGCAGAAGGCCTGAATTCAATCCTCAGTACTTGCAAAGAATTAGTTTGATGTAATTCCACTGACCTAGTTTTGCGTTTGTTGCCTATCATACCCCAAAAAACATTATCCAGAAAAATGGCAAGTTTCTTCCCAAATTTTTTTCTACCCCTTTCAGTGTCAGGGCTTATATGTAAGTCTTTCAACTATTGTAAATTGATTTTTGTATATTGTATGAGAAATGGGTTCAATTACATTGTTCCGCATGTGGATTCTAACACCATATGAAAAAAGACTATTCTTTCCCCATTGGTTATTATTGGTCCTTCATCAGAGATCAATTGAATGTAAGTGCATAACGTTAATTGTAGGCTCCTTCTTTTACTTCCTTGGTCTATGCTTCTTTTTTTCTCCAGTATCATATTCTATTGATTGTTATACTTTTCTAATATATTTTAAAATCAGGGAGTATGATACTTCCAGCTTTGTATTTTTTGGTAAAATTGCTTCGGTTATTCGGTCTTTTGTGGTTTTGTATAAATTGTAGGATTTTTGTTCTATAATAGTAAACAGTGATGTTCAGATTTTGATAATGGTAGCATTGAATTTATAGATTTTTAAAAAATAGTATGTACACTCTAATGCTATTACTTTTTGAATAATAGAAACATTAGTCATTATTCATTTATTATAAATTTTAAAAATTTCTTTCATTAATGTTTTGCAGTTTTCCTTGTGAAGATCTTTCATCTTATGATTAAATTTATTCTTAGGATATTTTTGTCAATTATCATGCCAATAGAAAACTTTGTAACTTTCTCTTTCACGGAAGCTCTCAAAACTGGTGTTTTTGTGAAAGAAATGAGGGCTGAAATATGTTACTTTTTCTCTTTCTGATGTCATTTCAACAAAGAGCTTATCTTAATGACAAAAAGATTTTCTAAAGTTTTCAGGCAAATGAAAAATATATTGTGATTTTCAGATCTTGATATTGATGTATTGATTCACAGATAGTAAGCTATCCCAAAAAGATTTATGCTTCCTTTCTATAGAATAGTAGTTATAGATCGCCAATTGGATGATCCAATATCCTCACAAATACAGTTCCAAAATGTAATCTTTAGATTTTAAAATTCAAAATAGTACATTATTGTGAGTATATAATCTCTAGAACTGCTAGCATGACTTGTCATGAGGATTAAATGATACATATAGAACATCAGAAATATTTGTTATAATTTTGCACCTTTTTATTTATGAACAGTGTGCTTTTAAAATATCAGATCTACAGAAAGGATGCAAGATTTAGTGTTTCTATTGTATTATGTAGATCTTTGATCCATTTCAATTTTAGTTTAGTGAATAGTGAGAAATATAGATCTAATTTTAATCTTGGGCAAATTGAAACCCAATTTTTCCAGCACCATTTATTAAAGGGGCTATCTTTCCTCCAGTGAGGGTTTTTGGCTCCTTTGTCAAAGATGAGGTGGCTGAATGTGTCTGGAGTTGTTCCTGCATCTTCTAATCTACTCCACTGATCCTCGGATCTGTTTCTTTGCCAGCATCCTGCTGTTTTTATCACAGTAGCTTTGTAGTGGAACACTTAACTGACTAGAAGAGAGATTAGGTAGAACTATTGAAGACATTGGAGTAGGAAAAGACTTCATGAACAAAGTCTCATTCACACGTGAACTAGCACAAAGAATCAACAACAGGGATCTCATCTTATTAAAAAGTTTCTTCACAGCAAGAGAAACCACCAACAGAGTAAAGAGACAATACACAATATGGGAAAAATTTTTATCAGCTGTTCCTCAGACAAAGGTCCATTATCTAGAATATATAAAGAACTTAAAAAAGTCAAACCTCCCAAATTTAAAGACTCAATCCAAAAAATGGGCATCTGAAATGAACAGACATTTCTCAAAGAAGTAGAAGCAGTAAATAAATACATGAAAAAATGTTCAACATCACTCCTAATTTGAGAAATGCAAATGAAAACAATGCTGAGATTTCACTTCACTCCACAAAGAATGGCTGCTATCAAGAAATCAACCAATAATAAATGCTGGTAGGGTTGTGGGGAAAAAGGAACCCTTCTCTACTGTTGATGGGAGTGTAGACTGGTGCAACCACTGTGGAAATCAGTATGGAGATTCCTCAAAAACTAAGATTATTGGTCCCATTTGACCCAGCAATTCCCCTACTGGATATCTTCCCAAAAGAATTAAAAGAAGCATATCACAGGGATATATGCACACCCATGTTTATAGCAGCACATTTTGTAATGGCTAAAACTTGAAAACAGCACAATTGCCCATCAACTGTTGACTAGATAAAGAAGGTGTGGGTTTTTAAAAAATAAAATGGAGTACTACTCAGGCATAAAGACTGAGAAACTAGAGACATTTATAGCTAAGTGGATGCACATTGAGGCCATACTCTTAAGTGAAATAAATAGGACACATATGTAAATACTGAATAGTTTCTCTTGTGTGAGAAACTGAAAGTATAAATGAGGCTCAAAATGTATAATAGATTGTGTGAAATTGGAAGAAAAGGTCCAAAGGGAAAGGGAAGAGGAAGTGGGAGGAGTAGGTGAAAGGAAAGAAGGGAAAGGAATAAATATTAGAAAACAAAAAAACAGAAACAAAGTCTTTGTAAATACGGAGGGGTTGAGGGGTGAAAGAGAGGGCAGGGGAATGGGAGAAAAATAAAAGCCAAGATATATCATGTAAAGATACAGTTTCTCAATGATGAATGTCATACTATATACCTAAAATGTACCAATAAACATAATGAATTAAAAAAGAAAAGAAAGGATGCAAGAAATGAGCAAGGAACCTTTTATAATAATTATATCAACTAATTATTTGTTAATATATCTGTGTTGTCAAGCAAATATATATAAACATATTTTTCTGAAACACTTGAAAAATAATAAAATCACCAATGTATTTCATGACTAAACATATTATCTTTAAACAAAAGCACATAATCTCTTTCTTCTGGATAAACACAGTTCAAACTTATTATTCAAAAAATGCAATGATAATGTAGTTCATAAATCTATCAAATATCCTAATAACTTTCACCATACTCCATCAAAAGCAATCCAGTAACCAAGGGGAGAATACCTGTTGCATTTTATTTAGTTTTTATTACATTCTAGTTTGTTTTCTCTAGACCAAATTTCTTTTTCACTGTCTCTCTATCTTTCATGATGGAGAAAAATATTTTACATCACAGAGAGTTACTGTAAATAATGCTTTATATAAACAATTTTCTTAGTTCATTTTTAAAAATTAATTTTGTTGGTACGTTTTAGGTATACAGTATAATGACATTCATCATTGGAAATTTGTACCTTTATGTAATCTATCTTGGTTCTCATTTTTCCCCCATCACCCTGCCCTCCCTTCAACCCCTCCAACCCCTCCCTATTTACAAATAGTTTGTTGCCATTTTTTCATTTTCTTGTATTAATTCCATTCCCTTGCTAATGCAT
This sequence comes from Heterocephalus glaber, assembly GCF_053883595.1. NCBI lineage: Eukaryota > Metazoa > Chordata > Mammalia > Rodentia > Bathyergidae > Heterocephalus > Heterocephalus glaber. The sequence continues at coordinate 25,717,343 of NW_028258379.1, forward strand.
AGATTCAGGTTGAATTATTTTGAGAGGGTAGGGAGGGTCAGCAAGCATGCACATTGGTGATATATCTTTTTCTAGTGCTTATATTATTAATAAGACTCTGGAATTATTGTCTTCAATATAAGATATTACTTCTCTTGCCACACAATTATCTCTGTGACCAGGCTGTAGGGTTCCCTGATCTCTGTGAAGACGTGACAAAGCTTCCAGAACTATGCCCAAGTTCAGTGATTCTGCCCATAATAAGTATGCCAGACAGAATGCCACTGTTGATTAGCCCAGTGGTCCCAACCCACTCCACTGAACTAAACCCCAAAGGACTGCTACACTCAGAGTGCCTTTGGAAAAACCTAAGTAGTGAATTCAGAAAGACAGTGGAAAAGGTTCTTCAAAGTCACAACTATTGGTATCCTCAGAACTTTGATCCTCATTCCCAGATTTGGTTTTAAGGTACTTCCAATTCCAACAAGACTTTCACAACAGAAAAATCTCATGGGGCTAAACTCAGGTCAACTTTATATTTTTGGATATGTCAGCTCTCTATTTTGATTGGTAATTCCTCAATATTTTGTAAGATCTTTAGTACTAAAATGTCTTTCTCTTCCTTGCTCAGTCTATGCTAGGACCTCTCCCTCCATCTCTCTCTCTCTCTCTCTCTCTCTCTCTCTCTCTCTCTCTTTCTCCCTCTATTTATTTGTCTCCCTCAAGCTCACTTTTTAACATATATTTATATGGAAGTTTCAAATAGCATAGGATATTTGTATTAAATGAAGAAATATTATAGATTTTAAAATAATTTATCAAGTTTATTCATATTTTAGTTGATCATATATATCTCATATTGCTGATTTTTGGCTTTTCATACATTGTTTTACTCGAATTTTCTATTTGTATTCATACTGTATTATCAGTAGAAGTTATTAATTTCTAAGGCAAAAAATCCACAATTAAGCATTTTACTTCCAATCAAGATAAATTTACAACATGATAAAATTATTTTCTTCTGTTTTTACTCATCAGTCTTAATTACCAAACTCCATTATGGTTTGGGAAATCAATTTAGTGGGTTATAATTACTTAAAAATTAGCATAATATTGAAAAAAATGAATGTGCAGCACACAGCAAAAAATAATAATTTTCTGAAAGTTCGTTTATGTAAATTAAAACATACATATTCACATTTACTTTCTAATAATTGAATGTAGAAAAGTATAAAATATATATGCACATATATATCCTATGTTACAGTTTTTTAGAAATGTAAAGTCACTAGTTTAGGGTTTTGTTTTTGCATTTTACTATTTTAATGATAACATTTTATGTCTTTTGATTTTAAAAATATAATATAATGAAATAAATTATAGTGTAATATATTAAATGTAATAAATTATGCTCTTTACTTGGCTCCCATAATAAAATACTCTGCTCTGCTTAATTACCTTATTTCTTTTTCTGATTATGTTCTTCAAGGACCTTTAAAGACATGATTTATATACGATATATCTTCTGAGGTTTGTTGTGAATGAGAACAATCTTTATTGCATTCTCACATTCAAATGAAAGATTTAAATTGTGTTTTGATATAATTTTCTTTCAATACTTTGAATATATTACTCCATTGCAACTTTGCCTCCTAGAATACTTTTAACTAGTTTACTGTCAATGTGATTTTCTTCTTTTATTGGTTTTCAATTGTTTATTCCTCTTGAGATTACAAAATATTTCACTTTCATTTTCAGGGAGAAAAGTGAAGAAAATTAAAAAGCTCTCTCCTGACTTTTCTTTTGAACATGACACTTGCTTTTTTATGACACTTGATATAAGCTGCTAATTCTTTTGCATATCAGTTTGTAAATTTTATCTGTCCCTGAGATCTTTTGCAAAGGGGGAAAACACCACAATATACAGGGACAAGGGCGGAGAGACTGAGGGGATGAAAAATATTCATGTACTGCAAACATGCACTAATAAAAAAATTGACTCCCCTCAAAAAATAAAAGAATTCCTTACAATTCCTGCATCAGTTTTTCTGATCCATACTTCTTTTAATTTTCTGTTTCTCTTGAATTTCCAGTTGCATAGAGGTGAAAACCTACCATTTCATGCTCATTGTCTTATCAGCCTGACCAATATTCATGCAGAATTTTAATCAAGCTAGGCTTTAAGAAGAAGCCTACTTATTCTTTAAGTTTTCAAAATAATCAATTAATGCTCAGCTCAGTAAAGTTTGACTTTGCTCTTGTCCATTATAATTAAATTGTTCTTGTTAATTTTCTTACTGATTTTCATGTTGGTAAACTCAGCATGGATCAGCTTTTTAGTCTTCAACTTACTAGCTCTTATTAACTTTGTGCATTGTGTCCTTCTTGGCTTGAATTCTGGGATCCCATTTTCTTTTCACCTATATTCCACATTTTCCAAAGCTCAATATCACTCCATTTTTTATTTTTCCTTAGCCTTAGACATTGTTGTTACTAGGACCACATTTAGATTATGCATAAGAAGTTCATAATAGTAAAATCTCTCTTTACCTTAACAGGAAGAATCTGCTGAGATTTATAACCATGGATCCATTTATGTGTTAAGCTTTTCCAGCGGCATAGTCCATAAACATTATTAATTAAACCTGCCCTAACTAATGTTCCTAATGTTAATGACTTATGGACCTATGGACTTTCTAAACACAATCCAGTCTTGTGTACCATTTCCTAGGAGATAATTATTTCACTACTCCACTTACCTAAGCAATCAAATGCAGAGAAAAAGCTAGTTTTTCCTAATTTTTCTTTGATTGATTATATCTAATACATCACCTTCCTCTGCATCTGTGCTGTTAACATCTCTTGAATTTGAATATTTTTCTCTAATTTCTTAATAAATCTCCTAATTTTGGCTTACATAAAGTTTTATTCAAATCATTGCAATAGTTTTTCTTCTGATTTGTTTGTGGGATCATCTTTCTCTAATGCATCGATAATCTTGAATATAATCTCAACATAATAGCTCCTCCACTTAATACATGGCAGGTTGACATCATTCATAGTATATCGAAGTCATTTTTTAAAAAAACCTCTGTCTAAATAGTACCTCCATAGTCATTTTACCTTTATATCTAGCATTATTAATGCTGTACTTTCTAAAATTTGTCATGGACCTACAGTACCACCATGTGTTTTTATATGATGTTTGTTAATGTGCTTTAGAATATTCTGATTTTTTTCTTACTTTGCCTGCTTTTTCTTCTTCAGGTTTTACCTCAAATAACAAACATTTGCATCCCTTAAGTTATGGAATCCATGATTGTGTTCCACCAAAATTCATGTGTTAAAACCCTCATTGTTAATAGAATTAAGAGGTGGACTCTTTAGGGCCTAGTTACCTTTAGATGAGGTTCTGAGTGTGGAGGGCCTATGATAAGATTCATGTCCTTCAAGGAAGAGAGAGGTAAGAGGTTGCTCTCCATAATGTGTGAAGATAACAAGAAGATAGCAGTCTATTAACCAGGAAGAGGGCCTTCACCAAGAACCTGACTATGCTTATAGGGAACAGGAAAGAGGATGTTACCAGAACCTGTGCAGTGGTCCCTGTTCTCCTGTGAGCCAAAACAGCACAAGGCTAATTAGAGAATAAAGACAAGAAATGAGAAAAGAGAAAAGGCTGGGTCTTGGGCCTGATCAGTGCTACCCTAGACAGCAAAGACAAAGGCACTCAAGCTTGCCGGTATTTATTGGGTTATAGGGAGTATCAGGTGACTCAGAGGTCAGCAGTAATCCTGTGTCCATGAGGATTTTATGCTGATGAGGATCTTAGGTCAATGAGAAGCTTATGTTGATTAGGAATATAAGATGAGTAAAAATGTTCTTACAACAATAGGTAGGATGAGTTAAGGTGCTCAGGAATTTGTCTCTCCCCAGGTGAAATCTTTTCCTTTTCGTACTACCGGTTCTCAAAGAACCAATATGTCTTCAGCTGATGTAATCTTGCCCTTGAGCATCACAGCATCTGCGGACCATTGAGGCCTCAGCTGTTACTGGAGGCAAAATAGAGTTATATTTGACATGCCATAGCTGGCCCAAAGACAAGAAGACTAGGCTTCCTACATCCCTAATCATAATTTAATTGTGAAATGATTTTTCCCAAAAATTGTGTAGAATAGCTCCTGAAATATTCTGAGATGCTGATCTCAGATTCTCAGCTTCCTCTGAATAATGAAGCATAAATATGTGTTGTTAATGTCACCCTTTATACTCTATTCTGTTGAGCAAATAAACTAAGATACCAGGGAACCAAGGATACTGCTCTAGTTCTCCACTGAATTTCACCCTTAAAATAAAATGTATTGGAATAATTTCTTTGTAAAAGTATTCCCTTATTAGAGTAACTACTTTAAAAGGGACTTAATAATTGAAACTACTGCATGGTGTGGTTTACAAATTCCTGGAATAAAATAAATACAACAGAAAATTTAGCTATTATTATGCCATAAAGATTATTTCAAAAATTTGCCAATTTTAAAAATTTACACTCCTAAAAGCAATACTATAGATCTTTAAAAAATATTAACTTTATGAATATACTTTGGAAATATATTGTAGTTTCACATCATGACTTCAGTATTATGAAAATCTACATTTTCATAATCTTGGTTCTGAAGAAGCAAGATTCTAATTCTCTACTGAATAAATCAGTAGATATCACAGAAATTGATTTATCAAATAATATACTAAGGCATGTTACTGATTTCAGGGCAACTAACTTCCAGGAAAGATGGGCAGAAGCACTGGATTAAGATTAATATACAATATTGGCTTTAAACTCCAACTCATCCCAAATCTCAGACTTCTTGTGTTAGAAAGATTTCTGTTTGAATTTTTCGAAATTTGTAACTCCTCAAAATCCTAAGGGAATATATTAGTTCTTCTTATGAGGTAATGAAACTGGTTGATTAGATGAAGAATAGCATATATCATATATAATATATGTTCATATAAAATATAACATATATTGTAGCCATATAATGTATAGTCATTTTTTTCTAAGATTATTTCTCGCACATTCCCAAACAATGACTTTGAAGTTGTTTATTACCAAGACAGGAAAAATCAGAATGCATTCCTTTACAGCGAAGTTATATGTGTACATATTCAAGTCACTGTAAAGTATTTTCTTAAATTAGAAAGAAAGTCCACCTGGACCAATGCCAGTAACTCTGACAAAGAGCTGGAAATATGCATGTGTGAGTACAGATACAATGAAGAGGGTAGATCAAAAGGCATGAAGAATTTCAAAATTAAGTCTGTTAAAACTTTCCGTGAACAGTCTTTTTCAACTTGTCTTACAACCATGTAAAATTGATGAATGAAAAGATTTAGCTGTGAATTTTCTGGTTATGTGTTGATTTCATGCCAATTTTCTTAAATGTTTCCCCAAATTTTAAGACATTTTTAAATACCCACAATCACTGGGACAGACTGTTTCATGAGGGATCTAAAGGAACTGAACACTGCCCTCCTATATAATGCCAGAAAAATCTAATTAGCAGAGCCAATAAACAACATATATACCACTGACTAATTCACTCAATATAGAGCTATTTAAAAAACCCTGTTCTTAAAATGACAACCTGTATCAAAAACAACTAGTCCTCTAACCACAGATTATTAATGTTGAGATATCTGATTGACAGCATAGAAGAGCTAATAAGGCATTTCTTTTTATATTATTTTGATAGCATTTTGAACTACAAATTTTTCTAGTACTATCCATATTTCTTATCTCTTTTTGTGACTTCTTTTTCTAAATCAGTTTTATGAATAATAAGTATGTCATATAAGCCTTTCCCCTATACCCTCTCATTTAACTTTTCTAAGACTCTGATAATTTAATTAACTATAGCTATCTCTAAGGGTTCTAAAATTTAGGTGAACTTGATAAATTAAAAGTAGGTAAAACTAGTTAGGGAAAAAAGCAAAGAATGAGAGTGAGTTTTACAAAGAAATGATACTTTCATCTATATTTAAGTCCATTTTGGACAGAACTGAAGTCACCTACTTATTTAGTCATTTGGGATTTCTTTTTTTTTAATTCATTAAGTTTATTGGTACATTTTAGGTATACAATATGATGACATTCATCATTGGGAATTTGTACTTTTACATGATATATCTTTACCCCCCCCTTCCACTCCTCCACCTCTCCCTATTTACAAAGGCTTTGTTTCCGTTTTTTCCTTTTCTCATATTTATCCCCCCCTCCACTTACCTTTTGCCCAAAGGGGAAGGGGAAGTCATTTTGTGTTTCTATACCAAAGTACTACAAGCAGTGCTGCTTTTTTGTACATAATCTATCTCTCATGATTCTGGAAGCTGGAGGTCCAAGATCAAGTGCCAGATAGACTGGGTCCTGTTGAGGATCCTCTTCTTGATTACAGACTGCTGTCTTCTTCCATTCTTACATAATGAAATGAGGAGAGCGAGCTCTCTCACTTCTCTTTACAAGGGAACTGAACTAATTCATGCCAGTTCTGCTTTCTTGACCAAATTACTTCCCATAAGCCTCATCTCCTAATAGCATTATCACACATGCATTTGACGTGAGGGAGGCACAGACGTTCAGTACACTGAACCTACATAAGAATTTTTTTAAAAAATAGTATCCTCTGCTGTGATGCTTGATTGATTGCGTCAACATGAGTAAATAATGCCCAACTAAATTGGCTCAGCATAGTTCTGGGTGTGGAAGACCCATCCTAGGGAGGATTATCACCAGAATGCTGCAAAAGGGAAACAAAGAAGGAAAGGTTTCTTCTGTCTTCTTCAGAGAAGCTGCAGTCTGCTTTCACCTTGGACATCATCTCCTGTCTTCTATCGCAGACCTTTCAGCCTTCTGTAGCCAACACTTCAACCTCCTGATACGGACTCACAAGGGTCACTACATGGAGCTCCAGGACTTTTACTGGATTCTTCTGATCCCCAGTGTGCAGATGGAACTTTTGACTCCTCCACACTTCACTCTGTAGGCAACCATAATAAGCCCATCTGTGAATTCTTATATGGTTGTTTATCTTGTATTAAATCTGTTCCTCTAGTAAACACTGACTTGATACATCTGCTTTGGGATCATAAATTGAGACTACTTAACAAACCTTTCATCCTAGTATTTGGTTGACTCTTCATCTCAGATTTGTAGTGATTCCGGATAGTTCAATTTTTAACTCAGTTGTCATCATTTTCTTTTAATTTAATTTAATTTAATTTAATTTTTTTGTATATCCCTTTATTGGTACATTTTAGGAGTACAATATAACGACATTCATCATTGGAGATATGCACCTTTACATACTCTCTTGGTACTTATTTTTCCCCCTTCTCCCGCCCTCCCTTCAACCCCTCCATCCCTCCCTATTTACAAAGACGTTGTTTCCATTTTTTTAATTTTCTCATATTAATTCCATTCCCTTCTTTCCTTTCTCCTGCCCCTCCCACTTCCTTCCCCTTTGCCCCTTTTCTTGCTATTTCATATTATCTATTATACCTTTTAGTCCTGATTCACACTTTCAATTTCTCACACCAGAGAAACTATTTGGTATTTACACACGTGTGTCCTGTTTATTTCACTTAAGAGTATTGCCTCAATGTGCATCCATTTAGCAATAAATGTCTCTAATTTCTCATTTTTGATGGCTGAGTAGTCCATTTTATTAAAAAATTCACATTTTCTTGATCTGGTCTCCAGTTGATGGGCATTTGGGATGTTTCCAAGTTTTAGCTATTACAAACTGTGCTGCTGTGAACATGGGTGCACAAATATCACTGTGGTATGATTCTTTCAATTGTTTGGGGAAGATCCCCACCAGGGAAAAGCAGGGTCAACTGGGACTTCCAGCCCTAGTCCTTTGAGGTATCTCCATACTGATTTCCACAGTGGTTGCACCAGTCTACACTTCCACTAGCAGTGGAGCAGTGTTCCTCTTTCACCACAGCCCTGTGAGCATTTGTTGTTGGTTGATTTCATGATAGCAGCCATTCTTCCTGGAATGAGGTGGAATCTCAGCATTGTTTTCATTTGCATCTCTCAACTGACCAGTGATGTTGAAAATTTTTTCATGTTTATTTGCCATGTCTACTTCTTTGTGTGAGAAATGTCTGTTCATTTCAGATGCCCGTTTTTGGATTGGTTCTTTAAATTGGGGAGGTCTGTTTATTTTAAGTTCTTTGTAGATTCAAGATAGCAGACCTTTGTCTGAGGGACCACTGGTGAAAATTTTTTCCCACATTAGGGGTTGTCTCTTCACACTGCTGGTGGTTTCTCTTACTGTGCAGAAACTTTTTAGTAAAAAGAGATCCCACTTGTTGATTGTGCTAGTTCACGGGCAACTGAGGTTTTGTTCATAAAATCTTTTCCTACCCCAATGTTTTGAAGAGTTCTACCTAACCTCTGTTCCAGCCAGTTAAGAGTTTCTGTTTTTATATTTAGATCTTTAATACATTTCGATTTTAGATTAGTGCATGGTGAGAGATATAGGTCTAGTTTTAGTCTGTGGCAAGTTGAAACCCAGTTTTGATGGTACCATTTATTAAAGAGACTATCTTTCCTCCAGCGAGAGTGTTTGGCTCCTTTGTCAAAGATGAGGTGGCTGAGTGTGTCTGGAGTTATTTCTGCATCTCCTAATCTGTTCCACTGGTCTTCAGGTCTGTTTCTTTGCCAGTACCATGCTGTTTTATCACAGTAGCTTTGTAGTAGGGTTTCAAGTTGGGGATTGTGATACCCCCTGCCATGTCTCTGTTACCTAGAATTGCTTTTGCTATTCTGAGTCTCTTCTTGTTCCAAATGAATTTTTGGATTGTTTTCTCAAGGTCTATGAAGTGTGCTGCTGGGATTTCAATTGAGATTGCATTGAATCTATATAACAGTTTTGGAAGTATAGCCATTTTCACTATGTTGATCCTTCCTACCCAGGAGCAAGGGATGTCTTTCCATTTTCTGATATCCACTTCCATATCTTTTTTCAAAGTGCTATAGTTTTCAGAGAAGGGGTCTCTGATTTCTTTTGTTAGGTTGATTCCTAGATATTTCAGCTTTTTGCATGCTGTTGTGAAAGGAATTATTTGCCCTATTTCTCTCTCAGTGAGTCTGTTGTTCGTGAGGAGGAAAGCTATTTATTTTTGTGTGTTGACCTTGTATCCAGCTACTTTACTGAATTGGGGTATTAAGTCTAGAAGACTTTTGGTGGAGTTCTTGGGGTCTTCTATATAGAGTATCATGTCATCTGCAAATAATGACAATTTGACTTTTTCATTTCCTATCTTTATTCATTTTATTTCGTTCTCTTGTCTAATTGCCATGGCAAATGTTTCCAAAATTATATTGAACAGGAATGGTGATAGTGGACATCCTTGTCTTGTTCCTGATTTTAGTGTGAAGGATTTCAGTTTCTGACCTTTTAGTATGATATTGGCTGTTGGTTTTTCATAGATGGCTTCTATCAGTTTGAGGTGGAGACCATCTATTCCAATTTTTTGGAGGGTTTTTATCATGAATGCATGTTGGATTTTGTCAAATGCTTTTTCTGCTTCTATGGAGATAATCATATGGTTTTTTTCCTTGGCTCTATTGATGTAGTGTATTACATTGATTGATTTGCATATGTTGAACTATCCCTGAATCCCTGGGGTGAATCTCACTTGATCAGGGTATATGATCTTCTTGATGATCTTCTGCATTCTGTTTGCCAGTATCTTAGTAAGGATTTTTGCATCTATGTTCATTAGTGAGATTGGCCTATAGTTCTCTTCTTCAGTTGGGTCTTTTTCTGCTTTGGGGATCAAGGTGATGCTTGCTTTCAGGACTGAATTTGGGAGTATTGCTTCCCTTTCAATTTCATTGAAAAGTTTAAACAGTAGCGGCAGTAGTTCCTCTCTAAATGTCTTGTAGAATTCAGCAGTGAAACCATCAGGACCTGGGCTTTACTTAGTTGGTAAGTTTTTAATTACATTTTCAATTTCATTGGTTAATATTGGGTTGTTCAGAATTTTTAGGTCTTCTTCATTCAACTTCGGTAATTCATACATGTCTAGGAATCTATCCATTTCTTCTGTGTTTTCCATCTTATTGGCGTATAGGTTCTGGAAGTAGGTATTGATGATTGTCTGCATGTCTGCTGGATCTGTTGTAATTTCACCCTTTTCATTCCTAATTGGATGGATTTGGGCCTTTTCTTTCCTTTTTCTTATAAGGTTGACTAAGGGTTTGTCAATTTTGTTGATTCTTTCGAAGAACCAACTCTTGGCTTCATTGATTTTTTTGTACTGTTTTCTTAGTCTCCACTGCATTGATTTCTGCCCTTATCTTTATAATTTCCTCCTTTGTATGAGCTTTGGGGTTGTCCTGCTCTTCTTTTTCTAGAAGTATGATGTTCAGCATCAGGTTGTTTAATTGGGCACGCTCTGTTTTCCTAGTATGATTATTCACTGCTATGAATTTCCCTCATAAGACTGCTTTCATTGTGTCCCATTAATTCCAATATGTTGTATTGTCATTGTCATTTATTTGAAGGAACTGTCTGATTTCTTCTTTAATTTCCTCTGTGACCCATTGGTTATTCAGAAGTGTGTTGTTCAATTTCCATGTGTTTATGCAGTTTTTGCAGTTTCTTTTGCTATTGATCTCCAATTTTGTCACACTACGATCTGATAATATACAAGGGATAACTTCAATTCCTTTGCACTTACCTAAATAAGTTCTATGAGCAAGTATGTGGTCTATTTTGGAGAATTACCTTTGTGCAGCTGAAAAGAATGTGTATTCTGATTCTGTGGGGTGAAACACTCTGTAAACATCTGTTAGGTTCATATCTTCAATATTTTGATTGAGTTCTAGTATTTCATTACTTATTTTTTTGTCTAGTTGATCTATCTATTTCTGATAGTGGGGTATTGAGCTCCCTCACTTCTATTGTATTACTGCCTATATGGTTTTTCATGTCCATTAGTATTTGTTTTATATAGTTGGGTGCACTAGTGTTTGGTGCATAGATATTTATGATTGTCATCTCTTCCTCTTGGATCATTCCCTTTACAAGGATGTAGTGTCCTTCTTTGTCTCTCTTAATCAGTGTGGGTTTGAAATCCACTTGGTCTGCAGAGAGGATAGCTACTCCTGCTTTTTTTTTCAGTTTCCTTCACATGGAGTATTGTTTTCCACCCTTTAACTTTCAGTCTATGAGTTTCTTTTTGAATTAAATGTGTTTCTTGTATGCAACATATTGTTGGATCTTGCTTCTTGACCCATTCTGCCAGTCTATTTCTTTTGATTGGTGAGTTGAGACCATTAACATTCATGGTTATAACTGATATGTATTGAGTTATCATTATCATGACTTTTTCTTTTTGTATGATCCTCCCCCTTTGCTTTTAATTTCTTGTCATGCCTGATGGATTCATTCTCCTGGGTTTCCTGGGGTTGTGATCCTCATTGTCTTTTCCTAGGATTTTGTCTAAAATTTTTTGGAGTGCTGGTTTTGGTATTCATGAAGTTCCTAAGGTGCTCTTTATCTTGAAAGTATCTTATTTCTCCATCAATTTTGAAAGATAGTTTGCAGGGTACATCAATCTGGGTTGGAGGCTGTTTTCCTTTAGGGCTTGAAACACATCACTCCACCTCTTCTTGCCTTGATGTTTTGCACTGAGAGGTCTGCTGTGATTCTGATGAGCTTTCCTTTGTATGTGATTTGTTTCTTTTCTCTCACTGCTTGTAGAATTTTGTTCTTCTGTTGGGTTTCTGGAATCTTAACAATTACATGCCTAGGTGTAGATTTTTTTTGATCAAGGCTAATTGGAGTCCTATATGCCTCACTTATCTGTATGTCAAATTCTTTTCCCCTGCTTGGGAAGTTTTCTGCCATCACTTCTGTAAATAGTTGTTTTTTTTTACTTCATCTGCACTCTCTCCTGTTTCTTCATTGACTCCAGTCAGTCTCATGATATTTTTCTTTACATCATCTAGCAGCTTCTGGGTTGATTTCTCATGGTCCCTTAACATTTTAAAGAATTTTTTCTTTTCCTGGTCACTAATTGCAATCTTATCTTCTATATCTGAAATTCTGTCATCACATTGGCTCATTCTGCTGTGTAGACTTTCAGTGGAGTTTTTAATCTCCTGGAAATCTGTTTGCATCTGTTTTATGGATTCAATTTGTTTCCTATGTTAGCATTCCATCATGTTCCTCAGCTCCTCTATTTTTTTACCTGTATCCTCTCTAGATTTATTAATCATGCCTTGCACTGTGGGCACAATCTTTGATGTTATGTGAGAAATTATTTCTGATTTCATTTTTTCCAGATCCTCTTTCATTGCTAGTTCAGGGAGTCCAGGTCATTAAGTATCAGAGTGTTCCATTTCATTTTTCTTTGGGATTGCTGTAGGTGATCTGGAAGTCTGGTTCTGTGACTTGTTTACCCGTCTTCTCATTTTGACCCATGAGGGTAGGGGGTAGGGTGCATGTGTGTTTCTAGCTCCCTCACAGCTCACTTTCTCTGTGCTGGGAGCCGCATCATGCCTACCCGGAAGCCTCTTCCTACTTGGGAGCCATGGAGTGCCGATCTGGATGTCTCCTCTAGGCTCGGAGCTGTGGCACACCTACCCGGAAGCCTCCTCAAAGCTGGGAGCCACAGCACGCCTACCCAGAAACCTCCTCCTGCCTGGGAGCCATGGCTCTCCAATCTCATCTTCCTTTAATTTCACCTTAGTCATAGGATTTATTTTTTATTATTTGTGTGTTTCTTAGTTATAGAAGGTCTTGCTTGTTGACAAGCTTATTTTTTAATCTTATAGACAATGTGTAGGTATATCCCTAGCATAGCTACCTTTGAGCATCAGGGAGATAGAAGAGAATTGACCAATGACTGCTAAAATAATACATTTTAAACTTATTTTGTTTTATTTTTAAACTGTTATTGTGGGAAAACAATTCATTTTGCTGCTCTGATGCTACTATTCAGCTAATACTATTCTCTGTTCAATTTTCTAAAATAAACTGTCAGTCAGTTCTTATTAAAGAGGTATAAAATACATTTGTAACTTGAGCTTTTATTAGAAGTCCATTCTTGCAGAAGAGAAAATTGCAACACAGAAATGAGATATGATAAAGGCTCTAAAACTTACAGAATTTTAGGGCTTATTAAGATCAAGCTTTTATTGTGTAATCTAGAATTTTTCCCATAATGTCACTACAGAAAGATATAGGATGATTAGTAAAATACTAAACATTAATTACTGAAAACTATGGAGATATAGCAGAAGTTAGCAAACATTTCAACTGACTCACAAGCACTTGAAAATATATTTTAAAAAATTACTTAAAGAACATGAACTATGTTTTCCCGTCTTTTTCAAAAGTTCTAAAACAAATGAAGGGATGGCTTAAAAATAAAAAACAAGAACTTTGGGAAACAGTGATAGAAATCTTTAAAGATTAAGAAAACTTTAAGGCTGTCAATAAACCTCAGGGGTAGAGTGTCTAGCATGTTTTAGGCTCTGAGTTTAATATCAAGAATTGTAAAACACAAACAAACAAACAAAAAAAGGAGTAAAAAGAAACCTTTAGAAAATTCTGTGAGAAAGAATTTAAGGAAGGATCCAAACTGTAGAGGCAACCCACAGCACAAATACACATCAATAAGTATTGCTGCAAAAAAAAGCTTCATGCATGGAATAGATCAGTTATAAAAGTGCATGCATAATATACACCGTAGCACCATGGAATGTCAATTGACATCCTTAAAGCACCACAAAATATTGACCCCAATGTGATCTGAAGTTGCTTTTTAATTATACCTGTCTTCTGTATTAAGAAACTGGAAAACAAAGCAAGAAGCCAAAGAGAAGAAGGTAACATCACTTGCTCATATTGACTAAAGATATGTGTCCTCCAAAAATTTATATGTTGAAATCCTAATCTCACTCTGATGGTATTTAAAAGTGGGGCCTTTAGGGCCATGAAGAGAGAGCTCTCATGAGTGGGATTATAAAAGCTACCTCAGGGAGCTCTTTCTCCCTCTTTCTACAAAGCTAATAATGCAAGGAGAAGTCAATAGTCAACAGTCTAGAAATCAGAAGAGGACACTCACTAGATCCTTACCATACTGGCTCCTAAACTCAGACCGTGAGAAATAAATTAATGTTGTTTACAAGCCACCCTACCTATGGCACTTTGTTTCAGTTGATAACACTGCTGGATAACTAAGATCCTTGCCAATGGCCAGCTTCTTCCTACCAATCTCTTTGTAAAGACTACAAACTCCAGAATGTGGGCCTTTCTACATTCAAACTCATCCTCAGAAACAAGAACTCTGGGCAAGGAGAGTCAGGCTTTGATGAGACAGAACACCAAGCCCACAACCAGCAATTACCAAACATTTAAGGAAAGCCCACATCATGAAAAGTAAAAACAAAAACAAAATCTATAAATGCAAGAACATTCATGAGAGGAAACAGTGAAGAATGAAATGAAATGGATGTTACTGTATTATTTTAATTTTCTAGGAGGAAATGGAAAAGAATGCTGAATTCATACTGAATACATCATTAGAATTTTTTAAAAATGTGAAACTTTAGGTTCTGGAATAGATACATCTTACAAAGTAATGGAATACAATTTATTGAACTGATTAGATATATGAATCATATAACAGGCCCTATGGAATATCAGGAATACTAAAACACAAACATGTGCACACACACACACATGCACATGCACACACACACACGCACACACACAGTGATAGAATTTAAATCTACTAACAGACAGAAAATGCTAAAAACTGGGGGGTATGGAATAAAGTAAACAGAAATACAAATAAATAGGAGTTAGTTATTAAACCTGTTATTCACTGAATGTTTGTGTGCTTTCAAAATTGATGTGGTAAAGTCTCAACCCCCAGGGTGATATTTGAAGGTAGGGCATTTGGGTGTAATTAAGTTTAGGTTGCCTTACAACCCTTGGGAACCCATGATGGCACTGGTGTCTTTATGACAAAGGGAGTAACCAGACCTTTCTTTCCATTATGTTTGGACTCAGTGAGAAGGGAGCTAGCAGTCCACAAGCAAAGAAGAGTGCTGTCTCAGGAACCCAATCATGCTGGGACCGTTTTATCAGACTCTGAGCCTCTGCAAAGGTGAGAAAATAAATTTCTATTGTGGAGGCCACTCAGAATTCAGTATTTTGTTAGGGTTGTCCAAGCTAAGATAATGTCTCATTCATAGTAATTGCAGAATGAAATTAATATTGCAATAGATTAGAGTGTGTAAAAGTAGAATAACTTTAAACCTAACTGTAAAAAAATTGATAAAATTAAAACATTGCAGACACACAAGCATTCGAGAAGTTTATTCCACAGACCCCCTTCTCAAAATATTAGTAGAGAGGTAACAGCTATGGTAAAATATTGTGTATGTAATTAAGCCTGAAGAATTT
Organism: Heterocephalus glaber; assembly: GCF_053883595.1. Taxonomy (NCBI): domain Eukaryota; kingdom Metazoa; phylum Chordata; class Mammalia; order Rodentia; family Bathyergidae; genus Heterocephalus; species Heterocephalus glaber. The sequence continues at coordinate 25,732,813 of NW_028258379.1, forward strand.
TACAGGAAAGGGGACTCAAATGAAAAATTTTGTATATATTTTACCACAATATAAAAACTTTCCAAAGGATTATTCTAACTAGACAAAAACCAAGAATGTAGGAAGGAGAAGAGGAAAGAAATAAGAAATAGTGAAAAATTCAGTGTGTGATAATTAGACATATTTTTGCAGAATACATAGAGGGTAATACCAAATGTTGAAGAGTGTTAGAGAAGGTTTAAAAATCATATCATAATTCAAAAGCTTTTTTAAATAAACATATAGAAAACTTTTACCCAGTAACACACATAGTAAATTTTTTCCAAGCAGATGGAAAGATGTAGAAATGATCATACAGTAAACCACAAAGGAAAACAAACATTGCTTCAAAGTATTATATTGGTCATGTTCAATGAGATCGTGCAGTACACCTATAGATCAAAAATCAAAATTAGCTAAATATGTGTATATCTGAAAATTATCATACATATACACCCACAATTTTAGACAATCTTTGATTTACAGAAGTTTAGAAAATTTAATTATTTTTAAAAATCAAAAATATGTTTCATGCAGACAAAATTTACAGAAAATGTGAAATGTGTAGTCTTCTGCTCTAAATTAACAAAATTCTGTCAAAGCGGAAAACTCAAATAGTCAAACAGCCACTGGATACATTAAAAAGGTAATAAAATATCTATGCCTTAAACGTAAACAGACACAGATGTTTTAAAGGCAAGTGATACAGAGGGCTCTAAAAACAAATAACTCCTACCTTATAAAAACTGTTTAGAACATAGAGAAAAAGTAGGACACTCTCCAAGTAATTTTGCAAGGTATGTTAAAAGACAACTTTAACTGTTTTCCTGGGATTTTAGCAGAGACCAGGAAGCTGGAAAACAATTGTTGGCAGATCCTCAATGCAGAACATGCTTGGATATTGTGAGCACTCATGAAAAATTTAGCCTGTCACCCAGCTGAACACCTTAACATCACAATGAAGTAGACCAGTCAGACGTGTTCCCTAGTGAAAATTACTCTGGAGGGAATGGTTGGTGCCCTCTCGCTCTCCCACAGCTCTCCCAAAGAAGAATTGCTTCAGAAATCTCTATGATCAGCCTGTAGGTTGCACTGGGGAGAATAGCACCTGCTTCCAGAAATGGATGTGGTTTGGATTCCTGAGTTACTCTGTGGATTTAACCCAAGATTGAAAGGCAAGCCACAGCCAACTTGAAATGCATCCCTTTCATGAAGGACTCCCTAGGGAAATGCGGTCTACAAATGGAAGAATTTGTGTAGAAAGGAGTGATGGAGGCCAGGAGATTACTAGAATAAAAGGAGCCAGCCTAAAGGAAAGATCTCCTGTGTCAAAAGCCAACAGTGCATGGTCTGAATGATACAAAAATCCAAATGTCTCTAAGAGCACCACATGTAAGGAGATGCCAGAGCACAGATGTCTATTATGCAGATGGCCCTGATTCAGATGATCACAAACAAGAGTGAAATACAAGATTTGTTTCTTCTCCCAGTCCTTACTCCTCCCTACTTCTGACCCTGGAGAGGCACAAAAGGGAAACCAACTGGGGAAAGCAGCGATAGATAGATCAGCAAAAAGCTGGCTGTTTCCCCCTGCTTTTGAATCAATAAGGGACAATAGCTTTGCTGTAAGGCCAAACAGAATAAACAATAAGAAATCAGCTACTAGTACATAAGAGAAACCTGGTAAGTTATGGGCTTTACACAAAATCACCCTGAACAATTTTATAACCTACCCTTACTGTGTCCAGCTCCCTCACTACACCAGTGACACCGCAAACCTCAATAGCCAGACAGTACTATAAAAGAAACAGTAAGAATATTTCCTTAATAAAATAGGGATAAATCAATGATAAAAGATTAGCTCATACTACTAAAGTAATAATCATCCCCAATAACAGAAATGTTTCAATAGCAGAGAGTATGCATACATTTCCTAAATCCGCACATGCTTTCTACTTATTTATATTCCATGTATACACATCTAAGAATGTAATCTTTTACATTATTAAAGGGAAAGTACCATTCCAGTTTATGTCCTATAAATATTAAGTAAAGTTAATCATTAATCTAAACATATCAGAAAAAACTATAAAATTAATGGGAATATCCTAAATAGGAGACATCTTGCTCATTAGTAATACCCTAATTAGCATAATTTATAAATATTTTATCAATGCAAGAAATGAGACAGTTGAATTTACCCCACCAACCATACAGAATATGACTGGAGTTCCCAGTCAATTGAAGACAACAGAACACTACATTTCAAACTGCATAGAGTTTAGCTAGGCCTGCAATTTACTCTATGGAGAATTCTTAAGTAAAAGCACTGTGGCCTAAAAGCCAGCAGTTCAATTCTTGAATAGCACTTTAAAACTTGAATAAAAGGCATGAAGTGTACATATGACTATATATATGAATACATACATATGAAAGTAAGCTGCATTCTCTAAGTAAATAAATACTTAAATTAACTATAATATGTCAAACTGTAATATCCTATGAAGCCTTTATAAACAATGAAATAACCAAATTGAAATTAGTTATGTAGTAAAGAAAATACTGTGCACATACTGTAAAACTCTTTAAATAAAAATTTACCCAAAAGTGAATTATTTTTTGGAGATGCATATATATGTATTAAAATGCACAGAAAAATATCTGAAGGAAAATGATAGATTAACTGTTGACAGATGTTTCCTGTAGGAGGAGACTGAGATTTTAGTATTTGGTTGTTTTAGCCTGTGTGTTACTTTGTAATTTTATATAACAATGTATCTGTCACATAATGGTAGGGATTAAAGAAGAAAAACTGTATCTCCTCTCTATAGATCCATTTGATTTTTTTCTTTCCTTTTGTTTATATTCTGTCATTATAACTTCTATCACATGTGTATTGTATTTGTATATCAGTTGATAACTCCATGGAGAAGAAAAAAAATACTGGAGCTTTTCAATGCTCGTTAATGTGAAAATACAAAAATGTTCCACATTTTTTAAAGAGATATTCATATGTGCAAGCTTTGTAGTCCTTGTGGGTAGTTGCTTTTGATGATAAGTCAGCCAACATAGCTAAACTTTTTTCTTTTAAAAATGCTTATAATACCTGTATATATGCTTAGAGATTATATATTACTATATGTCATATTTATATTTTAAATAAACAATATTCATATCTATTAAATACAATCATATTAATGTTCATACAATATTAATACATTAAAATATTGTGTTATAAAAACAATATATCAACATCTTGTTAATGCCTTATATTTGTATTATTAATATATTTTATTTATCAGTATTGATGATATATATTTTAAAATATATATATCTATATTTTAAAAAATATATCTATACATCTTCCAGGTATTTACAATTTTGTCTAAATAGTCAAAGGCAAAATTTATTTAAGATTGAAGAGAAGAGTGTTTAAACTGTATTAAGAAAATAGTCTACTTCCTCTCCTTCAACACTCTTTCTCCCTCTCTCATCCCTTGCACAGTGCCTCCCTGTGTCTGGCAAAGGGAAAACAGTCATCTCCCCATGTTGAGAGCCACTTGAAGCTGGCAAACCTGGCAAAGGTGCTTGCAGAGCCATTGCTTCTGCTCTGAGAGGGAGCAGTGCCAGCGTCTTTGAGCTCTGTGAGAAAGTTATTAAGAGGAGGCATATAATGCTTCAGAGCAGAGCTGATGGATATTATGTTCTTTAAATCTTAACTTTGAGTAATGCCTGGCAGGGAGCAATTTCAGCAATTTTTTAATTCAAGCTCATACTATGGTGTTGAATTGTTTGGGTCTGTTGATGATTTCAGGATCTAGGATGGGATTAAAATAGGTCAAAATTGGCCAAAAATGGATAGATCACAAGAATCAAATACATCTATACTAAGCATAAGGTGTCAGTAGTTGTTCAGTCAAATGGACTCAACACAACAGGTATCAGAATAACATACTGCTATTACCCTGGCGTGCATATAAACACACATACTACCCATCCAGTGAGAGTGAGATCAAAGAGATACCCTTGTGAATGACATCATGTGAAGAATCTCAAGCACTTGGAGAAGGTAAACCCAAAAGTAAAAGAGATTCTGAAGGAGTAGACAGAGCCTGATAAAGAAATTCCTCCTGTGCCATGTTAAGCTGCAATTTTAAATTGAAATCTTCAGTCTTCAGATAATAAAGATGATAGGAAAATAAAAATTTTCCAAACAGAGATGGTCTATTAAAATCGATTTCTAGATCTTCAATTTCTATATATTTCATTTCCATATAGTCTCATTCTTAGCTGCATAAGAGTGTTTATTATCACATTCATATTTTTCTTACTTTGTGAGAAAGACACAGTCCTTAGCTTAATTGCAGAGCAAAAAGATTAAATATATTGGTTTTCCAGAAACTCCATTAATGATTAATATATTGGAATGTTCTTCCTTTAAAAGGATTTGTGTATTAGAAGTTACTGAACCTGATTCTTTTAAACCTGCCTGAATGTTTTTCTAGGAAGACCAAATTTCTCATTTTATGAAATAAAATCCAAAGATAAATCCTATATGATTTCCTTAAGATTGAGGCTTCATTACTCCATAAAGCTTTTTAAAAACCAATTTATCAAACTTTCTCCTCTTCCTCCTTTTTACCCTCTTCCCCTCTCATTGTTGTATATCAATATAACCTATCTGCTCATGTGTCTCTGTAGTTTCACATTCTGAGAATAACACCTTTTATTTTTCCTCCTCCTTCCTCGGAGCATTTCTGCAGAACTTCTGGGACTGCCCAACTATACTTGCACAGAGATTTCCTGCATCACAGTGCTTCTGCAGGGATATTGATGTATGATGTGATCTCTAGCAGAGGAGTTGTCTCAGTCACCATTGCTGGGACAAAATATCCAACACCTACAACTTAAATGAGGAAAGATTTATCTTGGTTAATGATTTCATCCGTCATCAGCTGGTTCTATAGCAGAAAGGGTATGGTAAAACACCGTAAGTAGAGGAAACCTGCTCATCCTGACAAAGGAGATTAAGGTGTAGCAAAACTAGCTGAGGAAGCAGGCATGACTGGTTAATTACAAGACCCTGGACACACATGCAAAACAGTTCCTAAAGCCCTGCACCTGGACTTCTCAAGAGAATTTAAGCAGATCTTCAATAGGATGTCCTAGACCTGATGTCAGCCTGAGTCATGGGATCCCAGTACAGCCTCTCAGGACCCCAAAATAGAAGTTCTCCCAGATTTCCTCAAGATTTGAACAACATTAAAGAACACAGATGCTAAGAAGAGCTGGCTATTGTGACTTTCCTTCTGATAGCCTACCCTGCTTTCTCCAGGGTGCCTTTTAATCTTGCTTTTTCCTCTTTTACTTGGCTCAAGCTCACTCTGGTTCTAGTTTCTCCCTCACTCTTCACTATCACTTTTACAAATGAGGTTTGCCATTGTTTTGCTCTTTCCTTCAATTCTTTGAGATGAGAAGAACCTGGAATCCAACTCCAGGAGAGGCGAGCAATTCATGGTGGGCAGAAGGTTACAAAGCAATAACCCTTATATCTATCCCTTACATCTTAGCCGGGATACTTGGGGTGGGTAGCATTCACTCTTTTAATTCTGGTGCCCTTGATCCTAGCATTGCACCATGAATCGATCCCAGTGTCACACACTCTAAATCCAGCTACCTATGAAAAAGCCCCATCTATGACTGGATGAGGCTTTGGGGGGATATCTAAATATAAGCCATAATGCACACTGCCCCACACCCCTTTTGGGAAGATATATTCTCTACCTCATGGTGGCATCTTTACATATTTCTTCATTTCCTTCTCTTTTTCTACCAGTCATACCCCATAATGAAACCTTCCCCTTTGGGGCAATCTAACTCATCAAATAACAAGTTGATCCTATTATTTGGGACACAAAATCCCTTTCATAGACTTACACTACTAAACCTTGAAAATAGCCTTGCAGGACTCTGCTTCAGCCATCACAATCAACCAATATTCCCTTAGCGCTGACAAGCATCTTGGCCCCTAACCAGTTATCAACTACCTTCTTAAAACCCAAATTCTCATCCCTACCTACTCCTCCCACAGGACTCCCATTCTTCCTATAAAAAAAACCCAATAGCCCAATAGCTCCTTCCAACCAGTCCAAGATCTCCAAAATATTAAGGAAGCTGTTGTTCCCACTCACCCAGTGGCCCCCGACCCCTACACCTTCCTCTCTTATATCCCCCAATACTCAATACTTTCCTGTTTTAGACCTCAAAGATACTTTCTTTACTCTTCCCCTCAGCCTTGGTTCCCAACAACTTTTCACCTTCATCTGAATAGACCCCATATCTCTCTTCACCCAACAACTCACATGGACAGTTCCTCCTGAGGGATTTTAAGATAGTACCACTTTTTTGGCCAAGCATTACAAAAGGACATTGAATCCCTCAACCTTGCCTATAGTCTTCTGCTACAATATGTCAATAACCTTTTGCTTTGCAACCTCTCAAATAAAAGGACTCAATATCCCACATTCTCTTCTTAAATGCTTGGGGAAAAGGAGAAACCATGTCTTATAACACAAAGCCCAGGTGGGACAAGAAGAGATTACTTATCATGGCCTTCACCTCACCCCTACCACTCACTACATATCCCTCTCTCCAAAACAAACTGTTAGCAATCATCCTTTCCCCACCACAAAATAAGATCTCCTTTCCTTCCTGGGCATTCTTAGCTATTCTAGACTTTGGATCCCAAACTTCTCATTCATTGCAAAACCCCTTTTTGAAGCTTCCTACAGAAATCTCTAAGAAATAGTACTAGAAACAGATTTAATTCCCATTTTCTTTTGGGCATTCAACTGGGCACTCTTTAAGGCTCTCTTTGGCCCTACCCAATCCTAAGAAATCTTTCTTTCTACTTCTAGCCAGCAAAAAGGAACAAATATGAGGGCTACTAGTCCCTCTAGTCTGTGGCCTATTTATCCAAACAGCTCCACCTTGTAATGAAACATTGGCCTTTCTTACATGTTTCAGTGCCTTGTGCTCTCCATATCCCCAAGGCCTAAAAGACGACTCTCCATTGGCCCTGTCTCAGTAACTTTTCTCTAGTTGCTGAGACAAAATACCTGACACTCAAAGTTAAAGGGGAAAGGGTTTATTTGGCTTATACCTCATAGAGTTTTCAGTCGATAATTGACTGTCTCCGAGGCAGGGTGGCAGGGGGGCAATAGTTTATGGCAGTGGAAGCAGCAAGTGTAACAAGACAGATGGGAGGTGTGTTGAAGAGGAGAAACAGTTTATGGTGCCCACAGATAGCAAAAGCAACAAGAGGCCTTAAAAGCCTCTTTCTGTTCCTTTTATCTTATTCAGAGGACTGGAATTAGGGTGGAGCCAAACCAGTTTCTCACATATAGTAATTTAGTAATCACACACTCTTAATTCCAGCATCACACATTCCAGAATCAGCCACCTCTAAAAAAGATGGCATGAGGCTTTAAGGAGACATCTAGACACAAGGCACACTAGGCCCCTATAGGTCTACTCTTCATATAACCTCTCCAACCTTCTCAGCCATCATCCTTCTCTCCCTAGCTGATTTCAAGTCCTATACTCTCAGCTCTTTTAACATTTGGTCACCTTCTGTTGCCTGTGGGTCCTAAATTCTGCCAACCTTCTCCTAATGCCTGCTTCTCTAGATTCTACCCTCCAACATGAGTGCGCTGAGTTCCTTGACTTTGCTCTCACCCACTTGCATCACATAACCTCTGAACATATTCCAGGGTCCCCTGAGTGGTTTATACATGCAAATGCTTCAACCAACACCCCTTTCCAGGCAGGGTATGCCATCATTACAGGCTAGCATGATACCCAATCCTCCTACCCTCTCTAGAAGTAATTGAAGTGGCAGCCCTCCGCACAGGGGCAACTTCACTGCAGGCAGAACGCTTCACACTCATCACAACTCTCATTTTCTCAAAAGATAAAACCATTAGCATTTACATAGGCTCCAAATGTGCATATGATATCCTACACTGAAATGCCCAAATCTGGCATGCAAACAAATCCCTATACAACATAGGCCCCTAATTCTAGACTTTCTAGTGATAGCTCTTCTACCTCATTCATTGCAAGGGCCAAGCATAAACCTGCTTGGACTATTTACAACATAAAATGGCAGTGTAAACCCTCCCATTCCAAAAATGAGGAAGAGGGGAATATAAAAGAATTTGACTAAAGCAAGACTGACTAAAACCCAGCAAGGAAAAAATTAAATCCTATAGTTTCATAGTCACCACTTGGGGCAAGTTTTCAAACAAGATGAGCTTCGAGGGGCTTTGGATGCCCCAAGCCTACAGCATTGCTGGTTAGAGCTCTCACAGCTTCTTTCTTGGGGTGGTTCTACTCAGTGCTTGTGACTTCCCTCACAGATGTTTCACATTCCTGACATCTCCAAATTCCTGGCGACTCCAATGTACTTTCTGGATCATTTTCACAGATTCACACATTGCCCTTTCAAGGACGTACTCACTGGCCTCCCAAGCCTTTCTCTGAAATATAGATGGAAGCCTCCTTAATCCCACAACTCTTACATTTTGAATGTGTGTAAAACAAGCTGCATGTGGATGACTCCAAGGTTTGCTGCCAGCTTGAACATAGCCAGTCCTGGATATCTAAACACTGTGAAATAAATCCCTGGAAACAATTTCCTAGGCAGCCTTTCTGGAGCACAGGCTCAAGTGCTGGCTTCTCAAGTTAAAGCTCCACAGTTCAGTATCCTTGAGGTTGGGAAAGTAGGAGGGGGCCTCTTCCTGATTCCTGATACCTGGTTCTTGAGATGCCCTCAAACAATCTTTCCTATTTCCCTAATGAAAAAAACATTGCCTTCATTTTAATGCTAATCTTTACATCAGCTGTGACCTTTATGACTCCAAATTTGCAGGTGCTTCCGTTCTGATGAAACTGCAAACAATTCATATTTGCTTTTTCTTACTTATTTCTTCTGAAGATCTGGCTTAAAGTAGCCACCAATACCCAAGTCACAGCCTAAACATTAGGCTGACTTGAAATTTCCTCTGTCATATTAATTAGTCTATGGTCCTTAATCTAGCTAGCCTCCTGCAAAGTCTCAGGACATGGGCAAAATGAAGACAATTTTTTTGCCAGGTTGCAACATACAAGCCCTTTAATCCAAACGAAAATGTAGTGTTTTCCCCAACTGAAACTGCCTGACCTTGGTCTTTTTCCTCATTTCTAGGAGTTTTGTGATCCTCTGAGCACTGATAAGAATCTCCCCTCAAGGTAGGCTTATAGCATTCAAAGATTTCTCTAGCCAGCATCTCTAAACCATCCATCTGATGAGTTCTAAATGCTTCTGAAGCACATGGGCAGGTACTCACGGCAATGACTCCACTCCTAGTACCGAAAGCTGTCTTATTCATTTCTCCGTGACTAGAACAAAATACCCAACACCTACCCTTCCCTACCTTAAATGAAATGAGCTCTATTTTAGCTTAATATCAGTTTGTGGTTTTCTGGCTCCAAGACAAAAAGAGAATGGTGGAAGGGCCTGTGCAGAGGACATCTTCTCATACCATGGCAGCCAGGAAGCAGAGAGCAAAGGAAGGATCTGGAGAGGGAGATAGTCCCTTCCAGGTCATACCCACAGTGACCCTTCTCCAAACAGGCCTGGACTCCCAAAAGCACATTCAGCTATTCAACTCGTCAATGGATGAATCATCTGATGAGTACAGTGCTCCTATGATACAATTACCTACGCACTTGAGAATCCCGGGGGCCATTTTACGTATAAACCATAATATGTGTGGAGGCATACAGTTCTGTGGATATGCAGTCCTTTCATAGCAGTCCACTACTTGGCACTACGAAAGCAACTTGAACAAAATACCTCCAAATTTTAAAAGAAAGAGAGTTTTGTTTGTTGGTTTGTTTGTTTCATACCGGGGTTCAAACTCGGGACCTTGAACTTGCGAGGCAGGCATCAGAACCACTGAGCTAAATCCCAGGCCCTGTTTGTTTGTTTTTTAAAGACAGCCATCTAAACAAACAAAAGTTTTGGTTCAAAGCTGTAATTGAGAATTTCTGTGATTGGTATTTCTTGACATAAAAATGGAATGTACTTTTGTTTTGGTTGTTATTTAACTGGAAATGATACACGTGAAATCATATATGAGTGGCAAAAAGAAAAACAGAAGTATTCCGTATTTCTTATTTTGAAGAAGTAAAACTGTGTGATGAAGATTCAACTGCCTTAAAAGTCCAGTACAACAGATTTCTAAAGAAAATTTGGTTTGTACGTTTTTCTGTTTTATTTTGAATTGTGATGAACATTTCTGTATCCTTAAAGCATTTTTGTAGTTTATCAGATAGGTTTCTCTCTTTCTCTTACTGTGTCTTCTTTCTTTCTTTCTTAATCGCTTACTTTCTTGCTTCAGAAATGTGTTATTATATACGATATTGTTATTTACCCTCCACTACTACTTTTTATATTTCTATGTATAAATTTCTGTTTAATATTTGAAATTTGGTTGAATTATAGTCACTTTAAATAACATATTATGTAATACTAAAATGAACATTTTTGCTCTGAGAAAAATCATCATCTTCAACCAAGTCGAACAATGGTGGCCTCGACTTTCTGGGTGATTTACTGGCATTTCTTTGGATATCAGGTTGTATGAGTAAAATATAATATTCTAGTCATTCTATCAAGTTTGAAAAGCATTTCAATGTGAATCAAAAGGAAATTTCTGATAAGGAAAAGAAACAGAAAATTTTAAACCTCAAAAAATTCACAGCAGTTTTCCCAGCATGCTTAACTATTTGATTCATAAATATATTCCCGTTGTATTTTGAGTGTCAAAGAGAAAAATGATTCTATATAACAGTACTTATTCAATAAATGTAGACCCTTATCAAATCATGCATTTGGGTACATCCTGAAAGGAACTAAGATATAATAAAAGATATAGTTGTGCATTATTTCTTCCCTCACCATGTTTCACTCATTACGCACTATTATTATGCTTCATGGGAAAAATCAGCTACCAAAATATTCTCTTCTAAGAGTGTAGTACTATCAAATAGTTAACTGCAATGTTAATGCAAAATGTCAGTGTAAATTGTCAAGGTTTTAAGGTACTTTATTAATATGATACATAAAGCGCTTGTATTATATAGCATACAATGTGGTACTGTCAATTCAAAGGCTTAATATAAAGGAAGGTAATTTCGAATTATATTTTTGTCTCTGTGCTGTGACAGGGTAAACTGAATATATTCTATGCTTTTCATTCTAAAAATAAGGCTTATGTCAGTTCACCTGAGGAGAAAATACTGGAAATGAAAAGCATCACGGGGGATTTAGGACTACATTAGAGTCTAAATTAAATACCCATTTTTCCTTTAATGTGAATCATGATTTCTTAGCTGCACAGAAGTAAAATTCAGCTAAAACAGAAGCTAATTTCCCTGCTCTGTTCCTGAAATGCCAAAGGCAGAACATTCAGCACTACACAGTATCAGGCAATACTCCCATAAAGCTAGTAGATTTAGCAGAATTGAAAAGTAACCTGACCCCTGGAATTGAAAAATTTGCTGGCAAGGTAGAAATAGCATAAACATGGGATTTTCCCAACTTGGTTTCCTGGCCAACTCACATGAGTTTGGAGCTGCAAAGGACCACCTGGTAAGGCCCAGGCTTTGCAGAGTTTGGGGTCCATGACTCCTCTGCTTTATCTTTTTGTCAGGCTGACAGAGCAGCCTGTGGGATGACAAAAAAGGAAGTGAAACAAGGATGGCCAAGGGTGATGGCCTCTCACACCTCGGAATCAATGTGAAATAAGTGCTGGAGGAGACAGTGTTTCCTAACACTCAAGGGATCCCTCCTCCCACTTCTCTCCTAGGACATGTGCAGTTTAATACACTGCTATGTTGCATCTTCTGTTGCTTCTATGTATAATCCTAAACATAAGCTTCTGTTTAGAATTCTAATTTATATTGAATTGTAAAATACCTTGAATAACTTAATGCAAGGGGTTAAAATTGAGATTTTTGCTTTGAGAAAAGTCACAATGTTAGATCAAGTAGGCTATTTCAGGAATGTCACAAGTGGGACAATGCAGCTATTGCTACATCAATTTTATAGTCTCAGTATAGGGTAAAGAGCACACTGCATCTGATAAGCAGGTAATATTAAGAATCCTTATGGAAAAATGCTCCATTTCCCAATTCATTTAGAATATGAATTTAATTAAACTCTACATAATGTCGTAACTATGTATGTGAATATCCAGTTACTATTATTGCAAAATTTCTGTTTGACCATAAAGACAAAGAGGACTGGAGCTTTACGAATCTATATCTGTTTGCATTTGACGAGAGAAAGAAAAGGAGATTAGTAACTGTACCAAAATTTCTGGTAAGCTCTTTTTACAAAATAAATTAAACAACAGCAAAACAAAAAATGGAAATCAATGTTTTAGTTAATGAACGTCTAACACCCTGGACAATATCCTCCTCTTAAACCTTCCTTTCTCAATCTTAGATGAGTAGAGGTCATTTCTGCCAACAGTTTAGGTAGTAGGACATCCAGTTGTTATTAAATGTTTCATTTTACCCATATCAATTGTTGAAGGAGTTCCAATTGGGTTAATATTTCACCATATATATTTAGGTTATTTGACTATTGAGTGCATAGCTAATAACTGCTATTATTATAGAAAGAGTACTATATTTTATGATCAAATATTTGATACTGTTAGTCAACATTAGAGGTACTTGATTTAATGAGTTCATTTATGTGAATCTGCTTCCCTAATAATAACTGCTACTGATAAGTTATTTTTTGTTCTAAAGGCTTTGTGCTATTCACAGAGATATTAAAATTTTTGGCTGTGTCTATGACATTTCTTCTGATGAAAATCTGACTGCAGAACACCTAATTATTACCATGATACTATGATACTAGAATAAAATATAATTAATACATATATGTACTCTATAAATAGAATGAATTTTAGTAATAAAATAATTGCAAGTGTGACAACAAAATATTAGCATAATAATTAGAACATGGAAATTATATATAATTCAGATAATTAGTGATCACTCTGTCCTTTGTCTTATTTATATTTCAACTTGGTAATTAACTTCACCTTAAATAGGATGTTTAAACAGTAGGTAGCTTAATACTGAAAGACAAAAACAAGTACACACATCATAGGTAAATAAAACTCTTTTAAACCTAAGTCTATTTTTATTTTAAAAACTGAGAGAAAGCTAAATAATTATTTATATTCAATCTATATCCTGTCAGATGATTCTATTTTAAGGAACTTGGTAACAAGAGATTTTGTCTTATATTTAGAGAGATTAAAATGGAGACTTTGTTAGTTATGGTGCATGTTTTAAAGAAAGGTCATATGGGCTGGAGAGTTAATATGGAACAAAATTATTAAATGAAAGATTGAACATTTTTCACAAAGCTACGCTTACATGTTAGTGCCATTCAAAGCCTATTTAATTTATGCTCCATATGGCATGTGAATTTATGTGGCTATCTACATTACCTTATTATCTTATTGAGAGCAATTCTAATAGACCTGCTATTTACAATACCTAGGAGATACTAAGCAGTTTATTAAATTGCTTATTTTCACTAACAGAAAACCTGATCATTAGCTCTTTTAGTAGTGTTATTGTGAAGGTGAAAATGCATATTCTGTAGGTGAGATTTAGGGATAATTTGTCTTGGCAGTAGATATAGATTTGCCCTTATTGTTTTAATATATCAAAAGAGTAGGATTTTTAAAATTGTTCAATAAAAGGAATTTTAGAAAGTATAAAATGGAACATGTACTCTGCCAGGGATATTTCCTCAGGAGAATAAAGTGGAATAATAGCTCCCATCCTTAAATCTCATTTACTTGATTTTTTCACTCTTTATAAGCACAAACGTTGAAATTAGAAAATACAGGTGTATTCAGAAGTCTACATTTCTACATCAACTTTCTTCTGCCTGGCTTGTTTTGCTATTATGAAGCATAACATTAAACTCAAGGGAAATTTAACTTTATTTTTCTTAGCTAATGGGGATAAATAGTGGCTTGAAAAAATTAATAGGATCTTGTTTCAATCCTTTTGAATAAAACATTCTTAGATACAAAATATAACTTCCAATTATAAGACACTGAAGAATATCAAGTTATACCGCAACATATTATCTAAATAGAGATATCATATTCCTTCTAATAAATATCTATAAAGATGTCATTTCTTTTAACAGCCACATACTGTCAATAAAGGTGATCATTATCATTTATTAAATTCATTGCATATGCCAAGGGCTATATCCAGTGCTTTACTTGTAATCAATTATCTTAGGTAGACCCACCCTTAAGGAGTTCATTGTAGTTGCTGTCAACTCCTGTTTCACACTTTGGCTGATTTCTCAATTTCCTTTTGCTCACCTTTGTGTGTCTTTCTCATTTCTCCATTTTAAGATGGTTCAACACTCATATACAATATTTATTTCTCAAAACATCATTTACAAAGTCAAATATTTACAATCTACTTATGATCCTTTATTGGGGATAATAATGGAGGTTACATTACTGCATGTTATGCCAAAATGTGAACACATAAATTAACATATTCTGGCTTTTTAAGTGTTCATCTATTATTGCTGAAACTTATTTCCTCTAGTCCTCTGTCTTGTGGATTTTCTTTTTGACTGTCTTTCTATTTTGATGGCTCATGCTTATTGCATTACTGGCTCAATATATATCTTTGGTCATACTGTATGCTCAGAAATTCAAAAGTGCTCAAATAATTTTATGCAGAATAATTTAGCTTTATTTTTCTATAACAATTATATATAATTGTTACTATATATATACTATGTATTTATAAATGCACTATATAATATATATATGTGTGTGTATATATATATGTATATATTCCTGATAATCTTCTATACATCAAAATATTTTTTAAAGCACATATACAAAAACTTCCTAGGTATTTAGTTATGGGATAGTCTTGTTCTCTATTCATTGAAAAATATATTTCCCCATTACTATGGTAATTAAATTGGTCACAATCAGCAGGAAATATTGTCCAGAGAGAGAGAGAGAATGATTAAGTTTTGTATTCCAACATCACAGCCTTTCTGAAGAGTGGCCTGTGGATACATTTCCAGCCTGGCTAGACCTGCTCTGATGGCACAGACTTGGTCATAGTTCCTAAGTGCGAAGGAAGCATTTCTTCTACTAGGAGCTCTATTACAACTTAAATGCCTACATTCTGTCATTTAAGGGTTTTCATATTAAGATTGAGCCGTTTCAATCTGCATAAAAGCACCTAGCTTGGAGAGTGATTTAAGGGCCTGATTCCTGTGTCTGGAAAGCTGTAAAGTCGCTGTGAAGGAACTTTTCCTAACACATTGCCTCTGCCCTTCATCATGTGGCACTGAATATTTTGCCTGTCATGTACCTATCTGTATTTTCTGTTGGTGTGTGTAATTTCATTTTCTCTATTAGTTTTTAACTGGAGGGTGGCAAGAGAAATGTTCCCTGCATTCCTTTATGTTTTTCATATTTTCAAATATCTTACATGTTAGATCAGATTAACTGTACTAACTAAAAGGGTGAAACCTGAAAATTTCTGAACCCAGAAATTTTCCCCTCAAATTTCCTACTTCAGACATGTTTTTTGGAGTTCCTAGGGAGTGCACCACAAATGCCCTGAAACAACCACACACACCCCACCCTTGGTTCAGTAGTGGAGTTGAGAGTCCCTTATTGGGAGTTTTTGTTCTTGTAGGCATCCAGGGGCATATTATGCTTTGCTGTGCTGCTACAATTCCTGGTAATTAACAACTTTTACTTCTAGGGCCCAAGATCATACATGTACTTCTTCTCACACTGTATCCTCCATGAAATGGTAAATCTTTTAAATTCAATTCTGAGATACTATTTGGAGATGTGATCAGATGATAAAACCATGTTCAGAAGATGTGGTTCTCTCTAAAATTCTATTTGAAGAGTCCTTGAAAGAAGGTCTGTCATGGCAGTTGGCTGTTGTGAGCATAGTGGTACATAACAGTAGTTCTCAACCTTCACTGCAAATGAGAATTACCTGGATGCTTTGGAAATTCCCAATTTTCAGACTTCATCCCAAGACAATTCAGCCAGATCCTCTGGGGAGTGGATCCAGGGCCTGAGAATTTTTTCAAGTTTACCAATGGGTTGCAAAGTGGAGCTAAGGTTTAGAATCATTGACAAATACGCCATTTTGTGAAACAATCAAAGTTGTGATAAACACCATTTAATAAGAAAATAAAGAGAACATATATTGCCCTTCAGATAGATCCACCTGGTAAACACTTTGACATTAGTGGCTCTCTAAAATTTAACTTAAATTTATTTGAAAATTCAATGTGAGGAATCCTAACAGTCTTGGCTATTTGTTTACTGTTATTTAACTTGATCCAATTCTTAAACAGAACCATGATATATGTACTGCATATATTTTCATAAGAAAGAGATCTTTGCTCTTAATAAAGCCCAGTTTCTTGCTGCCTGTTTCCCACTTAATGTCATAATTTTCTGTGACATCACAATTAATTCCTGTAGAGATGATTATAGTTGCACAGAGAGGATTATGATTTCAGGAAAACGATAAACAGCAGGGACAATATAAGGTCCTTTATTGCTTCTCCAGGATTATTAGCTTGATAAGAGTGAAAATTTAAAAAAAAACAGAAAAACAAAAAAAAATGCCTGCAGAATATTATAAAAGTATTAAACTGTAGATTTATTTCTTTTGTGAAAGGCTATTGACTCTTTAAACAGTTTTCTCTTGATTGCACTAGCTCAATTACTTACTGAAACAGCTAATGTTTTGTCAGCTCAATCAAATGTTTTACAAGTGTTGCTTTAAATTAAGATTCCAAATGTACCTTGTCATTTGAATTTACCAGCATCATTATTGTGGATGTTGGCTACCTATGAATGTTTAGCTTCACAAACCTTTGACTTTAAAACAAGACATAACACATTTGTTCTTTGTGAAATGCCTGTATTTCCATTAAAGTTATCAAGAGTTGGCTGATAAAGCAAACAGTTTTTGTTTGCATAAATTCTGTATTCATTATAGTGTAGGAGCTACCAATGCCCTTAATTCCATGAAATATATTTAAAGGTTAATTCACAAAGGACATAGATCTCTATTTTCTCTTAAATATTTATTGTATCTTTTACCCACTAATCTTTCTATTATTAATCATTTACATACATAGGAAGTTAGAATTGTAAATGGGGTATGGCTTATAGTCATATCCAAAATTGCCAAAGCAGGAATGAAAGACATTCAGATCAAGTTTGACTAAAAGCAAATAGCATTCCCCCATTCTTTACTGCTTGATTAGAGTTTGCCAATAAGAATATTTGTTTAGGTACAATTTGTACAGGCTTTCATAAAAGTCTCATCTAAATATGTAAAGAAGCATAATTTTCCAGCTCCCTCAACTAATAGTCTAAACAAACAAACAATTCAGGCCCAATGATATTGGGATTTGTGTGTGCATATGTGTGTGTTTTATTTTCAAATTTCTCATAAAATGTTTCATTTGATAAACAAACTGTAGTCCAGCCTGATTTATTGAAATTCAGGCAAAATTTATCTGTAGGTTTCATCACTCTTAGAAAACTCAAATATCTTAAAAACATGACTGAATTCTGTGCTTGGTGAGGTAGTTGATGATTTATAATGAGCATGTGAAATAGAGAAATTTCAAGGCTATGTAATCAATGAAATGTTAATTATTTTTACTATTTTGGTATTGTTCTTGAAAGGAAATAAAAATGAAAAAGTTTGCAGACAACCCAAGGAACCTACTAAATGGAATTTTATGGAGCTATCATTTTAAATAGAAGAACTTTTTTCATAATTACCTGAGCACCATTTTCATTTTGAAAGTTTTCTAGCTTTGAAAATTCCCTAAATTATAATTAATTGATTTAAAATTTGCCTTGATGAAAGAACCCGAGCAGATAAGATTAATTTCTTAGCCTCTAACTATCTAACTTACCCAAGAGGCTATTCAAAATTCTTAGCACTCAGACCCCCATTGATTATAATTTATATAAATGATCTGTTTCTTTGCAAAACTACTGAGTTAGTACAACAGATACACAAATCAGTGGACTGGTGGGATCACACAGTGCGGACTCTCTCCACGTGTGCTATTATGAAAGCTGATTTAATTATTTCTTTTAGAAGTTTAATATATAAAAAGTTAACTTCTAGAAATACTTCAGACCATTGCCAGATGGCTATGAAAATTGTTTTTCATTAAATTGGATTGTTTAAATTTTCCAGGCCTATGAATCCAAAGACAGTTTAATCATAGTCAAGGGGGAATTATAACTCTGGAAAAATAAGCAGAACCCTTTAGCCAGATATATAATGATAATTATAATGAAATAAGACCACATGATTGGGAGTCAGCCTACAAGAAGGTAATTCTAGTCATCCAGAGTCTGACACAAGAACTTCATCAAAGGCAGGCCTGGTGGAAAATTCCTGGATAGTCTGAAGAAAATAGGAAGAGGGATCCTTCCTTTTACAAGAGAAGATACATCGTGTCTTCTTTGGGTAGTGCATGCCATTGAGATTGGATTATGGTTTCAAATTTAATATTCTTTTACTCAATTGAGGGAACAATTATTGAATAATAGTTCATTTCACAAAGTTTGAAACAAAATAATATGATCTGCAGTATGAGTGATATTTTTATCGGCATCTTCAAGTAAAGGTTTCTGGGATATTCTCTGATGTCAAACTATTTTGCAAATCTTATTTTGCAACTGTTTTCAAAATCAGTTTATAAACATTGTAAGAAAATCTTATTTTACTCCAGATGTAGCCATCTTAAAAGCATGACTCAATTGTTTGTTGGTGAGTTAGTTGAGGATTTATGATGAGCATATGAATTCGAGAAATTTCAAGGCTACATTGCAATTGCATCAAAGTGTGGAATAAAAGCAATTCTCTGTTGTCTTGCTCATGACCACACTATGAAGCCCTCTAACGTCCTATAGCCATGATGTCTGACAGTGTTATCAGAAACTATAATGACATCTGTATTTGTGTAGAAATCAGAGATAAACACGCACAACAACTGTCAGCAGGAGTTGAATCTTTCCTATATGAAGAAATTTATACATAGGTGTTCCTCATTTTATGGTGCTCTACAGATATCACAATTTCTATAATTAAATGTTTATGGCAACTTCATGATCATAGACACCATTATAATTCGTTAAAAAGAAAGAATCAAAGAGAAATATGATCCCTCTGATGATTTGATGTCCAGACTTGAGTAAAGACTTGCCTTAACTAAAAATGACTATTTGCCTCTCTAAATCCCATTAATCCAGGCCAGAAAGGGGTTAATTTACAAATAACACTTCTAGAAATATTTCTGCATACAAAAAACTCTAGTAACCATCCAGATTGAGGACATAGGTCTATTTTGTCTTTGTGTTTCTTTCCTAATTCCCCATGAAACATTAGTACCTTTATGTTTTGTACATACAGAACACTTTGCTTCTGAACAAACATACTTCTGGAAAAATAGAGGCAATGAAATAAGCGAACATTTATTGAACATTTCCTAATGCTAGTTTAATTGCGTTGCAGACATAATTTAATTCTCACAGTCACATGTGAAATTGATGCTTTTGATATTCCCATTTGAACAGAGAAGGAAATTGTTTTAAGAGATTAAGTGACTTGTCCATGGTCACCAGAGTTAAAACAAGAATCTTTAAAATTAACACATTACCACTTATTTAAAATTGGCAGCAAATACCGACATATCTTAGAATGCTTACCTCTTGTTTCTTGCATAAAATTAAAATTTAATCAACTCAGTGAGGAAGACTATGTGTTATGCTTCTTGGCTTTCTTAGATACTAAAAGCATCATATTTTAGTGCTGAATGAATAAAAAAGGAAGAGATTAGATGAATAATAAACACTTGGCAGCAGTGGTAAATAAAATTATATAAAGTTAGTGTTAATGGTGAAGTGACTTGGTTGTAACGGTTACCTAGAGGGAAGGATATCACTTGCAAGGAAGGCCAAACAGACTATTAACCTTACAGAAAGGTAAAAAGAATTGGGATCTCTCTGTTTAAAACTTCTTGAGCCTTTCCATTGCTCTCAGAGCTTCCTAAAGGTCACTAGATATTACTTTTATTTACTTTTATACCTAAGTGTCTTTAAATGAATAATATTCCAGTCATGGCATTTTGCTGTGGAGTTATCTTACCCAAAACATGCACCCACCAAAAAAAATTTTTTTGTAACTTTTCAAACTAGAAATCAGACTATCAGTGTTCCAAGGAAAATCTCTTATGATACTAGGTGGTACATTGTAGGAAAATATGACACTAGCACATATTAGTTAATAAAATTACTGTTCTAAATCAGATGAAAAGAAATGAGTTCTTGAGATTAAGAGAATCCAGCCACACTTAATGCAACTGTTTTGAATACTGTGCATATTTGGTATTTCTCCTCCAACCTCTATCCACCTAGTTAATCGGTTCTGGAAAGTTTTTCACTTAGTATTTGTGACAAGCTAATCCAAACTCTTAACATTTTATAAATAATACAGCTATTTTAATACACTTTTACTTCTTATCTCATTTATTTCGCATGTCTTATTTTTATTATTACATTGTGTGTGTTTTATTTTATTTGCACAGATGAATGAAAATCAGAATGGGGTATTTTTCCAAGTCTAGATCTTTGGTCTCCATAAAAAATCAAGGAAAGGACTTAAATTAATATTTTAAAGGACTAATTCCATCCTCTAATTATTGCTTGTTCTTTATTTTTCCACTTACTATTTCTTCAAAATAGAGGTAAAGTTGAATTATTCAGCTCAGGTCATCCACATAATTTTCTCACCTAGCACTTGAGATAGAGACTATTAATTGTTACAACGCTGAGTAGCCACAGAGATAAGAGAGATGTACCGACAGAGGACAGGTATAAAACAGCTCATTAAAGTACACTTTCCTGCTCAATCCAGACCTGGAGCCTCGGGAGCTGTTATTAGCTGAGTGACTCTCCCTGCTCTAGTTGGGTCCCACCAGGATTCCTGGCATAATCCTCTCCAACTCCCTTCAAACCTTGGGTCGGATTTTTCATTTCACACACCATTCAACTCCTCGCTCCAGTGATTCCGAAGAGCCAATAACCCACCTGTTTCTCTGCACACATTAGCACCTATCATTTAAATCCATACTTCAGAGAAGTCTAGATTGCAATATAACTTCTTAAAAAGCATACATGCTGGGGACTTTATATAGATTCTCTTAGAAATCATCTTAGAAAATAATAAAATTTGAAGCCAGAAAATAGAATCATTTATTTTGCTCTTGATCATTGTTCAAATTTATAACGCTTCTCTTCTGAAGCTTCTCTTTACATATTTATAACATATAATTGTAGTTGAGTTCATATTAAATAAATATTATTTTTCTGGAGTATAAAATATATTATTTAATATCTGGCAACCCTTAAATAAGCTCTGGCTGAAAATGTCCACATGCTTTTACTCCAATAAGCAAGCCTTTCCTAATGTAGAATTGTCTATGTGAAACCAACACAACTAGCTTGAAAGTAAATAAAATAAATTAAAATAAAACTATCTCAGAGAATTTAAGATTTACAAAGAACCTGAATTAATAGTTGAGTATTTGTGTGAATTTTTTTCTCCCATCATAAGCATGTTTTATACCTACGTTGAGTTAATGAACACATTGGTATTACAGCTGAAGCTGATTTGAGACACTGATCTGCTGGAAAGTAGTAGAAAATTTAAAATAATATTAGTCATATTTTAAAATTGGATTTGAATTTGGATATATAATGATGAGAGAACATTTTACCTCATTTCTGAATATTTTTTTACTGTCAGATAATATTGTTTACTCAGTAGATATTATTTACTTTTTACTTCATAGCAGAACCTATTAAATCCAATTCAATTGTGGTAATGGGTTTAATCAGGAGAATTTGACACACATTGGACATTTAAGTATAAAAGGGTGTTTTGCTGGAGTTGGAAAATGATAACATGAAAATTTATTTCTCCTAAAAGTGAGACAAAAGAAGAGAACATAACCTTCTTTCCTTGAATATTCATGGTTATAACATAAAACAAGTGGTTATTGTGGTCATACGGTGAACACACTACTGAGGTTCAGTCTAAAATAGTCTGAAAGAATTCATTTTTGTATCTAATAATAATTTACTTACTCTTAACTTAAATTCAGGTTTTCTAATATCCCCAACTGAAACCATATTAACCACATTAACTTCAAGATTTTTGATCCATTATTATTTTTCCCTTGTATTCATTAATCAGACTATGCGGAAGACCAAACACTCATTTCTATACATAAATTCTGCTATGCTTTTCTGGGCAACTGTACCACTGCTCCCAGTGCAAAGGAGCAGAGCCCCACCCAGCAAGGAGGAGGTGAGACAAACAGGGACCAGCAGCACAGCCCCCTACCCCCATTGAAATGAGAAGACACATAAACAAGTCTGAAAAACAGACACTAGAATCTGATACTCAACCACCTGGACTCCCTGAACTGGTAACGAAAGAGGATCTGGAAAAAAATGAAATCAGAAATAATTACTCAGATAATAGCAGAGATTGTGCCCATAGTGCAAGACATGATTAATAAATCTAGAGAGGACACAGATTAAAAAAAATAGAGGAGCTGAGGAACATGATGGAATTCCAACATAGGAAACAAATGGAATCCATAAAACAGATGCAAACAGATTTTCAGGAGATTAAAAACTCCATTGAAAGTCTGTGCAGCAGAATAAGCCAATGTTAGGACAGAATTTCAGATATAGAAGATAAGATTGCAATTAGTGACCAGAAAAAGAAAAATTTCTCTAAAATAGTAGAGGGCCACAAGAAACCAATGAAGGACCTACTAGATGATGCCAAGAAGAATAACATAGGATGGATTGAAGTCAATGAAGAAACAGGAGAGAGTGGAGAGGACATAAAAACACTGTTCACAGAAGTGATACAGAAAACTTTCCAAGCAGGGGAAAAGAACTTGACATACAGATATGTGAGACATATAGGACTCCAACTAGCCTTGATCAAAAAAATCTACACATAGGCATAAAATAGTGAAGATTCTAGCAGCCCAACAGAAGAACAAAATTCTACAAGCAGTTAGAGAAAAGAAACAAAGCACATACAAAGGAAAGCCCATCAGAATCATAGCAGACTTCTCAACACAAACCATCAAGGCAAGAAGAGTTTAGAGTGATGTATTTCAAGCCCTAAAGGAAAAAAGCCTCCAACCCAGACTGATGTACCCTGAAAAACAATCTTTTAAAATTGATGGAGAAATAAGGTACTTTCATGACAAAAATCACCTTAGGAACTTCATGAATACCAAGCCAGCACTCCAAAAAAATTTAGACAATATCCAAGGGAAACACAATGAGGATCACAATCCCAGGAAACCCAGCATAATGAATCCATTGGGCATGACAAGAAATTAAATGAAAAGAGGAAGAATCCAACAAAGAAAAAGTCATGACAATGATAAGTCAGTGTGTACCAGTTATAACCATTCATGTTAATGGTCTCAATTCACCAATCAAAAGAAATAGACTGGCAGAATGGGTCAAGAAGCAAGATTCAACAATGTGCTGCATACAAGAAACACACTTAATTCAAAAAGAAACTTATAGACTGAAAGTTAAAAGGTGGAAAACAATACTCCATGAGACAGGAACCTAAAAAGTAGCAGGAGTAGCTATCTGGTTTGCAGATCAAGTGGATTTCAAACCAACACTGATTAAGAGAGACAAACAAGGACGCTACATCCTTGTAAAGGGAACAATCCAAGAGGAAGAAATGACAATCACAAATATATAAAAACACTAGTGCTCCCAACTATATTAAACAAATATTAATGGACATGAAAAATCAAATAAGCACTAATACAGTAGTAGTGGGAGACCTCAATACCCCACTGTCAGAAATAGATAGATCAGCTAGACAAAAAATAAGCAATGAAATACTAGAACTCAATCAAACTCTTGAACAAATGAACTTAACAGATGTTTACAGAGTGTTCCACCATATAAAATCAGAATACACATTCTTATTTTGCTGCACACAAGTCATTCTCTAAAATAGAACAAATACTCACAGAACATGTTTAAGTAAGTGCCAAGGAACTGAAATTATCCCTGTATATTATCAGATGATAGTATGATGAAATTGGAGGTCAATACCAAAAGAAACAGCAAGAATTTCATAAACACATGGAAACTGAACAACACATTTCTGAATAACGAATGGGTAACAGAGGAAATTAAAGAAAAAAACCAGACAGTTCCTACAATTAAATGAAAATGACAATACAACATATCAGAATCTATGGGACACAATGAAAGCAGTCTTACTAGGGAAATTCAAAGAAGTGAATACTCACATTAGGAAAAAAGAGCGATCCCAATTAAACAATCTGATGCTGAACCTCAAGCTTCTAGAAAAAGAAGAGCAGGACAAACCCAAAGCTCATATAAGGGAGGAAATTATAAAGATCAGAGCAGAAATCAATGCAATGGAGACTAACAGAACGATACAAAAAAATCAATGAAGCCAAGAGTTGGGACTTTTTTTTTCTTAAATTCTTTTATTGGTACATTTTAGGAATACAATACATTTACGTTTATAATTGGGTGCTTATACCTGTACATGAGGTATCTTGGTTCTTATTTTTTCTCCATTCCCTGTGTGCCCTTCACCCCTTCCACCCTTCCCTATTTACATAGACTTCATTTCCATTTTTCTTTCTTTCCTTGTAATTTTTCCTTTCCCTTCTTTACTTTCCCCTTCCCCTTCCCCTCTCACCAGCCCTACCCCTTTGGACCTTTTCTTCCTATTTCAAATTATCAATTATTCATTTTAATCATTTTAACCCTTATTTTCACTTACAGTTTCTCACACTAGAGAAACTATTTGGTATTTACACATGTGTGTCCTATTTATTTCACTTAAGAGTATGGCCTCAAGGGCCAGGATTTAGCTCAGTCATTTCGCTGCCTGCTGCTCAAGCACAAGGACCTGAGTTTGATCCCTGGTAACAAAAAGAAAAAAACGTATGGCCTCAATATGCATCCATTTAGCTATAAATGTCTCTAGTTTCTTGTTCTTTATGGCTGAGTAGGTTCTTTGAAAGAATAAACAGAATTGACAAATCCTTAGATAACCTTATCAGGAAAAGGAAAGAAAAGGCCCAAATACATGCAATTAGGAATGAAAAGGAAGAAATTACAACGGGGCCATCAGAAATCCAGAGAAGCATCAATGGCTACTTCCAGAACATATACACAAATAAGGTGGAAAACACAGAAAAATGGACAGATTCCAAGATACTTACGAATTCCCAAAGTTGAAAGAAGAAGACCTAAAAATTCTAAACAATCTGATATCAATGAATAAAATTGAAAATGTAATTAAAAACTTACCAACTAAGAAAAGCCTGGGTCCTGATGGCTTCACTAGCAAATTCTATAAGATATTTAGAGACAAACTACAGCCACTACTGTTTAAATTTTTCAATGAAATTGAAAGGGAAGCAATACTCCCAAATTCATTCCTGGAAGCAAACATCACCTTGATCCCCAAAGCAGAGAAAGACCCAGCTGAAAAAGAGAACTATAGGCCAATCTCAGTAATGAACATAAATGCAAAAATCCTTAATAAGATAATGGCAAACAGAATGCAGAAGATCATCAAGAAGATCATACACCCTGACCATGTGGGATTCATCCCAGGGACGCAGAGATGGTTCAACATACACAAATCAAGAAATGTAATACACTGTATCAATAGAGCCAAGGACAAAAACCATATGATTATCTCCATAGACACAGAAAAAGCATTTGACAAAATCCAACCTGCATTTAGGATAAAAACCCTACAAAAATTGGAATAGATGGTCTCTACCTCAATCTGATAAAAGCCATCCATGAAAAAGCAACAGCCAATATCATACTAAATGGTCAAAAACTGAAATCCTTCACACTAAAATCAGGAACAAGACAAGGATGTCCACTATCACTACTCCTGTTCAACATAGTTTTGCAAACATTAGCCATAACAATTAGACAAGAGAAAACAATAAAAGGAATAAAGACAGGAAATGAAGAATTCAAGCTGTCTTTATTTGCAGATGACATGATACTCTACATGGGAGACTCCAAGAACTCCACCAAATGTCTTCTAGACTTAATAACCAAATTCAGTAAATAGCTGGATACAAGGTCAACACAAAAATCAATTGCTTTCCTTTATATGAACAACAGATTCACTGAGAGAAAAATATTGCGAACAATTCCTTTCACAATAGCATCCAAAGAACTGAAATATCTCAGAATTAATCTAACAAAACAAATCAAAGACCTCTTCTCTAAAAGCTATAGCACTCTGAAAAGGGAGATTAAAGAGGATATCAGAAAATGGAAAGACATCCCTTGCTCCTGGATAAGAAGAATCAACATAGTGAAAATGGCCATACTTCCAAAACTGCTATATAGATTCAAAGCAATCTCAATTGAAATCCCAGCAGCATACTTCACAGACCATGAGAAAACAATCCACACGTTTATTTGAGATAAGAGACCTAGAATAGCAAAAGCAATTCCAGGCAACAGAGATATGGCAGGGGATATCACAGCCTTCAACTTGAAGCTATACTACAAAGCTACTGTGAGGAAAACAGCATGGTACTGGCAAAGAAACAGAGCAGAGGACCAGTGGAACAGATTAGAAGATGCAGAAACAACCCCAGATACACTCAACCACCTCATCTTCCATAAAAGAGCCAAGTACCCTCACTGGAGGAATGATACCCTCTTTAATAAATGGTGCTGGAAAAATTGGGTTTCAACTTGCCAAAGATTAAAACTAGGCCTATATCTCTCACCATGCACTAAACTAAAATCAAAATGCATTTAAGATCTAAATATTAAAATGGAAATGCTGAACTGGCTGGAACAGAGGTTAGGTAGAATTCTTGAAGACATTGGTGTAGGAAAAGATTTTATGAACAAATCTCAGTTTCCTGTGAACTAGCACAAACCATCAATGAGTGGGATCTCTTCTTATTACAAAGCTTCTGCACAGCAAGAGAAACCACCAGCAGTGTGAAAAGACAACCCACTATGTGGGAAAAAATTTTCACTTTCTGTTCCTCAGACAAAGGTCTGCTATATAGAATCTATATAGAACTTAAAAAAATCAGACCTCCCAAATTTAAAGACCCAATCCAAAAATGGGCATCTGAAATTAACAGACATTTCTCACACAAAGAAGTAGAAATGGCAAATAAACATATGAAAAAATATTCAACGTCACTGGTCATTTGAGAGATGCAGATGAAAACAACACTGAGATTCCACCTCGCCCCAGAAAGAATGGCTGCTACCATGAAATCAACCAATAACAAATGCTGGCAGGGCTATGGGGAAAGAGGAACATTGCTCCACTGCTGGTGGGAATGTAGACTGGTGCAACTACTGTGAAAATCAGTATGGAGACACCTCAAAGAACAAGGAATGGAAGTCCCATTTGACCCATGTATTCCCCTGCTGAGGATCTTCCCTAAAGAATTAAAAGTATCATGCCACAGTGATATATGTGGACCCATGTTCATAGCAGCACAATTTGTAATATATACAACTTAGAAGCAGTGCAACAGCCCATTCACTGGAGACTGGATAAAGAATATGTGGTTTTTAAAAATAAAATAGAGTACTACTCAGCCATAAAAAATGATAAATCGGAGGCATTTATAACTAAATAGATGCACATTAAGGTAATACTCTTAAGTGAAATAAATGGGACACACATGTGTAAATACCAAATAGTTTATCTAGTGTGAGAAACTGAAAGTGTAAGAGGTATATTAGATAATGTGAAATAGGAAGAAAAGGGGCAAAGGAGAAGGGGAAGTTTGAAGGGTAGGGGAAAGGAAAGAAATGGAATTAATATGAGAAAATGAAAATATGGAAACAATCTTTGTAAATATGGAGGGATGGAGGGGTTGAAGGGCAGGCAGGTTAATGGGGATATAATAAGAACCAAGAGAGATTATGTAAAGTGCAAATTTCCAAAGATGAATGTCATTATATTGTATACCTAAAATGTACCAATAAAATTAATTTTTAAAAAATTCTGCTATAGTTTCAGTGCATTTCCATGTAATCTCTTGGTATTGATTTATAGATTCTTTATGGTTCCATTACATTGCTTTGCTTTCTCCATGCATGGTTCTCACTGAATAAGAGGAAGTTGCAGGTTCTCAGAGATTTTTCAATGCCTCCAAAATGGTGGCATCCATTTGTAGTACACTGGCCTCTGCTGAACATGTGGCCCAAACCAACCAAAAGTGTTCAAAGAATGTGAGAAGCCCTTGAATATGCAATGCCCTTTAAAAATCTCTGCCACTATGAAGTGGTCTAGATATAGAAATGTTAGATATTATGGTTCAACATATGTAAATCAATAAATGCACAAAATATTAAAAGAATCATGGGCAAAAACCACATAATCATCTCAATAGACCCAGAAAAAGCACTTGACAAAGTCCAACACCTAGTCATGATAAAAAGCCTACAGAAAATTCGAATAGAAGGCCCTTATTGCAATCTTATAAAATCCATCTATGACAAACCAACAGCCGATATCATACTAAATAGTCAAAAAATGAAAGCTTTCACTCTGAAATCAAAAACAGGACAAGGATGCACACAATCAACCACCCCTATTCAACATAGTTCAGGGAACAATCGCCAGAGCAATTAGGCAAGACAGAAATTAAAGGAATGAAAATAGGAAAGGAAGAAGTTAAATTATCATTATTTGGGGGTGACATGATACTCTACATAGAAAACTCCAAATTAAGGAGCATACCAGGACACAAAATCAACACTCAAAAAATCAATAGCATTCCTATACCCAAATAACAAACTCACTGTTAGAGAAGTTAGGAAAACAGCACCTTTTACAATAGCATCAAGAAAATGAAATACTTAGGAGTCAATCTAATGAAGGATGTAAAGACCTTTACATTGACAACTACAGTATTCTGAAAAAGTAGATCAGAGAGGATATCGAAAAATGGAAAGATATCCCTTGTTCTTGGGTAGGAAGAACCAAAATAGCAAAAGTAGCCATATATAGAAAATTATTACTCAGATTTAATACAATCCCAGTCAAAATACCAACAGCATACCTTACAAAACTAGAGAAAACAATCATACAATTCATTTGAAACCAGAAGAGACCTAAAATAGCAAAAGCAATTCTAAACAATATAGGCAAGGCAGGGGACATCACAATCCCCAACTTGAAATTATACTACAAACCCAATCTGATAAAAACAACATAGTAATGAGAAAAAACAGACTTGAGGATCAATGGAACAGAACAGAAAATGCAGAAAGAACTCCAAACACACTCAGCCACTTTATCTTTGACAAGGGGCCAAACACTTTCACTAGAAGAAAGATGTCGTCTTTAATAAATGGTGCTGGGAAAACTCTCTTTTTATATGCTAAAGATTAAACCTAGACCCATGTCTCTCACGATGCACAAAATCAAATCTGAAATGAATCAAAGATATAGATCTAAATATTAAAATAGAAACAATCTGCTGGAGGATAAAATAGGTAAAACTCTTGATGACACAGGTGTAGGCCAAGACTTTATGTTCAAGATCCCAATTGCACTGGAAATGTTACAGAGAATCAATAACTGGAATCTCATCATATTAAAAACCTTTTGCACAGCAAAAGATACCACCATCAAAATGAAGAGACAACCCATAGCTAAAAAACTTTTACCCGCTATTCCTCAGACATAAAAGTAATATCTGAAGAACTCAAAACCATCAGACTCCCCAAATATAAAGACTCAATCCAAAAATGGGCATCTGCAATGAATAAACACTTCTCAGATGAACAAGTACAAACACCAAATAAATATATGCGAAAATGTTCAATATCACTGGTCATTTGAGAAATGCAAATTAAAACAATACCGTGATTCCATCTTACTCCAGAAAAAATGACTATCATCAAGAAATCAACCAATAACAAATTCTGGTGAGCCTGTCAGGAAAAAAGAACCCTTCTCCATTGCTAGTGGGAGTGGAAATTGGTGCGATCAATGTGGACATCAGTGTAGAGATTCCTCAAAATCTGAAACTAGAGTTCCATTTTACCCAGCTATTCTCCTTCTTGATATCTTCCTAAGAGTTAAAAGTATCGTACCATGGTGATATATGCACATCCATGTTTACAGCAGTACAATCTGTAATAGCTAAAATTTGGAAACAGCCCAGATGCCAATCATCCATGAAAGGATAAAGAAAATGAGATTTTTATATACACATTATGTACAGAGTAGTACTCTGCTTAAAGAAGGATAAACTTGTGACATTTTTAGGTAAATGGTTGCACCTTGATACTTTTAAGTGAAATAAATCAAACATATATAAATATCACATTTTAAAATAAATATCACATTCTTTCTCTTATGCGAGAAATCAAAAGCACAAATAAGGAACAAAATGAATTATTGACTTTGGGAAGTAGGAAGAAAATGTTCAAATGGGAAGGGAAACAAAAGGGAAGGGAGGGGAAGGGAAAAGGAAAGAAATGAGGGTGAAAGGAAAAAAATGGAAACAAAGCTTTTGTAGATAAGGGGGGGAAGAAAAGTTGAAGAGAGTGGAGGGGAATGGGAAAAAAAAAGAAGAATCAAGATATATTACACACCAGTACAAATTCTCTATGATGAATGTTATCATTATGTAAATAAAAAATGTGCCAGTAGAATTAATTTTTCAAAAATTAAAAAAAATAAAACTAGGGAATTGACTTCAATGACCTATGCAAAATCTAGGTATTCAAATATACAACAGACATCCTATACTATGCTATACTCTATAAGTTCACTTTTCATTAAGCCTATGTTATGCTTAATGACCCCTTCCATCCTCATGTGGCTATTCTTGGATATAGGGCCTTTAAAAAGTTAGGTCCAGTTAAATGAGGTTACAAGACTGGCTCCTTATCCAATATGACTAGTGTCATTCTTAGACGAGAGTCACATAAAGGATATATGTGCCCAGATGCAAGGAAATGTTAGGCTATAGCAAGAAGACTGCCATTAGCAAGGCAAGGAGAAAAACTCCAGGACAAATACATTCTGTTTATTTTATCACTTAAGTTTACTAGAAAATATAATCACTTAAAGAATGATTAGTGTTAAGAAATTACAACACATTTTTACATATAGGCATGACCTAGGTTAGGTGCATCAAAAACTCAACTGAATAATGATGTCTGTCCACAATGACAAAATGAATCTTTCAATCTTCTTTACTCAGGGCACTGATTCAAGTGTAATTTCCAGAAACACTCTCACAGACAAACCTAATAGATAATATTTAATCAGCTATATGAATATTTCTTAAATCATCACTTCAACAGATAAAAATCACAATCCCATAAATCCACCAAAACACAAACCAAAGGATGGAAATAGTGTGTCCACTTTTAAAAGCCCATCATCAGCAGCCACAGACAGGGCAGACAGGGCAGACAGGGCAATGTCCACCTTTTTCCATCAACATATATCTCCTGACCTATCCCCAAATCAGTCTGGTTTTCTCCTCCTGTACCTTCATTTCTTGGTTTTGTTTTTTCCTCTCATTTGTCCAAATTAGTTCAACTCTTTCTAGGTTGCCAGCTTTGCCAAATGAAGAAGATTCCAATTACCTTTTTCAGTTCAGAAAATGTTTCATTACACCCTTCCCCCACACATTGGATGCTAGAGAGCCCTAAATGTCCTTAATTAAGGGGGACATTGGGAAGTAATCTGTTACATTTCTTGGAAGTAATCTTCCCCAAGGTGCACTGTCATTGCCAACCCTGGATGAAGAATTTTGCATAATTTTAAGCCAAATCTCTAGTGAACCTATTTTTAATCAATCAGATAAGAAAAATATGTTCCTCTGTATTGTAAATAGAGTGATAAACACAGAATCATCACATCTTCAGTATACACACCTGTACCTGTTGTAGGTTTATATAAGATATTAACTGTGCTGATCACCAAAGTCAAACACATGTATATTGCTGCCAAAATCTGTACCAAAATCCAGAAAGAGAATTCTCAACAGAGAAAGCAGCTTTGCAACAATTTGAGTGGTGGAACTATAGCTCTCTACCACGCTCAGCTTCCCAGCTGTCAGTTTGCTTCCAATTAAATATCAATTACTGTATTTCCCCCTCAACTTTGCTTGCTCCTATCTTTTGCCTCAATTTGTACTAGGTATATTTTAAAGTGCAGCTGAGAAAATAGGCTGCTCAAGAAATATAAAATTATTTGACAGAACAATTGTTAGAGGAAGCAACTTTCAATAATGTAGAACATGCACTTAGAAAACTAATTTTAGCAGATAAATATGTTAAGCTAATACCAATATGCTAGAGCCTGTTAACATGCATTGTAGTATACATAGAAGCAGGATAAAAATAGTAAGTTAAGCTAAACAGTTCTCCTTGTATTTATTTTTTCTGAAGAGACCTACTACTTATTTATTGTGCAACTCTTACCAGAATCAGTTATTGTTGAGAGGTATTATATGTTAATTATTGCAAACAGTTCCTATAAAGGAAAAAGTTGCAAGATTTTTACTTTTTTGTATGTAGGAAGAGTAAATTATATATTGTATTTTTATGCCATTAAATCTTTCAAATATGTTCTGTGCATGCTCATTTCCAATTACTCAGATTGATAGCATTGCTAAGTGTGTAGATGGGGGCAGTATAGCGACAACTGTATATACAGAAATTAATGCTTGGAAACTGTTCTGGGTTAAATGGACCTCTCAGAGTTCATATGTTGGAAGTTTAACCCCAACTGCATCAGCATTGAGAGCTGGATCCTAATGGGAAGAGTATATATCACTACCCATTGATACCCAAGCTCATTATAAAAAAGCTCAAAGCTGCAAATTAATCTTTTTCTGTCTCATGATGTGATGCCCTCTGCCATGTTAAGTTTCAGCAGGAAGTCCCTCCCCGGATGTTGAACCCTAGTCTTGGCTTTCCCGGCCTACATAACAATGAGCTAAGAAACTTTTATGGTTTACAAATTACCTCTTTACCATATTCTGGGTATAAGCATAAAATGTACTAAGCTAAAACCTATATGTACAAGGGGAAAACATATACATAAGGGAAAAAGCATATTAAATACTTATTTTAGTCTGCTCTCAGTGCCTCTAAGAGTTGTATTTTATTCCCTGTTCTCCTTATTGGAGCAGAAGTAGCCATGTAAACATGTGATCTCTTTTTGCCCTAGTCAGATTTGATTGATCTACCATGAAGATATATGGCTTAAAATTGGCAGATCATAAGGATACTCCACATACCAACACTACTGATCTATCCCAAATGGCAGATTCAATGATGGAACCAGTCCCAAGTGCAGCCAGCAAGACACAAGATTTCTGACATGGGGCCAACCCAACTGAAGCACTAGCTCTCTGTGTACCTGAACCACAGGATGTGGAATAACAGAGCCATCTATAGCCATACTTCTTGTTTCATGAACTAGAAAGAAGGAAGGTGTTCTATAGACACAAGGCAGCAAATAGGGAGCTTTACGGAAAGAAGAGGAAAGATGGAGAAAAGCATGCAAAATAGTTTTAATCCTTGGTGCCATGTGTTTCTGAAGGCTAGAATCCTCAGAATACAGTTTTTCCTTTTAACTGACCAGCTCTCATTTTGATGAAACAAATTAACTATTCTGTACAATACTGAGGAGTCACTAGGCTATGTCAAAAGTGTAACAGAGTGGACCAACTTCATACCAAATGTGCTGCTCATATGATGATCCAGTACTTGGAAATCCAGTGGTCATCATGAAGGTCTCACTGATCAGAGACTCACCAAAAGAACATGGCATAGCTGTGTTGCTGCCACTTCACTGGAACATGCTGAGCTTTGCAAACTGTAAAACACCCTCTTTGGGAAAATTACAAAATGATACTAAAACTACATCAAAGGACCAGCACATTACAAAAAACAAAAAGAGCCAGTAAGAGAGGAGACAGAATGAATAAGGCCAAGGTGAGAGAATGGGCTTTTCATAGTTATCCCAGATCTGACAGTGGTATTATCCTATGGAGCAAAATCTCCCAGCAATCATCATCTTGTTCTTTTTTTTTTCCAAAGCCAGGTGTGATTTCCATAATACTTAACATTTTTCCATGCTATATATTTGTAGTCATAAAAATGGAGGAAAATGAAATAATTAGGTTTCTGGGGTTTTTCAGCAGCTGAGTACATTAACTTTCAAGGCCTGTAAACTTCTATATGGGTTTTAGGTAGAGAATGATACGTGAATCAAATCTTCATTTTCATTCTGTCTGCAATGGCTTCATCGTGGTTAGGCAATGTAAATCTTTATATATATGCTTTGAAAACATGTGGCATAATTATCTGACTCTAATGTGAATGTGTGATTTGTTTTATTATGCATTTGTCAAAACTGAAGATACCTAATATCTATTAACTTTAAATTTAAAAGTGTTTATGCCAAATACTGACTTCAGTCTTTGCTCAATCATTTTTATTGTTACTTTGAATTGGTAGAGTTTATTCTTTGGCAAATAAGCACATGCTTTTACACTCTGTTAGTAATTATCTTAAGGCACAAAACTTTGGGTTACATTACAATATTATCTATGAGAGTTCCTGCCAACCTGGTCCATTTCCAGGGATCTTAAAGTCAAGGTCAAGGGAAGTGAATAATAAATGATGACCACATAACCCTGATAGTTATGAAGTGATTTGTTCATTGCTCATAAATTTTTGTCTGTGAGCCACTTTAAGCTCCAGAATTACATGGTTGGATAACTAATAAAGAATAATTTGACAAATTCCAATGCAAAACTCAACCCAAGAGCAAATTGAAAATATCATATAGGAGAAATAAATTGTGCAGACAAGTGACTAGATATACAGGGTTTTAGAATGAAGGATAAACAAGAATATAGAGTATATATAGAAGATAAGGTCAGCATGTTGATCATATAGAACACAGGACTGAAACAGGAAGGAGTCATGCCTGAGGTATCACTTGCTTATGTCATGAATCATTGAAGGTTGAATGCAGAATGGTGCCCTCCCCAAATTTGCCAGTCATGTTTCCATCTATCAGAATAACAGGCTGCTTGAAGAAGCAAGAATTGGTTAATTGCAGAAAATAAAATGAAATTAAAATCTGGTGCCTCCTGGATACAGTGCAATTGATTCCCACTGGTACTTCATCTGCCAGATGCTGGTGTTGGCAGAGAACAGGTTCTCAATTAGGCAAATCTATCCCCTCTTACCACTGGTACTACTAAAGCTCTGGCCTTGGCAAAGATTATTGCAATAACTTCCTAATAAGTCCCACTGCTCCTTATCTTGCCACTTTACAATCTATATACCACATGTCAGCCCAAGAGATCCCTTCAGTTTGTTAAGTTAGACTGCATCACTCTTTTGCTCAATGACTTCAAATTGTTCCCACTCACTCAGTAAAAGCCAAGGTTCTCAGAGCTTGTAAAATCTTACTCTGTGTCTCCAAACCTTAATGTTCTGATGCAGATCCCTGCTCACATTCCCTGAATGTATTTCCAGCAGAGGTGCCTCCTTTCTATTTCCTAAAGATTCGATGTCTCATCCTTCTCAGGGCCTGTAACGCATGTTCCCTGAAACTGTGGCACTCCTTGACACTACATGTCCACCTCTCCACATTCACTTTCTATCTGATAATTATCAGTTCAGGTAAGGGTGTGTGCACACGTGTGTCTCTGCATTTATTCATATTAAAATCTTCTATCTCTGACACAAACATAGACTTTTTTGGTTTTATTCACTGATTTATTCCAATAACTTCAAGACCTGTGATATGTTCTCAATGCATATTAGTTGAAGGAAAGGCTTTCAGAACTGAT
Organism: Heterocephalus glaber; assembly: GCF_053883595.1. Taxonomy (NCBI): domain Eukaryota; kingdom Metazoa; phylum Chordata; class Mammalia; order Rodentia; family Bathyergidae; genus Heterocephalus; species Heterocephalus glaber. The sequence continues at coordinate 25,768,997 of NW_028258379.1, forward strand.
TCCTTCCTTCCATATCCAGAACCAACAATTACCATTTTATTTCTTTAATGAAACATATATTTATTTGTAAATATCATTTACTCAAGGAGCCAGAAGAGAAAGTATAATAAAAATAGTTTTAAAAGTGTTGTAATGAGAAAAGAAGAAAAGAAAAAAGAAACAATAATCTGAGCAATACCAAAAATTTTGAAGGGAAAAAAATAAGTTGAAAATGATAAATAAAAGGGAAATCCCAAAGAATGACTATGAAAAAGCAACAGGTTTAAAAAATGAATGTCTTTGGTGAAGTGTAAGGGAAGATTTTCCATTTGAAGAAGGTAAGGAAAATTCATAAATGGGTTTAAAATTTAAATAGACCTGAGATAAGAAAGATAGCCCTTTAAAAAATGGGGTAATTATAGGTCTTGGGCAAGAAACACACCTGTCATCTCTTTCATATGATGCATTAAACATACTATAGAAAGCAGTTGAGATTCCATTTGAAAAAAATACCACTGGCCAAAGATAAGACAGTTTGAATCTAAATAATAATAAATATTATAGAGTGAAAAGCACTAAATTTACATTTGTAAAGAGAGTAAAGTTAGAAACCAAGTCAAAGTCATCATTGGTAAATCAAAGAGGGCAAGCTTATTATTTTGAAAGTAGTACTTTGCATTGGATTTCAAATACAAACTGTGAAATCAATAAAACAAATATTTAATGAAGGGAGTTTAATAAAGAAGACATAAATTTAGTAATGGTCACTGTAACTTTTATATGAGATATTGAAATATGGCACTGATGATCAACTCTTAAAGAAGACAAAATCAGTTGTGTTTTCTGAAGGAAGGAAGCACCTACTCCCACTGCAGTGTAGCTACTAAAAGAGGGCAAAATGGATGTGATCCACCCTCAGTTGGCAGGTTCCAATGTACAGAAGAACATATTAATGTGTACCAGGGAAATGCAATAACAAAATTTTAAACATTTAATTTAATTATTTTTGTAGCCTTCCTGCCTGTCCCCAATGATGCTGTAATCCCCTTGAGCAACAAACAATAATTTCTTGTAACTCTGGTTTTCTGCTTATAAGAGATGTTTAGTAATAGTTTTCAGTACTACATATGTCACACTTATTTGGAATTTTTGTTTAATTTGATAGATTTCCTCTTTCAAATCACATCTCACCTTTTTTTCATGATGTGCCATTAGTTTGGGGAACATTTTTTTTTTCCTGCTGTAATTTCTGTAAAGAGAACTTAACAAACATTTTTAGGACTACACAATCCACAATAAATTTAACTTCTTCATTGTCACTTCTGTACTGAAATAAATTTAATAAAATCTCAAAAAAAGTTCACAAAACTCCACTGAACTCTTATAATTCTGAAATCAGAAACCAGCTTCATTTGCTCTCTTCATTTTGCAGCATTTCACTATCGGACTACATTTTCAAACTGTCTTTCTACTATCTCTTACATGTACTTAGACTCATCAGCTTCATTTGCTGCTTCAGTGAAAATCAAATAAGAAAGCGCATGGTAGGTGAAGATATTTTGTCAAATTTAAGGTATTTTTGGATTAAAAGTTTCTGTGGCTATGCTTTCAACTGTGAGTTCTCAAATATATTTGTTGTTGTTGCAACTTTTTATCAAGTTCACAAGAAGAATGTAGTAAAATTGTGAAATTCATTGAATGTGAAACCTCTATTATACATTTTAGGTAGATCTTCTCAAATGCTCAAAAATAACTGGCTTCTCTTGGTTTTCTTCTACAATTTTTCTTTACTTGTATGTTATCCTCAAGCCCCACATTTTCCTAATTATTTCCATTTGGAGAGACACAGATCACTTACCAAGAATGACCTTTTACAGATCTGTATCCTCGGCTCTCCCTCAAAATCCCTCTAATCACTAACAGTGTGTGCTTTGCCTGTGTTTGCCAGAGTCAGAGTTTGAGACAAGCATTGTAGAGAATTGGTTTGCTAAGGACCTCTCTCAGGAGAGACTCATAAAGGTATGAAATCAGGACAGCGAAGGAGAAAAAGCCAAGTGAATTAAAATCATAGGATCCATCTGATTCCACAGGCTACCACAGGAGACCAGTGGCACTTCAGAGGGTTTTACACTGGAGATAAGTAAAGTACCAAGAGCCCTGAGGGAAAATCTGGTGGGGTACAGAGAAGGAGAGAGCTTCAAAATAGCAGAGACAGAGAGTGCTGAACAATATGACCCCTGGAGTCCCAAGAATGAGATGTGAATTCTAAATCCCAGTTTCATTGACTCAGTATTATTTTAAAAATTGGGATAAAAGTAGCTCCCAAATCACACAATTGTTATGGGGATTAAGTAAAGCTTTGTATATAAATCATTTTTGAACAATTCTGTCTTAAAACTTGATCAAATTTTATGAATTATTATTAACAGATTTATTAAGTGAAAACTGTCCTGAAACACAGGATCTGTTTTTAAGAATGCACAAGCGTCAGCAGTAAATACAAGACTGTGCATGTAGAAAGAGTGAGTGGGATATTAAAGCATCAGATATAGATTTTCTTGCCTAGGTCATCTCCCCTGATAACCACCTCTAGGATGATTTGTGGGCAGTCTAGTTTTGAGAACAGCACTTATGGAGCCAAAGACAAGTAAGAATGGAATATTTAGATGTAGTTGGGAGCAATTAAGGATCACATTTGCAGGGGGAAAGAACATGAACACTGGGTAGGAACTCAGAGTGCTGCCTGAGAATGGAAAGTCTCAATCCCATGATTTTTTGCATCTAGAGGAACTTGAGGCCAAGAGCAAGATAAGTATCTAATTACTCTAAGTAAAATATGAAGTGATAATAGAGATAATACGAAGGCTCATCTGATGATACACACTGTGAACACTACCCTAAAAACATGTAGTTAATGCTCAGATTTGAGATGAGAAGCCATATGCATTTTTTAAATGATGTGCTCCAATTAGCATATCTACTAAGTTGAGTAGTCAATACCAAATCCCAGGGCAGTCTGAAGCCAGATTTATATTTTTAATTTTAATGTTGAAAATTTCAGCTTCTAGAATGACAAAACATCATCATCAGGCATTTGATCATTAAAGCTCATGGACACATGGCCTGTTAATGGAATATATTGTCCGAAGACGCTCAACTCACCCAAATTAAAATATGCTAATACTAAGAATTCTGCATATTAGTGGAAATTCAGAATCAGAGAAAAATTGGTAAAAGTTTTTGTTCCATCTATGACACAATTCAGCATCCAGTAGACAAAGTGAAGTGAGCTTCCCATTGGTAAAAGTATGATACCTGTGGGTTCCCGAAGGAAAAGAAACATGCAGCATTAGTCTCAAGCATAGAAACAGAGAGACGTGCAGCCATAACTTTTTGCATCATTGATCATTATAAATGTGTAAACAAGCATGAGACCATTTCCATCCAGCGACTGTATTAATGCCAATTTAGGAACAGAATGAGAGTAGTTGGTTCAGCATGGTTTTAGTCACTTGTTTGTGTAGGGATAAAATACTGACAGACATATTGGCTAGTTTAATGAAAATGTACCTAATTCATAATCAAACAAAAATAAAATACATCCAAGGACATTCTGCTGTTGATCTTTTCCTTTGCCCTACTTAACAGACTTGAATAACTTAATTGTTATCTTATTCAATATTTTTTAAAAAATAAGATGTTTTAGTTAATAGGAAATCTGCATTGTATTGTAAAGCTGGAACACAAGATTTTGGCTAGGTCATTTTAAATGGAAACATATTTGTTTTAGGATGATCTTTTATTTAACATAAAAATACAGATTCTACTAAATTTTAAGTCCAGAATGAATGCCTAGAATAATATGTATACATAGAAATACTGTGAAAAAGTTGTTAGTGTAATGTAGGCCATATAATGTAAACTCATGAAGGTGGTATTTTACTGCTTATATGAGGTACTCGAAGAGGACATGCCAAGTGAGAAAAACTTCCTCTAAATAAGTTAGAAGATTGAAAAATACAATTCTAGAATAATTTGAAAAAATTATGATTTTTGATAACTTGTTCTACTGGGACACAAAGCTGCAAAATGTTTTTATTAAATAAACATGTGATATTGAGGTAAATAGAAAAACAAATTCAAATCATTTTAAGTGAATTTTTAGTTCAATAATAGAGTAAGAAAACTAAAATGAAAGTGCTAAAGCCCAGAATATGAGCTTTGAACACTCTAGACAGATGTCCAGCTAATTCTTGCCTTCCAATTTGAATACAAGGAGTGTGTATATTTCACAATAAGCAAAGGATGATTTAAAGTTTCTTTTGGATAATTTTTTAGATCTTAAATGGTTTGCTTAAGAATTTCAGCTTCTGCATATAGAGAACATACTTTTCAATAGGATATCTGACATAAAGATATATCATCTGTGAAAGAATCTCGAATTACAGTGGTACCTCGGGTCACAAACTTAATTTGTTCCAGGATTCTGGAAAAGATGGCCAAATTCACGTTCATTTGATAAAGATGGCTGCAGTAGTAGTGTTCGATACCAATGAAGAGTTTGCAAACAAAAACAAAATTTTGCCAAATGCTTCTGTTTGCAAATAAAATTGTTCACAAACACAAGCATTTGTGAACCGAAGTATTACAGTATACCTCACACAAAATTGGCACATGAACTCCTCCCATTGTTGAATTTTTAGAAGCTGAATGCCTCATTTGTAAAACAATTGTGAATGGCTATTGATAATATTGGCAAACTAATTGAGCTGTCTATTGGTGATGATACGAAAGCTGACATGTTTCCAGTGTATATACAGACAATCTCAAAATAGGCATGTCTGTTAGGGGTTTAGGAAGAATCTGTTCTCATCAAGTTTAAGAAAAAATTCTAGAGACAAAATGCCTCCCACAATTATTCAGATTATATTATGCACCGTGAAATTTATCAGATACATCAATGTTTAGCTTTTTTTTGGTACCGGGGATCGAACTCAGGTCCTTGCACCTGTGCAGCGGGCGGCGAAACCACAGAGCTAAATGCCTGGCCCATCAATGTTTAGCTTTATTCAATTTATTACATTTAGAAGTTTTTCATAGTAAATAATATGTCCTTTCCATTTATTATAGATAATTTACTAGTCAAATTATTCATGTTTTTATCCACATTTTTTACCTAATAAATTGTGTTACATGTGCTATTTCTCTTTGATTAGTTTCCATTAAATGTTTGACAAGTATACTTAAGACAAAGTTCAAAAGTTGTCAATATCTCTCAGTCTCTCCATAACAGTTTTGAACTCTTTCTCTATTATCATTTCTTTATATCACCCTTTCTATTGCTCTGCAGTGTTTTGTCACTGTTTTCTCCATCCACTCAAAATTAATGATGATTTTTATTTAGGTATTACTGTACAATTGTTATTTATGTTTACTATTGTTTACTAATTGTATTGTTCCAAATTGGTTTTTATAACTTTTCTTTTGTATTTCACTCCCTTCTTCATGAATATGAGTCTTAGTCTGTTTTGTGCTACTAAAACAGAGTACCTGAGCCTGGATAATTAAAGAACAATAGAAATTTATTACTCACACTTCTGGAGGCTGAAAAGACCAGTATGGAGATACTTACTGGAAGGTTGAGATTTCCCATATGTACTGCCCCTGGCTTCCAAGATTTCTCCTTGTTGGTGTAATGAGCCCCGTGAGGTGGAAGGCAGAAGGGAAAGGGAGGTAAGGACCGCATGAAATCTGTTTTTTGTTTTCTTTTTTTCTTTGAAATTCTTAATCTCATTCACAAGGGAGGGGTCTCCTCTAACCTAATCACTTCTTAAAGCCCTCCATGTCATTCACATTGACCATTAATTTTTGATAACCTAAATTTTGAAGGAAACATTCAAAACAGAGAAAGAGTTTAGGTGTGTTCTTAATTCTTTAATATAAGAAAATAACTAACACACCCTGCCTCCTTAAATACATAGACACATACTCAGGTAGATCTCCTGTCAGTTGTCAAACTATCTGAGTTACTGGGTAATTAATTGGCTTTTTTAGGACTACTTTCTTACATTCTTGGTGACATATGCACAGTTGGTGGCAGCTAAATCTCATATATATCAGTGCGGGTGTTCAGACTCCTGGCTTGATTTTTAGTAACTTTCAAAGTCAAAACCAGCAGCTGTTGCTGATGGTCACAAATTAGATTTCTCTATTTATTTTATGCTTTAGATAATTCCTTTCTCTTACTTTTCCTCCTTCTCTTATTCACTTTCTTCTCCTTCTAATCCTTTTTCTCTAACTTGCTTTTTTGTCTTTTATCTTCTTGTCTTCCAATTCCTCCTCTTCCTTCTATTTTGCTCAGCTTTTGGTAATTTATTTAATTTTGTTTTTTCCTGATAGGTGCTGAGGCATATTTGGGGAAGTTAGAACATACGGACTCGTTCCATCAGGTTACCTGGAACACTACCAGAGACTCTTGAATGAAATAAATGTTATTAATAATACAAATTTTTATTTCCATTTGAATTACTCATATTATAAATTGATCCACCATTAAAGGTTGACTTTAAGAACTACTCAGAAGAAATTTTCTCTCTCAGACATACTCAAATACATAGTCTAATTCACTTATTTCACTCAAACTTCAATCTCTTTTTCTCTGAAGTTTTTATTTATTTAGTGAAACCACTCCAATCTAATGGGAGAGACAAGACTGTACAATTTAGGAGCATATTAAGATTACAAAAATATTTATGAGCTCTTGGCCACTTAATAGAATGTACAGATACCAGAGATATTTACATGTAACTTGAATCGTGGCCAAGACAGACATAAAATAGACATTTTAATAATTAATTTAAGAAGCTATTTAAAGACATACAACCTATTTTTGAATGAAAATTGTGAAACCACACTATGGAAACATTAATGAGTAAATAAAAGAATCAGTAAGATCATGTCCCTGTTAATGGTCTCTACATTTAATACCAGAAAAAGTTTCTCCAATTGGCCAGCAGTTTATTTTGCTCTATTTATTTGAGACAATGAATATGATCTATATATGTTCATGTGTTCCCTACTCATGAGTAATAGATGTGCATTCTTTATTTCCAGTCCTTCGTTCTTTTCCTTCAGAGCTCAGAACAGATGACACATTGAAACTTTGAGTCACTCTATACATCTAGAAATTTAAAATTTTTAAAAAGAAATCTTTAGTAAAACTGATCTTTTCTATAGCTTCAAGATATTTATGAATCACAAATATAAATGTGATATGTAATCTCATGGCTATCATACTTAATAATTGATTGAATTATTTTCAAATAACTGCACCAAGAACAGTTCCTTATAACTGTGCTAGGATTATGTTTCACTAACTGGAAAAATTTCACCTGAATCGTATATTTCTTGGCTGGATTTACATAACAGAATAGCTGACTGAATTGTGTAGAAATGTTGATATTTTCAAAGGCTAATGATTTTCAAGAATTAAAAAGAAATCCATACACTACGCTTAATAAGTGTCTGAGTGCTGAAGCTTTGAGGAAAATTCCAATGCCTGGTCTGTTACTTATTTTAAAAAATTAATTATTTATTTTATTATTTTATTTATTTTGCTTTCTTTGAGACAAGGTCTCAGTGTGTAGTTCAGGGTGGCCTTGAACTCATAGTGATCCTTTTGCCTCAGTCTCCCAGATGCTGGGATTACAGCTGTGCATCACCATCTCCAGCCTGGTCAGTTATTTACAAAGTAATACAGAGTGTGTGAAGAAGTTAGGGAAACACAATAAAATGATTTTCTCTGTTTTTTAGCATACCTAATGTATATTTTGCCAGAGGACTCTCAAACATACAGTTGATATTGATTTGAGCAGGTTATAGCAGGTTACTAAAAAATAGAATTCTGAGTAATGTAGTGGAAAAAATGAAAGAGTGATTTAAGTAATTCATATTTTCAGCCTGAGGAGAAATATATTGATTATTTCATATTTTCTTCCTATTCTTTTGAAATTTGAAGATTTGTTCTTCATGTGTTTCTATATTTTGTAAAATGAAAATTTACTTTAGGATTTCTAAAGAGCCATAATTATTCAGAATATAGCTTAAGTTTATTGGATCATAGGCTCTTCCTCTGTTCATCTGTTGTATGTCAAACACTTTATAATCATCTCCTAAATGTTGACCATACTCCAGTATTTCTGCTACTTGCCATTAGAGCATGCCTAGAGAAGAGTAAACTTCAATACCAATATTACATGTGGACATATGTGGGTACAAGGGTATGTACCTCCTCCACTGGAAGTACACAGGAAAAAAACTTTATTTTTTAGTGACATCAGCAATTAAAATGGCAAGTCATAATGAGTACATATACACACAAAAAAACTTTTCTGAAGGGAAATTGAAATGGATTTCTCAAGCTCTCTACACATCATGATGGGAGAATATGCTGAGCGCCACATTCTCCACATGCTTGATAAATGAAAGGCTCTAGAAGCTTGAGTTTACAATATTCAGTCTCATCAATGTGCTTTGGGGAAAACTGTGGGAAGCAAACTCAACAAAGAAAGACAAATATCACTGTCGCAAAAGTCTATCTGTAGAGCCAGGCTCCCCATAAAGACCATTTAGTGAATGATGGATTAACATATGATGGCATTTATACCATGTAGCATTGGTGTGTACTAGGATTTACCTTCTAGGTTTGTGTGAGTCCATTCCGACACTTTCACAATGACACAAATTTTAACAATGCATTTTTGGAATGTATCCTTGTCATTGAGTAACACATGATTATAGTTTTGGTTATGAAAATTACCTCTTCCTCTCACATTTCCCTCTGATAATTCTAGGGTTCTATGACTAAATCTTTTTTAATTTTTAAAATTTAGGAGTAAAAACTACATATTTATGTGGCATTATGTGAAGCTTCCATATATGCATACATTATGTAATATCCGAAGCACTGTAGCCATATCCATCAGCAAATGAATCTTGCTCCCTGATAACGTAATTTCCTATTCCTTTTCTTCTCAACTGTTACCACTGCACTCCCCAAAGATGTTATCATCAAGATGATGAACAAAGAGCACTGTCTTGGCAATGCCAGACGATGCTTGCAATCTTTCTATCTGTTCATGCTGCATGCTTGTGCCTGTAAGTGTGCACAGGGAGATATTTTCAAGGTGTTGTTATTTTTCTGATTGTTTCATTTTTATCAGATACAACCTGAAAAACCCTTTTGTGGCAATGCTACAAAGTTTTTGTTCCATCCAATTTTTGCTTGATGGGTTGTTGGACCTCTCTTACCTTAGGATACATGTACTAATATTTTAGGGATGAACTATGTGTATACTTTTAAAATGATATGCCAAAGGCATGCGGTATTATTATTTTTCCTATATCAACAAGCCAAGAAATTGCAACACAAAGAAATTACAACATTTAATTTAATTATGTGCATGGTTAGTGAAGAAGAGCATAGAATACCAACCTAGGAAATATGAAACCTGATACCAAACTCTTAACCAATATGGTATCTGCCTATGAATGGTGTTAATAACTGGTTTATCAATCTTAATAGGCCATTAAATAATATTTTGGGTATACAAATATGTATTCAAAGTGATCATTTTATTATAAACTTCTTCCAACTGAAAGGGACAGAGTGATAGAGGTATGAAAGAAAAGAGAAAATGAATGAAGGAAATATTAGGTATGATCAAAATATATGGTGAAGGTTTAAATTAAAAATTTTATTACAGTAAAAACACACTAATATTCATCTCCTACAAAATACATTCCTCTTGTACCACTTTCTTCATTCTTACCACTTTCTGAAGCAGTTATGGAAACCCTGTTTCGTGAGTGACTATACAAGATATGATTAAAATTTGGTGAATCCACATCATGTTAAGATACAAGTTCCCAATGATGAATGTAACTGTATTATATAACTAAAATGTACCAATAAATTTAAAGAAAAAAATTTTGGTGAATTCTGTTGCTAAGTGCCATCCAAAGGAAAGGCAGGATCATCAAAATATTATGGTGCATCCTCATCCACCTTATTCACCAAATCTGTCACCAGGCAACTTCTGGCTCTTCCCAAAAGTCAAAATGAGCTTGAAAGGTAAAATTTCAAATAGATTCAGGACATCAAAGCAGCCAGGACAGTGCAACTAAAAATGCTTAGGAAATGGGATAAGTATGTTTGAATTCAGAGTGATTTTTTAAAAAGGGATTAATGGTAATGCATCTTTTACTATAATTTTTTTTTAAATTTCAGCATTCACTTTATATTAGGGTCACATCCCACATGGTTTCTACAAAAGCAATGTTTGTATACAGTGATATATAATTTCAGTAATTGCTAAATGCATATTTTATAAAAGCTACATATACTTTCTTTGGCAGTGAAAACAGAAATAAAAATATTCTTCAACAGAATGAAACACATGACTTTTATTTTTGAGGTTCCTATTCCATTCATTGAGAAACACAACTCAATCTAACAAACAAAATTAGAAACAAGATGCTGTAGCTTTTCCGTTAGGAAACATCATTTTATCTGACATTATTATTTGTAAAAATATTTCAAATATGGTATTGCCTTGTCTTTGTAATAAAGAATACAAATATCTTGAACTTGTTAACTAAGATGATTGCAAAGTTAGCCAGCTAACCACAAAATGTTCCAGATAGCTAACCAGCCACCTGCTCGGTTTTCTTTTACTTTGTCTTTAGATACAGTTTCTGTGGTAACTTTAACATCCCACTGATACATATGATGTCTTGGGGGTGGTTTCTCTAGTTATAAAGAGCATGTTTCTTAGACTCCAGCCCAGGACTATTCTCATCTTTAATGTGATGTCTCCTACAATGACAGAATAATGAAGCCTTTCATTATGAACTATTTATTTGTGTGAACTAATCATTTCTTGTTCTATTGATACATAATATAATTTATTTCTTCTCAAAGCTTGATTATTTTTACTAAAACTTTCAAACTTTTACATGCTAAAAACAAAATGAAATCACTGAAGACAAAAACTCAGTGAAAGTACATTAAAATAATGAAACTTAATCAACTTATGTATAATAGACATTTCATGACACAATTTGAGAATTAAATGTCATAGTATTGGCAAAGCAAAATTTTAATGCACATAGAGAATTAGGATGACTAACTATGTTTGAGTAGGTCAACTATACATAATTTAACTATTTTGTTTAATATTTTTATAGGAGTAATTTGGAAACTTTCATGGATTTCCAAACTGGTAAAGGACCTGATAGGCATTTTACAAATGAAGGCATATAGGTGGCAAACAGGTATGTAAAAAAGGTTCAACATCACAAATCACCACAAATTGTAATTTTAAACCTACAATGATGGTACCTCAAGTTTTTAGAATGGCTATTATAAAAAAGTAGAGGAAAAGAAATAAATGCTGGTAGGGATAAAAAAATTAATTCTAGCATACTCTTCTTGATAATATAAATTGGTGAAGCATTATTAAAAACAATGTGCAGGTGCCTTCAACAATATAAATAAAGCAACCATATAATTCAGCAATCCCACTTAGGGATTTGTACCCAAGAGAAAGAAAATCATTATGTTAAAGACATACCCATGTGCCCATGTGTATACACAATGGAAAACTATTCAGTCTTAAAACAGAAGACAATTTTGCAACAATATGAATCAACTTATAGGACATCAGGTTAAGTTAAATGAGCCAGTCACAGATAGGCAAATATCACATCGTCTTACTTATAAATTTAATATGAAAAGGTAAAATCATAGAAGTAGAGATGGAAGTTTGGATACCAGGAACTTGGAGACATGAAATTGCGGAGATATTGGTCAAAGAATACAAAATTGAATTTAGACAGGAGGACTAAATTCAAGAGATTTATTGCATGGCATGTCTGCTATAATTAATAGCAATGTATATTCTTATAATGTCTAGAAGAGTAGATTTTCAGTATTTGCCACAAAAAAATTATAAATGAGTAAGGCAATGTATATGCTAGTTATCTCAATAAAGCCGTTCCAAATAGTACAATTATTTTAACATTGAGTTCATTAATTGTAATCTTTTCATGTAAAGATAATATGAAGTATGGGGCCGAGGATTTACATCAGTGGTTCCACTGCCTGTCTGGCAAGCACAAGGTCCAGAGTTCGATCCCTGGTACCAAAAAATAAATAAATAAATAAAATGAAGTAAATATAAAACTATTCTTATGTTGTTTCTTTAAATACATTTTCTAAAATTAATTACTCATCACTTGTATAATCCCTCTTGTTTTTACCTATAAGATACATGATAAACATTCTTGAATGAGTGAATTGTGTACACATATGTATGCGCACTAATAACAAACTTCCTCTAAATTAAATCAGCACAACAGATTAGAGAAATAAAATGTTTCAACCAAATGGCACCACTTTAATGATTACTATATAAAATAATGTGATGCTTTGAAATATTTTTTATTAGCATACTTTCAAATAGATATTTTTTGAATTGGAAAGCTTAGATATTTGTTAAGGAGAAGTTTCTTAGGCTATATTTTATATAACACAATGCCTGCAATCTTGATTTGTTGAAGTAGTGGACTTTGGACCACAGTATGTGCATACCTGGGAGTCCATGATGCCACTCCAAAAGGCATACAATCATGGAAACCATATTCTAGTTAACATGCTAATCCAAAAATTATCCAATTGACAATGAATCTCCACTGGTGTCTCCTGACATTTTTTCCTTCCTCCTTCTCAACCAACATTACTTCCTGTGCTTTACAACAAAAACAACAACAAATCATCATCCTGAAATTCATGAAAACCACCAAAAGAGGAAATCATCAAAAGAAGACAGAAAAAGAAGTATTTTAGTTGCTATATTTTAAATAATTTTTCCAAATGTCAAATACACTTAATTTTATTGATCATACACTAAAACTGATTAATAATTATTCTCAGAATACACACTATTTCTAAAGAAATTGATTTCTGCAAAATATTAAAATGAATAGTTCCAAATATGCAAGCATTCTTAATCAGAAAAATCTGAAATTTTATGTGGCCCACAAGCAAAACTTTCTGAGCATACATATGACACCACAAAAGGAAAATGCTACATTTGACCTCATAAAGTAAGTCACAATAAAACTACAGGTACATTAAAAAATTACCTTAAATGTATGTGTGTAAAGTATATAGAAACCATAAATTAATTTTGTGTTTAGATTTGGGTTCTAATATCCTTATGCCTCCTTATATTTTTGCAATCATTCAAAGCCTGCAAAATCTGAAATTTGGAACACTTTTATCTCTTGCATTTTGGATAAAGGGTATTCAGCTTCTATTTATATATGCACATACAAATACATACATTAATATTTTTTAATTTTTGAAGAGACATATAATACTGTTACCATAGAAAGCTTTAAGTATGAAAATATATTACACTGGCATAAAATTCCTCAGAGAAGGTGAAATATAAATACATTGTCAAAGGATTAGAAACTGTAAAGTATCCAATAACAAAGAAAAGCTCTTAATGTATATTTAAATGAGTGATTAGTGTATTATGCTTTCTATCAGATGAGCACAAAAGTGTGACATATATATCGTGCTTTAAATTATGAAATATAGATTTTATCTGAAATTGAAATATTTGTGAATTTTCAAATAATTTAGGTGTCTAAAAATGTAAAGGGTGCTTAGATCCCCAAAATTCTTTCAAAGCTACAGGTGAAAAAACTTGAAATACTAGGTTTTAAAAATATAGTGGTTGCTCTAAATAACTTTGATTTGTTAAAGGTTGGAATTTTTTAACTCAAGTATAATTAAGAGAGATGGGGTAGTTGGAGTTGAGAAGTTACCTTTCTCTGCAGTAGATTTATTTCTAGACACTAGGCAAACTATCTATTATTGAGCGTCAGAATGGCCTTCAGGTTCTCCAGGCAGGAATAGGCAGGTAATTAACGTATCTTATTTCTTTCATTCCAAACGATGTTACTTTAATTTTCAAGGATGTTTGTTCATTTTATGTGTTTTTCTTTCTAACTTTTATAGCTATTAGAATCATCTAATTCAGATGAAATTTTCTCATTTTTGTTCAGAAGGCCTTTAATTTATTGTGTTGAAAATTCCTACGCTTTGATTATGCTCATTTTCCCTTTTACCTCTGAGCGTGAAATTTTTCCCAATGGACAGCAAAACCTCTCACATCTGGAATAAGCAACTGCTGTGAATTTGGGACTGCAAGTTCTTAAATCTGTATTTTCTATCAAACTCATCCTAGAGCCATCCTTTTTGGGGGTGATTCCTTGTAACTGATGGACCATTTATTTTTCAAATAAAACTATAGATTTTTAAATTCATCCTCTTCTCTTTTTCCTTTGGAGTAATTTCAATATGATTTGAAAAAAATGGAAATATCCCCAATCCAAACTGTTGAATGACTAATTTCTGAGAATTTGCATGAATTTCTTTTCAACATATGTACAGTTTTGAGGCTTAAGAAAATGGCAACGTTTAATTGGCTTATTTATTTAACAATTTCATTAGCTAACAAAAGTATTAATGTTACAAATTCCCTGTTTTAGATGGAGTTTTAGCACAAAAATCAATTGCATATGCAAATGATTATTGGTAGTGTGCTCTTTGTACATCTACTAAATAACAATAGCTTTTTGAATGATACATGAATACAGCAATTTACAAGTATACACTTAAAGTCCTGTTAATACTCACTTGAGCTATAACTGAGTTCTCAAATTGTGGCTTTAAGAGGAGGTAACACAATATCTGAATAAAATAAGTCTCATGGTGTGATTGCTTTTATAAAATGAGGGGCTCTGAAATGCAAACTTCTCAGGCAATGCAATTCATTCAAATGGAAGTAATTTAAAATAGTCTGTTTCTAGTTAGTTTTTTAAATATGCAAATAAGAAAGGTCATTTAATTCATTCATTTTTAGTTATGTCATTTCCAGATGGGAACATAAATTCTCATTTGAATTCCTTCCCACTTTCCATTTCTTGACTTTACATATTAACATTTGAAAACAAATTGATTCATAAATATAACAAATTGAACTTAAAACCATTATAACTTATCCCAGCCTAAGACAGTACAATTTTAGTCTCCTTGTCAAATTGTTACCCTGTCCTGTTTAGTCTTAGGTTTTTAATGGTACTACTATCAAGAAATTCATAATGAATTTAAATATAAAGATCAAGAGAATTATATTATATACATCTGTGAAATTCATCTTGAATTGGAAACAACCTCATGAATTTTTGCATTGCTAAAATTAGAAATTTTTGTTTATTTTATTTTAAATGAAGAAAGTAGTATCTAGTTTATGCAAATGCAGTTTTCCAGATGGTTTTTCTAATTTCTTTGTGTAAGAATGAGTCCTCTAGCAAGGCAGTTCAAAAAATATAAACACAAATAAATTCTAGGTAAGAAACTGGCCAAAACCAGTAATCAAAGGGAACCCAGATGATAGGAGAATATTTTGTTACTTATATTTATTCTTTTTAATTAGATAGCAAAGCCTGACTTGTAGTCAAAAATTTTTATGATTACAGTTCATTTGATCAGTAAGAGAAGCACTTTTTAAAAAGCTATTTATATATTTACTCCAAAATTAGTAAGTCTAAATGTCAAGTGCTATCTATTATCTGTAACTTAATAATGCAGAATTTGAAGATTTGTTTTATATTTATTATTGAAGCAAAGCACACATCTTGCTACTTTTTATAGTTCCAAGCCTCATTCTTAAAAACTGTATACTTGCCTTATGTACCTCTATATATTAGTGAATCAATTCCAAGATAGGATTCAAATTATGGTGGAAATATTGAGTATCTAGTTATTAAGTATCAAGAAGTGATAATTCAACTACCTTAAAACTGATTATGTCAAATTGTACATTGTTGGAATGAGCAATTTCAGAGTGGCAAGAAGTTGTTTGGAGTAGCTAAATTATAGACTATGTACAACTTTTGTCAGGGTTTATATCTGGATGAGCTTCCAAAGCCTTGTGTGTTCACAGGTGGGGCTTTTGTATCATACAGGTGTGATACTCACCAGTGGACCAATCCACTGATGAGCTTACAGCTGAATGTGATTTGGAAAGTGAAGTTGGTAGGAAGAGGTGAGACAATTTGGGCCCAGCCTGGGCCTGGCTCCTCCCTTGATCCCCTCTAGGCTTCACTGCCATGCCATAACCAAGCCTCCTGTGCCATAGCCAGCTGGCTATGATCCAAAACTTGTTAAAATGAGCCAAAATAAACCTCCTTTAATTTGTGAGCATTGAGTATAGAGTCCAAGTGACAAGAAAGAAACTAATAACTTTTACAAATCTTAAATATACTCAAACAACCCTATTTTCCAAAAATCTTGAAAGAATTTTCTTCTCCACTTTACTCAGTTTGAACGTCTTTAAAACCAAGGCCAGCAGTGGATTAGGAATACAGTGAGAGCCAGTCCTAGTATTTGGAACTGTCACAAAGCTTCCCTAGAGGCGTTTTTATCAAGACGTTCAGCCTGATTAGAGGTATGATCCTTTAGCTCTGGTTTGGCATCCTCAGCACATATCTCCAGGTTTACATTCTGTATTTTCTCCTCTGCATTAGGCGTCCTAACCCTGCTGTCCTCCTCAAGCTGGGATTGAACTCCTGCTACAGGTCTGGAGGCTGTGGAGAAGTGAATTAAGGGCTCACACTTCCCACTGCTGGGTAACCCCTCCGGCAAGGTCTTTCAGGCCACCCAAGGAGAATCTCATCAGGCACAGATGGACCAGCTGCTGCCCTGGGCCAGCAGGATGCTAGGGTTCAGACTCTCTGAGCCATCCAGATACATTCTCAAAGACGTGCCACTTTCATTTCTCATAGTCCTATTTTTGGATTAATAGAATTTTTACATAGGAGACATCTTAAGCCTGAGTTTTAATTATCAGATAGCATAATAAACTTTGAATTTGATTTCTGGTCCAATGTGCTGGATGTTTCTAAGGCAGGAAATATATTTAGCAAAATCTACCTTTCAATCTGCTGCCCTTATTCTTTGTTATATAAGAAATTATATATAAGAAGTCCTGTGATTCTGCTATTGCTACATCCCATGAGTTTACGTATTTTCATTTAAGCATACTGTTAAATATTTTCTACTTCCTAATTTGTGTTTTTATCTTTTATTATCCTGTCACTTAATAACTTTCTTCTATATATTCATTATGAGAGTGTTTCAAGTGACTAGAAAGTAACCGATTTTTAAAATAATATGATTATATTAGTCTTTTGCATAATATATTTATCTCTTTCCTTGTAATGTTTATTTAAATATGTTATTTTATGCTGTGGATTTCACCTGCATCATACTGTTTTCTTCTTTTTAACTTAATTGCTATCACTCTTTCAGTTTGCTACAGTTTATAAAAGGCTACATGAGCTTATCAAAAATTGAAATTATCTTTACCCTTTGGCTGCACAGTATCAGAAGCTCAGGATATTTTGTATTCTATATATTTTCCCAATTAATATTTTATTGTATATTTAAAAGATCTTTCTTAATCCAATAAAGCATTTTATTCTTTTACTTCGTTACTATTTCCATGTCATCACCTACATAAGTAGCACCTTGGTCGCCATTCTATCTTGGATCTTGTAACACCTTCGGTATTCCCCTCAGAGACAAGTCTCTACAAAGGAATTTTGCAGTTTTGTTCCTGCTACCCTACTACCTAGCTCGGGACTATTTTTATATTAATTTCCTGAAATGTTCATATATGGAAATTCACAACCGTCGATTCTCAGTGATTTTTTTTCACCAACCAGACATTTGAGACTCAGATCTAGTGGGAGTTGTCTCGATAGTAATGCCCTACAACCCCTGGTTACTCCAGATCCTAACTGATCAGCTCAACACTCAGAAATGCTTCTGTCTCTGGCTTCGTCTTGCATCTCCCTCATTAACCTGTGTATTTGAAAATTTGTATTTTTATTATTTTCTCTACCATTTTGCAGCTTTTTCTATAGATGGAAGCATTTTTGTACACTAGTCCTCCAAAGTAAAAGAACTGCAAATCAATGTATCATTTTTCAATGACATAGTTCTTGGTATATGCAAAAAATAGCAATATACAGTTTCATGTAGATCTCTAAGTTTTTTTCATTAAATATACTGTAACATGAGATGCTCAGTAGCCCAATGTAAGAGAGGAAAAAAATGAAGATCTCCACAATATTTGTAATGAGAAAGTGGTTTTGAAAAAAATTGTATTTTCCAATACACTTTATGTTTTTACACTGTGCTCAAAAAATGCACTACACACTATAAATATTTAGTAACATTGATTTGCTCTTTTTACAGTCTGTAGAATTATTTCATAAAGAAAGTAAAAAAATTACATTCCTGATTTGAAATCTAGTTCTAGCTTCTAATTTCATGATGAATGTCATCAAAATTTTTCTTATAGTGGCATATCTTCAGTTATAAAATGAAAGTCATTTAACAGATGAGCTGAAAAGTTCTTTGTTTTCTTTTTTCCTTAACAAGGCAAGAACAATTATAGGTTATGGAACATAAAATTATAGAGTTACATTAGAAATAACACATTATGAAAACTGTGGTAGAGGAAATTCAAGTATCATTGTTTAGAGCTTCCTAAACTTCCACTGATTTTGTATCAATTCCTGGACATTCAGCAATTCCAAACAAAACAGGACCAATTTTATTTTTGAAATTGATGTGCTATTTTATGTAGATTTTTTAAAACTTTATTTTGTCATAGTAATGGATTATTTCCACAGTGATTTTGTTGCTAGTCTTTATTCTACATTTTTCGTTTTCTCTCCAAAAAGAATATAAATGCCACCCTGGCACTACATGCTGCAACACGTATTTGGCTTGGTGTTGGGTACTAAGTTTACTAACTGTGGGAAATGGTAGAATTCAGCTATCTAGTTGTAAGAATAGATCACAAGAAATTTGTTAACTAAGAGAGTTAAGTCGTTTCTGGGAAATTCCACAAGTCTGTTTGTTAAAAGAATGCCAGAAAACTTTAAAAGACCTTGTAAAAGTCTCACAGGAGAAAAACAGGTTTTCCTAGTTTCCTTATTTACCAGTTTCTGGGATCAGAAGACCAGCGACCCAATGACTCTACGGGTGGTAAGAGAGATAAGACTCACTATGCACATCTGTGATGTTTGTGGTGGGCCGGTGGGCTTGATTTTGGCTGAAATCATCCTGCTCTC
The DNA here is from genome assembly GCF_053883595.1 of Heterocephalus glaber. NCBI lineage: Eukaryota > Metazoa > Chordata > Mammalia > Rodentia > Bathyergidae > Heterocephalus > Heterocephalus glaber. Next base: position 25,788,260 of record NW_028258379.1, read on the forward strand.
TTGAAACTATCTGATAAGAAGAGGGCTGCAGTGTGCTCTTTGATGTATGGGATTGGTGAATAGAAACAGGGGACTTGTGAATTTGCCTGTAGCTTTTGAGTCACTCAAAGTCATTTGTCACCAGAGGTGAAAATCAGAAAGACGATAGCCAGAATAACTAAGCTGCTTTCCTACATGTATAAAAGCCTTGCTTCTTCCCTTTGTGATAGTCAAATAGTGCCAGAGGAATTAAACTGCTGTTCGTCCCCCAGGCTGTCTCCTTTTCTTTCTTTAAAAGTCGGTGCTTTCCGGGGTTCCAGGTCTCCCTCAAGAGAGACCTTTATTAAAAATAAAAATCAACAACTAACCATTGCAAATTAAGGTTTCCAGATCACCTTCCATGTGTCTTTAATCCTATTTACCTTCAGACTGTTTCTTAATATAACACTGGGGCTGTAACATAGTTCTCAGTGTTGAACACTTGAAATTCTGTTTAAACATTGTAGCATGAAAAATAAAAACACTGTATCAACAATGTCCGACCATGTTGATGTTAAACAAAATGCATTAAGCAATTCAAAAATACTATTCCATACTATACACTGTAGGCTTGAAGATAAAATATTTTCCATAATGGTGATGTTATCTAGAATATTTTTATATATTTCGTTTTCAGAGAAGATATAATGATGCTAACTTGATCAGAATGAAAGTGTGTGAAGGATATAGATTTTGTTCAACCTGGATTTAATGAATGCCTGCTAATGATAGATTAGCATCTATAGCTGATGTAGCGCATTCCTACATGAATCAGCTGAAATTCTTATCACTAATAAGGTTTCAATTTAAGAAGTGGGAGCAGAAACATCAGAGATGGTAACATAAAGTTGAAAAGTACTAAGAGCCATATATTGAAGGAGAATGTGTGGAATCAGGCAATCCTCTTGAATTTCTGGAGAGTTGAGAAAATCTATTAAAAACAGATGATAATTTATTCAAACCAAACTTGCTGAGGATAGGCCAGATATATTACTGCTTCTTTCAAAACGTGGATGATGTGCTTGGGTCTAATTGTTTTTAATTGTTCTTAATTACAGTGGATACAGGTACAATGGATACAGATAGCCACAGTGCTTTGAGAGCAAAAGTTTGATATCAGAGAAAGTTTTAGGCTTTTGAGTTAAAGGGCATAATAGGCTTTTCAAGGAAATTCTCAGGTTTGGGAAACCCTTTGTGTTAGTCATCTAAGACAAAATACCCCACATATATAACAACAGAGGGAGGATTTGGCTCAAAATTTCAGAGGCTTCAGTCTGTGGTCAATTGATTGAAGGCAGAAATATCACAGCAGAAGAGCGTGGAGAAGATAAACTGTTCACCTCAGGGAAACCAGGAAGCAAAATGAGAGAAACAGCCTGAGTGAAGTTATATCCTTCAAAGTCACTACTCCAGTGTGATCTACTTCCACAAAGGAGGCTCCATTCCCTAATAGTCACTTCCACTATGAACTAATCGGTGTTTTAATCCACTAATGAAGTTAGTGCCTGAACATCCCATCACCTCTCTAGGTGTCTCTTAATTTGATCAGGCTGATAACATTGACCATCACATCTTTAAACCGGCATGCTCAGAGTAAAATTTACATCTGATACTTTAAATCTACATTAACTTTCATCTTTGAAATTTTATCATGGGAAAATGAAATAGTGAGAATACATCATAAAGAATAAAAGTCTAGAGGAAATATAATTGCATTGCCATTGAGCGGTGTCCTTCAATATGCAGATCAAGAAAGAAAGAGTAACAATTATTTCCTGTGGAGTGTCCTTGTGGAAGGAGGTAAGCAACTCTCAGGTTTCTCTGCAAAACAGCACGATAATATAGTGACTTTTACCATAGTATTTATAATATTTATTCAATAAAACATAATTAACAGATGCATGAATAAATGCACTGCAATAATGATCATACTGGTAAAGGAAAAGTTTCCTGTTTGTGAGGCCTGGCTGTCACTCCAAGCAATCCTGGTTTATGCACAGAAGTTTTACAGGTGCCACTGTGGAGCCTCTATTTACTTCCTCCACAAACTTTCCACAGGACAATAAATGGCGAAATACAGATGCCTGCAGCTCTTTGGTATTCACACTGCAGAATCCCCACTGTAGCAAGAAATGATGAGAGGCCCAGGGGAGACTATTTCTCTAGCAGGCATAGGGAGGTAATCAGTTTATTTGTAATGCAAATTCCAATGTATATCATGAGGCATAGTTAAGTGAACTTATTCAAATAAATTTAATTGAATGCTAGAGTCAAAATGTGGGGATGATGTTCGTGAAAATGCAAGGATTATCTAATCAATAACTCTTAGGTAATATATAATATTTTGATAATGTTAGGTGTGCAGAGTTAAGAAATATAAATAAGATTAATATGTTTAGAGTATACTCTAAAATTATAGTTAATAGCATAGGATCACATGTACCCAGACACAAATAAATATTACTACATAGAAGTTGTACAGGACTCTGACTACCTGATATGGTTATTACATGGGGTAGTGATAATGGACCAAGAGCAGATTCATAGCTGGCTTTAAACCATTTTTTCTTTGTTCAAACTCAACTGAAAGCTTTTGAATAATATAGTTAGTAATCAAAAGCTGAATACAGGCTTGATTATTCAAACAATTTAGAGCTTTGTCAATCCTCTTCAAGAATCATCTGATGTGGTCATAAATATAATTTCCCTTACAAAGTTAAATATAAATAGAATGTTTATAGGTATAAAAATATGAAAGTATCTTGATCAAGGTGCTATTTACCTAAGTGGTTTTGTTTGTGAAAGTTAATCAGGCTATACACTTATGATTTATGTGCTGGCTGTTATTTATACTTAAAAAAGCTTTTATTAAAAATATTATTGTGGTAATTGCTGTCCATAATTATAATTTTAACTTGTTGAGTAAGACAATATTTACTTTATGGATTTCATTTAAGAAAAATCTGTGGGTTGACTTAAGAAATGTACACAGATAATATAGAAATCTGTAATGAAAGATGGAAAAGTTTTGATGCAACAATTCTGCCTGCTTTATCAAAGTTTTAAATCAGCAGGACTGTTTCTTCATGGCAAAACATTCATTTGTGTATGCCTACAACTGCTTGCCTGCTTCCAATATTCATATTATGAATAAGCAAGGGAAATGATTTGCCTGTTTGTGGTTCTTGATAAATTAAAATGAAAACGATATTGTTGCACGTAGGCTGTAAAGTCATACAACCTGAGCTTTAACTGGTGTCTAGTGCTAAAAAGATATGCAATCTCTCATATCTCAGTTAATAGTCCTAGGTTATGATGGATTTATCTACAAAGAAAATGTTAAATTCAAAAACTTCTACTATATGTAAATATTAAGTATATTAAAGAATCACTTAAGGTAATTATTCACCAAGAGAATATTAATGTTCTACAATAATTTTGGTTAATACACAGCAACACAAATACCACACATCTTTTCTAGAGTACTGAGGATTTGCTAAGTGGTTTAAGGTGTCAGCTACTTAATAATTGAGAAAGCTCTCACTAACGACTCACAGGTACATGAAGTATCTTGTATATCATGGGGTAACATTGGTCTGTGTGGAGCCTGCTTTATTCTAGCCTTTATCATACACAGTCTTCCTCTTTCTTATCTGCTTTGGAGAATGAGTTCATTCTTAGTATTTTCTTGAAATATGACTGCAATAAAATTCAGGATTATCTGCTTATTTTATTTTTCATATTATTTTAATTGCAGTCATAACAGGTATAAAAATACACTGATTATTTAATTTAAAGACATTTTTGCATTAAAAGACACATTACTACCAATCCCTTTCAAAATACTATCCTTTTCTTTCAAAACAATTATCTCAGATTTCTTGGTATTTTCTGAAGACATTCTGAAAGTCCTTTCCTGAGTGTCTCTAGTTGTGCTGTCCTAGCTGCCTCAATGTCCTGGACTGATTAAAAAGTTTCACCTGTCATGGTCATTTTGACTTTTGTAGAAGAGCCAGAAGTCAGATGGTGCCAGGTCAAGTGAATAAGGTGGATAAAGACGCAATGTTATTTGAAAAATTTTTTTTGCAATTACATGGATGGTGGGGAGTTGGTACGTGAACATAACACATCTTAATTCTTTCCAAGTATACTCTCTGCCCCCTCCCTCCATTTCTTGGTCCCCTTCCCAATTACAAGAGATCTATCTTGCTGTTTTCTCTTACCTATGATTTATTTTGCTCCTCAATTCAATTATATTATGAATTTCTCATAAAAAATAAAATATGTAATATTTAAGCTTGTGTGTCTGATTTATTTTATTAGACATTAGAGTTTCAAGTTGCATCCATTTTCCTACAAATTACTCAAATTTATCCTACTTCATAGCAGAATAGTACTCCACTGGGTATAAAAACAACATTTTCTTTATAAAGTTACCTAGATATTGTTGTTTGTTTTTTTTTTCTTAAATCCTCTTATTGGTACATTTTAGGTATACAACACAATTACATTTCTCATTGGGAACTTGTACCTTTACATAATCCATCCTGGTTCTTATTTTTTCCCCACTCCTAGCCCTCCCTTCACCCCTCCACACTTCCCTATTTACAAAGACTTTATTTCCATTTTTTCCATTTCTCATCATTTTTCCTTTCCCTTCTTTCCTTTCCCCTGCCCCTCCCACTACTCCTACCCCTTTGGACATTTTCTTCCTATTTTGCATTATCGATTATTCATTCTAATCATTGGTACATTTTAGGTATACAATATAATGACATTCATCATTGGAAATTTGCACCTTTACATAATCTCTCTTGGTTCTTATTTTTCACCCTTGCTCAGCCCTCCCTTCAACCCCTCCATTCCTCCCTATTTACAAAGATTTTGTTCCTATTTTTCCATTTTCTCATATTAATCCCATTCCCTTCTATCCTTTCCCCTAGCCCTCCCACTTCCTTCCCCTTTGCCCCTTTTCTTCCTGTTTCACGTTACCTACCATACATTTTAGTCCCCATTTACACTTTCAGTTTCTCACATCAGACAAACTTCGGTATTTATACATGTGTGTCCTATTCATTTCACTTAAAAGTATCGCCTCAATGTGCATCCACTTAGCTATAAATGTCTCTAATTTTTCATTTTTTATGGCTGAGTAGTACTCCATTTTGTAAAAAAAACACATTTTCTTTATCCAGTTTCCAGTTGATGAGCATTTGGGTTGTTTCCAAGTTTTAGCTATCACAAACTGCGCTGCTATGAACATGGGTGCACATATAGCACTGTGGTATGATTTAATTCTTTGAGGAAGATCCCCAGCAGTGGAATAGCAGGGTCAAATGGGACTTCCAGTCCTAGTTCTTTGAGGTATCTCCATACTGATTTCCACAGTGGTTTCACCAGTCTACACTCCCAGCAGCAGTAGAGAAAGGTTTCTCTTTCCCCACAGCCCTGCCAGCATTTGTTATTGGTTAATTTCATGATAGCAGCCATTCTTTCTTGTGTGAAGTGGAATCTCAGAATTGTTTTCATTTGCATCTCTCAAATGACCAGTGATGTTGAACATTTTTTCATGTATTTATTTGCTATTTCTACTTCTTTGTCTGAGAAATGTCTGTTCATTTCAGATGTCCATTTTCGGATTGGGTCTTTATATTTGGGAGGTCTGATCTTTTTAATTTCTTTATAAATTCGAGATAGTAGACCTTTGTCTGAGTAAATGCAGGTGAAGATTTTTTCCCACATTGTGGGTTGACTCTTCACCTTACTGGTGGCTTCTCTTGCTGTGCAGAAGCTTTTTAATAAGAAGAGATCCCACTTTTTGATTGTGCTAGTTCATGGGCAACTGAGGTTTTGTTCATAAAATATTTTCCTACACCAGTGTCTTCAAGAGTTCTACCTAACCTCTGTTCCAACTGGTTCAGCATTTCTATTTTAATATTTAGATCTTTAATCCATTTTGATTTTAGTTTAGTGCATGGTGAGAGATATAGGTCTAGTTTTAATCTTTGGCAAGTTGAAGCCCAATATTTCCAGCACCATTTATTAAAGAGGCTATCTTTCCTCCAGTGAGGGTGTTTGGCTCCTTTATCGAAGATGAGATGGCTGAGTGTGTCTGGCATTGTTTCTGCATTTTCTAATCTGTTCCACTAGTCCTCAGGTCTGTTTCTTTGCCAGGACCATGCTGTTTTTATCACAGTAGCTTTGTAGTAGAGTTGCAAGTTGGGGATTGTGATACACCTGGCCATGTCTCCGTTACCTAGAATTGCTTTTGCTATTCTGGGTCTCTTCTTGTTCCAAATGAATTTTTGGATTGTTTTCTCAAGGTCTGTGAAGTATGCTGCTGGGATTTCAATTGGAATTGCATCGAATCTGTATCGCAGTTTTGGAATTGTGGCCATTTCCACTATATTAAGCCTTCCTACCCAGGAGCAGGGGATGTCTGTCCATTTTCTGATATCATCTTCAATCTCTCTTTTCAGAGTGCTATAGTTTTCAGAGAAGAGGTCTTTGATTTCTTTCATTCAGTTGATTCTTAGGTATTTCAGTGTTTTGGATGCTATTGTGAAAGGAATTGTTTGCCCTATTTCTCTCTCAGTGAGTCTGTCATTGGTGTAGAAGAAAGTTATTGATTTTTATGTGTTGACCTTGTAACCAGCTACTTGACTGAATTTGGTTATTAAGTCTAGAAGACTTTTGGTGGAGTTCTGTGGGTCTTCTATATAGAGTATCATGTCATCTGCAAATAATGACAATTTGATGTCTTCGTTTCGTATCTTTATTCATTTTATTTCTTTTTCTTGTCTAATTGCCATGGCTAGTGTTTCCAATATTGAACAAGAGTGGTGATAGTGGATATCCTTGTCTTGTTCCTGATTTTAGTGTAAAGGATTTCAGTTTTTGACCATTTAGTATGATATTGGCTGTTGGTTTTTCATAGATGGCTTCTATCAGTTTGAGGTAGAGACCATCTATTCCAATTTTTTGTAGGGTTTTTATCATAAATGCATGTTGGATTTTGTCAAATGCTTTTTTGGCATCTACTAAGATGACCACATGGTTTTTGTCCTTGGCTCTATTGATGTAGTGTATTACATTGATTGATTTACATATGTTGAACCATCTCTGCAGCCCTGGGATGAATCCCACTTGATCAGGTAGGGTGTTTGATCTTCTTGATGATCTTCTGGATTCTATTTGCCAGTATCTTATTAAGGATTTTTACATCTATGTTCATTAGTGAGATTGGGTTATAGTTGTCTTTTTCAGTTGGGTCTTTCTCTGCTTTGGGTATCAAGGTAATGCTTGCTTCCAGGAATGAATTTGGGAGTATTGTATTGATTCCCTTTCAATTTCCTAGAAGATTTTAAACAGTAGTGGCTGTAGTTCCTCTCTAAATGTCTTGTCAAATTCACCAGTGAAGCCATGAGGGCCCAGGCTTTTCTTAGTTGATTAGTTTTTAATTACATTTTCAATTTTATTGGTTGATATTGGGTTGTTTAGAAATTTTAAGTCTTCTTCATTCAACTTTGGTAATTCATATGTATCTAGGAATCTGTTCATTTCTTCTGTGTTTTCCATCTTATTGGCATATAGGTTCTGGAAGTAGGTATTGATGATCCTGTGGATTTCTGCTGAGTCTGTTGTAATTTCACCCTTTTCATTCCTAATTGCATGGATTTAGGCCTTTTCTTTCATTTTTCTGATAAGGTTGGCTAAAGGTTTGTCAATTTTGTTGATTCTTTTGAAGAACCAACTCTTGGCTTCATTGATTTTTGGTATCATTCTCTTAGTCTCCATTGCATTGATTTCTCCTCTGATCTTTATAATTTCCTCCCTTGTATGAACTTTGGGGTTGTCCTGCTCTTCTTTTTCTAGAAGTATGATGTTCAGCATCAGGTTGTTTAATTGGGCTCACTCTGTTTTCCTAATATGCATATTCACTGCTATGAATTTCCCTGGTAAGACTGCTTTCATTGTGCCCCATAGATTCAGATATGTTGTATTGTCATTGTCATTTAATTGAAGGAACTGATTTCTTATGTAATTTCCTCTGGGACCCATTGGTTATTCAGAAGTGTGTTGTTCAATGTTCATTGTTTATGAAATTTTTCCAGTTTCTTTTGCTGTGGATCTCCAATTTCATTGCACTATGGTCTGATAATATACAGGGGATAACTTCAATTCCTTTGCATTTACTTAAACATGTTCTATGTGTGAGTATGTGGTCTATTTTGGAGAATGACCCATGTGCAGCTGAGAAGAATGTGTATTCTGATTTTGTGGGGTGGAAGACTCTGTAAACATCTGTTAAGTTCATTTGTTCAAGAGATCAATTGAGTCCTAGTATTTCATTACTTATTTTTTGTCTAGCTGATTTACCTATTTGTGAAAATGGGGTGTTGAGGTTCCCCATTACAAATGTATTAGTGCATATATGACTTTTCATGTCTGTTAGTATTTGTTTTATATAGTTGGGTGTACTTGTGTTTGGTATATAGATATTTATGATTGTCATCTCTTCCTCTTGGATTGTTCCCTTTACGAGGCTGTAGGGTACTTCTTCATCTCTCTTAATCAGTATTGGTTTGAAATCTACTTTATCTGAAAAGAGGAAAGCTACTCCTCCTTTTTGGGGGGTTCCTGTTGCAGGGAGTATTGTTTACCACCCTTTAACTTTCAGTCAATGAGTTTCATTTTGAATTAAGTGTGTTTCTTCTGTGCAGCATATTATTGGATTTTGCTTCTTGACCCATTCTGCCAGTCTATTTCTTTTGATTGGTGAAGTGAGACCATTGACATTGATGGTTTTAACTGAAACGTATTGACTTATCATTGCCATGACCTTTTCTTTTTGTTGGGTTCTCCCCCTTTACATTGAATTTCTTGTCATGTCAGATGGGTTCATTCTGCTTTGCTTCCTAGGGTTGTGATCCTCAATGTCTGTTCCTAGGATATTGTGTAAAATTCTTTGGAGTGCTGGTTTGGTATTCACGAAGTTCCTAAAGTGCTCCTTGTCATGAAAGTATCTTATTTCTCCATCAATTTTGAGAGATAGTTTTGCAGGGTACATCAATTTGGGTTGGAGGCTGTTTTCTTTTAGGGCTTGGAATATGTCACTCCAAGCTCTTCTAGCCTTGATGGTTTGTGTTGAGAAGTCTGCTGTGATTCTGATGGGCTTTCCTTTGTATGTGATTTGTTTCTTTTCTCTAACTGCTTGTAGAACTTTGTTCTTCTGTTTAGTTTCTGGAATCTTAACAATTTTGTGCCTATGTGTAGATTTTTTTTTGATCAAGGCTATTTCAAATTCTATATGCCTCACTAATCTGTATGTCAAGTTCTTTTACCCTGCTTGGGAAATTTTCTGCCATTACTTCTGTGCAGAGTTTTTTATGTCATCTGCACTCTCTCCTGTTTCTTCATTGACTCCAGTCAGTCTTATGTTATTCTTCTTTGCCTTGTCTAGCAGCTACCAGATTGATTTCTTGTGTTCCCTTATGATTTTGAAACAATTTTTCTTTTCCTGGTCATTAATTGCAATCTTATCTTCTATATCTGAAATTCTGTCTTCACTTTGGCTCATTTTGCTGTGTAGACTTTCAGTGGAGTTTTTCATGTCCTGGAAATCTATTTGCATCTGTTTTATGGATTCTATTTTTTTCCTATATTGGGATTCCATCATGTTCTTGAGCTCCTCTCTAGATTTATTAATCATGTCTTGCACTAGGAGGACAATTTCTCTTGTTATCTGAGAAATTATTTCTGATTTCATTTTTTCCAGATCCCCTTTTTTTGCCAGTTCAGTGGGTCCAGGTGGTTGAATATCAGAGTGTTCCATCTCATTTCCCTTTATGGTTTCTGTAGGTGATCTGGAAGTCTGGTTTTGAGACTTATTTACATGTTTTCTCATTTTGCCTGGGAGGCCGTAGGGGTGCTGTTGGCACCCACGTGGGTCACCTCCTCTGAGCTGGGAGAGGAGGGCCAGGGACCAGGAGTGGCAGCCGGGATGGTGGCCTGAAAGACCCTTCCTCTGGGCCATGAGCGATGGGATGGTTTGCAGCCTGGAAGCCCTTCCTCTGGACCAGGAGCAGTGGGACAGCATGTCAGAAGCCCCTACCTCTGGGCAGGAATTCTTTAAATGCTGAGTACTTGATTAGCTCCAGTACAGTGGTCTGGTGGTCCAGTGTCCTCTGTGACTTTGTAGTGTGGAACCAGGTTGCTGTACAGAGAAGAGGCCAAAGGAGTGGAGGGGGTGGTGTCCAATGGATTGCTGCAAGGCGTGGACTGATTCAGTGTTTTCAGCACAACCGGTGATCTCAGGACCATGTCCACAGACCTGTCTGCCTGCAGTGGGCTGATTCGGTGTTTTCAGCATGACTGAGGACCTCACGACTGCTAAAGTTACCTGTTGATGGACATATAGATTGTTTCCATGATTCAGCTATTCTGAATTGTGCTGTTATAAACATGGGTATTCATGTATCACTGTAATACATTTAACCCATTGGGGAGCATAACTAAAATGATATTATCAGGGTTGAATGGAATTTTTACTTTTAGTTTTTTGAGGAATCTCTATAATGATTTTCATAGTGGATATACTAGCTTACATTCTGACCCTCAATGTACAAGAGCTCCTACGAGGCTGCCTTTCCATTGGATGGCACTTGGCTGCAGAATTCAAAGTCTTTTTAATCATGCCTCATAAAGACACAAAAGAAGACCTTTCAGAACTGCTTCAGGAAGTGTCAATAATGGTGGGATAACTGGGTTCCAAGTGAGGGAAAGCATTTTGATTTGAATTGATGATAATGTGTCTTTACTATAGTTTTAAAAATTACTTTTTATTTTTTACTGAATATTTTCATCATACCTTATGAGTATTAAGTTTTCAACTAGGAATTGGAGAGCCACAAAAGTTTAGAAACTGATAATGTTTGTCATTATTGGACAACAGGGGGTAACTCCCCTCTGGATTATTTCACTTGAGATTTAAGGTTGTTATTTTTTTACTTTCTTGAAAACGTTCATAATTTAAACAGTTTTATTCCTATTACCCACATTCTTATATCCTTGTATTTACACAGGTAATTATATTCGCTACAGCATATTATAGACCTACTAAGAGGGAGATCTTGTGATCTAGCAAGAAAATTAGGAGGCCAGATACACTGTGTTCACTTCATCTAATAATTTTTTTTCAGGTACACAAGTACTTGGATAAAAATATTTTCTTCTTATAGAATAAAGACATGAATATTAAAATGCAAATGTGTTGAAATTATACCTTTTTACTCAGTGTGGTGAATTCAAATGAAAGTAATGGGCCTAAGGTTATTATTTCATTCTCTAATTGATCAATAAGCAAACAAAACAAAAATCTTTGCTTCATAATGAAAAATGGTACTGTGATTCCACAATTGAATTTTTAAATACATGTATTTTATCACAAGTGGATAGAAAGTCAGGAAATTGAATTATCTAATATTACTTACAATTGATACCATTTTCATTTGTAATGAGAATGACTACACTTTTTATTTAATGTTATATTTTTAATACAGTAATTATTTTTTGAATGCCAGTTCTAATTCTGGTTACTATTTAGGGCAGTAGCTAAAAAATTAAAAATATATGGTGAGTAAATATTAGTGGTTGACAGTCAAAGATGAAACAGAGTATATAATTAGTATCTTCCCTATTATTTACTTTACTTGCTTTTTCCTTTTTTCTAACTCTCTCCATTACCAACATGTCTTATTGTGTCTAGAATGTTGCTCTGTCATGATTTGTTGAATTATTAAATGGCTACTAAATTCTAGATTCTGTGCTCAATGCAAAACTAATAAAAATAATACATTGGATTGTAAACCTAGTCCCTATCCACTAAAAATGGTACAAGACAAGAAAGATATGAAAGAAAGAATAAAGATGGCAGCTAAATTAGACAAAAGGCCTAGGTTCTTTTCAAAGAACTCTGATCTCTTTGCCATGTAAAATATTAGAGACAGAGGAATTGTGATTACTAATTCCACTTTAATAAATACTCATTCATTTCACTTATTAAGTCCTATCTTTGCTACTCTCTGAGGCAGAAAGATAAAGAAAACTTGTTCCAGGGGCTGAGGATTTAGCTCAGTGGTTTCCGCCACCTGCCTTGAAATTGGAAGGACCCAAGTTTGATACCCGGTACCAAAATAAAAAAAAAAAAGAAAACCTGTTCCTGGCTGTACCACCACCCCCAGCACTGAGGAGCAGAGCCACCCCTAGCAGCAAGATGAGCCACTTGGTCACTGGCAGCAACTCTTCCCCCCACTGTTGAAATGAGAAGACACATAAACAAGTCTCAAAGTCGACTTCCAGATCACCTAAAGCAAGTCCAAAGGGAAAAAAGATAGAAAAATCTGATACTCAATGACCTCGACTCCCTGAACTGGCAATGAAAGACGATCTGGAAAAAAAGAAATCAGAAATAATTTCTCAGATAACAGCAGATATTGTGCCCACAGTGCAAGACATGATTAATAAATCTAGAGAGGGGCCAGGAATTTACCTCAGTGGTTTTGCTGCCTGCTATGCAAGTGTAAGGACCTGAGTTCTATCCCCAGTACCAAAAAAAAAAAAAAAAATCAAACTCTGGGCCGGGAATTTAGCTCAGTGGTTCCACTGCCTGCCTTGCAAGCACAAGGTCCCAAGTTCGATCCCTGGTACCAAAAATAAAAATAAAAAATAAAAAAATAAATCTAGAGAGGACAGAGATAAAAAAAATTGAGGAGCTGAGGAACATGACGGAATTCCAAAATAGGAAAAAAATGGAATCCACAAAATGGATACAAACAGATTTCCAGGAGATTAAAAACTTCATTGAAAGTTTACACGTAAGAATGAGTCAATATGAGGACAGAATTTTAGATATAGAAGATAAGATTGCAATTAGTGACCAAGAAAAGAAAAATTTCTCGAAAATAGTAAGGGACCATGAAAAATCAATCCAGTAGCTGCTAGATGATGCAAAGAAGAATAAGATAAGACTGATTGGAGTCAATGAAGAAACAGGAGAGAGTGGAGATGACATAAAAAAAAATGTTCACAGAAGTGATGGCAGAAAACTTCCAAAACAGGAGAAAAGAACTTGACATACAGATAAGTGAGGCATATAGGATTCCAAATAGCCTTGATAAATAATAATAAAAATAATAATAATAATAATAATACACATAGGCATATAAAAACAGAAGAAAAAACTCTAAAGGCAGTTAGAGAAAAGAAATAAATCACATACAAAGGAAAGCCCATCAGAATCACAGCAGAATTCTCACAGCATACCCTCAAGGCAAAAAGAGGTTAGAGTGACATGTTTCAAGCCTTAAAGCAAAACCACCTCTAACCCAGACTGATGTACCCTGCAAAACTATTTTTCAAAATTGATGGAGAAATAAGATACTTTCATGAGAAAGAGCACCTGAGGAACTTCATGAATACCATGTCAGCACTCCAAAAAATTATAGACAAATTCCTAGGAAAAGACAATGTGGATGATAACCCCAGGAAGCCCAGCAGAATGAATCCATTAGACACAACAAGAAATTACACACAAAGGAAGAGAATCCAACAAAAAGAAAAAGTCATGACAATGATAAGTCAATATGTACTAGTTATAAACATCAATGTTAGTGGTCTCAATTCACCAATCAAAAGCAATAGATTAGCAGAATGGGTCAAGAAGCAAGATTCAACAATATGCTACATACAAGAAACACACTTAATTAAAAAAGAAACTCATAGACTGAAAGTTAAAGGGTGCAAAACAATACTCCATGCAACAGGAACCCCCAAAAAATGCAGGAATGGCTATCCTCTTGGCAGATTAAGTGGATTTCAAACCAATACTGATTGAGAGAAACAAAGAAGGACACTACATCCTTATAAAGGGAACAATCCAAGAGGGAGAGATGACCATAATAAATACATATCCACCAAACACTAGTGTGCCCAACTATATAAAACAAATATTAACAGGCATGAAAAATCAAATAAGCACTAATACAATAGTAGTGGAGGAGCTCGATACCCTACTGTCACAAATAGATAGATCAACTAGACAAAAAATAAGTAATGAAATACTAGAACTCAATCGAACTCTTGAATACATAAACTTAACAGATGTTTACAGACTCTTCCACCTCACAAAATCAGAATACACATTCTTTTCAGCTGCACACAGGTCATTATACAAAATAGACCACATACTCACTCATAGAATATGTTTAAGTAAGTGCAAAGGAATTGAAGTTATCCCCTGCATATTATCAAACTACAGTGCAGTCAAGTTGGAGATTAATAGCAAAAGAAACAGCAAGAATTTCATATATACATGGAAATTGAGCAACACACTTATGAATAACCAATGGGTCACAGAGGAAATTAAAGAAGGAATAAGACAGTTCTTACAATTAAATGACAATGACAATACAACATATCAGAATCTATGGGACACAATGTAAGCAGTCTTACTAGGGAAATTCAAAGAATTGAATACTCACATTAGGAAAACAGAGTGAGCCCAATTAAACAACCTTGATGCTGAACCTCAAGCTTCTAGAAAAAGAAGAGCAGGACAAACCCAAAGCTCATACAAGGGAGGAAATTATAAAGATCAGAGCAGAAATCAATGCAATGGAGACTAAGAGATTGACACAAAAAATCAATGAAGCCAAGAGTTGGTTCTTCAAAAGAATAAACAAAGTGGAGAAACCCTTAGCCAACCTTATCAGAAAAAGGAAAGAAAATTCTAAAACCCATGCAATTAGGAATGAAAAGGAAGAAATTACAACAGACCTAGCAGACATCCAGAGGATCATCAATATCTCCTTGATAACCTATATGCCAATAAGATGGAAAACCCAGAAGAAATGGACAGATTCTTGGATATGTATGAATTACCAAAGTTGAATGAAGAAGACCTAAAAATTCTAAACAACCCAATATCAATCAATGAAATTAAAGACATAATTAAAAACTTGCCAACTAAGAAAAGGGTCCTGATGGCTTCACTGGTGAATTCTACAAGACATTTAGAGAGGAACTACTGCCACTACTGTTTAAACTCTTCAATGGAATTGAAAGGGAAGCAACACTCCCAAATTCATTCCTAGAAGCAACCATCACCTTGATCCCCAAAGCAGAGAAAGACCCAACCGAAAAAGAGAACTATAGGCCAATCTCACTAATGAACACAGATGCAAAAATTCTTAAGAAGATACTGGCAAATAGAATGCAGAAGATCATCAAGAAGATCAAACACCCTGACCAAATGGGATTCATCCCTGGGATGCAGGGATGGTTCAACATACACAAATCAATAAATGTAATACACTATAGCAATAGAGCCAAGGACAAAAACCATATGGTCATCTCAGTAGATGCTGAAAAAGCATTTGACAAAATCCAACATGAATTTATGATAAAAACCCTACAAAAAATTGGAATAGATGGTCTCTACCTCAAACTGATGAAAGCCATCTATGAAAAACCAACAGCTAATATCATACTAAATGATCAAAAATTGAAATCCTTCACACTAAAATCAGGAACAAGACAAGGATGTCCACTACCACAACTCCTGTTCAACATAATTTTGCAAACATTAGCCACAGCAATTAGAGAAGAGAAAGCAATAAAAGGAAAAAGATAAGTAATGAAGCAGTCAAATTGTCAGTATTTGCAAATGACATAATACTCTATATAGAAGACCCCAAGAACCCCACAAAAAGTCTTCTAAACTTTATAACCAAATTCAGTAATGTAGCTGGATATAAGGTCAACACACAAAAATCAATAGCCTTCCTCTACACAAACAACAGACTCACTGAGAGAGAAATAGGGCAAACAATTCCTTTCACAATAGCATCCAAAACACTGAAATACCTAGGAATCAACCTAACAAAAAAAATAAAAGATCTCCTTTCTGAACACTATAGCACTTTAAAAAGAGAGATTGAAGAAGATATCAGAAAATGGAAAGACATTCTTTGCTCCTGGGTAGGAAGAATCAACATAGTGAAAATGGCCATACTTACAAAACTGCTATATAGATTCAATGCAATCCCAATTGAAATCCCAGCAGTGTTCTTTATGGACTGTGAACAAACAATCCAAAAATTCATTTTAAAGAAAAAGAGACCTAGAATAGCAAAAGCAATTCTAGGCAACAAAGACATGGCAAGGGGGTATCACAAGTCAAAACTTGAAACTATACTGCAAAGCTACTGTGATAAAAACAGCATGGTACTGGCAAAGAAATAGATCTGAGGAGGAGTGGAATAGATTAGAAGATGCAGAAAAAACTCTAGATACACTCAGCCACATTATCTTCTGCAAAGGTGCCAAACACCCTCACTGGAGGAAAGATAGCCTCTTTAATAAATGGTTCTGGAAAAATTGGGTTTCAACTTGCCGGAGATTAAAACTAGACCTATATGTCTCATCATGCACTAAACTAAAATCAAAATGTATTAAAGATGTAAATATTAAAATAGAAATGCTGAACCGGCTGGAACAGAGGTTAGGTAGAACTCTAGAGTGTGGAAAAGATTTTATGAACAAAACTTCAGTTACCCATTAACTAGCACAAACAATCAACAAGTGGGATCTCTTCTTGCTAAAAAGCTTCTGCACAGCAAGAGAAACCACCAACAGAGGAAGAGACGAGCAACAATGTGGGACAAAATTTTCGCCTGGTGATCCTCAGACAAAGATCTACTATCTAGAATCTATAAAGAACTTTAAAAAATTAAACCTTCCAAATTTAAAGACCCAATCCAAAAATTGGTATTGAAATGAACAGACATTTCTCAAAGAAGTAGAAATAGAAAAGAAACATATTAAAAGATGTTCAACATCACTGGTCATTCAAGAGATGCAAATGAAAACTATGCTAATATTCCACTTCACCTCAGAAAGAATGGCTGCTATCATGAAATCAACTAATAACAAATGCTGGTGGGGCTGTGGGGAAAGACGAACCCTGCTCCACTGCTGGTGGAAGTGTAGACTGGTGCAACCCCTGTGGAAATCAGCATGGAGATATCTCAAAGAACTAGGAATGGAAGTGCCATTTGACTCAGCTCTCCCCCTGCTGGATATCTCCCCCAAAGAATTAAAAGAATCGTACCACAATGATATGTGTGCACCCAGTTCATAGCAGCATAATTTGTAATAGCTAAAACTTGGAAGCAGCCCAATTGGGCATCAACTAGAGACAGTAGAGACTGGATAAGGAAATATGTTTTTTTTAATAAAATGGAGTACTACTCAGCCGTATAAAATTAGAAATTAGAGACATTTATAGCTAAATTTATGCCCATTGAGATGTTACTCTTAAGTGGAATAAATTGGACACACATGTGTAAATACCAAATGGTTTCTCTAGTGTGAGAAACTGAAAGTGTAAATAAGGACTAAAAGGTATAATAGATAGTGTGAAATTGGAAGCAAAGGGGCAAAGGGGAAGCGGAAGTGTGCAGGGTAGGGGAAGGAAAGAAGGGAAAGGAATTAATATGAGAAAATGAAAAAATGGAAACAAAATATTTGTAAATAGGGAAGGATGGGGGCATTGAAGAGAGGACAGGGGGATTGGGAAAAAATAAGAACCAAGAAAGATTATGTAAAAGTGCAAATTTCCAATGATGAATGTCATTATATTTTATACCTAAAACGTACCAGTATAATTAATTTAAAAAGAAAAAAGAAAAAAAAGAAAAGAAAACCTGTTCCTTGTTTTGAAGGTGTCTATGCAGTTTGGGGGTGCAAATATACATTTTAAAAAGGTCTATGGTAAAGAATAACAAACACTATCATAAAGGGAACAAGAAATTATTGTGACAAATGTGTGAATTCTTTCCTTAGCCCATAAGATGTCAGTCAAAGCTCCCTTGAGCAGATGGTGTTTGGAAAGAAGAGACTATCAGGAGCAAAGTAGAGAAATTGCATTGCAGAGAGAGAGCTTTATATCAAAAGATGCAACTCCCCATTACAAACCATAACACTTTCAGGCTGCCTCACATGGTTTCCATTAAAAATAATAAAAACAGCATGTGAATTGGAAGATGTAAGAAGGTTGGTTTGGAGAAGAGTATGGTACTGAGGTTTCAGATCAATCAGAGAATGTTTATATGCCAAGATAAATCATTGGATTTATTTTGAAGGGGCTGGAGAATTAGTAAAGGGTTTTTAACTGGGAATACCATGTTAATATTTCTATTTTAAGACAAGCATTCTGTTGAAGTGATTTGTAATATATTTAGTGGTGTATGGAGGGCTTTAGAAAGAACTTAAAAATCTAAAATGAGAGGATCAGTTTCTTCTGAGATGATCCCCTTAACTCTTCTCCCACTAATCACAATTTGTATCTCTACTTTCTCTATCTCCAAAGCAGAATTATTTCAAATATATAATGGAATTTCACTCACAGTATTTCTGAAATCACTTTACCTGTCCTGTAAGATCATCAGTAAGGAAGGAACAGCAAGGTGCTGCATATTCAGTCCATATTTGGTGAGTGATGTCAAGACAAACATAAAGCAGCTGCTCTTACATGGTGTCCAAAAGGGTATTTGTCACACCAAGTGGCTGATAACATAGAAATGAGGCTGTAATATTTTATGTGCTTGATTCTATGATAGACATAAAAGGAAGAAAGTAGAAACTGCATACATGGTCATACTATCTAATTAATATGAGGAGTGAGACTCATTAATCTTTTTTCTTAAGAAACTCTTGTGGCCTGAGCTCAGGTGTCATGAGTGGTAACATGAGGCAAGGTAGGTCCCCTAAACAAGAATAAGTTAAATATTCTACAGTCAAAAGTCAGTGTTTGAGATAAACAAAGGTGTCCAATTACAAAATACAATAAGCTAGTTTCAGTGTTTGGGATAGATATTGGTGTTAGAGAAGATCAAGGCTGAAACATACTTCAGTAACATAAGCCCACTTTGTACCATTATCCAGCCTCTGATCATAACCTTTCTGCCTGAACTATGACATAAAAGTTCATCTCCCTTTATCCAACTTCTCCTGCCTACATCTCATTTGGACCTGGAGCTTCCAAAGTTATGAGGAGATGAACATTTGGAGAAAGATTATAAACTCTACTTGAAAGGGTCGTCAAAGTGAATATATTATTGGGAATTTATACCTTTGGGCCTGAAATCATCAGATGTCTCTGAGGTCAAACTGGAGAAGTTTTCATGAGTTGGAGATAATTAAAAACATGGACATAAAGGAGTTGCTATTGGCGTGTTACGTTGTAAGGCATGAAGATAACTAAAGAATCTCTTTCTATGTCTCAGATACATTTTAATCTATGGCCATCAACTCTGAAGAGTAAATCAATGTTCACTCAAAAAATTATCTCAACTTTGTTTCAATATTACTACTTCATGTGGGGAGAGCTAATAGATACTAACACTCCACCAATCCCTAAATGTACACTTTCCTTAGGCTAGTTGGTCTGTTCAGAGGTGATGAAATTCAGGGAGAAAAGTCAAATGCCAAAACGTGTGAAGGGTAACTCAAACTCTGACGGTTTAGTTCAGTTTAGTTTATGTAACCTTCCTAAGAAAAATAGAAATGGCTTAGAGGAACCTTATTCTTGATTTTTCCTGATTCACCTCAAAGCCCCTGATGGGCTTAGATTATTCAGATAAACACAGACAGATCTACAAACTTTATAAATATGTTTTAAAGTGGACCTAACTTGAAAATCTTAGTAATTCTTAATGGGAAATGTTTTGAATTTACACTTGAAAATGGCTATTGTGTTTAATGAAGCATGTATAAAAATATAATTTTATAGCATTGTTCATACATTCACAACTGATTATAGTTGCATTGCAAATACTATTCGGCTCATTAAGTCACAGCCCAGTGTGGAAAGAGATCCATGAAAATGGGCCTAGGTGGACAAAGATATGCAGCCATTTTCAGGAAGTAAATGCTGTGAAAGGAAAGCAAATGATACATCCATATGTCACTTGAACTGTTCCCAGGTATTTCAGCCTTGGGTGACAAATTTTTCTTTTTCCTTTCCATTTTTATCCAGATGAGGGGAAAGGGTTGCATCGAGAGAGATGGAGCAAAACGCCTACTAACTGGAAATTTGCAATAATACATGTTATACAAAGCATATACCATTTTATCTTTTTCTTCATGAAGATTTTATCTGCCAAAGAGAAATTTTAAAAAGCATAAATATGCAGTAGTTTTGTAAGTGTTGCCAAAGAGAAATTTTAAAAAGCATAAATATGCGGTTCTTTTGTAAGTGTTCACGTATAACCACTTATTAATATTCATATTTTTTGAAATCTTAGAATATTCATTTATTAATAGATGTAAATATTTTACTGGTCCTTTTAGTTATCATATATTTGCAAGAAACATTTCATGTCTTTGGTCAACATTGAATGGGTTGTTGACCCTGTTACCTCTTCTTACCAAATATCTTATCGGGGACATAAGATATCACATACACGTACACACTGTTGAACAAAAATATGACTTCTCTTTCTTCTTGGCATAGGTTTCCTATTTCAAAGAACCAGTATTCCAAGAGGTATCCCTTTGTATATGAAGTTTTACTATAACTCCAAATTTTCAACCTATAAAAATGAGGAGATGGAGCACAAAACACTTAAAGCTCAGTTTCCTTAACGGATATGTTATAGTCTTAAAATATAAATCTAATTTCAAGAAGGTCTCAAAGACTCACTCACTGATAAAGTAGATACTTCCTTGCATCTGTCTTTTTATTCTACTTCACCTACATAACTTGTTTCTGCTTCTACTATTTTTTTCTTACTCCTTTCCCAGTCTTTCCCAATGAGCTGTTTTTCTTTGAGATTTTTATCAAGAATAAATGAATTACATTCAAAGTTTGTGGATCAATGGTGATCTACTGATTTTGAATTAAATTCAATCCAAATCCAAGATTAGAAATGTAATGCAAGCTTTTCTTACTCCTTAGGAAAGTAGCTGCACAAATAAGACTTTGTTATATCCTCATTTTCCTCAATTATAAATCTGCACCCACTAGTTAATTTGATTGCCCCTCACACAGGAAAAAAATCTTAAAAAGTAGCAGGTTAAATATAGTAGAGCATCAGCCAAGATACTGACATTTCAGGGACTATTTGCGCAACACTAAATAAGTCTGAATTTGCTTTCAAGGAAAATTCAAATATCATCCTATTGAGATACTTTCCTATCCTGTTGAACCTGTGAATCCCTTGTTTCTGCAATTTTTGTATAGCTATGGAATAAACAGAAAATATATGAACTGCTGTTGCCAGGAAGAATGCTTAACATCATGCAGAGAACATAAGGCTGCCAAAGCCGCTTCCCAAGGCAGAATCTCTTGTTGCAGTTGACCTAGTCTTGAAGATGTTCTTCCTGCCAAATTATGGACGAATAAATGGCCTCTTTTAATACCACAATAAAGTCAATAGACACAGCTGTCCAGAGAAGGGAAAAATGCTGGACAACTTTAGAAAAGAAATCTGGAAAAATACCAGCCCAGTGACAATACTTTCAATGACTTTAGGATTAATTTTCACATATTTTTGGAGAAACAAAATGAGAAGTTATTTTCTGAGTCCTTCTGAATATAATTACATCATTAGAATTAAGTTAAATGCATAGTTAGTTATTTGGTTATTGTATAGTGTGGAATCAGCCATTTTCAAATTTCATGTATGTTGCTGACTATTCAATTTTGATTTAAAAATTCTTTCATTATTTGCAGAGACATCTGTCTTTCTTGGACCAACATGACTTCTAAGAAGAGTATGATATCCAGTTGAATAGGAATTCTTGGTTCTGTCTATTCAACTACTTGCTGGAGTTACTAAACAATGCATAAGCATCACATTTTATTATGCATTATGATTCTACAACTACTTTTATAGTATGTTATGTATTTTAGAAGTAATAGATATATCATGGATATACACACACACACACACACACACACACACACACACACAGTTGGTCCTAAATAAAGCCAAAACTCAAGCCACATGCAAGTTAGATCAGTGACACATTTCATTAATTTTGGACTTCAAATAGTTAAAATATATTTTTTCTTCTTTGCCTATGGCTAAAAATATGAAAGCACAAATGCAGATGTAAAACTGATTTCTTCATGACATTTTCCTCTTTTTTGTAAAACCGGTCTCTATTAAAACAAGGTATAAAAAGAAGCCAATAATAGTAACATGAAAACAAATTCCTAGTGGAGGTAGTCTTAAAAACAATATCATTTCTGTATTGGGATTTCAGGACACTCCCCAAATATTCTCAAGTTACAATGAGATTGTTTCTGTTACTTGTGATCATAACATCCCCAAATAACATGGGAGGTGGATAGAAAGAAACAGATTTTGTTTCCAGTTAGAATTTATCAAACTATAAATACATCCTTTTTACTTGTTTGTACAGAAAAGTGCATCTGTGGAAAATCACTAAAAATCTCATGGAAACACAACAGGAACTCTAATTCAGGCAAGGTCGATGAGAATTAGAGAACTAAGCATCACTAGGCAACCCTTTCTCTAGGATAATAATTTCCCATAGCACCTGAGTTTTTTCTGCACATCCAGTCCATTTTTCTCGTTTATAAATTTGTTTGTGGTCACTGTTTATGGCTGCTGCTCTACTAAATTATTGAGTGGCATCAATAATACCAAGGTGCTGAATCTACCTGGTAAAATAAGAATTACAAAAGAAACAATAGCAAACACATAAGCACCTACTATGTCCTGCCATCACATATAGTTAGAAGAGAGGAACATAAGGCTCTACTCAGCAGCCAAATCCATTGCAGCTACTAAAGCACAAGCTGATTATATAAAAATTGGATACTGTGCTTAATTCATTTGGTGGGGGAATTTAGAAACAGTAGCTCCTCTCTTTTATATCCAACAGTAATAGTCAAAGCAGTTGCAGTGGTAGCATTGAACATTGATAATATTGCTGGGACAAGCTGTGGTCTATATCTTACAGCAGCAATTTGGGACTCATGGCCCAACTCTACTGCATAATTAGAACTTCCTCTAATCTAGATTCTTCAAACCTAATCTATATCCTGATTCCCTTTTATTATCCCCAGGTGTTAGTCCTCTTTGTTACATCTCACAATGTAGAAGATTATTAATGCCTCTAGGCCAAGACTTGACAAATCATTTCTATAGAAGACCAGATAGTGAATATTTTCAAATTACAGGCCACTTGTGGGCATATACTTTATTGTCATTTGCAACTGTTAGCTAATGGATTATACAAAAATAATAGGGTGTAGTATGAAAATCCCACTTTTAGCTTTTAGTACTATGGCTCCACACTGCAATCTCTTAGTTATCCAATTCTAGCTTGCAAAAAGTACGTATTTGGTGCTATTCTTCTTCCTGAGGCAAGCTCTTGCAAAAGATAGCTTCACAATATGCTCTTCTGGTGAGTTGACCTTGCCCTGGGGAAGATGAGAAGAACTCCAAAGCCAAGAGGTACTACTGTATACCTGTAGTCACAGGAAAAATTTGGGAGCTTTTCCAGCCTGACTACTGCTGCTCCCTCAAGTCAAGCCTGTGCAAGGAAGCACACGACCACAGCGATCTTACAGCTCCCAAGCATACCACTATACCCATAGGACAGATCTTGAAGAACTGTTGACATAGTCTTTGGACTTGCTTATTGTACATTTTAAACAAACAAAATTATCTTAAATCATCACATAAAATTGTATTTTACTTAAATGGATATCAAAGGAAGCTAAGTTGTCATCTGGGAAAGCATAAAGCCCTTACATGGATTCTGTGCAAGACGGGAGAAATTACCTATCTCCCCTAAATAAAATTTGCATGCACAAGAAGAGATTAAATAAACAGGTATGCAAATGAGTAAGCAAAATCCTGAAAATATTTCAGACTGAGGCTTTGGGTGTTTGGGGATTGGAACATGGATAACACAACACAACTGCTGTTCCTTTTTTGGGGGGGCGGGGGGTACCGGGGATCGAACTCAGGTCCTTTCGCTTGAGCAACAGGCGGTGAAACCACTGAACTAAATCCCCAGGCCAGCTGTTCTTTTTTTTTGTGTGTGTGGAAAAAGTAGGTAGTCATAATTAGTTGTATCTATTGGTTATTTTGTTTTGTCTTTTGAGATAGGGTCTCACTATGCACTTCAGGCTGCCCTTAAACTCACTATGTAGCCCAGGTTGGCCTTGAATTCATGGCCATCTTTGTTATGTTCATTGGAAAGAGGGGTAATGGAGAAGTATAATGCAAAGGAACAGCATGATGATCATTATGAAGTTATTCCTCCTATTAAATACAATTTCAAGTCCTTATTGATTTCATGGTGTTTTGTGAATTTTGTTATTGTGCATTGCTTTGAATGCTACTTGAGTGAGTCAAAAAAATAACTAGGGTGAGCTTTTTGGCCTGGCTTTTGAGTTAGTAGAATTTCAGAACAAGAGCCCATTCCTTTGACAGATTCAACTAAGCCTACCTAGAAGATGCTGAGAAACGGATAAAGTCTGTATACACATACTCAAGAGTCAAAAAAGAAGTATGGTCAGTTACCTTCTGTGAGAATCTATTAAGATGCTTCTCTGCTATTTGGTCCTTTTATAACAGTGCCACTATTTAATGTGAAAAAATTTATGTCATCTCTTGTTGGCATTAATGCGGAATTACAGAATAATTTGCTTTCAGATGTTTCAAAATTGGACATGAAAGTCTTTACTGGCTCAATCATTCATATTTAATTATTATACTTTTTCATCAAATTTGACTTGCTTTAATGAGGTCTTAGTCATTTAAGAGGGATGCTGGCATTTTGCACATTTGTGGTGTGGTTTTCCAATAATTTTACAAAGGTATGTGTACCTTGAAAACCTAATAGTGGCTGGTCAGTTTCAGGAGAATCTTCAGGGTTTGAGGAGAGAGATTAAAATCATGAAAAGTATGAATGGTGAAATGATTATATTTGGATACCAAATTATCAAATCTAATACTCTTTTAATAATCAGGGAATAATTGGGAAAAATTTCAAACAGAAATTTAGCCCAGAAGATAAACTGTAAGCATGCCATAAAATAAAAATTCCAGAGAAAGTGTATGAATTAGGTATTTTAGGGTTCAATGCACCTTCAATGAAGTAGTTAAAAATTGTCTGCCCATGTCCAATCCCAGCTTTTACACTTAGTAGCTGTTCACCTTGAGGGAAAACACTAAAAACCCTGGGGATGAGATGATAGGAGGCCAGTTTTCCTTGTTAATCTGAAGAGAATATGCACACTTTGACTAGTATTTACCTGAGATAGTATTTACTAGGACTAATGTTTTGAATTATTAAGAGATGCCTGGGCTTTTGGTTTGCCAAAAGTGGTAAGCACTTGAGTGGCTATATTAATCAGCTTATGATATCGCCACCAAATACAACAGAGTAGGTGCCTTAAACAACAGAAATATATAGTCTTACAGTTCTAGGAACTGAAAGTCTCAGAACAAGGTGGCAGCAGATTTTCTTTCTTCTAAGACTTCTTGCTTGGTTTACAGATGCCCATATCCTCTCAGTACTTACCAGGCCTTTTCCATGAGCATCTGTATCCTTAGCATCTCACTTCTTATTTCTCCTTATAAGGACACCAGTCATACTTAATTAGGTCCCCACCTGTAGGACTTCATTTAACCTCATTACCACTTTAAAGACCTGTGTTCACCCACTGTCAAATTGTGGGTCAGAGCTCTATAAATGAAAACCAAAGGATCACACTTAATTCATGGTAGTGATCTTGACAGAGGTTCTTAACCTATCTTCACTGCAAAATTTTCATGTTAATAGTTGAAATAAAGTTATGGGGTGGATAAAATGAAATGATAGATGAGGCAAAGGAGCAGGGAGTTTGCCTTGTCCCCAGGTAGCTTTTCTGCCTGGCCAAAGTTCTAATTCAAGAACCAGGGCATAGAAAGCTAGAATGATTGAATGTTAGACTGCCTGGGTACTGCTACTTCTTGTGTACTTATGAAACAAGGTAATGAAGACATTTGATAGCAAAAGACAATAAATGGTTTAGAAAAGCTTTTGAAGTACGAACACAGTATGTTCTATGTTGTGAATGTTGCAAGCCGTTTCCCTGGATTCAGCAATCTTTTGAGTTGTAAATAGGATAGAAAAATTATATGGTGATATATGCCAAGTAAACATTTGAGATATTGCAAGTTTAAATGAAAAAAACATAACAGACTTCTCTGTTCATCAGGTAATGTATATATATATATATGACCACTTGTAGAAAATATTAAATAATTACTAGACTTGTAGAAAATATCAATATTAAATGCATTATTATTAGACTTTCCCAATATACAAGAGACATTGGATTAGACATATATTTGTTGAAATTTTAAACGAATAAACAGAAAGTTCAATGTTAAAACAAGATATAAATTTTCTACTAAAAGTGTTGCAATGACTAAGTCTGGTTAATATCCTTTATGACTAGAATTATTATTCTCCATCCATGCTCCTATATACCCAGATGAAGGCCAAATGTTTATTTGTCCTTGACCAAATCTCTACGCCCATTTCATTTTTTCTTTAAGTACCAGTTTATTGTAAATATCAGTTTATTCTTTAAATACCAGTTTTAACTACCAACAGAAGACTTCAGGAATATTTTTAAATGCTACTGCTAAGGCTTTGAGTAGCTATGATATTCCCATGGATTCTTGCTCTTCTCTAGCATTTGAGGAACTAAATACAAGCAACACTTATTCAGTATTTGACTCAAGCAAACTTCATGCCCCGCAGCTGTCTTTGCCTAACACTGAAGTCTCTGAGCTTTGCGTTTTTCTGAAATATCCACTGAAACAATTTTTAAAGTCAGTCCTAAGTTCTTTCTAACATTTTAAAGCTGTCATCTGACAATTTTTGTTAATTGAAAAAGTCATAGTTTCCAGTTCATTGTAAATATCAACATTTTGAAATAAAACTGTTCTGTTATTCTTTTAAATATGCTAAATAAATACAACTATCAGTTTGATTTTATAGCCACTATAATGTACGAAAGATGACTTCATATAGTTGTTCCCTAGGCTAGAGAGAGAATAGGGGTCAGAAGGATGAAGAAAGCTTGACCAGTACATACTTGCTATATTTGGAAAGGAATGAGGAGTTCTGGGTACTGTTGTATACAGGGTGACTATAGACTACAGTGGTCTGCTGTATGCTTTACAAAGCTAGAAGAAGGGATTTTAAATATGTTCTCCATAAAGAAATGATAAATGTTTGAGGAGGTAGTTATGATTATTCTGCTTTAAATAAACATTACACAATGTATAGATGCAGTGAAACATCATTTGTTAAGCTTTTATACATCAATAAAATCATAAATTTTAAATTAAAAAAATAAATGGAAAAGAGATACGAGGCTTGTCCCAAAATAGATGAACCAAGAAAATAATGAAGATTTTAGAGAAACAACAAAATAAAACACACGCAAACAAGTACTTCAAGAAACACACAGTTAAATCTCTTCCTTTATGTTTAGCTCAAGCTAATTTTTCCAATTCACAACCCGCTCATAACTTTAGTGAAAGCTAATTTTATGCTTGAAAGTCTTTATTGATCACCATATTACACTCTTCTTTTCGGGAATCATTATATATGTAGCATATGTATACCTTTAACACACAAACATGAAGAATATTGCTTAAAACTTTTTGTGACGATGTCTGTAGATATTTTTAAAAGTCTTCTGGATTGTATTATTAGCAGAAGATTGATCAAAGCAAAAATAATTTATACATTGATTTAAGTAAATATTAAGCATTAAAAGTATCACATTGTTAGTAATATTTTTCTGAATTTCAAGAATTTTTTCCCCAAAGTAGCTCCTGTGCTCAATATTATTTGACTCACATATTGTAAAGTATAGGCTATAAATTACATTTCTACCTCACACTTTATAAGATAAAGAGATAAAAATTTGTAACCAACTCAATTACCAATTACATGTAAAGTAGCACTATTAGCATAAAAATTTGCTGTTCGTTTTCTATTAGCCTGAATACTCCTTCATTTTTGTTGAAAACCCAACTCTCCAGTAAAGATTATTCTCTAGCAATGTGAATTACTTACTTAATTTCCATAAGGTATACTAAAAATTTTACTAGAACTAAACTAAATATAATTATCACCCATTATATTCCTTATGGTTCCATTTAGGGGCATCTTGTTACTTTAAACAGATATATCCAAAATCTTTGGGAATATCAACTATTGTTTAATTCAATGTCCTTTGGGAAAGAAATATGTAAGTAGTATGTTTTTAATCTTACTGGATGATTAAATTGAGTTTTACTGACATCTTTGACCTGTAAATGCAGACCAAAACATTGGCAAATAGGAGAGCTTCTCTTTATTCATTAGTAAATATTACCAAAATGCTGAATGATTACTAAGGAGCAGAAAAATACTTCTAAGCCAACTTTTGAAAACTTTTGTATGGTATTTGGAATCTCTAGTATACACAAATTTCAAGACAATCTCAAGGCTTAATCTTCTGAACAGAGTAGACTACCATTGTATTGGATTTTACCAATGCTCTATATAGTTGGTTTTTACAAAGTTTTTCAATGGAACCAAACCATTTGTTTTTTAAATACCTAGAGGAATTCTTCATTCTGCTTGCCAAGCATATAATATATCTGAATTCATGGTTCTTGAATTTGTAGAAACTACATACTATGTTTTAATGTCACTTTTCTCCAGTAACCAAGATATTTATAAAACAAGAAAGACAAGGCCTATTGTGGGCTTATGTTGCTTTGATTAATGGAGAATTCCTCAACTCTTAAATTTGAACTATTGATAGAACACAGACTTACATGCTTTCAGGCAATGAACATTAATGAGACAAAAAGAGTTACATTTTCATAAAATGGAAGAATTACTATGAAATAAGAATCAGAAGAAATAGTTAAATACCACAAACACAGGTGTATTTTTAATTTTACGGTAAGGAGGAGAGCAAATGAAAATTAATGGTCCTGAATGGAACATTCTCAAAATTATCCATACCCACACACCATTTAGAAAATTTAAATGTATCTTTTATGATATGCATACCACATTTTGCAGATGATGGGTTTAATACTGCTGTCAATGAGCTATAGTGGAAAATGCATGGATTTTGCAGTTAGTCTGACTTCTTTTTGAACTCTGGACCTGTGCTCCTATACCTTTGTTGATTCCTTACTAAGTTTCAGGGGTTTTTTATACTTGCTCTTTGAAAAAAGTAGTATCTATACAAAAATTTGGTGCAAAAATTTGGTGTAAGTACAATGAAGTACTTACTGTAATTTCTCATAGGCAATTAGTTATCAGAGGTATTAGTCCTATCTCCCTCTCCTTCTATATCATGAATAACTTATTTTCTACATAAATTTGTCTTGCACTTAATAAAACAAAGAATATACTAAATATTTGAATTCAGCAGTAATTTCCCTTATATAACAACTATTATTTAAATTCATGCTTTTTCCCAAGCATTTCTATTTGCATTGGCTTTATGGTCTAGATTGTTAAAATTGTCTTACATTGTGATTTTTTCTACAGACATTCACACTGTAAATTTTGTTGTTATGAGTATATGTGAAAATTTCTAGGGGAAGAATAGAAATACTCTTGTCAGAATATATATCCTTATGTTGTCTCTTCTGAGGTTAAGTTCCATATGAGAGACAAACTTGAATATTTCTGCTACAGGAGTGAGAAGAAGGAACAAGGGGAGTCACATGAATGCATTGTTTAATAGAATCAAATAAAAATACCCTGATGCATCATTCTTGTACCAGTGATACTCTCTCAATGGGACCACATATGCTCAAGAACATTTTATTAAAATGTCCTCATTTTCTTCCCTAATAGGGGAAAAATTAGAGGAAGGCTTCATCTCCTTTGGAAAAATATTTTGGATGAAAATCAACATGGTTTTTCTTTATCATCTTTATTGTGATCTTTTATGTTTCTCTGGATTTTAGGGGAATTGAATAGGCCTATGAATGTGTTCTTTTAACATAGTCATATTTTATGGGATGCCCACTCAAATCTTGGTGGCTTACGGCCACTGATCTTTCATATGATGGAAATAGGATAATATCAATACTCTGATAAGTTTGATTGATTTTCATAATTTAATCATTAAATTTCTCATCTCCCTAATTTTTAAACTTTTAAAATATATAATAAAATTTAAGCAGTATTACTTCTTAAGACTACTAAAAACTAGGAAAACAACCTATTCTTTATCTTTATTAAACAGAAACAACAGAACCTAAATATAGCAAGAACAAGTAAACCTTAACAAATCCAAAGGAGACAAACTTGACGATTTGTTGGGTTATGATTAAAATTGTCATAGCTTCAAGTATGTAATATTTCTGCTTGAGAGTGTCAAGTAATCTGGTTCTCCATAAAGGTGTCATTACTTTGTTTATTGTTCATACTCACTGTATTAGTCAGTTATTTTTATTGTTGTGAATAAACATATTTAAAAAAACAATTTAAGGGAGCAAAAACTGTATTTGACTCAGAGTTTCAAAGACTTCAACCATGGTCAAATAGCTTTATTGCCTTTAGGCCCAAGGTGAGGCAGAAATATAATGGTGCAAGCATGTAGCAGAGGACGCTGCTTACCTCATGGCAGCCAGGAAGCAGAGGAAAAATTCCAGAATATAATCAAATTTATGAGACCAGATCTAATCGAATTTATGCCTTCATAATTCAATTTCTTCAACTACGTTCCACTATCTGTTTCTATCACCTTCCAATACTGTCATAAAATTATGATTTTATCCATGGTCTAACCCACTAATAAAGTTAAAGCCCTCAGAGTCTAATCACCTCCCAAAAGTAAATCTTCTGAACACATGTGTTTCTAGGGCACCAGAGATCTAAAATATAACAGCCAATGTAAAATCCTCATCTACTAAGATCTCTCAGTATTTTGTAAAAATGAAATCAGCATGTCATGTACTTAGAGAAAACAGGAACAACAAATAAAGAAAAAAAAAGTAGTAAAGGAAACAAAATAAAGGGAAAAGAAAAAACATCTTTCCAAAAAACAATTCAACCTCACAAAAAAAGACATTTCTAAGGCAAATCTTCTCATGTCACACACATTTTCTTTCTTATAAATATATTTGAAGAACCAAGAATAAATTGGACTTTCTGATACTACATAAAAGAACTGCACGTTCCACTAACTTTTTGTAAAGAATGCTAAACATTTATTAATCACTTTGTTTATTTGTGAATGCTATTCTATTTTACATAGTATGTCAAGTAGCTCTGAATTTTCACTTGCAATATGGGGCTGCCAATGTTGTTAGAGTATTTATTGGGGATCCATCCTGTCAGGTTGCTTCTTAAGTAATATACTGATTATGAGTTTTGGGATCCTTGATTAATTGTCAGTATAGCTCATCTGGGCGAGTACAACTACTGAAAATTGGAAAACTTGAGAAAAGTCATTAAAATAATAAATATAATAATGGAATGCACTGTGCAAAAGTTACTAAACCATTAACCTAAATACATATTTCAGTTTCAACAAACCATAATTAATAGTTGTCTACCTACTTACAGTTGAAAATATTCTTAGCCAGAAGTATATTTACATATTTTTCTAAATACATTTAAGATTTTATTGTTCTTCCTTTAAACAGTAATTTACTTTATCTCTTAACTCATTCTTTATTGAAATTGATCAAAATTTAGAACTTTATTTATGGAATATTCACCAATGTATCTGTTAATCTCTTGCTTTTACAATATATTTTTGCTTCCCTCCCCAAATCCGTGCATGTTAAAATTTTAAGTGAATTTATGATTTCCAGTGCATGCTCTCTCTATATAAGCAAAAGTCCTGGAAAAATGTATAGTCACCTTCTAGGATTGCCATAAAAATGAATCCAAACTAGGTGGTTATTCTTTCAAGGTTCTGGATGCTAGAAATTTAAAATCAAGGTGTTGGTGTTTTAGTTACTTTCACATTAAAATACCTGACAATCACAAGTTAAAAAGGAAAGATTTATTTTACCTCACAGTTCATAGAGGTTTCAGTCAATAGTCAGCTAGCTCTACAGTGAGACAGAATAATAGAGAGATATAATAGAGAAGAAACAGTCCATGGCATGGCAGGCAGGAAGTAGCCAGCACAAAGCCTTCCTTTCCATTTTTTTTTTTTTTTTCATTCAGGCCCCAAGCCTATTTGTTGGTGCCACCCTCACCTAGGGTGGGCCTTCCCATTATCCACACCCAGAACTATACTAAATTTATCAGTGGACTAATCCAATTATCACACATACAGAATCTATTATTACATACTCATGATCTAGTCACTCCCCGGAATCGACCTAAGAGTGTAAGAGGTTTTGGGGTACATCTAGATATAAGTCATAATACATAGTATACACAAATTCAGAGTATGAATTTTAAACCAACTGAGCATGGTGGCAAAGGCCTATATTTCCAGTTTTCTGTGAGACTAAAGCAAGAGGATCATAAGAGGCATTTGCATAAATGAGTGTTTTTATTGGTATTAGAGATTCTTGACAAATTTCTGGTTTGAAAGTATAAAGATTGGGTTGCAGCTCAAATATAGAGCACTTTTCCACCATGTACAAAGTCCTGGGTTCAATCCTGAACACCACAAATGATGATATAATAATAATAATAATAATAATAATAATAATAATCTGAAATAAGTTAGACACACAAGCTCAAATGTCACATTTTCTCATCTATATTTATATTTGTATATATGCAGAGAGAGAGAGAGTAAAAATGAAGAGAGATAAATAGGAATGAAGGTGCTCAAATACTTCCCTAAATTACACATTCCATTGTTTTAAAAATATTTCAATATATATGCTAATTTGTTTCATTTATACTACTAGTTTTTCTTAGTTCATTGAAAATGTTGGTGGTATTATCTGTTTATTTTTTGTAAGAATCTTTTTGGTTTGTGTCTTGTAATGAGTAACTACTTTGAAGATAATGATACACAATGTAATAACTTGCTATTCTCCTATTTTTTAGTTATGAAAATTTATTTTTTCATTGAAAAAAATAATAATGAAATGAATAGATAGATGTTGAGGTTTTAAATAGAACGTTCTTTAAGCTCAGCAGAATTAAGCTAAATATCATTATTTAAAAGAGAATTAGATAGTTTCTAAGTATTCATATCACTACAGATGCCCAATTTTTGTTTGGATCTTTTAATTTGGGAGGTCTGATGTTTTAAAGTTCTTTATACATTCTAGATAGTAGACTTTTGTCTGAAGAATAACTGGTAAAAAATTTTTTTTCCCATATTGTGGGTTGTCTCTTCACTCTGTTGGTGGTTTCTCTTCCAGTGCAGAAGCTTTTCAATCAGATGAGATCTCAGTTGTTGATTCTTTGTGCCAGTTGCCATGCGACTGAAGTTTTGTTCATAAAGTCTTTTCCTACACCAATGTCTTTAAGAGTTCTACCTAACCTATGTTCTAGCAGGTTTAGTTTTTCTGTTTTAATATTTAGATCTTTGATCCACTTCAATTTTATTTTAGAGAATAGTGAGAGACATGGGTCTACTTTTAATCTTTGGGAAGTTGAAGCCCAGTTCTTCCAGTGCCATTTAATAAAGAGGCCATCCTCTTTAAAAGGGTGAGGGTGTTTGGCTCTTTTGTCAAAGATGAGGTGGAAATTAGTGTGGGGATTCCTCAAAAAACTAGGATTAGAGGTCCCATTTGATCCAGCTATCCCCCAGCTGGGTATCTTCTCAAAAGATTTAAAAGCATCATACCACAGTGATATACCCATGTGTATAGTGGCACAGTTTGTAACAGCTAAGTCTTGGAAACAACGCAAATGCCTTGTCAACTGGTTACTGGATAAAGAAGATGTGGGGTTTTTATACACTGGAATACTACTCGGCCATGAAGCATGATAAACTACAGACATTTATAGCTAAATGGATGTATACTGAGGCCATACTCTGAAGTGAAATAAATAGGAGACATACGTGTAAATACTAAATTGTCTCTCTGGTGTGAGAAACTGAAAGTATAAATGAATACCAAAATGTATAATAGATAATGTGAAATAGGAAGCAAAGGTTCAAAGGGGAAGTAGGAGGGGTGGGAGAAAGGAAAAGAAGGGAAAGAAAAAAATATGAGAAAAGGAGGAAAAAATGGAAATGAAGCTTTTATAAATAGGGAGAGGTGGAGGGATGGAAGGGAGGGAAGGAAATGGGAAAAAACAAGAACTAAGATATGTAATGTACAGGTACAAATCATAATATATACCTAAAATGTACTGATAAAGTTAATTAAAAACATAAATAAATAGTATATCACTTCAATACAACCCACATTTTTATGGTAATTGATATACTATACACACACACACACACACACACACACATTTAAGGGGAATCCAAACAAAAATAAACATTTATAAAATTTTTCTTCTATATTTAATAACATGGATGAACCCAACAATTATTGTGCAGAATCTATATACAAATCCTGCACACTACAGGATTCCACTTATTAGCTATTGATGTTTTGGGGTAAAATAGGATACTAATAATGACTTTGAGACCTCACAAGAAGAATTTTATAAAGATGCTGGTAATTTTTGTTACTTATTTCCAAATTTATTCAGTTAATTTATATGTCCTTAGTAGTATAGAGCTAACAAATCAGTTGATTTAAAGGATAGCTATTTCTCCATTTCATTTCCCTTTCCACCAGTATCCTGCTGAAGAGAAATAATTTCTTGCTATGATGCTATGAACAGCACTGTAAAGTAGCATACATTCACCAATGTGAAGTTGATTTCAACAACACATTTGCTAAAATGAATGAACCTAATATGTCTCTAGCTAGTGACAGAAGTAATAATTTTAGTTTTAATTTAATTTTATTCCAGAAAAAGCTAGAGAGGAGGAATATGAATGACTTTCCTGAGCTTCTTTGGGGGGTCAGTAGCAAAGTTGGGAATGTAGACACTCAATCCATTTCTTCTAATAACTACTTCTACTGCCAGATATGTGCTTTCAGCAAGAACTTTTCCCAGGGTAGCACAATAGACTTTACAGGGTAGTTAAGTTCCTTGTTATATTTCATGCAGGAAGAATGAAAATTGAGCATGAGCTTTTATGTTATATTATGATTATTATGGTTACAGTGAATTTACCCAACAGCTGTAAGATCATAAGTTGAGAGGAAGTTAAATAAAATGACCTTCTGAGTAAAGGTTCACATTTGCAGAGTCATATTTCAAAGTTCATTAGAGTGCAACAACCAAAAAAAAAAAAATAACAATGATAACACCACAGGCTAAAAGCAGTGACCTTACCATCATATTTAGAATGGTCATCCAAGAAAAACCTAAGCAGCTTGTGTCTCTCTAGAGCTCAACACACCATAAACATTCAGTGAGTCAATTCTCCTATGTAAATAGGCTGCAGATGGAGAGTTAAACAATAAGAATGATTTCTGATGATGAAAGGTTAGAGAACCAGCCTGGATCCCTCATTGTACATCATTGTCTGCGCCATCTGCCATCTGCTGCATTACAAGACTTTGGCACTGGCCTAGGAGATTTCCTCATCAGCTGAGTCAGGAGACACTTAACTTCTGTGACACTTATAAAACTATATAGGGAAGGCGGTGGATTTCTTGTAGCCTTTTACAATGTATTTTAGGTTTTAAAAAGTTACAGTTGGGAGCCTTGTTGTCTCAGATTGATTTAAACGCTCTATGTTGGTGTTTATAGGTTCCTGCTGGGTTATAGCAATGAAGTACTCAATTGTAAGAGCACTAGGGATAGAAAAAACCACAACTATTAAAAACAAAAACACTTCATCTCTCACATGTGGTTTCCTGGGTGGGGAAGCAGTTTATGTAACACCCAGGTGAGGGGAAGGATTTAAGGAGGGAAGTTAATTGAACCCATTTCCATAGAAGATATAGCACATGGCAATATTAGTACTGAAAATGTAGATATAGATTAAAGATTAAAATTGACCATACAAACCTCCAAAACCTTAATTTTGGTATGGAACACACACAAACACACACACACGCACACACACACACACACACACACACACACACACACAGAAACAAGACAGACAAATGCAGAGAAAGTAAACTCATGTGATTTGTTTTGAGGAGACAAAAATGAATGAGGAAAGGTATTCAAAAGGATAATTTTGTAGTTCTAATTGCTGAA
The DNA here is from genome assembly GCF_053883595.1 of Heterocephalus glaber. NCBI lineage: Eukaryota > Metazoa > Chordata > Mammalia > Rodentia > Bathyergidae > Heterocephalus > Heterocephalus glaber. The sequence goes on from NW_028258379.1 coordinate 25,824,620, forward strand.
GTTCAGAATCAGGCAATGTCTACATAAGTTTTGTGAAATTGTGTTGTATTTAGTGGGCCTTTTTGGGAAAAAAAAGTGACATTCCTTCTGGAGTTAAGAGAATTCCATTTAAAATCAAATATAAAAAGAAATTAACATTAAAAAAAGTAAGATGTCACCATGGTTAAATACTGCATTGTTTCTTTGGTGTGAAAAACTGAAAGTGGAAATAAAGACTGAAATGCATAATGAATGTTGGGAAATGGAAAGAAAATGTTCAAATGGGAAGGGGAACAAGGGAGGAAGGAGGGAAAAAGGAAGGAAGGGACAAGAAAAAAGGTGAAACTCACAGGAAAATGGAAACAAAGCTTTCTATTTTACAGTACTGGGGATCGAACTCAGGACCTTGCACTTGCCATGAAGGCATGGTGCCACTGAGCTACATCCCTGGCCCTGAAACAAAGCTTTTGTACATAGGTAGGGGTGGAGGTTTGAGGGGGGAAATGAGATAAAATAAAATAAAATTTGTTTTAAAATATAAAAAATAAAAAAGTAAGATGCCTTTAAATATAAAGGCATAGATATGTTGAATGTAAGTTAGACATATTAAAAAAAATCCACATAAATAAATGTATTGCAATGACTAAATTGATATCAGATGAAATAGATTCCAAGCAAAGAATATCACTAGAGATAAAGTAGAAAATTTTATTATATTATAATAAAGGAACTAACTCACTAAGCAGACATGACAATAAAATACATGCATTCCTCTAAAAAAGTATTAAATATAGAATAAAAATTCTATAAATTAAAGGAAAAAATGGAAAGAAAGTCTTTGGAAATAGGGAGAGGTGGAGGGGTGGAACGGAAGGCAGGGGAATGGGGAAGAAATAAGAACCAAGATACATCATGTACAGGTACAAATTCCCAATGATGAATGTAACAGTATTGTATACCTAAAATGTACCAATAAACTTAGTGGAAAAATTATATAAATTAAAGGGAAAATAGAACTACATATTATAGTTGTATATTATGAGTATAGTTCATAATAGATATAAAAACTAGAGGAAAAATTGCTAAAGACACCAATGATCAGAACAAAACCAACTGGACCTAATTTATTTTCATCTCACCCCCCTGTGCAACTACTGAAAAATATGCAGTTCTTTTAAATTATCAAGTGCATAGTGTATCCAAATTAGGCAGCATGATGAGTGTCTCAGTCAATTTCCTCATTCCTGAGACAAAATACTGGATGCACACATCTTGAAAGAGGAGAGAGTTATCTTGGCTCATGGTTACATTCTCTTATGATTTTCAACAGGAATGCCCCCTAAAGTCTTAATGTGCTTAGGGGAGGGATTTTTTCAGAAGGTGCATGACTCATGGGAGCTATATAGCTAACTTGCTGTTTGAAGGTGGGTCTAAAGAAGCAAGTCACTGGGGGTGTGACCGGGAAGAATATATCTCCCTCCTTGGCTCCTCCCTTTTCTCTCTGCTTCCTGGGCACCATTACGTGAGCAAATTTCTTCTGTTATGCTTCTCTACCATGCCAATCCTGCCCTATAGCCAGCCAACCACTGACATAACTGTAAACCAAAACGAATCTCACCTGCTTTAAGTTGCAGGCATTGGGTATTCTGTCTCAGTGACAAAGAAATCTACAGAGTCCTATTTTGGAACCAGAGAAGAGAGGTCATTGCTGTGATTATGTGACCATGTGGTTTAGCAGAATTTACTATTTGTTTGTAGGAAGAGTTTAAAGAAACTTGTAGATGTCAGCTAGAGAACCCCTAGATTGCTATACATTGAGCTTAATGGAAATTCTAGAAGAATACAGGAGTCCAGAATGGTGACAGAAATGCAGATGAGAAAGCCCAGGCTTAGAAGATTTCAGCTGGGAACAAGCACTCCATTGGCAATTGGCTTCAAGACCGCATGTGTTATGCTCTGGCAAAAAATTTGTCAACATTTTACTTATGTCCTGAGACACTATGAAAGACTGAGATTAAAGACAGTGGACTATTTAATCTGATGGAGAAAATTTCAAGACACCTCAATGTTGAGTCTATGGCATGGGTACTGCTGGCAGCTTTTACCCATATCTACTATTAGAAGCAGGACCAAAAAGCAGAGCTGAATAATTTGAAAAAAAATTACTGGTAACCAGAAAAGAAATGTTTGTAAAGCTGAAGTCTGTAGAGAATATTATGCCAGAGTATAACACACATGCATGCTCTTGAGACCAATCACCAATATGGTTCTTGTTCCCAACTAAATGAAACCTTATAGCCTTGGCCTTTACTAGATGCATTTTTATTAGTATTCTGATCTGTTGAGCTTGCACCCAAATCTCCCATTAAGCTCAGCTTACAGAATGCAATGACTTCTCTAGCCAGGATTTCCAAACTTTTGCAAATTCCCTGCACAATCTAGTTCCAAAGCCCTTTCAACTGCATGGTCAGCTATCAGTCACAGCCATGGCCCCATTTCTCTAGTACAAAAATCTGTCTTATTCACTTGTTGCTGGAATAAAACACCCAACAGCTACAGTTTAAAAGAAAAAGACATATTTTGGCTCACAGTTTCAGAAGTTTCAGTCCTTGTTTTAGTGGCTGCAAGGCAGAAATGACATTGTGGAAGGGCCTAAGAGGAGGGAAGCTGCTTGTGTCATGATGGCCAGGAAGCAGAAAGAAAAAGGAAGTACCTGGAAGGGAAATACAACTTGCCAGATCATAGCCACACAGAGGTCCTGCCTCTTCTGACCAGACTCCATCCCTTAACAGCTCTATTGTCCCCCAAATTCAATCACCTTCCAAAACCCCTACCTCTGAGCACACAAGGCCTTTGATCTGAACCAAAATACTGAACCATAAAACAAGTCTCTCTTCTAATAAAAATGTTGAAATATTGCTCAATGCTTTAGATAAAGGTAATCCAAATGAGAATAAATAACAAAAATTTAGAAAATGTATACTTGGAAATTTTAGGAATTTAGAATTTCTAAATAATTCGGTACTTATATTTTCCTAACAGGCGATATATAGTATTAATTTTGAATAACAAAAAAGTGACATATCAAATTTGATATGTCCCTAAACCAATGCATTAAAAGAAAATTTTAGAAAAGAAAAATTCTAAAATCAGTGATCTAAGATGTCATCTTAAGTAGAGAAGAAAGAACTAAATAAATCCAAAGTAAGGAAGAACATGATATGAGAATATGGATCAATAAAATATAGAGTAAAACTTACTGTTTTTACATGCTTATCCTCTAACATAATATAGATTTCTTTCTGATGTATTATTACAGTTGTTCTCATCCTTCTGGTCCCTCTCAAAGATCCAGACCTGCCTCTATAGCAGAGGAAGGGTCCCCATTACCACTTTAGCACAATCAGTGCTACCATTTTGTACTCTCTTGTGGGTTTATTCCAAAATGTTATGAAACCAGCTCTTTTGTTTTGTATAATATCAATTTATAATTCTCATATTATTAGTATTTTTCTTGAATAATCTTTTAATTGGCCTTAATGTGAGAGTAATTAATTCTTGAAGCCATGATACTTGCCCATGTATGCCTCACAACCCATGGAGGGCAATTCATCACAAATATCTCTCAGTGATCGAATTTGATTTTGGACAATTTCTGGCTAACTGTAAATTTTCCACCCAGGATCTTTCTCATTACTTCATATATTGAATTGAGTCTGGTTGATGACTATTCTGAGAATAATGACCTCTTAGTGCTCTGGGCCTCTGCTTCTTTTAAGACACCATGGCAAGTCTATGTCATTTTTCATGGCTATTTTAACCTACATCAGCTCCTCCATGTCTTTCTCTTCACTTACTTATGGTCTGACAAACACCGTATGCAATAATGTTCCAACTAGCTCCACTATGAATTCAGTCCTGTAGTTCTTCAATTTTCTGTGATTGATGCTCAACAATCCCTTTAATAATGACACTGTATGTTAATGCATCTAACACAGCCCAGTGTTGAAGTGCCCGATAGTTATAACCTCCTCTCTAATCACTTTCACTGATGTGTCTGCCCCCTGCTAAGTTTTATTATACCTTTTGTGCAATACTACCATTACTCATCATTCTGGTTCTCTCAAATATTTTCAAAGTATGAGTTTGGGATTTCTGGTTAATATTCCACCACCATGGTTATCAGTCCTTTATTTTGGAAATATTTCTTCAGAATGTCTATGTGCAAAACAAAAGGAAATTCAGTATGTATGTCTTCTTTGGAAAAAAGGTATTTTTGTAGTCTTCTTCTCACACAACACTACACAGAATCTAAAAATAATATTAACATTACTTATAGGTCAGTCAATTTTGCTACTTATTTTTAATTATAAAAGAAATATGTGTTCATCTAAAATTCATTATGTGCATTAAAGTGCATAAAAATTAAAGATATCCATCTTACAATCTTAAATTTATCCCCTAAAGGAAATATTATATATTACCAATCTGGAGAATTGCTACAACTCATTCTTACTCCTGAAACATCTGCATGGAGTCATGAGAGAAACCATATTTTGCTATTTCCTTTATTAATGTTAACAATATATTTTTGTTATCTTTTTATATGTAAGTACAGAGAGATTAAATTATTTAATTTTACTAATTAGGCCTTACATAAAGGTTAATTTAAAAATTAGGATCCAAAAAATAAGAAAAGTACTTACAGTGTTTCTATTATTGACATCACAGGAAGCAATATAAAAGAAAAATTGTGTGTGACAATCTACTATACTAACAATCTACTTTTCCAAATTTGTTGACTATAGTGGTATTGAAAATAAGAAAATATTTTCTCAAGAGCATATATTACATTTGCTATTTCTACTTCTTTGTGTGAGAAATGTCTGTTCATTTCAGATGCCCATTTTTGGATTGGGTCTTTAAATTTGGGAGGTCTGATCTTTTTAAGTTCTTTATAGATTCGAGATAGTAGACCTTTGTCTGAGGAAGAGCAGGTGAAGATTTTTTTCCCACATTGTGGGTTGTCTCTTCACACTGCTGGTGGTTTCTCTTGTTGTGCAGAAGCTTTTTAATAAGAAGAGATCCCATTTGTTGATCGTTTGTGCTAGTTCATGGGCAACTGAGGTTTTGTTCATAAAATCTTTTCCTACGCCGATGTCTTCAAGGGTTCTACCTAACCTCTGTTCCAACTGGTTCAGCGTTTCTATTCTAATATTTAGATCTTTAATCCATTTTGATTTTAGTTTAGTGCATGGTGAGAGATATAGGTCTACTTTTAATCTTTGGCAAGTTGGAGCCCAATTTTTCCAGCACCATTTATTAAAGAGGCTATCTTTCCTCCAGTGAGGGTGTTTGGCTCCTTTGTCGAAGACGAGATGGCTGAGTGTGTCTGGCGTTGTTTCTGCATCTTCTGATCTGTTCCACTGGTCCTCAGGTCTGTTTCTTTGCCAGCACCATGCTGTTTTTATCACAGTAGCTTTGTAGTATAGTTGCAGATTGGGGGTTGCGATACCCCCTGCCATGTCTCTGTTACCTAGAATTGCTTTCGGTATTCTGGGTCTCTTCTTGCTCCAAAGGAATTTTTGGATTGTTTTATCAAGGTCTTTGAAGTATGCTGCACATCACTGGTCATTCGAGAGATGCAAATGAAAACAACACTGAGATTCCACTTCACTCCAGAAAGAATGGCTGCTATCATGAAATTAACCAATAACCAGTGCTGGTGGGGCTGTGGGGAAAGAGGAACCCTGCTCCACTGCTAGTGGGAGTGTAGACTGGTGGAAGCACTGTGGAAATCAGTATGGAGATACCTTAAAGAACTAGGACTGGAAGTCCCATTTGACCCCACTGTTCCACTGCTGGGGATCTTCCCCCCAAAATTAAAAGAATCATACCACAGTGATATATTTGTGCCCATGTTCATAGCAGCGCAGTTTGTAATAGCTAAAACTTGGAAACAGCCCAAATGCCCATCAACTGGAGACTAGATAAAGAAAATGTGTTTTTTTAAAAAATGGAGTGCTACTCAGCCATAAAAAATGAGAAATTAGAGACATTTATAGCTAAGTGGATGCACATTGAGGGAATACTCTTAAGTGAAATAAATAGGACACACATGTGTAAATACCAAATAGTTTCTCTGGTGTGAGAAACTGAAAGTGTAAATAAGGACTAAATGTATAATAGGTAATGTGAAATAGGAAGAAAAGGGGCAAAGGGGAAAGAAGTTGGGAGGGCTAGGGGAAAGGATAGAAGGGAATGGGATTAATATGAGAAAATGGAAAAAATAGGAACAAAATCTTTGTAAATAGGGAGGAATGGAGGGGTTGAAGGGAGGGCTGGGCAAGGGTGAAAAATAAGAACCAAGAGAGATTATGTAAAGGTGCAAATTTCCAATGATGAATGTCATTATATTGTATACCTAAAATGTACCAATGATTAGAATGAATAATCGATAATGTAAAATAGGAAGAAAAGGTCCAAAGTGGTAGGGGTAGTGGGAGGGGCAGGGGAAAGGAAAGAAGGGAAAGGAAAAATGGTGAGAAATGAAAAAATGGAAATAAAGTCTTTGTAAATAGGGAAGGGTGCAGGGCATGAAGGGAGGGCTAGGAATGGGGAAAAAATAAGAACCAAGATATATTATGTAAAGGTACAATTCCCAATGAGAAATGTAATTGTGTTGTACACCTAAAATGTACCAATAAAAGAATTTAATACAAAAAATAAAGAGCATATCATACAGCTCTGTGAAAAAAAATTGTATAAAGATCTTGCTATTTTGAGCTAACTGGTCCAATTTGATATTGATGATATGAATCTGGGGATAATAATGAGCTATACTGTGACTAAATTGTTAAATTCCAAAGCCAATTATGTTTCAGAAGGTTTCTCGGCTCCCCAAGTTAGGAATCTTATGCATGTCAAAGGTTGATAAAATCTGGTATAATTAATGATTATCCTTATTTAACAAAAAAGAGTACAATATATCAGAATGCTTCTAATATTGTATTGTACCTTTTACTACTGGTTCTTGCAGAATTTCAAAAGCTCATGAAGCAATTTATTTAGAAGACATGAAAAGGAAATATTTTTACCTCAGAAATAAACCCAGAAAAATTGAGATTTTTAGTTCTCAGCAGAAAATGTGATATTGTATCATTATAGGAGCTTTCATTTCTGATCATATATAATTTTAAAATTTTTTGTAATGACAATTTAGGAAATTCAATTCAGAGTGTATTTTGTGGTTATTGTATAACCTTTTGATATCTTTTTGGGATGTCTGGATTTTCTCAATCAAAAGTCAAAGGCTTTACATAAAGGAACCTTATTTCCTGAAAGTGGTACACTAAGTTATTTCTGTATTATGCTTATTGCAATACATAAATCACATCTTAATGCTTCAGTCTTGGCTGAGAAAAAGTGACTTACTATTGCACAGTGACCATTGTTGTGGCAACCCATCCTCCACGGTGATTATGTTGTTGTCATTGACATCATGCTCTTATTAATAACTAGAAAGAAAACATCCAACAATATGCTATTCCCAGGTAGCAATTATGAAACTGTTGCAGAGAAACAAATCATATTCTCTACTTGGTCTTCCCAGGATTGTCAATTTGTCATTGTTTAAACAAACTTAATTCTTAACTTTGAAAAGATTCTGGAAAATGTTCACTACAAGTCTCCAATTGAGATGCTAGCGAGAATGAAAAGATGTACACTATCCTAGTTGTATTGCTACTAATATATTTGGATTTTATTTATTTACTTATTTATTTATTCACATACTCAGAAATTTGAAGTTAATGATAGCATTGATGCTATTATGTAAAATATACATTTTATAAAAAATGATGTCATGCCTATAATTTTTAAAATCATAAATGTTGGAAAGATAAAGAACTAGTTTTCTGACTCAAATAGTAATTCTTTTAAGAGCTTTACTTTGCTTAATACATAATGGATAATTTTTGTCTCATTTCTCTTTAAGATCATCACCAAAATTACCGTAATCACCATTGATATGGTAATTATTCTCTATTAATTATTTTATATATCCCATATCAGTAAAATTATTATTAAAATCAAGTGAAGTAGGTTTCATATATTTACTTATTTTAAAGACTAAACATTAATTTATATTATGTATAAAAAGCTACAAAATGTCAGAACCATAATTTAAATTAAATTGAACTGACTTCAAAATTGACTCTCTTAGAAGCTACATCGATTGTTCTATAGTTTTGATGTAGAAGATGGAAACAGGAAGCAAAGGAGTCTTTCTTTGAGAAACAAAATTTTCCATTATTTCAAATTTTCTTTAAAATATAACTTTTTTACAAACTTTCCAACTGTCTGGTAACTGCACTCTTTTTTTCTCTCTCTTTGAAAGATTCTCTAATGTGTCATCATTCATGAAATTGTTTCAAGTACCACATTTTAATACTAAATAATATATACATTTTTAGGCCTAATAATGTGTATTATACAAGATTTAGATCTTCAATTTCAAATTCTTTAGAATTTCAATATAAAAGTCTAGGAGTTTGTTGGTAAAATCAATAATAATTTCTCAAAACTATACTCATTTTATGTTATTTAAAGTAATTTCACATACTTTTTATTTGCTCTACTGAATTTAAATGTAATGACAATACTTTTAGGTTTTCATAATTACACAATCTATTGAAGATAATATTTTAAGACCTTATTAGGACTACTGCTTGTTCCCAATAATCTTAATTTCAGTAATCTTTTCAATGTCATTTTCATATGAGGAGAAATGTTTTTTACTGAATGGCACAATTCATGGGTTCATGAGTGCCATTTCTTATGTGTGATATCATTTATATATTTTAATTTTCAAATGAAATTATTGAAATTTATTGCAGCATTTTTCTAAAAAACAAGAGGTAAAAGTATAAAAGAAAATTATGTACCTCACCAGTAGGAAATAGTGCATGCTTGAAAATTGATAAAACAATAACTCACCATTTGTGCTATGCATATCAATGTGCAAGAATTATAGGATGTACAGTACTGAAAATCACTTTTATCAATCTAAAACACACTATAGATAGTTTTCAATGATATACCACATACCATTTTATACATGCCACAATACATGTAACTAATTCGATTTTTAAAATATATAGGACATTTTATTTTGAGAAACAAATATCACAAAGAATTCTGCAATCATATATTTGGAAATATATCTTTCAATGCATAACTCATCCTTTTAATGAAATTAATAACACCATTAATGGTAATAATGTAGTAATTGTTACAGACCAAATAGCATTTCACAGATGCTCACAATGTCATTGTGAAAAATGTTTTCTAAATTCATTAGGTTTATTGGTACATATTAGGTATACAATATGGTGACATTCATAGTTGGGAATTTGTACCTTTACATTATATATCTTGATTCTTATTTTTTCCCCAATCCCTTGCCCTCCCTTTAACCCCTCCACTCATCCCTACTTACAAAGACTTTGTTTCTGTTTTATTCCTTTTCTCATTTTTATTCCTATCCCTCTTTTTCTTTTCCCTACCCTTCCCACTTCCAATTTCCCTTTCCCTTTGAATCTTTTCTTCCTATTTCACATGATCTATTATACATTTTGATTTTTATTTACACTTTCAGTTTCTCACACCAGGGAAGCTATTTGGCATTTACACATGTGTGTTCTTTTTATTTTATTTAAAAGAATGGCTTCATAATTTGAAATAGGAAGAAAAGATCCAAAGGGGTAGGGGCAGTGGGAGGGGAAGGGGAAAGGAAAGAAAGGAAAGGAAAAATTACGAGAAAAGGGAAAAATGGAAACAAAATCGTTGTAAATAGGGAAGGGAGCACAGGGAATGGGGAAAAATAAGAACCAAGATACATCAAGTACAGGTAGAAGTACCCAATGATAAATGTAAACATATTGTATACCTAAAATGTACCAATAAAAGAATTTAAGCAAAAAAAATATGCACCAATATGCAGCCATTTAGCTGTAAATGTCTTTAGTTTTTCATTCTTTATTTCTGAGTAGTACTGCATTTTATATAAAAATAACACATCTTCTTTATCCAGTCAATAATCGAAGGGCAATTGGACTATTTCCAAGATTTAACTATTACAAAAATATTGAAATGGATCAAAGAACAAATATTAAAACAGAAACACTAAACTAGAAGTTTAAGGTTAGGTAGAACTCTTGAAGACACTGGCATAGAAAAAGACTTCATGAAGAAAACTTAAGTCATATGTGAACTAGCACAAAGAATCAACAGCTGAATAGCAAGCTTCTCCAGAGCAAGAGAAACCACCAACAGAGTGAGGAGACAACCCACAATGTGGGAAAAAATTTTACCAGCCATTCCTCAGACTAAGGTCTACTGTCTAGAATATATAAAGAACTTAAAAAAATCAGACCTCCCAAATTTAGAGACCCAATCAAAAAGTGGGCATCTAAAATGAACAGATATTTCTCAGACAAAGAAGTAGAAATAGCAAATAAACATATGAAAAAATGTTCAACATCACTGGTCATTTGAGAGATGAAAATGAAAACAATGCTGAGATTTCACTACACTCCAGAAAGAATGGCTGCTCCAAAAAAATCAACCAATAGCAAATGCCTCGCAGGGTTGTGGGAAAAAGGAACCTTTCTCCACTGTTGGTGGGAGTGTAGACTGGTGCAACCACTGTGGAAATCAGGGTGGAGATTCCTCCAAAAACTAGGATTAGAAGTCCCATTTCGACCCGGCTATTCTCCTCCTGAGTATCTTCCCAAAATAATTAAAAGAATCATAGAACAGCAATATATGCACAACCATGTTTATGGCAGCACAGTTTGTAATTCTTTTCTTAAATTTCAATAGCACAACATTTATTGGTAGATTTTAGACATGCATAATGATAACATTCACTATAGGGAATGTGCACCTGCACATGATACATCCCACCTCTTTTTTTACCCCTCCTCCCTTTAAGGCCTTCCCCTCCCTATGCACAAAAGCTTTGTTTCCACTTTTTCTATTTTCATTGTTTTTCTTGTCCCTTCCTTCAACAAGCATTCTTCTTTCATTAAGATTGCATTCTGAATACTTTATTACAAACAATTTTTCATTAAGATTGCATTCTGAATACTTTATTGACTTTGTGAGCTGGATGGGTAATACATGCCTATAGTTAAGCACTATGGGAAAAAATATTTTCTTCTAATACCTCACTTTATCCCCATAAACAGCCATCATAAGAAGCAATAATAGGTCCCGTATTACACAGATAAGGATATTGAGGTGCAATTAAAAGTAAATAGAATAACTTGTTTATTGTCTCACAACTGGAAGTTGGTTTGTTTATGTTTGCACTCTATTTAACTGTTGTCTTAGTCATTTTTCTGCCACTGGGACAAAATACCTGAACTCACAACATAAGAGAGAAGAAGTTTATTTTGGCTCATATTTTCATTCCCTGAATACTGGCTCCATGGCAGAAACAGCATGCTGCAAGGGTATGATGGAAGAAAACTATTCAACTTATGACAGCCAGGAAGCAGAGATAAGTGTATAGTCATGGACAAGAATGCATATTTCCAGGTTCCCCTGCTCCTGTGATCCATCTCTAATCAGGCCCCACTTTCTACAGCACATTCAGCTACTGACCACATCAGTGGAGTAATCCACTGATGAGTATAGCAACTCCATGATCCAACTAGTTTCCAAATGCACAAGGTTTTGGGGGGATATATGAGATGTAAACCATAACATTCTTCCCTTGGGCACCAAAAAGATTTACGTCCATGTCTTTATGCAAAATGTATTTTGTCCATAGTTAAAAAATGCCAAAGTTCCAGGATTATTGAAAAAAGCAAGTCCAAAGTCTCCTTCACACTCAAGGCAAATAGCTGGGAACACCTCTAAAAAATAGAGTTTAATATCTATAACCTACAATGGCATAAGGTAAACATACCCATTGCAAAAGGGAGAAATAAGAAATTAGAGAAAATGAGACCAAAGCAAGAACAAAAACCAGCAGTAAAAACATTAAATCCTATAGTTCCATTGTATCAGTCAGTATTTACTAGAGAAAGAGATACAGGATAAGATATACAAATATATATGATTTTACAACATTTGCTCACAATAACTATCCACGGAATTGGATGAGGAAGAGTTCAGAGAATCTGCACACTGGAGACTGAAAGATTTAGTGGAAGGTCTGGAGCTCACTGCCATGTTCTGTGTGAGTAAGTATCAGGAGGTCAATTGGTTGGCAATAGGAGGCTGAAGGATCTGCTCTGGAAAGTAGAGTCTGCTCTGGAAGACAAGAAATAACATCAAGGCAAAGACTGAAGCATCTGCAAAGGAACAGAAGCACATCTGTCCTTCCTCATTTACCCTTTATGCCACCCAGGGCATTCCACCACACCCTAAGGTGTAGAATTATTCACCCATTTAGTTAAGCTTCTCTTAATCATTTTCTCAAATTGACAAAATCAATCAGTCATCACATCCATGTCCAGCACCCAGGGTGATTTATGGCAAGATGTAAACTCCAAAGGACTTGGGTGGCTCCAACCCTATTGCACTGCCAGTTATAGCCCTCTTGAACTCTCTTTCTCTCTCTCTCTGGCTCCACTCAAGTCCTGTGGCTTTCCTCAGCAAATTTTCTACATTTCTCATGTATCCAACTTGGAGCACTTTCAGTTTCATTATTACAGCTTCTGGAACTATTCTTTCGGGGGCCCATTAACTAACCTCCAAAGCCATCTTTTTTTTTTTAACACTTTTTTTTTTTTTTTTTTTTTTGGTTCCGGGGATCAAACTCGGGTCATTGTGCTTGCGTAGGAGGTGGCGAAACCACTGAGCTAAATCCCCGGCCTCCAAAGCCATCTTTTGAAATCTGGTTGGAAGCCTCTCCGAATGCACAATTCTTACATTCCCACATGCATGAAAAACCAGTACAGTGTGTATGACGCCAAGTCTGCCAACAACTTGAGCAGTAGCCAAGCTTCCTTTAGTCATAGCTACAGAGGCCTTTGAGTGCAGAACAACTAGGCAAACTGATTCTCTAGAACCCCTTATCAAGGAGGGGCCCCAGAACAAAATGAAATTTTTACAGATTTGCCCAGAAATAATGGGATCTTGCTGATCCCTGAGATGACTTCAAACCATCTTTCCTAATAACTTGATGCAAAATGCTTGTGTTCTTTTTAATGCTAGTTTGTTCAACAGTAGAACTCTCCTTTATTCCAACTTTGTAGTCTCTTCTTTTCTGATAAAACTGCAAACTTTCCATATTTTTGGCCCTATCTCTTGCACTTGATTCTCACTGTATCTCACTAGAAACAACTAGAAGTACCCAAACCACAGCTTGAACACTGAGCAGATTTCAAGTTTCTCCCACCAGATTAATTAGTCCGCCATACTTAATCTCAGTCTCCCAAAAAGTCTCAGGACATGGAAAAAATGTATATAAATTTTCTGCCAGATTGGAACATGTATTTCCCATAGTAAAACAGCCAAAAGAGCCTCTGTTCCCAAACGCAGTCTCCTGAGCCTGCCCTTTACTGTCTGGAGTCTGATCAGCACTCAGGCATTCTGGACTCTGACCAAAACCTCCTGTCAAGTCCTACTCAAAACATTCTAGGGCTTCTTTATCCTGCATCTCTAAACTTTCCAACTCCCTCTGCACAGCTGTTCCAAAGGCTTCTGAGCCACATCGTTAGGTAGTCATAGTGACAACCTTACTCTTGGTACCAATATCAGTCTTAATCTCCTGTCACTGTGACAAAATAACTAAATCTCCAATGTAAAAGAGAAGAGGTTTAGTTTGGATCATGGTTTTAGTCCCTGCTCAATTGGCTCCAAGGCAGAAATGGCATCATGGAAAATCATGGTAGAAGAAAGATATTGAACCCATGGCAGCCAGGAAGCAGAGAGAAAAGTGACAATCTGGGTATAAGAATACATTTTTATATCATTCACTTAGTGACTCACCTATCACTGGCCCCTAATCCTAACAGCATATTTGACTACTGAACCCATCAATGGAAGAATCCACTGATCTCAGCAGTGTTCCCAAGATCCAATCATCTTCTGTGGTTATGAGGCTTTGAGGGGACATTTCAGACCCAAACCATCACAATTCTTGAGCAAATCTATGGGCAATAGCACAGCATTATATTTGTAGAAGTGGGATTTGCTGTGTTAAAATACACATATTATTTGAGGTTTTAATCCATATTAGTGACATATTGGCATGTTTGCCATCTGTATTTCTATGACTGTCATTATCTACATGAAGTTTTATTTCATGTGGATCATTTTTGCACATAGAAATTTTTCTTTTTTATCAAAGCAACTCTATATTTCTTTATTATATTGCACAACTTGTATTATTTCTCTGTTGGATTGCTTAACACATCAAAATTTCCATCTCTTGATACAGTTTAATTTTTAGATTTAATCATTTGATAGCTTTTTAAGTGGCTTTGTGGCTTAATCTTTGCTGTAACCTCTTAGCTGAGTATCAAGACTCTGGATTCTCTGCCCATGAGGCTTTAATAGGACCTCTTCCTGTTCCAGGTGTAAAAGTGGACACAGATTTCAGGAATATCTGTTCTGTCTCTCTGCCCTTGACATGTAGCTGCCTTCTAGTTGCCATCCAGGTGAAATCATCATAATTTTGAGATCTTTGTAGATAGTGCAGGGTCCAGGACTTATAACACACTCTGTGTCCCCCAGTGCAAAGGGAAAATATGGAGCCTCTTGTTTGAACAGCATCAAGAATTCCAAGATGGAAACAGCAAAACACTGTAATAAGCATGAACATTTTAAATTTGATTTATACAAATTAAAAAGTCATTTCTCTTTTTTTCTTGTATAAATATTTTAATGCTAAATTTATTGAGACATCATGAGATTAATACAAGTTACCTTTGGTCTGTACAATTACAAGGTGGTCAAAGTGGTACCCATTAGTTTCCAGATATTTATTTGTATGGCAAAATGCTGCTTGAGTTACCTTAGTCATTGAGATTGCTGCATATGCATTTTCAATTTTTTTTCTAAGGGCTGGCAATGTAGTGGGTAGTTAAGAGGGTAACACCATCTGTTGTAAAAAAACATCATACTGATTTCCTTTTCCTGAAGTGTGTATAAATTTGGGGGGATATATATATAATAACTATTCTGAAGAGGTTTAAAAGGCACTGAATATACTGTAGCATAAAATCCCATATAACTACATGAAAATATTTCCACCTAATAATTGAGGAATAATGCCAGATTAAATTATGAGACACAATTCTTCACTACCTAATTATAGTTTATCTATCTCTACCTTTGCCATGGTGTCATGGTGACCAGACATAAGTTATTTCACTTACCATAAAGTGCCCCAGGTTTATCCATACTGCCATACTACAGGGCTGCCTTATTTTTAAGGCTAAACAATACTTTACTGTGTGTATACCACATTTCCTTCTTTGCTGTACATTTTCTTTATTGCATAAAAACTCAGGGTCTGTTATTACTGTGCTACAGAAGCATAAAATCACTGTGGCACACAATGTGCGTCTATGCATTGGTTCTTGTCTGGGGGCCAACTGGGTTTCAGCTGGTTCGGGTAGGGCTAGGTCTTGCATGCAGGCCTGCCTCAGTGTCTTTTAGCCTCACCATCCCAGAGGTTACCCAAGGCATACCATTCTCACGGACAAGGGAGGAGGAGCACAAGACTACAGACCCAGTCTTTAAGCTCTACCTATTTGTCCAGGGGACGAAAGCGAATCACGCAGACAACTCCAAAGCCAAAAAGTCATTTCTTGCACCTGAGTATTATCAGAAAATTGCATCTGTTTAATGAACACACAAGCAACTTATATTATGGGTTTAACACACTTTTGAATTCTAATTGCCTTTTTTTTGTTTAGAACTGCAGCATAACTCATAGAATGAGACTTAAATGTGGCTATATGAAATATTGTGTCTGTATAGTATATGTTAGAATGTGGCTCATGTATGAGTATATGGGTGTGTGCCTTTCTGTCATCTTCTTCAAGTATCTCTCAGGACTGTGATAGCTTCATTCATATTTTACCTAACTTTAAGTTTTGACAAATGGGGCTGGGGATTTAGCTCAGTGGTTGTGCCAGCTGCCTCACAAACACAAGGTCCCGAGTTCGATCCCTGGTACCAAAATAAAAAAAGTTTTGACAAATGCTTAAATTATATGAAAATTATTTAGAGTATTTCTATAGGCATTTTGAAGACCCATGAGGCATAAGCATCTGAAACCACATCGTTATTTGCTTTTTATTTATGTGTTTCTTTGTTTTGTGGATGATCTATCTCATTCTTTCATTTGTTCCAATAGTTATGAGTCCATGGAAAATTGATTTTTAAATGTGCTATAATACTATTATAAAAAGTGTCTATTTTGGTGAAATTATTAATTTATTTAATTATAAGGTTTCAATACAGAAGCAATTTGCCTTAAGGAATTTGTTCAGAATTTAGTCCCACAATTCATGAGTTGTGTGATCTCAGACAATTTTACCTCAGTTGCTTAATTTACACAAATCTTTAATAAGAGGAACATTTAGATAGCATTTACTGCATGAGGATACTGCTAGGATTAAATGAATTAAAGGCATGCAAGTATTTTAAAACTAGTGCTTGTCACATTTCGTGGTCAGAATCCACTATGTATCAACAAGTTTACCATTCATTCCAGCCCTCATTACACACTCAGAGAATTGCACTCAAAATGAGTGCACTCCCTTTTTTTCTTCCTGCTTTCCAAATGAATTTTATTCATCCAAGCCCTAATAAATAAGCTAGAGAGTTATGCTTGTATTGTGTTTTTAAAAGTAAATTAGAAAAACAGATAGAGTAGGCATTTTTGTCATTGTGGCAAATTACCTTAGTAATTGTTTCACTAAATCAGACTAATGATAAAAAGAACCAAGACAGAGTTTTCAAGGTTATAGAAAAGAGGCACTCAATAGAAATAAAAGCGACACTTACACTTGAATATTCATTTTAATGTATTTCTGTCTTTTAAAGTAGATGTGATTACATGAAACATATGTATAGAAATTCTTTGAGTATTTTCTATGCCCTGAACTTTCATAAGTATGAGACATAATTCATTATATATGCATATAAAATATAATATTTTAATTTAGATATATAAATAGCTTTCTTCTATTAATTAATGGCCTAAAGCTTCAATTATTACATCAAATATATTATAATTATATATCAATATATAATATATTCAGTATATAATATAGCATATATTCAATATATCAATATATAATATATTCCCAATATAATAATAATATATTCAATATATCAATATATAATATATTCCCACTATAATTACTATTTTATGTATATAACTATATTACATATATTAATTGATCTTAATATAATTACAATGTTATATTTATTGAGGGAAGATATACATACATATATATCTAAATATATATGTAATTAGATATATACATACATGCATATAGTCTTGGTTAATTATTTCTAAATTCTTCTATAATAAAAATATAGTTTCATTTTCATAATTTGTGAAATAAAATTATATTTAAATTGTATTTAAATTTTATTTGTATTTAAACTGTATTTAAAACTAGGATATATGTTCAAGTATACTTAAATCTGAATATTTATATTTTCTTTGCATAATTTTTTATTTAATTAACATTAGTTAAATGTTTTCATATACCAGGAATTTTGTTAGGCTTTGGGCACTCCTACCATCAACCACACACAAATAAAATATGGTAACTGCTAATAGAAAAATATATTTGCATTCATCTGCTTTTTGTTGCTGTAACAAAGTACCAGAGTCTAGGTAGTATACACAGAAAAAAATACTATTTAGCTCACAGTTTCAGAGGCTGAACATTCAATATCAGATAACTCCCTTGTTGAGCTCCTGGTACAGCAACTTCATGCAGATGAACTTGCGGCAAAAACCCGTATGAGAGGAATCACATGGAAGACAGTGAGCCAGACATCTGGCCAAACTCAGGATCACTCTGACAACAATGCCTTTGGTTAGAACTAACTGACACTCAAGAAAAACTGGTAATTCCATCTGAGAACAGTGTCTCCAATGACCTAATTACCTCCTACTAGTCTCACTCTTTTAAAAGTCTACCACTTCCTAACATCTCCACAGGACATGAGGAGATTAATTTTAATCTTCCAACACATGAAGGAATGGAAAACAAGGCACATAAAAACCACAGCATAAAAGGCAGTAAAGATAAATTTTCTTTAACACATATGTATACACAAATATTTTTCATAAAGATATAAAAAATAATTTATAATGGAGGGCATACTTGTACCAACAATGGAAAAGATTACTGCAGGGAAGAATATGATTGGGTAAAATGGGATTAGGTGTAAGAGCAATAGTGGAGGGGTGGAGGCGTATGGACAATTTAGCTTCTTGAGTTGGTATTAATAGATCTGTGCATATTTCCTGTAATTCTTTAATTTTTTTCCAATTTTGTTTTATAATTATTCATAGTATGGATTATTCAGTTAATTAAAAATTTTTATGTAAATAGACACTTCTTAAAGGAAAAAAATAGAAATTGCTAAAAAATATATGAAAAAAAGCTTCAATGTCCCTAACCATCATGGAAAAGCAAATCAAACCCACAATGAGATCATTTCACCCCATTCAGAATAATTGTGATCAAAGCAGAAAAAATAACAAATGTCTGTGAGGTAGGTGAGAAAATAGAACTCACATATGCTCCTGCTTGGAATGTAATTTGTACAGCTATTATGGAGAACACTATGGAGATTCTTCAAAAAACATAAAAAGTCCATTTGATCCAGCAAGGCCACTACTTCTGTGTACGTATTCAAAGGAAATGAAATTAGCTTATCACAGATATGCCTATATTCATTGCAGTTCTTCTTGAAGAAAAGTATTGCAGACAGAATGAGATTACTTCAGTTTTAAAACATATAATTTCTTTGTTTTATTTTTTTTAATTAATTTTTTTGGTACATTTTGGGTATACAATACAGTTACAGTCATCATTGGAAATTTGCACCTTTACATAATCTCCCTTTTTTCTTATTTTTTCCCCATTCCCCTGCCCTCCCTTCAACCCCTCCATTCCCCATTTACAAAGACTTTGTTTCCATTTTTCATTTTCTAATATTGATTCCATTCCCTTCTTTCCTTTCTCCTATTCCTCCCACTTCCCCTTCCCCTTTGCCCCTTTTCTTCCTATTTCACATTATGTATAATACTTTTTATAAAAGAAGGAATATCAACCATGTAACTCTCCCACTTTTTTGCCATCTCTCTTATCAGGTGCCTTATTTTTCCTCTGGGAAAGCATTCATGAAAATCTCCTGTCTTCTCACCATGCCAGAAAGAAGTAGTCTTCAGTCATTAATGAAGTGTAGCATTGTGGGCACTTAGAATCAACAGACATTCCTAAGAAACAAGCTCAAATTAATTTATATGCCCAGTGCTCTACACATTATATCCAGAATGTTCATAATGATAGTAGAATCAACATGCATTTAGCTAGGTCTTCATAATTTTTATAAGGCTTTTTGTGTCTGTGTACACTTTACTATTTTTCTATTTAGGTCAAACAGTATATTGGAGAAAACAGAAAATGAAATTGCAAATCAGATGCTTGTGTTCTGATGATGTAAGTATAAAATTTCTAATGGGCACTTACAATTTAAAATCACAAATCACATGCACAAATTTTTTGTGCTAATACTATTAGATTGATATTTAAAAAGTTCAGGAACATTCTAATCTGATGATTATTCAAACTGTGGAAAAATTTTCCACCATTTCTTTTTATCTCCCTTAATAACATAGTTTAGATCATCTAAAAGCTAAATTTTATTTTGTTATCTGGAAGTGTGCAAGATTTTATGGGCGTCTCAGATTTTTCATTTCTTAATTTTATGTTTTGGTCTAAACATTAGTATTTTCTCAGGTTTTCCCTTCTTGTCTCCCTTAATTCCTACAGCACAGACAACTCAAATTTGTTTTATTAACTTTTTTATTTCTCTTTTCTTTATAACCATGGGCTGGATGAGAAAAAATAAGGTATAATAAATGGACGATATCTCCAATAAACTCAACAAAGCAGGGGAAATATCTTTCCTCCAATTAGCAACCACTTACTGATAGTCTTCCCTGAATAATGAACTACATTACAGACATACAAGGAAATGTTGACAATTGTCTGACGGATTGAAATTAACCTGATTTCTATTTTATCCCTGTCTCTTTAAAAATCATAATTGTAATGATTGCTTTGTAATTTTCCTCCTCTGTTAGAGTCTGTCTAGTCTGTAATATTTTAAAAAATATTTATCATTTCTATTAGACATTCAAAGTATTTATCTTTATCCCCCTGAGAAGTGTTAGTTAAAACTGCTCTTTTTCTTTCTAGATTTATTTGGCTTGAGGTCCAGTGAGACAACATTAACTGTATAAGTTTTAGGATCCCTATTTTGAAAGTTTGTTGATACAGCACTTGATGGTCTACTTACTGGAGACGGGATTTGTGGTGGATGCAGGTCTATATTTGTAACCTACCTAATTAAGAGACTGATTATGACAGGTTAAATGAGTATTTGGAAGATGGAGGTCATCAAATCTCAGGAGGATAAATGTGGGGGAAATTTTACTACCTGAACGTACTACACACTACTTTCAGAAAGCAATTAAATATAATATTACTTTTCCAAACCATGCCAGTCAGCCACAGTACATAATAACGGAAAAAAAAGAATGATTTATTTTTTTTACTACCAATAGAACTGTGTATCTCAGTCAATCCATGTTAAACAGAAAGATCTAAAGAATATTATATGAAAGGGAATATGAAATTCTCCAGGCAACTTTAAAATATAGAATTTTAAGCCTTTTGCTGCTTATCTATTGGATTGTAAATCCCCAGTTTTTTCTCCTAATGGTCTCTGGAAATATTTTGTAATGAGAAACAGATTTTAGTAATCCACATTGTGATCAAATTACTTTTGTCAGTATCTTTCATTTAGCAATTATTAAATATATAAAGCCCAATTTGATAGGAAAAAAATGTTCATTTCTAAGCCACCCTGATTGTCAACTGTCAGTGACTGGTATAGAATGACTCATTGTGGGAACACAATTAGAATTTTAAAATACTAACGGAGGAGTTCTTAAATGGAATTCAAGGGGTTTTCAGATCCATTAAGTACACTAAAGCTTACTTCTAATGTGCCTACATTCAATGCTTTCCTATACAATAAGTGAAATGACTGAAAATTGGAAAATCCTGACCAATGGCCCAGAAAGTATTATTTCCTACCTTTAGAAATGTTCTCTCTCCTTCATTCATTGCCTTCCAAAAGGCTGATATAAATTAATCTGTTTCCAACCACTTCATGGCTTTCTGTACAGGGGGAAAATATTTTAACAGTCCTAAGCCTGCAATAAAACTCTGTCTCAGTCTGCTAGAAATAGGAGACAATAAGATAAAACCCACAATATATGGGCCCTTTTACTTTCTATCAACCTTGGGGCTAAGGGTCTTATGTCTCAAATTTCTGGTGAGACCACAAAGATGGAAAAATAATAGAGATCACTATCCCTCACATTCTGAAGAGAGGTGATGGATTCTTCGTGGCTGACTTAATCAACGATAGCAGAGTCAGTCCAGTGACTCTCAGTCTTTGTCACCTAACTTTCGCTCTCCACAAGAGAAAAGTAAAATTTAAAGCAATCCAGTAAATAGAGTCAACAAGATAATGAATGAGCTACAGGTCTGACAGTTGATCTTTCTGTTCTCCTCTTTTAGCAGAAGAGAGAATGCAGTATTTTAAGTCCTTGGATCATCATTGTATAGATGTTTCTCTTACAGATGTTTTAAAGGAAGACTTAACAGGCTACTTGACTACTTGGCCCTCCCACACTCCCAATTACACATACATAAAATCACTCCATGAATTGAGATTTAATATCTTCACCAGTAATTCCATTGTAATTTTTTTTTAAATATTAAGATATACCTACTGACTGCATCATTACCTAAAGCCAATAAAACAATGACTGATTTTTTAATGTTTTTTTTTAAATAAACTATAAATGTCCTGTATTCTTTCTTCCCACTTTGACATATTTGTGACAATAAAAGTAAGTTTCACTGAAAATAACATGGTGTTTCAAAATTAAGTAGGAAATCTTTTTTTTTGTAAAGTTGTGTGTGTGTGTTTGTGTGTGTGTGTTGTGATAAAGGCTACAAATCTAGGTACATTTATCAATTTAAATTTAATATTTTATTTTCATACAAATGGAATCTGCTGTATCAAATACTGCCTACTAGCAATAGTATAAGTTATTCAGAATAAACAAAAAATTTCAAGAGTCTCAAAATTCTTGACACATTAGTAACCATATTTAGAAGGGAATAATCTTTCAAAGCACAAACACTATTTCCATGATTGCAATTCCTCTTATCAATTCATCTCGGAGAGAAATTTATCAGAATTCAAGCTTAGAATTTCCCAGTGAGTGGGGACATGATAAATGCCTGGCCAGCCTTCAGTCACCTTGGTAGGCACGACATGTCAGTCTATATATGAAAATGTGGAGCATCTCTTGCTGGTTTCTGAATTTCCTGCTAGTTTTCTTATACTATCTGTGCAGCTTTAAGTGTTTTTGTGAAACTATACAACCTATATTAATTTCTTGACCATTGTAACCATATTTACTACTGTGGGAAATCTTTCAAGAGTGAAATACATAATTTCTTTTTCTTCTATGTAATCAATAATGAATGTAGGCATTAATATTGTCTTATGCAAAAGAACTTGAAGACTGTTTTATATATGGAAGAACTTGAAGACAATTCTTTTACAGTCTTCTCTTTTTGACCTTGTGAATATCTTCGGTTGAAAATAATATCACTAAAGTACCATTTTAACACAGGTTTCCTTCTTAAAGATTTTTTCTACTCATTCTCTTTGAAATTGACTGTGTGATTTTTGGTGAGATCCACAGGGCTTCAGGGAGTCAAAGTTGAAAGACATAGCTTGAATTTCTTCTTGCACAGTCTTTGTTTTTCTGGTTGTTCCTCTGCCTTGAGGGAAATATATGTGTGTGTGTGTATATATATATATATATATATATATATATGTGTGTGTGTGTGTATATATATATATAAAATGTGTTAGACAAAATAAAGAGTGACAGATAAGAGAAAGCTAAATAATCATCAGGAAAATTATTTTCTGAAAATGAAACACTAAAATATTCATTTTGGAATATTGATCTTTCATCAATCACAGAAGATTAAGAAGTCTGAGACAAATCAGAATGGTATCTGTCTGGATTTAAATCTTGGTACTGGGGGATCGAACTCAGGACCTTGCACTTGTGAGGCAGGTGGTGGCACCACTGAGCTAAATCCCCTTGGATTTATATCTTGAATCTATGTCTATCTACATCATGTTTGTTCTACATGTTATTTCCTTTTGGCATTCATCAATCATGAAACATTTCTACCCTGATACTTTTTGGTATGAATTAAACTGTTAATGAATGAATGTAAATTTTCTAAAAAAAATGTTTATAAAATGGGCTCACATAATTGAGAGGCTGGTAATAGTATTAATAGCAGTACTATAATAATGGAAGTACAAAAAGGAGCAGAGGAGGTAGGACAAAATACATGAAACAGCTGAGGCCTCTGTACAATAAAAGGTAACATCTCTCCTGAGGCTCGACAGAACTCCTTTCTCCTGAGTTCTAACACTTAGCAATCTGTGACTCTTGATATTCACTAGCTCACCTGATATTGGGCCTGCAGGAGCATGTAGTTCATAACGAGAAACTTCACCATTTGGAGATGGAGGCCTTGGTCTGCGACTAAAGTAACTTTCTACAATCCACTGTGGGACAAATAAAGTTAAACTTGGTTTGCTCATTCTTTGCTAATGAACATGGCCTGCTCAGCTCACAGAGAACAGCCCTGGAATATCTCCATCCACATGGTAACTGCAGCCTTTTAAAAACAGTCTCAGGTAATAGCAAACATCTGGATAGGGATCAGGTCCAAAGAAAGGGCTAGCACTGAGGTCCTGGGGAGATAAGCACAGCCACCAAAGGACAAAGGAAAAAGCTCAACCTGAAGGTATATGGCGAGACCTGCCATTGCAAAGAAAGGGATGGGCTAAAATAGGGAGAAAAACTGGAAAAAACCCCAAAATTATTTGAAAAGTTTTAAAATTTGTTAGGAAACTCCACATTTAAAAATATAGAAGTCTATTAACCTAAGCTTACTATTAACCTAAGATTACTGAGCTTTCTTTAATCTTCATTTTGAGAAAGAATATTGTTAGAATGATAAGTTTACCAGGGTGATCGCCAATTTGTGATTCTCCTGCCAGAGCCTGCAGAGTGCAGGGATTACAGGCAGGCACCACCACCAGCACTAGTGACCAGTTTATGAATTTATTTTGAAATGAATATCATCTGCCAACAATAAGATTGGGAGTTCAGTCAGAAAAACTAAGACTATGTATTACTCAAGTGATACAATGTGCCCTCACTTGTCTGTATTCTTTCGAAACTGTCCATAGGGTATATTCGCAAATGTACATTTCTAAAAAGAAAGCAAAGTTAAAAATCTAAGAATTTAGAATTGTGTCAAGTATTTTGAGATTCCACTCAGCTGGTGCTGCCTAAGGACATTTGTCAATCTTCCTAACATTTTTTGTTAAGGAGCATTGGGAAGTTTAAGAATAACATGATGAGATTTACATATTTCAGTATGAAGAGAAGACCTTAGATTCCATATTTACATAGCAAGAAATAAGACTTTAATTAAGGTGTCAGAAATTATTCAGTTGTCTTTTTTTTTCTTTAAATGAAACTTTTGTTATTCCCTTATGGGGTTATTAATTTTAATGATGATGATTATTGTTACTTCTGTACACCAAGCACTCTTCACGTTGCTGTTAATTTCAGAAATAAATTGAAAAGACAAATGCTGATGGCCACTATATCCTAGTGAGGAGAGAGAGAGAGAGAGAGAGAGAGAGAGAGAGAGAGAGAGAGAGAGAGAGATCAAGTACAGTATAACAATGGTGGAAGGCATACACCATGTCTTATATAAAGTAGTTAGGAAAGATTCCTTGAAGAAGTAGTTAATGAAAAATTACAATGAGGAAAAAAATATAGCCAAGTGGGGGGATGAGAGGAAGGTCTGTTGTCAAAGTAGCAAGGAGAGTCAGTTCACACATTTTGCAGTAGAATTTTCAGTAAGGTTATTCAACAGGTTGAAATAAGTGCTTAAAAATTGGTCTGGATAAAGAATCAAGCAAATATTATCATTTAATTTCACTTTTTCCCTGAAATCTATATATCTAGTCCAAAAATCGACCTGTACCCCCAACCACCAAAGAAAGAAATATCACTTGGTTTTGTAGCCAAAGAAAAATTTGCACCAGTTGATGTGCATCAAAAAATTAAAGTCTAGAATCACCTTCTAAAATTAATCAAATTTCTGAAATGACATAGCGTCAAAGAAAAGCATTTCCTCCAATCATTTTTTCAATATTTATCAATGTTGGAAAATTGACTTACATAAAATAATAATGAAAGAATGGAGAATGGAAGGTGTTCTGAAAAAATGAAAATATATTTGGGAAGACTGAACTTAATTTTCTTTACTAGAAAATAACTGTTAAGAGGTCTGAGCTCTCATTCAACTCTATACCTAATATTCTTAATTATATAGGACAAAGCAATATAGGCCCCCATTATGAATGGAATAGTATGACACTTTTGAACGTAGTATAATCAGTATTCAAATATGTGATATTATAACTGAGTATTTGAAAATATTTTATTTATTGTGATATTGTCTATAAAGTACCAGACCCAAATAGTGTAACTTTAGTGATGCGGAAACCAAAGTTGAGAAATGTACATGACTTAATTTTCCCCAAGCAAATATTTATGTTTTTGCAACGTGTGCCAAAATCTATTAGAGGTTTTCAAGATACAAAAAATAGCTTACCTTTCTTTTTCAAGAATACTGTAGTCAGACATAGACCACAATAGAGACGAACATACTAATAACTCTAAGACAATATGGTGCCGTACAGGCTCAGGTGCATAGTGTAAGAAAGACCCGGATGTGGAAATGATTACTATTGCTTCAGCCTCAGACACGGCCTAGGACTGCTCACAGGACTCTATAGAGAACATACGAATGCCACATAAAAGAAGTGAAAGGAAAGAAGAGAATACAGTGTACACTGAGTCCTCACCACATCCTAAACTGTGTTTATTCAGTCTTCAAAGAAATCTTGTAGGTAAAAATTAATAACTCTACAGATTCGGGAACAGAGCTTGAAAAACGTTAACCAGGCGTACTCTAGGTAAAACCATTCCTAAGATGTGGCTTTTGTATTGTTTTTCCTGTCCTCCTGGAAAACTTGGTGGACTTCATTCCCTGCTTTCCATGTCTCGCTGGGCTAGGACTCAGAGGCACCTTCACAGGGAATGAAGAGCTGAATGTGATGGGGAGTAGACCAAGTGTTTTCTAACGATGCTACCAGATTTGAGATGGCTTTGACTGACGGATGGCCTGGATCCTATTCTCAAGGGTAGAGCCATTTTTTTCCAAAGAAATGAAAAAGAATGAATATACCATGAATGTATAAAATAGTTACTTGTGTTAAAATTTTTACGAATTATTTTAGAATCTTATATTTTTACCACAAAATATTCCAGGCATCAGTCTCCTAAGCTTCCACTCACCCACACATATTGAGGAAAAATAAAAATGTATTAAATTAAAAGAATAATTTTCAGTGACAGTAGAATATAAAGTTTAGTCACATAACTAAAATCAAATGGTTTCTCCATTGAAAAATGCAAGTGTGAAACCCCATATATATATATTCAGGTAATTCTGACACAACTGAAAACACAATTTTCCCGAGGCAGGTATTTCTGTAGCTCAAAAGATAACCTGTAAAATCTGAATGTCTGTATTTACATCATGACTCCTTCATTTATTCTCTGCATGAAATTGTAAAACACAAATTGTTTGGACCTTGGAGTATGGTAGTTAAAATCATATACTTCAGTCACAGACAGGAGTTATCATTCCCGCTCTGCTAATTGATAGGTATATTTTGGCCAAATTATATCCCTTTTTGATGCTTCAATGTATTTACCTGAAAAACAAATATAATTATAGCCCCTGTTACACAGTGTTGCAGGATGAAGTTAAGTCAAATACTGTGAGTTTGAGTCATCTAAAGACTAAACAACAGAAATCTTCTGAGACAATGTTTAGACCCACATCACTTTTGTAAGATGGCAACAAATCCTTTCCAGCCAATGCAGAAGAGTAGTAATCTGGAAATAAAGAAACCAACCCTATCCTTTAGAGAGAAACCACAGATCATCATTAGAATTACTTCTAAATTCATATAAAACCAATGTATCTAATATGCTAAGAAGGAGGGAAGGAAGGAAGAAGGGAAGAAAAAGAAAAGGAAAGGAAAGGAAGAAGAGACTAAAAATGAACAAGAGCTGTGAAGAAATTTCATTTCTGCTATAATAAATCTAATACAAATGAAAGTGATTATAACCAACGTAAACTTGATGTATAACACTTAATTTTTGAAAAACATTTAAGGCATAAATCTGGTCAAGATCATAAAATAAGCAAGAATATTGAAAAAAAAATTTAAATTTCTCAAGTCTCCCTCTGGTTAGGTGAAGGATTTTTAAATTTTTTTTGAAAAGAATGTTTTGCCTAATCAAATTTCCCTAATCAAATAGATGATTCACTGATTGTTATGACACCCCACCCAAGTACTATAATACATGACAACCTAAAGATAAAATCAACTGTCTTTTCATTGTTCATTTTAATGTACTCACTGAGCTCTGTAAAGCACTACTGAAATAGAAGGTGTATGTATAAATATGACACTGATATTGATTTGGTCACAGTTAATTTCAGCAAATGTGTAGGGCTTATTTTAAGCATTATAAGACTTAATAATTATAAAATTGACTAAGAGTCATAGCTCTGGAACTTAAAGTTGTCAGCTTTTTATTCAGAAGATGCTTTCTTTAGAGATTCATTAATTGAATGCACAGAATTTAATTTAGATCTTATTAGAAATATTCCTAGATTTACAGGAATGAAATGGCAAAACAAAGTGATTAAAGATTATGTTCTGAGCCTCTAAATATATTGTGAAGGGAAAGGAGCAATCACTCTCTTAGAGTTGAGAGTCCCATACCACTTTGCATCAGCAGTAAGGAAAATTGTCCTTTCTTGAGGAATATAAGCTACTCCCTCCATGGTCCTCCTTGTTACATCCATTTAAAAAGAACCCACCATGTGCACAAAAGGTGAATAATGAGTCTAAATGCTTGCACAATCTGGAAGTGTGTAACACTGATATTTGTATCAGCTTTTTCCATCGTTTGTTTTGCCCAAACAGGACTTTGTGCATGATACTACAAAAATTTGGTAAGTTATAGTATGGAAATGTATGAATGTGAATTAGCACAGATGTATTTCAAAGTGAAAGAATTTAAAGAGAAAGTCATGATGAAGCCAACTATGGAAGTTAGGACAAACGGGGTTAGGATTCACAAAAATGGGAACATTTTGGAGTGGCTGAACTAAACATGGAACAAGTATTTAGTTTAGAGAGGTTTCCTGAACTGTGGCTGGAGCCAAGAGGAAAGGGAGGGGAAGTCAGGTTTGGGATGGCCTTCGTCCTACACAATGTTCTGAATAGCATTCCAGCTGGGCAGTGGATTATCCCTCTACTTGACTGAGGTGAGTGTACGTCAGTCACTTAAGACCTTACTGCTGCAAATTTCTTTTATACAGGATTTTCTAACTTTTCTCAGATATATTGAAAATATAATCAATTAAAATATCCCCCAAACAATTTAAGCACTTTTTCAGCCTCCAGGAGGTAGGTACATGTCTCCCTTTTTAATTCCTCATTTTTTAAGTAAAAGAAGTTATAAACAGTGACTATATTCTGGAATATTGATACTAATGGGACCACATGTATCAAATCATAAGGATGTATGTAAAATGTAATAGAAAGTTTTAGTTTGAGGAAATATTCAATATATTTTATGCTTATATTTACTTATTGATAATATTACGTTGTTTCTTATTTACAGGAAATAGAAGACAAAATAGCACATTAAAAAAGATGACCCACATTTCACGAATATTATGGTCTTGTTTAGTCATAGAAATGTTTCTCTGAAATCTTGTACCCTAATTCCTGACATAGAGTTGTATTTAGTAGATATTTCTTCTTCCCCAGGGATTTAACTCAGTGGCGCCACACTTGGTTGGCAAGCCCAAGGTCCTAAATTTGATTCCCAGTACAAAAAACAAAAATAAACAAAAACAAAAATAGATATTTGTTGAATGAATAAATAGATGAAAAATAAAAGCTATTTTTTTCTCTAAAAATGAATGTAGTCCAGTTTTTCTGTCTAATCTCCTTCATAGAAAATGTACAATCTTTTAACAAAGTACCCACTATTTGGAGAAATGCCCAATGCAAAATTTCTCCCATCAATTTATAAGGAGACAGCAGAGCCAAAGGGAAAAGAAATTTGGAAATCATGGAGAACATGGAGTGAAAAAGAAGAGTAAATCTCACTTGTAACATGGTAACACAGCTGCAAAGCTGGGCTGAGATGCTCACCATAAATATGTTTGCTTCCAAAGGTAAGATTTCATGAGGTATGTAGATTGGGCTAAGACCTTTACTGATATCCTTCTATATTTCGTTTTTCTTACCCTCTGCCCAGACCAAGGGAAAATGCTTCATGAGTAATAAAATTATTTTTAAAAATGATGAGCCAATTTTGGTAATAAACTCACTGTTTCCTGCTTTGAACAAAGAAATATTGGTCCAAATTTTTTATTGTACATGAGGATGCAGAGAAGAGCTAGTCTGAAAAGATATTTAACACCACATGGGCTCTCTCTCTTTCTTTAAGCTCAAACTGTAATGCTTGGCCTGGGCTGCCTTTTCCTCCACTGGATATTTGGTGATATCTGCAGTTATTTGGTCATCATAACAGGAAACCAGGGCTGATATCTCATGGGTAGAGGTCAGGGATATTGCCATCTCATGCAAGGGATAGGAGTGCTTGAGAAAAAAAAATTCTGAGACTAAATGTTAAAGGCATTCAAGTTGAGAGACCATGAACTGTAAAAGTGTTAATGGTAATGCTGGGCATGGTGGTGCATGCCTGTAATCACAGCACTTGGGAGGCTGAGGCAGGAGGATCACCACAAGCCAGCCTAGATAGTGAGATGCTGTCTCAAAATAAAAAAAAAGAACTTATGATAAAAACTTTAAATTTATTTTAATTTATTATTATCAGCAGAGGTTTCTGTATGGAGTACATAAAACTCATAATTATATATGTATATATATATATGAATACAAATAAAATATTATGTCACTATTATGTTTTTCCATGAGCACCTTATAAATTTTACCTTTCTTATTAGAGGAAGATAGTTTTCTATTGAAAAAATTCTATTAAGGATATTTTGCACTGTTTTGCAGATATCTAAAAGGAAAAATAAATGAATAGAATGTAAGATACAGAAACAAAGTGGTAAACAATGATGTTGATTACGTTAATGATATGTATACAAATTTACTTTTAATAAATCACAGATTCATATAGATATAAGATATATATCATATAGAGAGATTCATATATATACATATATATACATATACATATATACACATATATATACATATATACATATATATACACATACATATATATATACATATATATATATATATATATATATATATACACACATACATATATAAAGTAGAGCAAGTTCTGAATTGATGGTCCTCTGGATCATGAGGCAATACTTCCTGAACTTTAGGGAAATCATCAGACTTATTTTAAAAGTTTGTTAAAACATACCTGACCAGAATCCAACCCCTGACATTATGATGCAATTGCTTTTGGTCTTTGGTGGTGCCCTGCAATTTCCCAGGTGAAATTTCCCAGCGTTTTGAGAAACACTTTACATTTTGAGAACCACTGCATTGAGGGGTAAATATCACAGAAGGAGAGATGACATGGGGAAAAATATTTTGATATCTGTAGAGTTAGACCCAAGATGGAAAAGAGCCAAGATAAATGATTTGTACTCTTGTTAGTCTCCTTTCCTTTGTAGTTATAGAGAACTTGTGTACTCTGGATGCTATCTTTTCCTTGATGTTCCTCTTCTTGTAATTTCAACCGTGTATCCCTTCCTGCTGTTATTGTATCTCTTCTGCCATTTATGAAATGATAATCCAGTTTATGAGATCACCATCATCCCACAAAGCCTCTATCATAGCTAAATCCTGAAAAATCACCCATGGCTCTCCTTATTAACTTCAAACCTCTAAAGCATTTCTACTAAAGCTCATGACGATTGTTCCTCTTTTCTTAATTAAATTTAAGCAATTTTTCAGGCCAGCTCATGGACTTTTCTTTGTACAAATGGAGTGGCCATAGGCTGTGGATTATTTTGTACTCTCCTGATTTGCCTGGGTTTTCTTCCTGAATATCATCTAACCAGCTGTGACCTGTTTATCAGCCCTTGTTTCCTAGATTCTATAAGACTTTTCTCAAAGAAATAGTAGCTCATCACACTAACCACATTCTATTCATTATACCAGACTTAGTTTTCATCTTCACTCTCTGCTTTGCATTGTTATTTACTGTATATTTCTTCACTTCTTAAAGAATTACAAATTGGTCCTTGTCAAGGACTGCATATCCTTTAAAATATCTTTCACTGTGTGTAGTTAGCATTTGTGACATTCAGAGAATACATCTCTTGACTGTATTGAATTAAACAATACAGTTTTGTTACTGAAAAAGTTATTAATAATCAAAAGTAATCTTCATATCAGAGAACTACTTTGTATTGGTAGTATTTCCTGAATATCATCATATCACAGTGTTCATTCTATGTACTTTTATAATTGCCCCTGGATATGTATATATT
Organism: Heterocephalus glaber; assembly: GCF_053883595.1. Taxonomy (NCBI): domain Eukaryota; kingdom Metazoa; phylum Chordata; class Mammalia; order Rodentia; family Bathyergidae; genus Heterocephalus; species Heterocephalus glaber. Next base: position 25,856,734 of record NW_028258379.1, read on the forward strand.
ATTTCATTAATGTCTATAGCACATATCATAGGTAGCACTTTCCATGATGTCTCATTGCTTAACGGCTAACTGTGCAGTCTTAATGGAGCTTTTCCCAGTTTCTTAGAGTAATGGCTTGTGTGTTTATACTGTATATGTATAGGCCTGCATATTACTGCGATAGCTGCAAGGTAGAAAGGAGATGAAGTTGGAGAGAGCTCAGTCTCAGTGGAAGGATACAGAAATGTCTGACCTTCACTGTAGAACTTGAAAACCTTTCTCTCTTGAAGGCGAAGGCTCAGAATTCATGAGATAATTTCTGGCTAGGATTTAGGGGCTTTCAGAGACTTGAAGAACTTTTAGACAGTGAAATATCTGACCAAGAATGGTTATCATATTTATTGGAAATAATATTCTCCTCAAACACTAGGAATTCAATAGGAATATCATCTAATACTAGCTTTCTAACAATTTGGAAAGAGAATGGGTAATGAAAAAAGAGGTATTTATCATAGTATATATCTCTTCAAAGCTTACTAATTACAGAGCAGTGGAAAATTCTATCCTTGTGTTTTCCTGCAAAATATTGCTCTAGGGTACTGTTTTAGAGCAACAAAGTCTTTCATGATCAAATTTATTTTAAAAAAGAATCATCTGAAGGGTATATGATATGGTTCTGCACTGGAGAAGGAGTCTATCTTCTTCTTGGTGAGTCACCACTTTGCTCTGAATCTGTCCCTTATTTGCATGCTGGGATAATCATAATTCAGGTGCTATCAATATCACAGTTTTTCTGATCACAGTGCCTTTGGATGTGCAAAGAAAATATGCTTATTTTTACTGTACAGTCACTGATGACCTTGTGTTTTATCAGAGAGTGACTGGAATGTGCACATGTCTTGTCAGTTCCAAAGGACTCAGCTTGCAGAAATCACTGTACTAAAAATTGGCAAATGATTAAGGAAGGAATCCATCAGGATCCAGAAGCTCAGTACTAAATGCAATCTGACTGTGGGGTCTTGATAAATACAATTCCCTCCCAGGCACGGACTGCCAGGCAGAGCTCTTTTGGACACATTTCCATTTAAATTTGACAGCCAATTTGAAAGTGACTATCTGAGCTCCTGCCCACCCCAAATCTAATTACCACTGCATCTGTTGTGATAACAGGATGCCACTCCCGGTGCTGTGGCTGTTGAGATTGTTGCTGTCACCTCCCACATTTATGCCCTGGAAGGAGCTTCATGCAGTCGGGTGGTCCTCACCCTCAAGCTGGTCCATCCTACCATGCTTCATCTTGCAGCAAAAAAGTTTGCTAACTGAAAAGAAGCTGAGAGGAGAGTAGTTATTTTGCCATCTAGGCTCTCTCTGCAGAGGAGGAGAAAGAATGAGTGACATGTTGACTTGCCTGTTTGCAGAGCTGCTAACCCATAGAATATGTTCAGGCTCAATACAACACATGCTCCTCTGGCTAGGTTCCCCAGTGGCAGCTTAGCATCACAACTGACTATGGAGACTTTGCCTTCCTTTCTCCCCTTTTCCACAACCCCTTTCCTCTCCCCCCCTCCTCCCTCCTCCCTCCCTTCCTTCCTTCCTTCCTTCCTCCCTCCTTCCCTCCCTCTCTCTCTCTCCCTCTCCCTCTCTCTCTCTTTCTTTCTTTCTTTCTTTCTTTTTCTCTCTTCCTTCTTCCCCCTCTTCCTTTCCTTTTTCCTCTCCTCCTACACTCTCACCTTTCTCTCTCTAATAAGCTGTTCGTTATTTTATTCAAACTTTTACATATTTTGAGTAGCATTTAGAGGTTTCCATTTTTTTATCTTCCCCTGTCACCCTTGCTAGTACCATTGTTTTGATATTAAGGAACACCTGAGCCTTTCAGTTGTCTAGGGTACAGTTAAACTACAGAACTAACAGTTAATTTAATGAGGTTCCCTCATTCAGTTCCAAGCAGTACCCAATTCCAGGGAAAAGTTCCCTAAACCCAGAGTCCTATGATTACCTAAAAGTTATGAATTGACTTTATAGCCATAGAACTTTATATCTATAATACTGCTTTAAGAAGTATTTTAGGCAATGAACCTCAGTGTAGCTGCAGCAAGATGCTAGCAAAAGAAAAGACAGAGAAGGAGGAGAGAGTAAGAAAGAGAGAGGGACCCAGGGGAGAGGAAAAGAAGGGAGAGAAGGAGAGAGGGAAATGAACTGTGAGGCAGTAAATAAAAACTATTCTTAAGGTAGTTTTAGGGTATTTACAAATGTCCGAGAAAAATAGGAATGTGAATGTATATCTTTTGTCTTAGTCTTCTAGAATAACAAGAACTGTATGTCAGACAAAGTGATGTTCTTTTTATGTGTGCAATTTATACAATGCTCACATCAAAACTTTAACATGGCATTGATTCTCATTCCTAATTAAATATGACAAAAGTGATACCACAGGAGGAAAACCACTCGCCCAGTGCAACACCACCACAAATTCACAGTGGATGTGCAAGCACAGGCTATGTTTGCTCTCTATTTCACTATCTTTTAGGTATTTTTTGATGTGCTTTGTAGTTTGAGCTGCACATATATGTTAATATAAGATACCTTTCTATTTTGAATAAATGTATGATATATGAACAGGCTTCCTTCTTTCTTAGATATTTCCTATGCTACTGAACTCTTTCCTCAAGTACTAACGTTTGTTAATCGTGTTTGTGAAAATTCATTCACTGCCGTTGATTCTGTCTACATAAAAAGAAATAAGGTGTCGATTTAAATAAAATGTCTTTGAAATAATATTAGATCTGAAAGATTATTTTTATCCCCTTGTATTTGGCACATAAAATGCTGATGCTTATTATTAATGGAGGTACAATGTAAGTGATCCACATATTTATTGTTTTTATTGTCATTTGTCCAACAAATGGGGATAGTTTGTACAGGGAGCAAGATTAATCACTTTGTGACATTTTCAGGATAACATCTGGATCTCCAAGAATGCATTGATAAAATGTGATAAACAACTAACTTTCTTTTGTTTTTTAGCCATTAATGGCCCAAAATACTATTGCAAAGATGTTATCACTTAACAGCTATGTACAACAAATATGAGTCAGATAGTATTGGTTTTAACTCTTGTTTCTTTGGCTAGTAAGTGTGAAGTCTCAGTAAGTTATTTTATCTCCCTATCTACACTTCAGCACTTCTGGAATAAGGACAAAATTCCTATTTTATATGTTGTAAGGAATAAATTAGAAAATTATGGCAAGTGCAAAGCAAAATGATTTAAAGAATCAACAAACATTTCTCATAATGGTGAAAATTTTCTAATTAAATGACATTTGAGGATGGAGAAAGAAATGTTTCGGTTTGTTGCATTGATACACTATTTCTAGTCAAGGATCTTGATGATGATTTTCCTTGAAGGATAATCCATTTGCCACATTATTTTGCTTTCTTAGTTTTTCTTATGTCTTTCAAAAATATCATCCACTATCTCTTTACTGCTGACTTTGTCATGATGTTATATATGGTCTTCTAATATTTCTGCTTATTCATGATAAGCATGAGAATATCAGAATGTAAAGATAATGACAGCAGGAAATTGACAACTAAGCAGAGCTCTTAAAAGACAGGAAATAGGAATTCTTGACTTCTGTTTCCTGGTCACTGGGATGTCTGTTGAAGCAGACAGATACTTTAATTAAACTTAATGAAACCTTGTCTCTCAGAAAAGCCTGCCTCATCATTAGATCAGGTTTTAAGTTTACAGATAGTTTTGTAAATCCCGTGGTTTATGTATTTTTTTCAAAATTACTTTGGAGTTTCACTTGTATCCTCTGATATTTTCTTTACTCAATAGTAATATGGAAATAATTGAAGTACATTGCATAAATTTAAATGAAAATTAAAATATTGCTATTTTCATCGCTTCTCGGCCTTTTGGCTAAGATCAAGTGTAAAATATTGCTATTTTCAGAGTAGCAAAAGACAGTGACACCAACCTAACAGAGCTCATTTTGTTATTTAAGATATCTCTAATATATTGTTTGTACATTCTTAAGAATAAGAGGGGAAAAGCATTAAAGCATAAAACATCTATTCAGACTAGAGACACTTGAATGATAATGTTACACTAGTATCTTAATTTATATTAAATTTCTTTCTTTTAAAAATGAGCCCAGACTTATGATTATTTAAAATAGTGGTGCATTATGTGGGTGGAAATGTATTTACAAATGGTAAAGGTATCTCTAAATTAGGTTGAGGAAATCTTTTCATGTAGGAAAATTGAAAATATCTAGAGATTTTATAGGAAAATGAAAAATTCTAAATCTAAAGGTATTGACCTAAAATAATATATTTGTGAAGTAACAGTGCTTATATATGGCATACCCAAAGATAATGGATAGTCTGTAAAATAATTTCCCCTAAATTTTCCTATTTTCTCAAATTGAATGTAATAAAATAATCACTTTCATAGCATGGTATCAGATGTATTATTCTGGTGTATCATCACCAAGATATAAAAAATGAACTAAAGAAAATTTCAGGTAGGTAAGGAACACTCTCCTGCAGTTGTATTAGAAATTATACATTTTGTATTGTACATCTGTATTGCTCAAAGTCTTTGCTCTTTGCAAATACTGTATTTTCCTGATTAACCTTAAGTATCTTCCTCTTCCTTCTATTGCCTTCTGTTAGGTAAAAATCTTCTTTCTTGTCCAAAATCAAAGTTTCCAGTCTGGGAAAGAGACCACTCTTCATCCTTCTCTGATTTGTTTTTTTGGCAATGGTGATGAGTTCGCCTATTCAATTTCACACCACTAATTTGATATCACTTCTGGAATACTTACTTTTTTATTATTTTTGAATGCATATCATTCCTTATTTAGTTACATAATTTCTTTCCAATTAGATAACACATTTCTTTGTAATGGCATTTATTTTACTTGCTTGGTTATCCCTCGACCATTTTAACCTGTTGATGATGGAATCTAGTTCATACAGAAAGGTTATTTGCATCAGAGCTTCAATAGATCTCAGGTCTGTGCTTTCTCATATAAACAATAACTACTCCATTTAGTAAAAGAAACACAGAAATGAAATTTTCTCAAGTCCACTTGACTACAGTAACAATATTAATATGGCCTATTTCTGACATTATTAGCAATCACAAGTGTATGTGAAAAAGTATTTTCAAAATTCTACATGAAAACATGTTTATTTCTATAAACAGTCTTCACCTAAAGTGTACTTGAAAGCACTGGGCAAAAAAAATACACTTGTCTTTTTTTCTTCAAAGAACATAAATTATATAGCAATTGTTTTGCTGCTTGAATTTTCCATTCATTATATTGTTTTGGTTTGTTTTGTTTTACCCTTTTCAACCATTGCCATTGTTTTAGGTCTTCATTCTGTGTAAAACATAAATTTTCAGCTATTATCTGAATACTTGCAGCCAAAGTTTATCTGAAAAGGGATTAAAAATCTGTTCACTTTATTATTTATGGGATTGCTGGAGGTTACCTATGTTTTTAGAAAGTGGGTATGTGAATAGATATGCAATTAATATTCAAAGTAATATTTGAGAGAAGTTCTGATATTATTTATTCAATGGCAATAACTCTGGCATTTTTACTTTGAAGGACAAAGATTCTTATAAATAACAAACTTAAAAAAACACTTTCAGAATGATAGCTATGGTAAAGTAAACATTTGGAGATCTCCAGGAGAGGTCTGTAAGCTGGTGAGTAGAGATGGCTCATGGCCTATGGTCCACTGTCTTGCTTTCATGAATGGCCTGGAGGAATTTACCAAGAAACAGAGACCTTCATGAGAAGCATTAGTATCACAGTCTCTGAGTGTTCAAGGTAGACTCTGCTCCTCTGGGCTCATTTTACAAGGTAGGTCAAAATGTGTTTTATATCCACCGTGATTGCATTAGTTTTCTAGCATTTAGTGAATAGAGGCCAGAATCTGCTATAATGCATGGTGTCATCCAGCACAGCATAGGTACATTGAGTGTCCTGAAGATTTTCAAATATCTGAAGAGAATATCTATTAACAAGACAGTGTCTAATGATATATAGTAATAATAATTATTACTGGAGTGATTATAATAACTAGGAGAACATCAGAAATTCACCTGAGTTGGAAAAGAAAGCACTGTCTGACAGAGGAGCAGACTAATGAAACAAGCCCAAAATGAAAATGTTAAAGCTTATTTTGTGTGATAGCATAAAGAAGAATCTAGAACACCAGCCATTTCCTGGAGCCTGTGGTGGCTACTGAGTCAGGGTAGGGAAAATATCTTCAAAGTTTCCCCTTTCTCTTTGGTAAGGAGGCCTGGACAGAGGTCTCTGAAGAAAATCTCTACCCAAGGTCTCAGATAAAGAAATGTAGGCACAGAGACACCGGAATAGCATGTGTGAGGTCATGACTACGAGATGATGGTGGCTGGAGGTGTGGAGGATCTGCCTGCAACTCTTCAGAGCCTGCAGCACCACTGTCTGTTGTTGGGAGGGCAGCTCTGTCCGTAAATGGCCTGCAATCAAACAGAAGATGAAAAACACGTAGGCATTTTGACTCTGGGCTAGAGCCTTCAGGAGATGCTTTGGGCCCCCTATCACGGGCCATGCACTTTTGTAAGGGTTTTCAAACAATTGCCCAGTTAATTTTCATAAAATCAATTAGTTTGATATCACCACTACATTTTACAGATGAGAAAACAGAGTAAACACGGGTACAAATAATTGTCTGAGGTCAAGGTCACCAAACTGGGAGGATGCAGAGCCAGGATTTGAGGCAAAGAAATCTGCCTTGAGACTCTCTGCTCTAAAACACCAGATCACTCACTTCCTTCCTGAGACAAAAACCTAACTCTATTTCCACATCAATTCTAAACATATTTTATGGTTGTAATATGCAGTAAGCTTTCTAGAAATGTAACTACCCCATAATTGATGGGAAAGTTATACTTAATTTTTAGAGTTTACTAAAATTGTACATTATCTCAGAAAATCAAATTTAGAATGCAACATGATTAATAGTACATGAGTTGTGAGCATTTGTGGCTGTATCACCGTATTTGTAGTCAACTACATAAGTAACCATCTGAGTACTTAATTATAGCCTTTAGTGTCATGGTGAATATTGCTGGATTGAAATTTTGTTTCACGCCATTCAGTGTTTTTTGTTGTTGTTGATGTCAGGTTTATGGAAGCTTAATTTAATTCACTAAATTCAAATTTTTTAACATACCTTACTGTGGATTTTAGTAAATGAATACAGTTATATAATTACTGATCAAGATATAAAGCAGTTCTGCCAAACTTCTAAATTTCTCTAACACCGTTTTGCAGATTTGAACTTCACCACATAACATATACTGCGTATGTGATCCTCTGATCCACAGTAAGAACATATCAATTTATTTTCATTTTTGTTGCTGAAAGCAATCCTCTAAAAGGATCAACCTTGTTGCCTTTTCAAACATTTACATGTAATATTCGTACTAGCAGAATGTGAGGGTGCATGTACTTTGCATTCTCACTATTATAAGATTATTTTAATTGCTTAAAATTGACGTAGTATGGGAGTATTATGCTTTTAACTGTAACTTGCTTTATCATTAATTATGTTAAGCACATTTTTCATGTATTTATTTGCAATCTATACAACTTCACTTGTGAATTGTCTGTTCAAAAATGGGTAGAACTCTATACTGGGTTGCTTCTTTCTTACACTTTGTTGTTGAGATTTCTTAACGTTTTTTGAATACAAATATCCTCAATTTCTGGCTTGTATTTTATCTTAAAAATGCCATTTGAAGAAATGTTTTTAAGTTTTGATGAAGTCAAAATTTTGAAATTCTTTTATGAATCATGCTTTTCGTATTGTGTCTGTGTTGTTTCTGTCTAAAGCAAGATCAAAAAGATTCTTTGTTCAGGGTTTGTTTTTAGGAATTATATATTGTAGGGTTTAGGCTTAGCTCTTTGGTGTGTGAAGTGTCAGTTGAGGATCATTTTTGCTCTTAAATTTTCACTGTTCCAGAATAAGTTGTAGAAATTTTTATTCTTTTTCATAAAATGACCTTGTGCCTTTGTCAAAAATGAATTGAGCATACAAGTGTGTGTCTGTTTCCAGACTCTTTATTGTGCCCTGATTGATCGAGGTCTCTGTCCCGCTGCCAGCTCTATACCGTTTGGATTACAAGCTTTTATATTAAGTCTCAGAATCAGGTAGTGCAAGTTCTCTGGCTCTGTCCTTTGTGAAAACTGCCATGGCTTTTCTATTTCCTTTGCTTTCCCACAGACTATTTAGAACCAACCAGTTGACTTCAAACGAAGGAAAATAAATCAATTCCTAGTGTTTCTCATTGGGATTATGTTCATTCTATAGGTTAATATGATGATAATTGATTTCTCAACAACACTGAGTCTTTCGGCCCATTCATATGATATATCTCTATTTTTTTAAATCTTCTTGGTTTATTTTGTATCACTAAAAGCATGTTAAATTTTTCAACATGTAGATCTTACACATATGTTTTTCACTTCACACTAAAAGGTTTCACTATAGATAGTACTGTAAAATTCAGTAAAATTCAGAATTTTATATAGATTTCAAAAATTTTCATTGACAGTATACAGAAATATATTTGCGTTCTAAAACTAACATATCTCCAACAAAAAGAGCCAAACTATCTTATTAGTCCTAGAATTATTTAAAGGTTCTTTGGGGTTATTTTGCCTAAAAATGAAGAGAGTACCTGAGGATACAGCTGTTTGAGTGACCAACCTTAAAACTATAAGCCTCTAGCCTCAGTCCAAGGTTCAGGGAACAATAGACTCAGAATATAGTTGTCCTTACAGTTGGAGTGTCTTAGAAGAAAAACTCAGTCAAGCTACTCCTTGATTTCTGATTGTTGACTGAATAAGAGAAATATAGTATATCCATACAGCAGAATATGACTGGGCTGCAATAATGGTCAAACTACAAACACACAAAACAACATCAAAATCACGTAGAGGGAAAGAAGCTAGATCACATAAAATGCATATGTTCTAACTTTCATTTTTACGAACTTTTACAAAATTTGTGCTAATATATAGTCAGGCAGAACATTGGTGGTTTGCTCTGTCTGATTGGGAAGGGGGGTGGATTCCAAAAGAACATAACACATCTCCAAGGCTGTGGAAAGTCTGTATTTTCAAACTGCAGCAGTTGCACAAGCATAGATATCTGTCAAAGCTTCTTTAATAGTACACCTTAAATGGACATAGCTTATGTTACATTATGTTGTGTTATGATATGTAAGTTGTGTATTGATAATTTCAATTTTTAAAACATGTTACTTGAGCTGGGGATTTAGCTCAGTGGTTCCGTTGCCTGCCTTGCAAGTGCAAGGTCCTAAGTTCGATTCCCTGTACTAAAACAACAAAAACAAAAACAAAAAAACATGTTACTTGAGGCACTGAGTGGGAGCAGTAGGGATAGGTGGGAAGTAAAAAAAAATAAGAACCATTAACTTTGAACTAGAAATATTTGTATTCTAATGCCAATTATTTATCATAGAAGATTACATGTGTAATATTCAGAAAGTAGCTCTGCTTTGTTTCCCCCTTCTATAAAATGGGGATAAAATCAACCTACCTGAGTTAGCCTGAGGCTAAAATGAAACAAATACTGAAACCTACTATCTAGTAAATACTTCTATCTTTCATTTTACTTTTGAAGCATTATTATTATTTTTCTTGAATATCTTTTAGATTTGATTCCAACTGCCTAGGTTACTTTTACTGCTACATACCTACACTTTTAAATCTAAGCATTGTTTTTCACCCAGTTTGAACTACTTAGTTTTTCTTATTTACCCTTCATATTTTTAAATAGACTACATGTTATTTATTTACAGCATAAGTTGCATTATTTTCAAGGGGGATTTAATTTCTGAATTGCATATGGGTGTGAATACATATGAACTTATTGAATAATAAAACTCAAATGCCAAAGATCATGCTACAATCATGCTACAGTTTCTTTCTGAGTATGTGTAGTTAGAGAGTACAGCAAAGATTGAAGAAGGGATATTTTCATAGGAGACCTGGGTTATAGAAACTGACTTCAGTTTTTAGGACTAACTGCTTGCTTTTTTACTTTATGCCACCTGTAAAATGAACTCTCACAATAATTTGAAAAGATTGTTGCTAATGAAACTACAAGGAAGGCAACATGTTAAATAGAATTGATTTACATTAAAAGGAATTAATCTACAATGAAGCATCATTTAAGTTTATTTCTAAAAAGAATAGTGTGGATCTACTGCCTGAGAAATTATCAGCAGGTTCAATGTCGATGAAAGTAAAACTTTGCAAAATCTTGATTTGCTGACTAGGGCAGGGAGCTCTGGCTCCAATGGCTAGGATTTTCCCCTTTAGCAAAACAATTGTACAACTCAAACTAAGCCCTAGGACATGATGTCAGTTGACTGAGACACTTCTTTTCTTTTCAAATTACATCCTCAGGTTTCCCTTTTTTCATTAAACTGAGTTTTGGGTTTTTTTGCTTCCCTTTTGAGTGAGCCACATTTCCATGTGACATTAGCACTAAATAAGGACTGTAATGACTTAGCGGCTATTTACTAACCATGTCCTGGAATCTTTATGTATATCACATTTAACACTCATGGATGCTGTGGAAGATAGATAGTAACTACTCCTTTCATCTTATTTATGAAAGAAATGAAGCTCAGACATTATTTTTCTCAAAGACCCACAAGTAGCTTGAAAGCTGGAATTTGACTTTAGGAAAATTGATTTCAATGTCAATAATTGTAGCCACTACAGGATCCTGAAGCAGAGAGATTCAGTGAGTTCTAGGTGACTGAGAAACTGACCAGGATGTGTTTCTATTCTAAACGGGGATGGTTTTCCCAGAAATAACCCAAAATAGTGGTGTATATTGCTCCTTGTAAAAGGATGCTTCTCATTCTGGACACATACAAGGTCCATGTCCCACTTGCCTGAAGTAGATTCAAACAGTGCAGGAGATGAATAGTTGCCCTATTATTTCCAGGCTACACACCTGCCATCTACTAATATCCTTTTGATATCTTGATGGATATGGGTCAAAATACTATTGCAAGTCTATGACTTTATTTAGCCATAGGTGGATGATTTGAGCTTTTTCTAATTCATTATAAGCATATCTGGGTTGATGAAACATTATCTTGATACTCAGTTCTCCTCAGGGACTTGGGCAAAAGGATATATTTATATTTCAGGAAGATAAATTATCCTTCTTTTAAAATAATAAAAAGGATGAGATGACAAAGGAAGATTTGTACTCTCATATCAAATCACAGGTTTATTTACTTTTTAATCTATTGTAGTACTTGCAATTGAACCCACAGTCTTCCCCATGACTACATTCCTAGCCTTTTGATTTTTTTTTTTTTTTTGACACAGGGTCTTGCTCAGTTGCTCAAAATGGGCTTGAACTTGAGATTCTCCTGCTTGAGCCTCTCAGATGGTTGGGATTAAAGGCATGTGCCACCACGCCAGGTTATATGGACTTAACTAAACCAAAAAACACTTAAAAGTCCCATAAATTTGTCTATACAAATATCAACCTACCCACTGTCACTTACTTGAGCTCCTTGTGTCTAGTTGGAAATATGATTAAACTGTTTGCCTACTGGCAGCTGTGTAACTTTGGGAACTCAGTCTTTTAAGTAGAATCTGGAATTTAGAATAAATATTATTTTCTCTTTCTCTGACAGAAAAGGAATTATTAGACTATGCTACAGTTAGTTTTATTTTTAACTCCTATATCCTTTGATTCTGTATTCATTAATTTCAAATGTAGAGAGTAACTCCACTTCTATTGCATCATGTATAGCTATATTTTGTGCTTTATTTTTACAAAAACTATTTGCTTTTTATAAATTTTGGCTTTTCATGAACTATTTTTTCTAGCAAAATTATTAGTATGGTTGAATGTTGAGTCATTAGAAATGAATATTGAAACACCCATGAATATATACACACACATATTAAGTGTGTGTTAAGTGCTAAACCACATGATTTCTAAGCCAAAGGCATCATCAATATCTATTAATGAAATTCCTTTATTTTGCAACAAGGTGTGAAAGTATTAAGCAACCTGAAAGTCTTTTGGGGAGAATGAGAAAAAAATATATTTTTTAATGTAGGTCAGAATCTAATCATAATGGTATTACTTGAGGAATTTAATAAACAATATTTAGATAAGAAATCAAATCAATACTGTGGTTAAAAGCTTGGCCTATAGTCAAGTAGGTTGCATTGACATTTGCTTTCCATACATTACTACTAATGATATCTTCACAGCCTTTTTACAAGAGGCAAATGAGTTTAATGTGTATGAACTACCCAGTTGTTATTTTTTATTACTACTAACATATCTTTGAATAAGAGTATTGGCTTGGGCAGATCATCAGTCCACTTATCCCTTAGGTATTTGAGTGATGAATTCAGTGAGAAGTTCCACAGACTAACAATGCCATAATTATGCCAGATTTTATTTTGATTACTATGAGTATCACCCCATTCTCTTGTCTGGAAATTAGTAAAATCAGTCTCAGTTGAGCCATACTACAAAACACTGAATTTCATCCCTGGAGATCTCACTCCAGAGCCAAAAGTAGTAAATGCCTAATATGTTTCAGCAGATCATTTTTACAGGGAGGAAACTACTGCCAATAATAAATTGTCCAAACAGAGTTATAATTATGATATATTTGTGTTTAAGACACATTCAACTTTTCTTTCTCATGCTGCCAGGAAAAACAAAAAGAAGCAATATTCCATTGCTACATATTATGTAAATATTTTTGAGGTACATTCTCATTTTTCAACTAGGATTATACAATGCTATGCTCACAAACAGGCCCACCACATGTTATTAATTTGATAAATCAGTACAATTAAATGTGACTGGTTAATAAGTAGATTCATCGAGTCATCTGTTTTCTGTGGAGAGTACATCGGCGTTCACCTTCAGAGTCATTTAAGGGCATTCACCGATCTCGATCTCAGCATACTGCAGGATTATAGGTGCCTGTTTCTTTGAAGTTAGGTGTAGATTTATGACATTCTTTGGCTAATGTGAGCAGATGTGATATATGGTTTCCAATGGGAGCTTGAAGGTACAGTATGGCCTTTGCACTTTGCCATCCCTCTGCCATGGTAACCAACAGAGCACATGTGGTTATGGTCATTGGCTTGGAAGGATTCCTACCCCAACCATTGTGCTCAGCGGCCCCTGTTGAACAAGTGGGACATACACAATTATTTTGTTCCTTCACTGAGACCTGAGTATCGCCAAATTATACATGCTCTGGGGTACACAGTCACTAAATTAATTTTTCATATATTTGACCTTTCACAATTCCTTACATTTTCATAAACCCTGATTATTTGCTCACCACTGGGAGTAGATACAATTCATGTTTCCAGACATAGTATATTCTACTTTGTCTAAATTTCTCAAAATCAATAATTACTTCAAAATAAAAAGTTTAAAAACAAATTGAATGTTTAATAATCAAAAAACATATACAATTCAGTTTCAAAGACTTTATTTGCATACCCTAACATAAAGCTCATACTTAAAATTGAATTAAAAATTGATTTGGATTTCAGCTCAGTTTTTCTGAGAACCTGAAATTGCTCTTTAAAAAGTCAATTTTTAAAAGAGGGTAAAATGAATTAGAAAATCACAATTCCTGTAGTTTAACATTTTAATTCAGAAATTCAGAATTTCCCCTCTACTTACACAGCTATATTCTTTTATTTATTTATTTATTTTAATTTATTATATTATTACATTTCAGGTATACAATATAATAACATTCATCATTGGAAAAAATTTGCACCTTTACATAATTCATCTTGGTTCTTATTTTTCCCCATTCTCCTGCCCTCCCTTCAACCCCTACACCCCTCCCTATCTACAAAGACTTTGTTTCCAGTTTTTCTTTTTCTCATATTAATTCCATTCCTTTCTTTCTTTTCCCCTACCCTTCCCATTTCCCCTTCCCCTTTGCACCTTTTCTTCCTATTTCAAATTATCTATTATACATTTTCGTCCTTATTTACACTTCCAGTTTCTCACACTAGAGAAACTATTTAATATACTTAAGCAAATCTTACTGATTGGATGTCTGTTTAAATATCACTTTCTCAGGTAATAATTCCCTCTCTCTCAGACTTGTTGAATTTTCTTGATTGGTCATTTTCATGGTAGCAAGTACCGTACCTTTGTTACAATTGTCATAGATGTGATTAATTGACAGTAACCATCTTTCACAGTATCTGTCTATGGTGGCATGGACTATGTTCATTTACTTGAACACTAGTGAGCATTCATTGTCTGGCAAATGTGTAATACTGAGCATATATATATATATTTAAATTAATTAATGAATTAATTTTCCTTGCACTGAATTAAATGTAGAAATTCCTGAAAAATTAACAAGAAAACTTCGCAACCCTAGTGTAGGCACTGATCTTGTGGAACTAGTAAAATGGAGTATCTTCTTTTCCAAGACAAAGATGAGATAGAAGAAGTTTTCAATATTGCTTTAAAAATATGCCTTTGTTTACCAAAATACGAAGAATCATTATAGTTTTACCATTAGGGCATGCTACAGATAAAAAATTGATTAAAGCATTTGCTACAAAATTAATGTGCAAACAAGAATCAAGAAACCTAAAATAACTGACCAAGTATACTTTAAGTGCATAGAAGGAGATGGTTGTTATATATTCAGTTTCATATTCACAAAAACTGGCACAGTACCTGCAGAGAGGAGGTAATCAATAGATATGTGTAGAATGAATTAATAAGACCTGGTTTATAGAGGAACCGAGGTCTGAGATTAAACTCGGGTTCTGGCTGTGAAACTGTATTGGAAGGCAGGGACATGTGGAGGAGAATATAAAGAAGTGCTTTACCAACTGCAGTACCTCCTGTGCTTATTTTCAGATAAAAATTGTGCTAAATCTGCCTGATAAATAACTCAGCTTTATTACAAACGTGTAGATCCAAAATTCCATACCTTTATCATTCATACCAGTCATGATGGGAAGGGCAAGCATCTTTTAATTTTAACATACCATTCAAATAGCATTAAATAAATGGTAAACAAACTACATAATTCTCAAAATTTATCTGTGATATGCTTTGCTACTGACCTTCTGAAAGCAGCATACAAAAGTGTTATCCATAGCCTCATACTGTCTGAATTTGTCTCACTGTCTGGCAAGTGGTCCTGGTTTTCTTTTTAAAATGAGCAAGGCTCCTTTGAAATAAAGAATTGATACAAAGCCATGTTTTGGAACAAAAGTTATAGTTATTAAAAATTTATTTAAAAGTTGTATTAAAAGTGGTTTTATTTTATACAGAAAAAATACATTATTACTTCATTTACGTTTTCAATTTTTTTTCTCTTTTTCTGAGAGAAAAAGTTATAGGGAAAATGCCTACTAATTAAATGTTTTAATAATTATGGTTAAAGTTCTCAAGGCATACAATAAATAACCACACAACTTACAAAGACAAGAAATATAATAACTAAACAATAGTACTAGAAATTTTATAGAGAAATGAAAAAGTAAAAAGATTTAATAAGGTAATATAGAGTAGTTATATTTTAAAATCAGAGCAGATGATGGGCTTTAATATTGATAGATTTCAATATCCAGATCAAAAGGTAGATTTTGTAGAAACATAACTTAGCTGAAGCAATGCCATACATAAAACCTGAATAGTCCTAATATCATTATACTACCATAATTATAACTAATATATAAACATTCTTCATATAACAAAGCAGGTTCAAACATTTTCCAACGTGCCATAATAAATATGTATAACTTTGTCATATATAAAAAGCTTGTGGAGAATGGAAAACCAACAGATGGAGTTACCTCACTTTGTCAGACTAGAATAATTTTAACCCAAACAAAACAGGACTGTACATCAAAGCACAGTTTCATGTCACTTTGAACAGAGTCGCTAAACATCAAAATCATGTCGTAGCAAATATATATATTAGGTAAATTTGATTCCACAGATGCAAGGAAGATTTACTTTTAAGATATCTCCTGGGCCGGGAATTTAGCTCAGTGTTTCCGCCGCCTGCCTCACAAGCTCAAGGACCCAAATTCGATCCCTGGTACCCTCCCCGAAAAAAAAACCCAAACCAAACCAAAACAAAAAAGATATCTCCTAATATAATCTACCATATAATATTTGGAAAAGCATAATCGACTAAATGGAATGATCAAGAAAAACTAAAACAATTTACAAAAGGATATTTATTGCAGAGCTGTCATGTGATGGACATTTTGAAGTTTTAGCAAAATCATTTCAAAAAAAATGGCTAAGTTTCTTGTATGAAAGTAAATCAATAATGAAACTTAAGATTTAATATTTTAAGGCTGGAAAAATAGTAAATAATATAAGAGATATGAAAAGAACCCAAATATTGTTCAAAGAAAGTTCAAAGAAATTTCATATATATATATTTATATTTATTTTATTTTATATCTACATGTACATATAGGAGAAATAAAATATATATGGATACAACATGCATATATATGTACATAATAGAATGTTTTTCAGCTTTTTTTTTTTCTTGGTACTGGGAATTGAACTCAGGACCTTGCACTTTCGAGGCAGGCAGCAGAACCACTAAACTAAATCCCTGGCCCTGTTTTTCAGCTTTTTAAAAAAATAATCTATTTGGGATCACATAAATAAACTTGTGGGAAATTATGCAAATAAAATAAACCAAACACACAAAGAAAAATACTCTGTGATCTTCCTTATATGCAGAATAAAAAGTCAAATACATGGAAAGAAGACAGAAAAAAAGCTACAGTTGTGGGAGTTCATGGAAAAATAAGAGATATCGATCAAAATGTACAGAGTTGCAGTAATGGAGAATGAATAAATCTACAGACTAATGTGTAGTATGAAAACTGTAATTAATAGTGTTATAGTTCAGTATACACTGCAAATTTTTGAAGAGCATAGGTGTTAGATGCCCTTACCACAAAAAAGAATGATGACTTTGTGGGATGATAGGTATGTAAGTTACCTTGATGGTAGTTGCCATTTCACTAGATATAAATATATCAAAATATAATATGGTACACCTTAAATATATACAACAACAACGAAGACAATGTGGATAAAAATACCTTTCCATATTGAAATAATATCATAAATGGTATATTAAACAATTTTGGGGTCAAAAAGTGAATACAAATAGGCTGTAGTATTATTTGAAATTAAGAAGATAATAAAAATAGGACACCAGAATTTTTGTGGTATATGATCAATAAAAATGAGACAAAGACTGAATTAATTATATCTCCAATTTAAAAATTTAGGAAATGAAAGACAAAATAAATTAAAATAATGCTAAATAAAAACTTATAAAATAGAAATTTAAGTTAGAAAATGGATACACATTAGAACTAATAAAAATGCCAAATATAGTTTATTTGGAAACTCCATGCCATGTACCTCAGTTAAAAAATAAAATCTATCTTAATTATATAAATTGCTTAAAAAACTAAACCAATAAAATCAGTGTACAGAAAATATAAACAGATAATTACCTTAGAGGAAAGGGAAAATTTAGTTACATAGTGCTCTACAAAAAAATACTGCTCCCAACTGACCTTATGCAGCAATGTTGTTAAATTTTTAAAATCAGGATATTTTAATGCTTTAGCAATTGGTCTACAGAACTAAAAAGGGAAAATTCTTAAATTTTCTTCATAATAAACATTATCAATCTTATATAATGCACAAAATTGTTAATTTGTGAATATATGTCATTTATAAATATTAATCCAACACTCTTAAATGTAACTTTAACAAATAGAATCCAATAGTACGTTTAACACAAGATAAATATCTACAGTAATTTTAGCAATGCAAGTATAGTTCAATGGTCAGATGGCCATAAATATGAACATAAATAATACCACATAAATGGAGCTTAAAAGAAAAACATATGGTTACTTCCAAAGACTTGGAGAAAGCACATGCCATAATTCATCACACATAAAGATAAAAATACACTTAGTAAAAGTGAACTTAATGGACACATCTTGAATATAATAAAGTATATCTCTTAATCAATAAACAAGCATTTTATTAAAAAAGAAAACACTATATCCCTTTGCATTATACTCAAGAAAATGATGCCTTTGTACCAAGGAGAAGAAAGAAACAAAGAAAGAAGAAAGTGCTTTTGTTTAGATCTAGAATGTTTCAAAATGCTACATATGTTCAGAATCAGAGGTGGTGTTTTTGGAAGGTGATGGATCATAGGGACTCTTGTTAATCAATTAATCTACTGATAAATATATAAATGAATATGCTGATAGGAGCTTAAGCCTAGTCTGAAGAGTTGGGTCACTGAGGGTATGACCTGGGAGGGCATGTCTCCCTCCTCATCTCCTTCCTTCTCTTTCTATTTCCTCGCCACCTACTCATGATGTGAGCAGCTTTCCTCCATCAAGCTCTTCCATAATGAGGTTTCTGCCTTGGCACTGACTAACCATGGATTCAACCCACTGAAACTGAGCCAAAATAAACCTCTCCTACTTTAAGTTGTGGGCATCAGATTTTCCATCCTAGAGATGTGAAAACTAAGAAGATAATGTATAAACACAAATATTAGAAAATCACATTATAAGGAAATATATGAAATAATCTAATTAAAGTAAGATTGTTCAAAGTAAGATAAAAATAGTGAAAAATACATATATATTGTCTACAAAAGGCACATCTTTTCAGTCTCTTATACATATGGTTAAAAGTAAAAAGAATGATAAAAATAAAGAGCATGCAAACACTAATCTTAGAGAACTTCGAAAATATATGATAACTGGTAAAATATGTGAATTTAAAATATAGGTTTAAAGGCAAAAATCATTAGTGGAATATAAAAGGGATATTCATAGTAATACAAAGTTCAGTTATCTAGGAAGATAGCAAAAAAATCTAATTGACTTGATATAAATGCACAGTAAGGCATATACAAAGGAACAATTGATAAAACCGGAAGAAGAAATTAACAAACTTAGAAGCATTGTGGAGTAAGGACCAATAACCTCAACAGCTGATAGACTTAGCAAACAAATAGAATCTTTACAAATGCAAAATACTTTAATGATGCCTCTAACATATTTTCTCACTGATAATAGTCTATCAAATATTGATAGATTATACATTGTTTTCAAGTCTATGTGACTGTTTATATACATATTCACCAAATAATGTGACAAAAAACAAGTCTTAAATAATTTTAACAGTGTTATACTTATAGTGTGCTCTATCCCCAGAGTAGTGATAAGTCAAAAAGCAATAGGTAAAAAGAATAACTAGGAAAGGGTTTGCCTGAAATTTTTAAATAAATTCTGAGTTTGGAGCTGCATCTCCATGGTAGAATGCTCACCAAATGTGAAATTAGTTTGAAATTAGTGTTTTAGAAAAGAAAATAAAAGCTGAAAAACTGTTATATTGAGCATCTCATCAAAACGCAAGAATAATGAGAAACTGAAACCAATAAAAGGAAATCATAATTAGGAAGAAAATATATAAGAAGTCATATTGAAAGATTCAATAAAACAAACAGTACAATAAAAATAGAATCTATCAGAATATAGTACAAATGCCAGCTCCCTAGCAGTAATAATGAAGAATCAATGAGAGAAGACATAAACTTCACATTTCAAAAGGTATAAACATAAAGAGAAAAAGAAAACAGCATTATATAATCTAAATTGTTATGATACAAGTATATTATGAAAATCTCTGATTATGAAATTTGCTGTTTGTGAAACAGACCAACTTTTAAGAAAAAAGAAATTGCAATTGACACAAGAAGAAATAGAAATTATGGAAAATTTGTCTTTTCCAAAATGAACTTATAATTGTAAATCTTTTCATAAAAACTAAGAGATATGCTATGTATACTGGGACTTCTAAAGCTATAAGGTGAAAATTTAAGATAATTTTAGAAATATATTTCATAGACTTAAACATAGATGGCATATATTGCAAATCATTTTTTAAAGTTAGCATAGACTTTATACCAAGATGTGACAAAGGGAAACTTTCCAAGATATTTCAGGAAAAACAGTTATTAGGCCATAAAAGCAAGCAAACAGATGAATTTATAACAAATAAATGCAATATTATAGAAAATAAATTATGTATCACAACAGAGTAGGTTTTATTTCTCTAATGAATGTTTGACTTTTAAAACACCGTAAATCATAAGACTATTAGGAAACAATGACAAACAAAATATATAATATAAGAGGATGCTGAAAATAACATCTGATAAAATTCAACATATGTTCATGTAAATATTAATAATATTATAAACATAAGGCTATTTTTATTTGAGAGAAAATATGAAAAGCAAAGGTGAAATAGAATATTAATATTATATCAACTGATATAATAAAATGATCAATAATTAAATATCAATTGTATAATATTCCTTGTGATTTTTTAAATGAATAGAATGACTTTTATACAACTTATATCCAATGCAAGAGATAAAAATAAAATGAAAATGTTGTAGATACATAGGAACAAATTAGTCATTATTTACCACTGACACTTTTGCAAATTTAGACAATTTAAAAGAGTATAAGTAAAGTATTAGAATTGATAAGTTAAACAAAGTTTCTAGGCTTAAGACATGTAAATAATTATAAGAAAATAAATGCCTTTAACATTTTGGGAAGATACCTAGAAGGGGAATAACTGACCCAAATGGAATTTCTATCTTTAGGTTTTTGTGGACTCTCCATACTTATTTCCATAGTGGTTGAGTAATTTATACTCCCACCAATAATGAAAAAGGTTTTCTTTTACCCCTTAGCCTTACCAGTATTTGTGATTATTTGATTTCTTGATGATAGCCATTCTTCTGGGGTACAATGGAATCTTAGTGTTCTCCACACAGGGAATGTAAACATTGCGTACTTGAAACATGTACTAATAAAAATTTTAAAAAGAGAAAGGTATAAAAGGACATATAAAAACTTATCCTTAAGCAAATCTATCTTGAATTATTCTGAGAATTTGACTGGTATGTTCTCCTGGCTGTAAAGAATTTTAGAGAAAACCTTAGTGAATTAAATAAAATAAAATAATAAAACAAAATACTCCGACTGCAAGAAAAAAAAAGAAAAGAAATGCAATATGACTAAGCTGAAAAATATAAGCATTCAGAAAAATTAAAGAAACCTCAATAAATAAATATCATGATCAATGATAGGAGAAATCAATTTTGTACATATTCATGTCAACAGTATATTTACTTAATGATCAGCATCAGAAATCTATGTAGGGATAACCTGGCAAAAATGCAAAAGTTTGTAGAAAAATTTATTCAATACAGTTCTAGATTCAATAAGCTTGGACTCTAAATTACCCAGGTCTATCACTAAGGTAATGTTTAAGCAATATAACATATATACAGTTGGTAACTCTAAAGTTATGACAAAGAAACATCTCCTCATACTATCACAAAATGATCCCATAGGCAAACTGTTGAGTATAACATTAAGGGAAATCAAGTGTTAGAAGCCAAATAAATATAAGAGCACCACATATTGGGACATCATAGTCAAGCTGCTAAAAACAAAACATAAAGATTATATGTATTTAAAAGATCAGAGATAATGTCAAGTGAACTAAACCAACCACACAAGCTTAAATATTATATGCTTTCTCTTATATAAGAAACACAAAATATAAATAAACTGAAAATTAAAAGATAAATTATAAGAAAATGAGAGGTAGATCTTTAGCAAATAGGAAAGAGACCAAGAAATGGAGGGAGAAGGAAGAAAGTAAGGAGAGAGGAAGGAGACATAAAACCAATTAAGATGTCACATACCTGTACCAGGTATCCACAATAAATACATTTATTGCACATGTACCAGCAATCCAAAATGAATGAATGAAGAAATATATTTATTACACATGTACCAGCTGCCTACAATGAATACATTCATTACCACAACAATATAACAATAACAATTTTTAAAAATTAATTAAAAATTTAGAGAAAAGGGCATCTTATATATTGAGGAAAACTATAAAATGATGGCAACAACACAAATACACAAAGGCCAAGAGAAGATTAAAAATTATTGAATATATTATAAAGATTATAAATATTTTGATGTTAAGTATTTCACATTTCAAATTTCATGGATTACAAAGAAATTTTATCAGATTTTGTCAGAGATAACTAAGAAAAGCACAGAAGGAAGTCTATAGTTTTAAATGTTCATGTTGAATGTGAAATAGGTTTATAATTTTCTGCTACCATCTTACAGAGGTACTTAAAAAGAGCAATTAAAATCAAGTATATGGACAGAAGGTATAAAAAGCTGAGACAGACAATATGTGACATAAAAATGTGCATTAAATTGCAACATTGACTCAAAAAATTAAATATTCTAAGTAAGTCTTTATTTATTTGTCAAACTCATCTATTTCATATGTTAAAATCAAAACAAACCAAAATAAAAAATCATAGAAACCATAATAATGACAAAACAGACATTCAGATGGCATCTCTGATAAATAAACACAAATATTTAGGAAAGAAATAATAGTAATTCTAAAATACCCATTGCAAAAGTTATGAGGAAAACATACCTCTCAACTTCAATGTTTAGAATAAAAAAATTTTAGTACAGGCCCCATGGGTTATAAAACAATAGGAAATACTAAAACCATCTCCATGCACATAGATTTATCAACCCAGATAATGCAGATGCATTTTTCAAAACCTGTCAACTATCAAAATGCATCCAAAGTGAACTAATTGAATAGAACTATAACTATTAAATTTTAATTTGTAGGTTAATACCAACCCAAAAAGAATTCTCCTGGCCAGTTAGTTTAACTGACAAATGATACAAAATATTTAAAAAAGAAATCACATCAATTCTATACAATCTCTTCCAAGAAACAGAAGACAAAAGAACAATTCCAAAACAGCATTGTCCTGACACAAAATTCAGACAATATATCATAGGGAAAAAAGGTATAATCTTCCTGAATATAGATCCAACATTTCAATGAAATCCAAACAAACAGAATTCACTAATGTAGAAAAAAATTGCATAGTCGCTAAGTGGGCTTCTTCTCAGAGTTATTCAATTTTTCTGAAATTAAGATAATAACGTTAACAAAAATGGGAAATGAACATATTATTTTCCATTTGTCAATATCACTAGATAAATCGTTTAATATAATTCGACATCAACTCTCCATGAAATCTCTTATAAATTGGGAATAAAATGGAACTTCCTGAATCAAAGGAAAGGCATTTTAAAAACCTAATACATAATACTAACATAATATTTGATTCTTTTTTTGTTCTTTTTTTTTGGCACCGGGGATCAAACACGGGTCCTTGAGCTTGCGCAGCAGGCGGCAAAACCACTGAGCTAAATCCCCAGCCCATAATACTTAATTCTTAAAGACTGCATAAAATCTAAGCAGATAGTCAGAGAAGTATAGATTTATATTATTAAACACTCACTGGATAAGAAAGTAAATAAATGTCGAATAGTACTAAGTACAGGTGAGGTATTGAAATAATGGAGACACAGAATGCTGGAGAGAAATTCAATTAAAAATTAACAATTCAGTTAACATTATGCAACAAAGCTAAACATGTGCTTTCTAGTCCTAGGTTGAGACTTAGTAGACATTTATGCAGACTTTTAAAAGAGCGTTGTCTGAATTAACTCAACAAGAACAATTCAAAAATAAATCCAGACACATTGATGAATAAAGTAAAATAAATGTATTATAGTCTAGTCACATAATACAATTCTAAATAGCAATAAAATGAGTGAATTTATAGCTACAACAGCTGAAATGAATTAAATATATAGTGTTGATGAAAGAAATGAGTAAGAAAAGAGCAACCACTATTTAAGCATACTTATATAAAGTCTTAAATCTACTTATCTATAATAATAAATACAGATACAAATATGGGTGATACAACTGTAAAGTAAATAAATTTAATTATTATCCCCAAGTGAAGACAGTAATTACACTCATTTGGAAGAGGAAGTAAAAAAGCAAAGCATTATTTACTGGAAATTCCTAAATATTGACAATATCTTAACTTGGTTGATGTTTATATAGCTTTTATTTAATTAATATTTTAAAATATGTCTTATGCACTATTGTATATTCAGTAGAATATACAATAAACTATAAAATTTTTGAAAGGAGAACAATGCCAGTTGAACTGATTTTATTTCAGGTTTATTTAAAAATATAGAATGGTTGTACTAGCACACAGTTAGCAAATTCCCCTTTTTTATGGTCTAAATAAATGTAAGTAGCATTTAGAACCAAAAAGTTTTGTAAAAAATCTGATTTAAAATATTCTGTTTTTGAAATTATGAGGTTTTTTGTGTAATTATTCTCTGCACTAGTAGACTTACATAGCAATAACTTTGTGCCATTTCTAACTCTGCAAAGCTCTGTTGGAGAGAAGGTGCCATGTCTATATTAGAACAGAAAACTAAATATTTATATAGTCCCCCAAGACAAGTATCTTCTCCCTTCAATAATGTAGAGATATTTAATCTAAGGAGAAGACCACCCAAAGGCTGTATCTGAGGTCTTAGGAGGAGAAATCTTCTTTTACAGACAGACCAGTATGTCTGAGGAAGAAGCAAACCTTGGCTCAAGGCAATTTATTCAAATACACATTATCATCATTCAATAAGCATTCAAGGAGCATTTGTTAGTTACACTCCCAGAGATGGCAGGAAATCATGGGATGATCTATGCTTCAAGGAGCTCACAGTCTGTGCAAACAGAAAGCACCAAAAACTAATCTGCCCCATCTAAATACAAACAACGAACTATGTGGAACTTCAGTTCACAGTAAGAATCTTCAGTCTGCATTTATAGCTAAATGGATGCACATGGAGGACATACTCTTAAGTGAAACAAATAGGACACACATGTATAAATACAAAATAGTTTCTCTGGTATGAGAAATTGGAAGTGTAAATAAGGATTAAAATGAATAATTGATAATGTGAAATAGGAAGAAAAGGTCTAAAGGGGTAGGGGAAAAGGGAAGGGTAGGGGAAAGGAAAGAAGGGAAAGGAAAAAGTATGAAATAAGAAAGAAATGGAAAAAAAGCCTTTGCAAATAGGGAGGGGTGTAGGGGTTGAAGAGAGGGCAGGGGAGTGGGGAAAATATAAGAACCAAGATACATCATATAAAGGTACAAGTTCCCAATGATGAATGTAAATGTATTGTATATGTAAAATATAGGGAAGGGAAGTATGAGGCAAGCTGAAGGATGATCCATTTAGGGTTGATAGGTGGATGACCATGGCATTGTTTAATAAAAATATACATATCACAATATCAGATAACAGAAATATAATGCCATATGTATATTCTTTCTCAATGATCATGAATCAGATATGAGGACTGCATCCAAAAAAGAAAGCACAGTTTCTATTCTTTCATTTACTTAACATACATCGAGGCCATCTGTGTGATTCAGCTGTAGAATGACAAAACCGTGGCTCTTGGCCAACCTCATGGTTCTCACAGATTGGTGGCAATGATTCTGTACATTTTACCTTCAACTCTCATGTATTTTTCTTTCTTATTTTCACCCTCACACTCCATTTACATCTTCATTTTTGGAGAAAAGTCTCCTTATAAGTAGTTGTACAAACTCCTTTCCTTTGGATAGGTTCATGGAGACTACAAATTAGTCTTTCTTTATAGAAAATTTGGCTTCATAATAATAACTCTCTTTATAAAGTTCTCTCAAAGACTTTTTCCTTTCCATGTGGTGTTCGGAGATTGATGAGAATGCTGGCCACATATTTGTGTTCCTGCCAAACTACACCACTTATCTGAAGCCAGTGTCGAGGCCCTGTGACAATTAATCACCTCTCCAGTCCCTGAAATAAAATCTGCATTGTACACTTCTTGGGCCGTAGAAGGGGAAAGGGAATGGGGTGGTTTGGGGCTACTTCTCATCATTAATTTTCAATTATGACCAAAAGAACCATCCCAGCTAAGCCTCACATCAGAGGGCAGAGGGTAAAAAAGCCCCCAGGGAAGATTAATAAAGGCCACATGGAGGAGGGAAATCTGGGGCTTAAGAATCCTTCTTTTTGGAGGGAAAGAAAAATAATACACAATTATATAACTCCTTACAGACCAGCATGAAATATAGCTCACTAATAGTGAAAAGGCACTGAAAAGACAAAACAAGGAGGCTTTTAAGTGGCATAAATAAAAATAACTAAGCCACACTTTTACTTAGCATTGAAATGGTGAACCCAACTTTCTTCAGCAGTTAAGGTAACTGTTTTCACTTACAAAAAATACTTTTATGACTGCTTCTTCAGTTCTACTGACACTTCTCTTTCAGCCAAAGGAAAACATTTCATAGTCTTTGGAGGCCTGTTCAGTAGTCAGTCATACTGGTGTGAAATGAGCAAGTGCAGGAGATCCATTTCTAAAAGGAAAGGGAGGAAAAAAATCAGTCTTCCTTGTTTGACCCAAAGGAATCTGAATAATGAAAACCTAACTTTATGCGTGATGCTCGGTATTTCGGGAAAGACTTTCATATACAATATTCTCTCACAACATTTTACATTATCAATTTTATTTAAATCTCATTTTTCAAGTAAAGTAATGAAAGATCTAGAAGCAAAATCACATGCTTCATATTAAAGTTGGAGAAAACAGACTCAGAATTCCATTTTCAGTCTCCAGAATCCACACATACACTTACAGGATGTTTTGATGTCTTTAAAACAACCGAAGAAGAATATTGGTACATTTATTTGGAGTTATTATTTTATATGATTATGAAGATGTGTTTACTGGCAGAGAAAATTATCACATATATACACATTCTCCATACCATATTCGTTGTCAGTCACTTTTGAACTGTCCTTCTAATGCAATACTTAATTTCTTATTATGAAGTTTTGGAGCCATTCTTAATTTCTTATTATGAATCTTTTCAATCAGGATGATATTAATATTACAAAACCTCGGTAGGTCAATTCTTTCTTCTATTTGGTCTTAGCCAATCACACATTCTCTCTAAGGATGTTAAATCCAAAATGAACAAAGATCAATCGTCTCCCTGAAACATGAGCTTGGCTCTTGGTTCTTGTATTTCACCAAGCTCACACTTTCAATGATACCCTCATATTTTTAATGAAACAATCCATTCTTTTCTGGGAAATCAATATTCAGTTTCCATGGCTTACCATCAAGATTGTGACTGAACTGTGCTCTGTCATAATCTTGAGTATTCATGGATTGTGAAGATGCTAGTTTAATGGTAGAGCTTGTGATGTCAGATTTTAATATACCTTAATTTCTTTGAGATACCACACTAAGTTTTGACTCAAAACATAGAAAATAGACTGGATCAATTCTTAAAACAGGTTTTTGGAATTATGGTTCAATATTCACAGAGGAAATACTGGAATATACATACTTGCATATATATATATATATATATATATATATATATGGAAGTTCAAATAAGTAGTTAAAATTGGATATATAAGATGAAATTCAGGGATGAGTAAGCATTGAAGGTTTTGGATGTTCATATATGAATACTGTGAGGTATAAAGTATAAGGTGATTAAATATATTTCTCAGTCTTTCTTATTCATCTCCTCCATCAAAACATTTCCACCTAAGTTATACTTATATCCATTGTAATTGCATATCAGTTGAAAAGTTTATAATAAAGCTTAATAGATGAATATGATCTTTAGAAAGATATTTCTTCTTTACTAACCAAGATTGTGCAACCAATTCTAGGCCTGAAATAGTAAACTTCATCTTATTTTCCCATTCCAGATTTCAATTTGATCTAGATGTCTGATTTTTCGTAATAATTGCGGCTTGGGAGAAGAAAATGGCAAATTTCATGAAAGATGATCCTGTATTTGTGGAATTTTCAGCCTTATTTTCAAGGTTCATTATTACTCTTTTATATTGTTAAGTCTTTGTCACCAAATGTGCTTTTATAGTAGTATAATACCAAAGGAAAACCACTGGAGAACAGGAGATTTACGTAGTTAAGTGTGTCAGAGGAAATCCCTCATTGAGTGGCAAAAGCATGTGTTAAATTTCAAGTTTAGTGAGAGTGACACCAGCTTTTATTTATAACGACAGCTGCTTATAAGCTGTGGAAACAAACTAGATTAAGAATTTCCTGATGCCTTTGCTCTGAAGATTGTGTGGCAGGAAGAACCCTGGACTTAAATATAAAAGTAGAAAATATAAATTCAGTTTCCAGCTTACCCCTAGGGTCTGGTGTGGAGGTGGACATTTGCAGGCACTGGATGGATTCAAGTGTGCCTGTATATGAAGTCAAACCTCTGCCCTGACTCACTGCATTTATCCTGAATCCTGGATGCTGATATGCATCATCAAGGACAATGCTCTTCAATAAGAAATGGAATGACAAAGGGCAAAGCACAATATTTGACCTGGTATTTTGGTTGTATTCTTTAAAATTTTATAGCAAGGAAGAAAAGTAGGAAGTGAATAAGGGAAGGAAAGAAGATCAGTAAAGAGAAAGGAAAAGAAAACTGAAAGAAAGAGAAAAGAAGGGAAGAAGTGGATAGGTAGTAAATGATCAAATGTCTAATTATCAAGCAACATGGCCCATGGACTGCTTCCTTGCCTCCTAAGTTCAAATCATGATCTGGGTTTTACAACCTTTGTGATCCAAAGCAAACTACTGTACAGTACATAAACTGCTAATGACTCTGTTTAATTATCTCTAATACAGAACTAACATGGCACTAGCTTCATGCAGTTGTATCTCAGATTAGAAGTATTGAAAGAAATAATGTTTATCATTATTATTGATGTAGTTTCTGCCATCCTGGTAACAGCTTCTAATGCTTCTCTAGATAACCAAGAGAGTTGGAAAAGATCTGGGTCCCCTGGTGTCTCTTTCCCTTTAGTTTTCACACAGGCCAACAGACAAATTCAATTACAGATGTTGTAGACCCAAATCCCATCTCTATTAGTGCACGCCTTCTCACATACACTGTTCTCTGCAGTTTGTATGCAAATTCTCTCATTTGTAAATACACTGGTCTTCCTTAGACTCCTGCCTTCTGCTAAGAGATGAACTGTATCTTCCCTAAAGTTAATGTTGAAGTTCCGATCCTTAATACCACAAAATGTCACCTTATTGGTAAATAAGGTTGTGGTAGATGTAATTAATTCAGTTAGGATGATTCCCTACTAGAGCAGAATGGGCTCCTAATCCAATAAGTCTCAAGACCTTATGCAAAAGGTGTATTTGAACAGAAAGTCAGAGAAAAAGGACGAACACTGTGTAGAAATTGCAGTAATCTCCACACAAACCAGGTGAGACAAAATAGGTGAGCAAACCATCAAAAGCTGAGAGAAAGACATGAGATTAGATTCTTTTTCACAGTCCTCAGAGGGAACCAACTCTGTTAACACTTAGTTTTCAGGCTTCTGGGCCCCAGAACTGTGAGATGCTGTTTCTGCTATTGATACTTGTTAAGGCAGCTCAAGAACAACACCATGGTCACTGAGGAGTTGTTCCCTGTGGCCCTTGCATAAGCTTGTGCACTTTGCAACCCTCCTTGTTTCTGTAAGCATCACTTTCTGGACAGGACTTGAGGCACTTTTATGATCCACAGACCGCAGTAGTGCATTTTCTCACCAGATTGTGAGTGACTCTTAGGGAGTGATTTAGGACCTCTAACTAGTTGAGTTCTTCAAAATCATTGCTTGATTCCAGTTTATGCTGGGGGAATAGGAAAAAAATTCCACTGTATTTGTTTAGGTTTGTTATTTCTGTCATTTGTAAATGTGTAAACTTGAGAAAGTTATTCAATGTCTTCCTTCTGTCTCTAATAAAGAGGAACCCAAATTTGCCTAGAAATGAAAATATAAAGTTGTCATCCATGTAGTTCTTTATTGAATACCTAGCTGTAAATACCAACAGTGGACTAAAAGAAAAAAAAAAACAAGGAAAGAAGAACTGACCTTTGAGGCACTTAAACACACACACACACACACACACACACACACACACACACACACACAGAGAGAGAGAGAGAGAGAGAGAAGGAGAGAGAGAGATAAATGCAAAAATAAAGACATTATACAACGGGAAATGCTTGCATTGTTTCAAATTTCTATGTGAAATAGGAGAAACGGGGGGCTGAGATTGTCTAGGCACTGACTGGAAGATAGGTTGGGAGGGTCATTAAATACCTTGTAAGTGTTGCCTTATGATAAGCTTTCCAGTGGCCATGACATTTAAACTGAGCCTTGAAAAATAAGTGGCAGCTCACTCAATGGAGAAGGTGTTGCAGGGCAGAGGTACCCAGTATGTGTAGAGGTGCAATGGTAGGGAGTGTTGACTAACAGGGGAAAATTGCATATATGAGTTAGAAGCAAGAGATGAATCTGTGAAACAGAAGGATTTAAAGACTGCAAATCAGAACAAGTCATATTATAAAAAGTAAACATTTCTGGGCTGGGGATTTAGCTCAGTGGTTCCGCCGCCTGCCTCACAAGTGTAAGGTCCCGAATTCAATCCCTGGTACCAAATAAATAAATAAATAAATAAATAAATAAATAAATATTCCTGTTTCCAAGTTCAAGAAAAGGAAAAGTTCACTGTTATTTTTCATGTTTCTAAGCCACCATCAGAGCAATTTTTAAACCTACTTCAACCTTTCAGTATCAACTTGTTTTCCTTAAGTGGATTTCCCAGCCAAACAGTAGCCCTATGGCTCAAGAGTCCTAGCTTGTGAGAGGCAAGTTGTTCAACCAACCCTAAATATTCTTGCTTCTAAAAGCCTGCAGGTTCCAGACTTCAAACTGTCCAAAATCCAGTATGAAATCAGCAGATTCTTTATTCAGACATATGCCTTACAATTACAGTATTTGCTTTGATTTCATATTTGACTCCATTTGTGGTTTTCATTATTTTACTCCTCTACCTCCTTCATTTTCTAAGATATCTAAGAAGTACCTAATTTGATAAGCCTGTCGCAGTGTGGCCTGAACACACACAGACTTGTTCTGTTACATATGGAAGCTGCCCCAGGAATTTTTCCAATAGATCATAGGGATAGCAAATATGCTGAATTGAGCAGGTACAAGAATACTAAGGGTTGTTGATTATAAAAAATGAGATGCACATTGTACTGGCTGCTTCACGTAATTTATTTTCATTGGCTAATACAGCTTGCTATAGTTTGGAACCGCAAAGCCACTTGGGTTGAAGGCTTAGTCTTCAGTCAGTAGTGCTATGGGAAGATAGTGGAACCTTTAGGAGGTGGAGCCTAGTACAAGACAATTAGGTATGTATGGATACCCTTAAAGGGGATACTAGGACCTTAGACCCCCTCTTTCTTTTGGCTTCCCCAACATTATAAGGTGACCAGGCTTCCCCTGCTACACATTTCTGCCATAATATACTGTATGGACAGAGCCACAAAAAATCAGGGCCAAGTGCTTTTGAACTGAACCTTCAGAAATCATGAGCCAAAATAAAACTTTCCTCCTTACAATTTGATTATCTCAGCTATTTTGTTATAGTAACAGAAAGCTATCTAACACACAGCAATATTCCCATATCTTGTTTTCCAGAAAGAATTAGTAAGCCAAAACATTAATGTGATTTAATTTTGAACTGACTTCAAAGCTACTAGTCTTGGCCGTATAGAACTGAGATCTTTGATAGCTAAGTGTACTCCAGAAAGGTTTGAAATGAAAGTAGCTATTCCCAGACAAGGCAAGGAACTACTCTGTTGTTAAACATGAAGCTGAAATGTAGCCATACCAAGCTGACTTTCCAGACTGGTAGTAAAAATCAAATTCCACATCAAAGCATATATGTATATTTTATTATATTATTAAGTATTGAAAACTCAGTTCTTTGTCTTTAACATTTTACTACCTTAAAGTTATTATAATTTGTAGAATTCTTTAAAATTATGAATTTTATATTTTAATTTAAGAAATATAAAGACAAGTGCTGGGGATTTAGCTCAGTGCTTTCGCCGCCTGCTGCACAAGTGCAAGGACCCGAGTTTGATCCCTGGTACCAAAAAAAAAAAAAAAACAAAGAAAGAAATATAAAGACAATAAGTACTTAGGAAATACCTTGATATATATAAAGTGAATATTTACCCCTTATACTATATTTTGCAATTGAAAATTGCATAATTTCTATTTTACAGACAAAGTAATTGAGGTGTAAACATGGTATGTAAATTTCCTAAGAAATACTCCAGTGCATACTCAAAATGAAAACATTTGTTGTATTTTAAAAAGTAATATTACATAAAGTAATACTTCTAAATGAAATAAATTGGTAAAATAAGTTTTGACACATTTCTGAATACATTTCATTTCTACTTCCTTAAAGTTAAAAGCCAGTGAATTTCTCCTTTTGTGAAAAAGTACAATTAAAACACAAACACTAGTGATTTCTGTGTACACTCTCCAATTCCATTTCACAAATATGAATATTCTCTCCTTGATGAGGTATCCTTGTAATTGAAGATTATTTAAGCCACACCCAAAATTTCACATTCCTTTCACAGAAGAAGAGTCTGGGTTTGAGGAAGTTGATTTTTGTGATTGACAGTTTAGAAAATGTTGATTGCTGGACAGAAATGTTTTCATGCAATCTTTTCTCTTTATTCTTAAGAGTTTGATGAAATCTGCATAGCTTTTAAGATTAGAAGACATGTTTAAAATATAACTATTTTTGTAAGAAACTATAGTTCTAGGACAGTGAAAATTCTGGTCTAATTTCTTATATTCTGACTATAGAGTTTCACTGCAAAGAACTACTTTCTAAAACTTCATTGAAATAGTATATACAAAAAAGTTAAACAATCTCTTTCTTCCTCTGGGTCATTTGAAGTAAATCCCCTAGGACACAGCCATAAGCAACAAGTATGTTTGAAAACTTTACTATGACAGGATCAAAGAGCTTATTAGAATAAATTACTTGAGAGGGCTCAGTGGTTACATTTCCCTAACCTATAAAAACAAACCAAAAATAAGAAAGGCAGAAAACAATCTTTAAATCATAAGGGAACAGTTTAGGAGGCTCCATTACTTCCCCTCACCTAGTTCAATCAGAGGAAAGGACAATAAGTTGATAATTATAATCTCTTACATATGCTATATCACACTGAACTGTTAACAAGTTCCTACAGTATTTACATACACATGACAACTTTAGGAATCCATTTTAACATATAAAGAGAATATTATTTAAAACATTTCTACTTTGAAGTATTTGCTGATATACAGAATAGATAGAATAATACAGAGACCTTTTACATCTTCATGTTGCTACAGGCAACATCATTTTATATACCCATAACATATTCATGAATGCTAAGAAATTAATGATATATTTATTAGCTAAACTAAAAATTAATTTCAAACCTCACAAGATTTTGCACTAATATCTTTTTTCCTTCCGTGATCCAATTGAGTATAATGTGTTGTCACGTTTCCTCTAATCTCTTCTAAATTATGCACATTTCATATTGTGTTTTTGCTCTCTCTCTCTCTCTCTCTCTCTCTCTCTGTTTCCTTTTTTGCTATTATGACCTCCACACATTTGAAGAGTTCTGATGAGTCATTTTTTCTCACATTTTAACCATGTTCCTCACTTGGGTTAATCTGCTGTTTTCCTATTATTGAGGGAGAATACCAGGGTGAGAATTAGATAACCTCCTATCAGTAGAAACATAGTAACCACATGACTTATTATTGGTATTGTTAACCTTGACCACTTGCATAAAGTTCTGACAGTTAAAATAGCTAGTTGCTAATTTTTCCTTTCCAAACTCTATTCTTTAGATTCCAGTCACTCAACTCTAGTTCACAGTCAAAGAAGGGAAATTAAACCCCTTCTGGAAGGAAAAACATGAAAGAATCTGCAGTAATGTTAAAACTACCATAGTAATTAATAAATATCTTGCAGGAAATGTATTTAGGCAAGGCCTCTTCAAGGTTTTGCTCACTAAGTCTTATCATTTATTAATTGACTGCAAGACTGATTATGGAAATGTTCTAGTACTGATTATCCACTTCTCTCATCTATTCTAAATTTACTATTTTAATTTACGTAAGGAATATTTGTCACTTTTCCTTCATTTATCCATCCTTTAGTTACTCGATCTTTATTATCTCAGCAAGGATACATACAATTACCTCACAAATTAAGTATTTTTTGCACTATATATTAGGATTCGGTGTGATTTATCTTTAGCATTACTATTAATCATTTAATGACTATGGTATAGTAAACATTATATACCTTTTCCAGAAAAGTCTATTCTAATTTAAATGAGGTTATATTAAATAAGAAAAAACAACTTGCAATATCAAATTATTACCTTCTACTCCACATTTCTCAAAGAAATTTTCTACTGTGTTGTTGCTTTCTGACCCTAACTTCCTAAAGGCAGTTAATGTTTTGTTAACATTTTTTTAGAAAAAGGAAAACAGAGGTATAAAACCTAAGAAAGAGATTAAGAAATATATATGCTTGAGAGAGTGCAAAGTAAAGAAAGCATTGAAATTACAAGAGGAGAATAATAATCAAGAGACATTTTATGTAATGCATAATATAAGGCATCAAGAATTTAGAATTCTCTCCAATATGTTATAATTACTTGTGGAAAGAGATATTACACAAAGATTTATTTAATGTTCTTTAAAGAACATGTAATTTCATTCGAAAGATCACAGAGTAAAGTCAAACAAAACAATGGCAAAATATAACACTAGACACTCCACAGAATCCAGATTTTGTTTAAAAGAACAAAAAGGAGAAAGAAAAAGAGACTAAAGAAAATAAACACATAATATATATTAATATGTATATGTGTGTGCAAAAATATGAATGATTTTAAAAAGCGCTCAAGGATATACAATGCCTATAGTCTTATAATCCCTGGTTACCTACATAGCTTCTACTGAGTTAATTGCTGAATACAAAACATATTAACAGTATTAATGTCTGGGAAGTAGAATATTTGATGACTTAATATTTCTTTTTATGTTCTCCCTATATTTTTGTACTTTCTATCTGAACATATATTATTCAGTATTTAAATAAGAAGTTGCAGTTAAAAAAATCAGACAACTGTTATTTTTGAAACTCTCAAGTTTGCAAAAGTGACACTTGATGAGAAATGTTTACTACTATATCATTTAAGAATTACTTTTGCAGAGAAGCAATGTTTAGGAAAAAACTCTAAATTAACATAGAAGTCTTCTAATTCATCAACCTGAGAACTTGGCTGTACAATACGAATAGTGTAGGTCACCTGAAAAGCAAACAGAATAAGTGTAACTGCTTTAGGAGTCTTTGAAGTTATAGATTAAGCCGATGGGAAATTAGCCAGATTGCCATTATAGCTGAAAAGTGCCCGAAGGCCCAGGCAGCCTGTGTAATTATGCAAGCTTTGTGAGCCTTGAAAATTTTGTGATTGTAATGTGTGCTCTCAGCCTTCATAAAGTTCTCCTCAACTTGCATTCTTTAAGATGCTGTTCGGCCCAAGGCTAAACAATAAATTAGGAGAGAAAAACAAATATTACAGCAGACCCTTCCTTGATAACAGGAGTGTTTCTATCTGTCCTACTCCTAAAGGATTCTGAGGTGGATATGTGCTTCTCCCTCCAGTCACCAACCTGGTTTAGGAAGGATGAAAAAATACCCCTTCCCTGGCGCCTTCTGCTTCGGGGCAGGCACAAGGACACAGCTGTTTCTAATTAGGATTGAACGCTCAGTTATTGAAAAGACCTGCTGGGTATAGACAGGGGTCATTGGTAAGATTAGGGACTCATCATAGTCGGGTAAAATTTCAGGGTAGAGTTCTGAGGTATAGGAGGAGTAAATCCCAGTGATGCTCTGATAATTGCCCTAAGTAGACACTTCCGGAGTCCTCTCGAAAATGCATGCTGCTGTCAGCACAGATGCCATTCAGTTACAAGGTGAATTGAAAGAAATGGAGAGTTAGCATAGAGTGAGCATGGACCTTTATTTAAGAAGTGACCTGATTAAGAGAAAGGAGTAGGAAGAGAGACAATCAAAAATCTTTATACTAAAACAAGGACAGAACCATAAGAGAAAGATAATGGGTGACTACCAGGAGGAATACTTTCATTCCCTATGGAATCAGAGAGGAACAGGAATCCAGAGGAAAGAGTTCACTAAGGACAAATGTATTCCATCAAACTCAAGGAGTAAAATCTGTTTTATGAGTGACCTTTGATTTTTCTCCAATTTCCTTGCCAAAGATAGCATTTCAGAAAAGGAGCATCTGGTTTGAAATATATGACAAAAATATTGTGTAGTACCATTGCCTTAAAATCTGAGGGACAGAGATCACAGTAAGAATTTAGTGAAAACTATGATTCCTCTCCTGGTATTCAGTTCTCCATACACTCGAAATTCATTATTCAGGTCCAGAGACCCCCCTGACATTCAGCTAAGGCATATGAACTTGTGAACTCTAAATTAATAATCCCTGATCTAAAAGTTGATGACAATCAACATCTTCTAAACTTTGGTCCTAGGAATTGAGGGGACATTTCTCAAATCTCTCAGCTACCCAATTTTAATTCTCTAGGAGAAAGAATTTTTAAGATAGGGACACCAAGGCAAAGAGAAATCCAGTGGTGATGAAAGTTTTTTGGCCATGATTCAAGTCTGAGAAATGTGGCCATCAATTTCCTATCCCATTGTTCACAAGGCCATTGTTCACTTTTAATCTACTGGTTGATTTGTAAAATTATCAGGGAAGTTTTAACATTGGTAGGATCCGTCTAAAAAAGCAAGAATACTTATTTCACAACAAAACCTAGACACTGTTCCTTAATTTGTGACATATTCTTGCACAGTGTGAAAACAAAGCTGCACAATTTTCAAACCATTTCTGTAATTAAAATTATTTAATAACAGAAAAATTATTTTCAAAGTTACAAAAGGAACTATTTATTTTACAATAGCTGTTTTATTCATATTTACATTTAGTAATTGTATGAAGAAGTGAAAAGTATTGCCAACTGTGAAAAACACAAAATCCAAAACAATAAAAACATGAATACCAATTGTTAAGGCTTTCAAAAGCAACAAGAATAATAATTGGATATTTGAATATAAATATTTCTATAGCCCATTGCAAGTTTTAGAAAAATATTCTCATTTGGACTTCTCTACTGTAGTCACTGGTCGCAGTTTACAATTAACTGATCTAAAAGTCTTCCGGATGTATTTTCTTCCATCTCAAAAGAATTGTAGAGATTACAGAGTATCTATTTAACCCTGGAATCAGTGTTTATGCAAACACACATATACACATATTTTTATTGATATTGCTGCTCAGCTTCACCATATTTCTCATTTAATTCTGTGGGCATTTCATTTAGACACTTGGAGAAGAGAAATGGTTTTGGATGTACACACGGGAAACCATATTTTCTCCCAACAAGCCTCCACATAGCTTCCCCCCTCAAGGCCAAATCCTTCCCCAAAGTGATGAGGACATCCATCAACTAGCGACGTATCCTAGCTGAGCCCCTCCTGTGGGCTTGCAAAGGATTATGGCCCCTCCCAGAAGTCAGTCTAAGCCAATAACTGCTGAGGCAAAGATACCGAGGCCTTTACACTTCCGATATCCCTCCTTCTAGCTTCTTTTTGCGACAGCTAAGAACTGCTCTGACCCAGAGGCCCCTGGGAATCAGCGGAAGCCTCAACTGCACCTGGAATTTGTTTACCTTTCACTGGGCAATCCTATCTTTCTCATTTCAGGGTGGAAATGTATACAATTCGTATTTTTATAATTTTGTTTCTTTTAACAATTTTCAGAGAGATCATTGATATAAGGAGGGGTGTGCATATTTAATGTGGACAGTTTGGTAACTTTGAACACATGCAAACACTCCTGATACCATCACCACCGTCAAGAAAACAGATATGTCCAACGCATCACAACATCAAATATATTTCTTTTATCCTCTGTGTATGTTTGTGTTTGTGTTAATAATTTAACATGAAAATGCCCCTGTTAACAAACTGGAAAGTGTACAAAGCCATATTGGTCAATAAAATAATTATTTTGCATGATAGATCTCTAGAATTTATATATCTGGGACAAGTGAAATTTTATACCCATTGTATATCACTTATATGTATTTATCTTTATTTTAGTCCTTGCATATAATTTTCTCAATTAACATGCTAACTTCATTTGATTTGCTCCTGTTTTCCCACTAATGTGATCTTTCTGTTCTCAGATCCAACCTACTTCAGCATGTTGCATTTGGTGTTGTGTCTTCTAAGTTTTCTCAGTCTATTACAATTTCTTGGTTTTTCCTTGTTTTTACACAACTTTGAAAAATTTAAAGAATCTTGGCCAGGTATTTTGTAGAATTTACCTGGATTTGGCGTGTCTGATGTGTTCTCACAATCAGTGTAGGGTTACTCAGAGACAAAAAACAACCTCAGAAATGAAGTGCCCTCCTCATTCATACAAAGGGTGATCAAATTATATGGTGAATGTTTAAATTTAAAAACATTTATTACAGTATAAAATATACCACTACCTGAAATAGTTCCAGAATTCTCTTCTGTGAGTTTCTTTACATGTGTGATCAAAAATTTAGTGAATACTGGTAAGAGTATTATAGTGTGTCCTCTTTCACCTTGTTCACCAAATCTAGCACTGGGGGACTTTTGGTTCTTTCCTAAGTAAAAATGACCTTGTAAGGTAAATGTTTTCATGCAATTCTGGACATAGAGGCAGCCTTTATAAGTCAACTAAACATAGAAACGAAAGAGGACTTCCAGAACTGCTTCAGAAAGTGCCAAGATTGATGAGATAAGTGTGTGCAAAGCCATTGGGAATATTTTGAGGAGGATTAATGGCAATGTATCTTTTATAGTAATATTTTTAAAAATTAAGCATTCACCATGTTTTTTGACTGTACGTCATATAAGGGGCATTTGACATTAACTGTGACTATTTGCTTAAAGAGTTAACTGCCTAGTTTTTGCACTGTAATATGATATTTTCTCACCCTTCTTGCAATCATATGATAGTGCTTCCTAATGAAACTCCTAAATGTAGTTCTCAGTGTCTGCATAGGACTCAGAGTGGAAAATATGTGTATTACAACAGTTGCCCACTTTGGTTTAACCTATATCCTTAAAAAAAGAACAAATTTTACTTTGTCAATAATTATGGAATAGGAACAAATAATTACAATTATTATTAATTTTACAGATATGATAAGTATCTATTTTTGCAAAGTTTAGCAGCTAAGCTATTTTGTGCAATAGTCTTACTTCAAAGAGCTCATGGATATAACAGTACAAATTTAATAGCCACATACATATTGTCGATCACATGTGTGTTGATCCTGGCTGTGTTTTGGATTGCAAATTCATGCAACCCCTTCACCAATTGTCTAAATTATTAATTAACCACACCAGAAACTGACACATTCCACTCTAAATCCTTGGAAATCATTCAATCAATGAGATGATGCTACATGAAAATCACCACCAACACAATTCATGCTGAAATTTGCTGAATTTAACATTCATGCCTCTGCCACCTGAAGACCTCCTTCAGAAAACCTCTATGGTGAATCTCATTCAGCTGCAGAAAATAACTGTCAGTTTAGTTTCAAAGATGTTCCCTTCATTTTCA
The DNA here is from genome assembly GCF_053883595.1 of Heterocephalus glaber. Classification (NCBI taxonomy): domain Eukaryota; kingdom Metazoa; phylum Chordata; class Mammalia; order Rodentia; family Bathyergidae; genus Heterocephalus; species Heterocephalus glaber. The sequence continues at coordinate 25,896,599 of NW_028258379.1, forward strand.
TAAATGAAATATTCAAGGAGAATAAAGTTAATGATTTGTCTTTCTCAACTTACCTTTTCCAATTGGGAAGTCTTCCTAGAAAACACTTCACATTACCTATGGCTTATTGCAGTCACACATTGTGGTACGTCAAACTATCTGTCAAATTCTGAGCTATAGAATAAACTTTCAATTTTCTTCTCATTAACTAAATTCCTAAATTACTTCTGATTGTGAAGAATGTAGAAGTTCTCTTTGGATATTTCAAAAATACAGTAGTATCTAGTCTCAAGGAGGGACATCTTTTAAGAAAAAGACCAGGGTGTTTGGTAATTTTTTTTAAAAAAACAGAAGTACAGCTGAGGTGATGATTTAGATCATAGGCATTGATGACATGTATGACAATTGCCACAGAGGATGAATCATCCTTCATGGCTGTAGACAAAGTCTTTGAGAAAAGTCCTTGATGTCACAACCTATAGTATATGATCTTGCTACCACTGTATTCTTGGTATGAATGCTAGGCTAGTGCTCTACCTATGAGCTACAGCTTCAAATCAATGAGTTTGAAATAAATGCATGGAGCAATATATGTGTTACTTTTTTCCCTTGATCTGTAGAGGAGAAGGTACTGATCATGCTGACTTTTTGTTACTTTAAAGATTAATAACAGATATTAATAATATTACTTTTCCAAATAGATTATTGAGCATATACTACAAAGAACTTCTTACACAACTGATGGCTTATCATCCTTTTCACTTCCTTCGCTGCATGACTAAAAGAGCCAGAGGATGACCCTAATATCATGCCTTTGTCAGATTCTTCTGGCTGTAGAATTCAAGGTATTAAATTAATTTTCACAGTTCAAATAGGAGATTCATTGAAGGGTCTATTTTTCTTCAGCAAGCTTCATTACCTACAGATAATCTACTGAAATTTTCTTCATCAGTGCCAATATTTACCAGTCCGTCAATGTCTATAGCTATTTATATTTCTGTCTAATGTCACTGCATTGAGTATCAGCATATAAATAATTATTTCAGGATTATATTTAAATAGCTTGCCTCATTCATTCTTTCTTCATCATCTTTCACCTTGTTGGATGTGTTCAGCTTGCTTCTATTTAATCTTAATTCTTTCCACTTTAAAAACCATAATAGATGATTAAAAATCATAAATATTTTTATAATCTCCTAAATGGAAAGTATGGATGTGTAACAACACAGGTTCTATAAGAAGACATGCAACGAGAAGTTTAAAAGATCAATATAAACAAGCTAAATCTTCAGAATTAAATCATAGTTACGCATGATTGGTCATAGTAATTAATCCTTGTTAGTAATCCTTGCTGTTCATGAAAGAAGATATTGTAATAGCATGTATCATCATCCTTAAGATGCAGACCAGTCTTGAGGGTGGTATGTCTGGAAGATCATTTTTGGTTTAGACAAATAGCATAACATGCCAGTTTCAAAACCTCATCAAAACCTGATAATATATTTAAAAGTCACCTGCCAACACTATTAATCTGTACCATTTTTTAAAAGCCATGATTTCAAGGTTTACTCTAGGAAATATGAAACTAGTGATTTTACTTTGTCTACAACCCTTCAAAGCCCCCTCAAAGCATGTGTCACAGCTAATAAAATATAGCAATTGGTTAAAAGAGAGTGGGACAATTTACTAATTCATCATTTGTACCATTTTGATGGTTAGAGGCTACACGGATAGGTTCCATACATACATTCCAGCATCTGTCTTTCCAATGGTATAATGAAAGTAGTATTCAGGTTAAGATGGCACTCATGTCTTCCCTGTGGCTTTAATGGTAGTCATCACCTAGAGACTCATACAACAACTGTGGATAGCCCTGATTGGAAAAATCTTTTCGTTTGGTGGGGTTACATTTGGTTTACTGTGTTCCCAAAGTGTTACACATTTTTCTTTCCTTTCTAGATTCCATAGCTTATTATTTCAAGTAGGCTTTCTTATTACAGGAAACTTTCCATTAAAGGCAATTCCAATTTGTGACTATTTACTTTTAATGTGTTTTTCATCACTTTTCTTGTCAGTTTTCTTCATTGTCAAAAATGAAATGGAGACAAAGCCTTTCCTTGACTAGGATAACCCCATACACCCACTGAAAGGTACTGATTCATAAGACAAGGAGGATGGAACCCATTTCATGTTATTTGAAAATGGTGTCCCTTCTTTTTCAATTTAATATTCTTCTCCTTGCAATGAGATGACATATTAAATACAGTATATTTCAATAGACTAAAATGTTCTGAACATAGAATTGTAACTGTCTTCACTGTTGGATCAGCGAGCATTAGAGTAAAAGATTTTATAGCTTGGAAAAATTGACTTTTACTATAGAAAAAATTATTAAAAATGAAAGTACTATAAATTTCTCCTGTAATTAATAATTGTTACAGAATGGAAAAATGTCACAGTTTAAAAGGCATGAAGAAAAACTGTTATGAGACTCAAAAAGTAAAAATCTCAACTCATAAAGTTTTTCTCAAGGAACCCCCCCATATTATCAGTAAAATATTAATACTACTTTGCAGTCTATTTTTGTTGGATTGCTTTGGTTAAGGAAGCATAATAATTTTTGAATGATGTCTTTTAACTTGTTTTATCTACAGCCATCAAAACACTCACTATATATCAGTTATTATATATGGGATTGTTTTCCTTTACGAATGCCCTTAGCTTAGACATTTTCTCTCATCTCACATATATGAAATAATCAATAAATATCAGATGAAAGCTTGGACACTGAAATCTCTAATTTAGTTTTATCTATTATTTTTTGCCTCTGTTACTCTTTCAAATAGTTCTTCAGCACTTTGTATGTTCCAGGATCCTATCTAAATTGTTAATATACACCAGTAAATAATAGAGTAAGTGACCTCCACTTCATGACAGGTACAGATTCACTTGAGTTTTCACTGTTATTCTCTGCAGGGGAGGAGTAAGGTGTATCCAGTAGAGTTCCATATCTTATAAGAACAAGTATTATTTCAATTGGTGCAACACTGTGTATTATACAGGATGTTATGTGATCAAATATGGAGCTCTAAGTGAAGAAAATACTTTGGAGCATATGTGAGAAGAGATTCCTTATTGAGTTTGAGAATCTCTCTAGCCTTCTGGGAAACTGAAGAAGGAAAATTGCAAGTCTAGGGGGACCCTGGGTAACTTAGCCACATAGAGAATCTTGTCTCAAAATTTTAAGAAATGAGTAAAAAATAAAAAAGATGGCTGGGGATGTAACTCAGTTCTTAATTCTAAAAAAGCAAATCTTTTTCTAAAGAACTACTATTTATTTTTTGAAATATTTATAGAGTACTTCGTTTTCCTTGTTTGCTGTCAAACATTTTATTCAGACTTCAGATTACTCTACTTCTGTTTAATATATATTTGTTGCAATTGACTGATGTTATCTGAAAGAGCAGAAAGGAGTTATTTTTAACACCTGAAAGCTTTGGATAATGGGCAGTAATATCCATTCAGGACCATATCTGGAGGTCCCATCATCTCCAGCAGTGAATTCCCCTGAAAGAGACTGGGCCATGGAGAAGACTGAAGGGGGAAGAAGAAGAGGGAGAAAACTGATTTCCCTTGACTGCCATTCACTTGTGGGGTCAGAGGAAAAATCCTTGGAGATGTGGAATCACACAGGTTTGGATTCAAAAAAGAGCCTTCAATATCTTAACCTGTATTTTCCTTGCCTAATGAGGACTTTAAACTTACCTTAAAGGACTATGGTAATTATTTCAGAAAATCAATCTCAAATATGAGCAGATTATTAAAATAAATGGAATATTAGTGTTATCTTACTACATCAATGTGAATACGAGGATAAAAAAGATGTGCTTCATTTTCACCTGATTAAAATGATGATAACTGCTGGTTGGAGCAAAGAAAAATATATAAAAGTATAGAGATAAAATGAATACTCAGCCAATCATATTGGATATATTGCATATTTCCATTTTTTTCTGAATAATTTGCTATTCTTAAAAGGTTCAGCAATGAATACCAAAGCAACTAACATCACTGCTTCTGATTTTGTCTACATAACAAATTTCTACATGTACAATTGATTCAGTTTTAAAGTACAGATTTTAAATCGCTTTCTGTATATTATGTATTGCTTTATGAAAAAGTCTTATCAATTTATATTATGATTTGAGAGTGCCTAGATGACCTTATTCTTCCTATGTCCTTTAACTATTATGCTTTTGATGAATGAAGATTGTACCCTTGTACTAATTTTTAAAATTACATTTTCAAATAATTATTTAGGACATTTTGACTTTACTTACATTTCTTTGAATTACTTTTGGGTACAATGTGTACTTTTCTGTCAAAATTAAAATATTGGTTTGACAATCTACATGTACTTAATCTTTATTTTGAGTTCTAAATACAATTTAAATAGAATTTTTTTCTCAATTTATCTATTTTGTTTATGCAAGTTTTAATAAATGTTTGAATCTTTTTGGTGATAAACTTCTGTTTTACTTTTTTTTTCATTTCTCTTATCACATTTGTGCTGGAGAAATCATTCTCCATGAGAAGATCCAATACATTTTAAGTTATACTGAATTTTGCTCTATTTTATCCTCATTTTTAAAATTTTTGAAATCTAACTCTTTAATCCATCCAATTTTGTGGATATAAAAATGTATATGTGACTTCCTACTTATTTGCAATTAAGTATGAAAAGTGGATTTAATCTAGTTTTCCCAAAGTCTAAATTTCTGGACTGGGCTGTGATTTGTTTCTTTTCTTCTTCAATAACTAGAAGAGCTATGTTCTATTCTTTTGTGCAGTAGAAGTTTCTTTCTTTTTTCAACACAAAAATTTTACTTTTGGCGTCTTTTAAATGTAACTTAAAACTAAAATAGGTACTTTTAAAAGCCTCTTCATCAGATATTAAATGTAATGTTTCAGTTTCCCATCCTCCTATTTTGCAGTATGAGATCCTCATTTTAATTACTAAAATCTTATTTTTAATTTCATTTCTTCTTTTTCAAGTCCATAAACTGACATTTATAATTACAAAATTGTTATTTCAGTCTTATACAAATGGTTTAAATACTCACCAGCAGATTGCACATTTTAAATTTTGAGTATTTGTATTAATCTATTCTTCATAATCCAAGAAATATTTTCAAAATGGTTTCATAGTAAAATTGATTTGTGTGTTTTTGTCAACATGGGCAACATAGAAGACTAATTATAAGAATAATATCTTGATGTCTTTAAATTTCATGACCCACCAGAAGCTAGGAGAGACAGTGGAATGAATTCTCCCTCTCAGTGCCTCCAGAAATCAAACCTGAAACCATGATTTTGAAGTTTCTGTCTTCAGAAGTTTGAGAAAATAAACTTCTGTTGATGTAAACTGCCAAATTTGTGGTAATTGGTTCTGCCATGCCTACAAAATCCAGTTTACATTTTTAATTCATTTTTATCTGTATTACAGGGTATGATAATTCTTCCAAGAATTAGGGAGTAAAGTAATTGTCAGTCCTAATCTTCATTAAATTTTTAAATATATTTTTTATTTTTTTGTTTTGAAATTTTTCTTTCAAAGACTTTATAATGAAAGCTTCAGAAGAATTTTTGGAGGATAGTAGCCAAATGTCATTTTAAACAAAGCTTCAGTTGCATTAAGAAATTCTTTCGTATTAATTATAAATTAAAGATCCAGTTAAAATCAGATTACATTGTGAAGGATATGAGGAAAAGAAAATCTAATGTATTATATATTTAACATCAAATAACTATTTGATACATATAACTCTAAAGTAAAATCATATTGAAAATGTGTACCATCTATAAGCAACAGAATTCTGAACTTATAAAGGCTGTCTTTGGATTTTCCTAGAAGCAATGTCTGTTGCAAGTACAAGTATATTTAGTTTAGGTTTTTTGTTTGTTTGTTTGTTTGTTTGTTTGAGGCAGTAACAAGGGACACTGGCAGAAATGTAGGTAAGAACATCAAAATGGGAAGTGCAAGGGAATTCTACATAGGAGTAGAAACACCTTTGAGAGAAGGAGCAGAAGGATTAGTCCTTATCTACCATCTGCCCTTTGGCACTGGTTGATTCCTGATCTTAGAAGAGAGGATGTGATACTCCCTGAGCACTAGGCTAATTGGGTGGCAAAGTAGGCTTTGGTGGGCTAAGAAAGTAAATAGTGGGAGAAATGCAGGTATTTTCAACTACACTCTGGCAAGGTTGCTCTAAAATGGTTAAGAAAGGATCAACAGGAAACAGGTAATATCTGCTACAGTGGCATTGCACTGCACTACAGGGTTTCTGTCAACAGATCTGAAAATCCAAGATGAGTCTTTGTTACTATCATTTCCAAATAGACACAGGGTTGGGAAAATGAGAGCTTTGTGGAGGGCACCTCTGGCATCCTGGTGATATTTCTGTTACGGGTGATTTTTGCCTGTGTGACTGCCGAGGCTTGGGTTCTTTCAACTTCAGTCAAAGAAGAAAAACCAAGTGATGGTTGGCAGATTTTCTCCACTTGAGTTTCCCTTTTATTAGAAAGGGAAAATATTTCCCAGAAGCCCCCGCCATCAACAGCTGACTTTTTAAAATTTACTCTCTTTTTATTTAATCTCTCTTTTTTTTCGCTTAAATTCTTTTATTGGTACGTTTTAGGTATACAATACGTTTACATTCATCATTGGGCACCAGCTGACTTTTTAAAATTTTCATTCTAATAGAAAATAGGATGGGCCTATTCTCTATCAGATCGAGAACTCCTAACCTAAGATTTAAACACAACAATTTAGGAAATAAGACATGAGGAATATAGAAGACTTTGGAAACAACATGCTTCTCCACAATAAAATGTAACCAAAAATTAACCTGAAGGTGTTTCAGGTTTCAAAATCCTATTTCTTGAACTATTTATATACGATGAACATAGGTTTGAGTCTGTTCCAATATGCTATGTGTAATTATTAAAAATGTTCTTAAAAGAAGAACTTATCCTCTGTCTTTTAGTTTTTAAAGTTATTTACCTTCCTATCTCTAATTGTCTGGCAGCAAATATACATTGTATGGAGAGTCACATATCTTAATCATTCTTCCATTGAAATATTTAAGCCTCTTAGCGTACATTACAAAAATATACACAATTAAAGGGTATATGTTGTTCTGAGGATTCTAAAGTGGTAGTGAGTCTCCTACTATGATTTTATTTTTGATTTCAGATAAAGAGAGAATATTGTAAACATAAATGGCTTTTATCATCTTTCAAAAGCCACAGTGACACCCATGCTATCATAAACAGAGAGAACATGTTTCCCATTCCATTTCATCTCAGCCAATATCTTTCCAAAACTTCGTAGAGATTTATAAGCTTAACTTGAACTTAATTTGAATGAGACAAAGAAAAACAAAATGTTCAAGAAATCCTAGAGCATTATCTTGGATTTTCACTAACTTACTGTTAGATTAAAAAAAAAAAAAGCCCACTTGGTTAGGGAATTGCTAACTGCTCTAGCAGATAAAACCCTAAATCTTAGAGGCTTAACACAATATGTTCATTTCTCACCTTAACCAAACGAAATTTAAAATATAGGTATTAGTGGATGAACGCCACTCTTTATAGTGATTCCAAGACCAGATACTCATCTTTGGTTTTATGTCATTCACATAGTTTCTAAGAAAGTAAGTTAGTGAAGCAGTGTGTAGGAAATTGTAATGAGGAGTCCTAGAAGTAGATGAGCTAGATGCTAATATTTTATTGCCTAAGCTCAGGGGCCCAACCAGAGCCTACTGCAAAGGATTATGGGAACTGTAGTTGAAATCAGGAGCTAGTACAGACTTGATTAGCAGCCAGCATTCATAACTACATTCTTTTAACCTCTCTACAGTTTGGTTTTGTTTTGTTTTACAATAAGAAAGAAAGGAAATGGCATTTGTCAACCAAAAAAACCTAAGATATTTAGTAAATTTAATTTGCTAAATAAAACTATGTTCAAGGCATTGAATATTGGATTTGAACAAACACTGAAATTATAAATGATTTTGAACTTGGGAAGAGAATTGCACGTGTCAACTTCTTGCCAAAGCACTTAAAAAAAGTATACTTTTAAATTGTTTTTCGCAAATATTAATTGGTCGTATATCATGCAGTAAGATTTTTTTGAATTTGCATTTAACATTATATATTAATATTACTTTAATTGTTTAATACTGATAAAACACTAGGGAGTTGGAGATACTATTACTTTCGGTTAAAACATCTCAGAGAAGAAACCTAAAAGCTTATATTGCTAACTTTCCTTTTTATCAATAGAGTAAATTTATTTTGTGATATAATATGAATAATAACTGGTCCCTTCTAACAATTGGTTCAAAGGGAACAGATGTAACTTCTATGGAGAAATATCATTGATATTTATTTCAAATTGTGTTCAATGAAGTGTACTATTCACTGTAGTTCAATATAATTGCCTCTTAGAGTTTAAAAATTAGAGCTCATGAAGCATATTCCTGAGTGTTGAGAAACTATAAAACTTCCCTTAGCAAACAGCAAAACCATGGACTTTAAAAACAGAATTATTTGTATGCACTGCTTTTTTTTCTTTTGGTTTTGTTTGTCTTTTAAAAAAAAATCATCATAAGTTTGTGTGGTAAATACTTCATAATGGCTGTAAAACATTTTTCACAGAAAATGTATGACTTACAGAATTATATTTTTCATCAGTTTCACTTACCTAAAGAAATACACCGGTATGTTGTGGTTATTGTTATTGTCATCTTGTTGTAGTAATTAAGAAGTGGAGAAGGCTTAAACCACAAAGCAGGATCTAAACTTACTCCAAAGTGCTTCAGGCTGTTCATGGAAAAATCGATATTGTTGATACAGAGGATTACGCCCAACAACTAAGAAGGTAAAGGCTTAATAACTGCACACAAAGACATTTTAAAATTGATTACAAAATGCAGCAGATGAAATAGGGTATAGTCACATATTTCTTGGTCTTAAATCAGATGATTTTTCAATAATGATTTATATATAAATATATTGTCATGTAAATATATTGTTATGTAAATATATATTTGTTAAATATAAAGCTAAACATTAATATGACACTCTTTTCCCTAACCACTATTCTTATTGCTAGCTATATTCCCAGTTTATTCCCGTCTTATTCCCAACCGCTATATCATCTCATGTGGGATCTAAATTATATAAACAGGGATAATCCTTATTTTTGGAAATAGCATGTGACACACACACACACACACACACACACACACACGCCACAAATCAATAATAAGTAAAAGATACGTCTAATCATTTCTCTATTTGTGGAGAGATTTCACTTGCATGGGGGATAAGGAGAGACTGGGAATTTATTTTCTTAGACATTTATTTTTAAAAGTGAGAGTTGAGAGAATAAGGTTGAGCCATTATAAAGTGTAGTAGTTTTATTTTGTGTTAAAGTACCTGAGTATTATAACCCAAACACATATACACACATACAAACTTAGATAATTACCAGCTCTACATAGCATTAGATAAACAATAACAATAACCCATTTACCAAATTGTTTATTTTAATGTAAAATTTTGAAAGTATTGTTTTATGTATTGTAGTAGGAAAATAAGAAAATTAGGCTGATATTTTGATATATTAGGCTAGTTCCCTAGGCTAGAAGCCACTGTGAAAGAATAGGCTACAGACAATTAGTGATTTGTGTCTGCATTGAAGCCCTTCATTGATTCCTTTGTGTATTAGTTTATGGTGGGCCTATTCCATGCTTATCAATAAGTAGATACAGCCAGATAAAGAGTTGAAATAGTGGGGAATAAGTTATTTTCAGGAAGCAACAATATATGCAGAAATCCTAGAGACAGGAAAGAAAACTCTAGGACTGAAAGGTGTTAATTTCCTTTAAATATAGATTTTGTTGTGATTTCAGATTTAGAACCCCCTGAATAACCAGAGAGATCTTACAAATATTTGGATAAAAGGATATTCCTGTATGCGGCTAGGATCCCCCAGGCTCTTCAACAGAGGAAACAAAGTGCTCCATACCTCCATTTTCCCTTTGACCTGCTTCAGTTCATATCCACATGTCTACCGTAGACCCAAGCTGAATTGTGTCTTTGTGATGAATTCTGAGAGAGATGTGTTATTTTAACACTCCATTCACCTGAATACAAAAATGGTCTCATGAATTCCACTCAACTTCACTCCCTGTCTTCTTTTCATGACTTGTTTCTTGGTAAAGTGTTTCCCCCCTATGCTGAATGTCTGCTTTCTTAAACTAACATGCCTTATGCTTCAGTAAGTCTTAGACATTGGGTTGCTATACATGATTTCCAACACATTGACAGTTAAGCTGCTCAGCATAAGCAAACTCAAAGTAGATGAAGCAAAAGCAGGAGTCTGTAATTTTTGCTGAAAGGATTTAAATCAACTCATAAACAAGACTTTCAGAAATCACTGTCTTTGGTTGTTGGGACTATTAACAGATGTAATGTGACCTCAATAACTATCAATAAAAGTACTATTGCAAATATAAATGATAAATTTTACAAGAAAATATATCAAGATTTTAAAACTTAAATATACAGCTTCTAAATAAATATCTATCAGTGAAGCAACATACTTTTAGGAATGTATGGAATTGACAGATGGAATAAATCTACATAAATATAATCTAACACTGGTAACTCTTAATATTAGACCTTATTTATTTCAAAATACAGAATTCAAAGAATTACTATATGAAGTATCATATCATATTGTGTTTTTCCCCATATATTCTAGTGTTCTATTTGAATTACAGTGTTCTATTTGAAGTATTAAAAGTAAATCCATCAGCTTATCTTCTATATCTTTCCTAAATCTTAGTGGCATATGTACTAGCCTGCTGAAAAATTGTGGATATTGATGCAATATCTGCATATTTTTGTTAATGTTATCAATTAATTATATGGAAACAAAATAGGCAAGAAAGCTTCTAAAGTGAATACTAGTGAAGGGCTAAATGTATAAAATTAATCTATTTATCTATATAAATATATAACTGTAAATATAATCTTCTCCTATAATGATCTTAATTCCTCCAGGTGGGACTGTCTTCTGTCGTAAAAAATTCTATAGTTTCTGAATCTATTGTGTGTTCCTAAAATGAAATACTTCTCAAGGAAAAGAGTTATATGAAGAATTGGTGATGAAAGATGCATATTCTTTATCGAAAACACAATCAGAAAATAAGATCACTCTCAAACCGTACTTTTTGTAGCCTTGCCTAAATCTGAACCATTGATTTGAGAAATACTATGATGTATGTATTAAGTTTAAGAAAGAAATATGAAAACAAGACAGATTTTTTTTTTCAGTGAATATCGTCTGAATGGCCTTTGGTGATGTAGAGGAGAGTTTCAACCTGGGAATTATTTTTCTAGAATGGTTCCTGCCCATTTAACCTCTAATCTGACCTTAAATGCTGTGATTTTGTTCTGTCTCCACTTTAAGACCAATGTACAATATATACACATCAAACAAACTCCATGTGTATCTGTAATAATAATAGCTACCTTATTCCTTCTTAGCCATCCCAAAGTTTTCTGACAGTCACATCCAAAGCTAAAAACTTCTCAACTCCTTCCCTTATTCTGCAAAATCTCTAGGAATGCAGTCAATAATTTAAAGTAAAAGTTTAGGAAACATTTTGGATGATGAGAGATAGAGCACAAACAGCATACATTTTAAGGATAAATAGCAAATATTATTGCTCTTAGAAAACATTCATTTTGGAACACAGGAAATGTTTCAGGGTCATGTGCTTCCCTGACTCCAGGGGGCACCAGAACAGTCCTTCTCATTACACAGCATTTTTGTTTTGTTTTGTTTTGTTTTGTTTACCTAAATTCTTTTATTGGTACATTTTAGGTATACAACACATTTACATTTCTCATTGGGAACTTGTACCTTTACATGATGCATCTTGGTTCTTATTTTTTCCCCATTCCTAGCCCTCCCTTCACCCCCTCCACTCTTTTCTATTTACAAAGACATTTTTACACAGTGTTTTGATTCATTTTCTCTGTCAGATCTCAGCACACTTCTCTGAGAAAAATGCAGGAAGTCTACATTCCTATTATTGTAATATGTATGGAACCAACAAATAATGAATAGAAAACTCTTCAATCTTTTCATCAATATTATAAGAAGATATATTTCCTTTACCACCATTAGTTTTAATTATTTTATTTAGGAAATGAGGAATTCTCTTTCTTAAAAGGATACTGTTTTGTTTTGTTTTGTTTTGTTTTATCTGTGTAGTGTTCCCAGGCAACAAAGCCCAGATTGTAACCCTGTTGTAAATATCATGTAAGTTTCACTACTCAGCCTTAAATAGTGGGGGACACTGAAGTGATATGTAACATGGTTGGTACAGCCCACTATGACCAGGTAACCAACATGAAAACCAGAAGCAAAAGAAGCAAAAAAACAGTTACAAAAAAAATCAACAAATTCATTCTAATACATAAGGAAAAAAATTAAAATAAAGGTTCTCCTTATGCCTGAAGCATCCCTCTCATTTTGGAGAGTGGCAATCCCTTAATTTGTTAAATACAAACTTGACTTTAAAAAAAAAAAGATTTTTTCAAGGTGTTCAATGTTTCTTACGATTAGCTATTGAGTATATGTAAGTGGAATTCATAATAATACTTTTATGTGTTCTATGCCTTTTATTATGAGGTATTCAACAGGCTGTTATTTGTTCCTTGTTACAATCATTCAAATGGTTTGTGAAAGAGTGGTAACTTTCTAAGGATATACAATCTTGGGAACCTGCTTTAGTTAGGACACCAGCACTTTCTGGAGGCCAAAATGGAATTATATGAGTATATTAACACTATTGACTTATTTTTTGCACATAAACACAAGGATAAAATCATCTGCAGATTTAACTCAAGGAAACAATTTCTTCCTCAGGGCATTCTGGCATTTTGGCAGAGATCTTGAGTCACATTTTTGCTTGTCTTTTGGCTGTTTTCCCCAGGGCTCAGAACAGGGACTATCCATTAAGATCACATGCATGTAATCATGATCAATTTCCTGTAAGTGTAGAAGGACTGGGCACTCAAGGTGTTTGGCCTCCCATTTCTTATTCTCTTTCCATGAGCAGTGTTTTTCTATCTGTAATAGCAGCTGGAACCCAGCTATGTCATGGAGAGGAGAGGAGAGAAAATGAAACTTCTCTTATGTATAAGAGTATTCCCTGCTTGTCTGGTTTCTTTTTCTTTAAGTGAATTTGATGTAGCTTCAGGTTCTCTACTATATGCATGTGATGAAAGGTATGGGAACCCAGATTCGACTCAAAGCACATTTATTTGACACACAAACCTGAAGAAATGAGACTTTATTTCAAATGGCTATATCCAGTGCTTCGTATAGAACAAATCTGCCTTTGAAAGTCCCCAAAGAACCTATAACTGTGTGTTCTTGCTTAAAGTCTCAGCTATGACATGGCATTTTCATTTTTGTTGGAATTCAATATATTTTGGGCTAAAATGACATCTGGATCATTGGTAAGTTCTATACCAAATAACTAAAAGATAACAGAAAGGGTTTTCTTTTATGCCATATCCTCTATATGTATCTGTTCATATAGGTATATGGTGATTTAGATATTATATACCCAAGAAAATAAAGATCTTGGTATTCAAAAAATGTTTTCCAAAAAGTCAGGTATTTGAATATCTCAATATTTTTTCAGTTCCTTTTAGAAATAGTTTCCTAAACCTACACTTTTCTTATTATGCTCTTAGCTTATCATCAAGAATGGAGATTTTAAAACTTGTCACATAAAAACTATTCTGGATCTTCTGTAAAACGACTCCTCCAGAATGTTTCATTATGTCTTTTAATTCATCTCTCATGCAGATCTGTACAACTGCAGCACTAGGGAAAATGTCTTTCCTTATATGGTTGTTGCTATACAAAGAGAATCCATAGGACCATTTCCCTCTTGCCTGGTAGATTATTCACTGCTACATTTCAGTTTCACCTACAGTTAGCAGCTTTAGCTGAGGCTTTCTGTTAAAATATCTCACCTCATCTTTAGTAACTAATGATAATTATTTTTACTATAAGCTTATGTTCATGGCAAAGGGTGTGATGATTTGTAAGGAGCTATCTTCTTGGGTTTGCTGGAAATTGTCAAAATTCAGTAAGTTGTGTCTTGCACCACCTACTTCCTAGGTAGAAACTGAAGAGCAAGGAAACTTGGTGCAAGCAATGTAAAATCCCAGCTAAAGCCTGGATGGTCGACAGGCTCAGGCAATCAGTTCAGTTGCTATTAATTTTTCATTTACGCACAACACCATAGTTGCCTACGGAAGGCTCCAAGGCAATGGGCTTTGGGGAATTGAGTCACTTGCGGTAGACTTTCTCTTGGCTAGATTTTCATGGCACCATCTGGACATCTGTCTTCATCTCCACACAGTTTCCTGCCCAAAGCTTCCCACCACACTCTAGTTCCCTGACCCTTCCAAGTTTCTTTGGCTTAATGCGCACATCTTGACATGCGTCCAAAGCAAAAGCCCAAGACTTGCCTTCTCTTAATTGGAAGTGCCCCATTTTTCTTGAACAAGAAACATTTACATTTCCTGTTAAAGAGTTGGGGATGTCGTTCAGTTGGAGAGAGTTCAGTTTACAAGATCCTGGGTTCACTTCCAGTAAAACAAAATAAATTAATAAAGAAGTAAATAAATAAATAAATAAATTCTCCAATAAAACAGGACCACAGATTTAGCAACAGAACTGTTGCATCTCACCCTTGAATTTAGAGAATGCTCAGCCTTCATAACCTGATGAAATAACATTCATCTCTGAAAGAATTTGTCATCTATTCAAAATGGAAAAAAAAAGAAGTGTCTCTCTGCTTTAAAATGGCTTATATCAATTCTTATAATGGAGTAAATAAGTTGAAATTTTATATACAAATAGTGTGAAATTCTTCTGATTTTAAAAATTATCAGTTTATTACACCTCATAATTTGATTTCCTTACATTGCCTACATCCTCATAAAAATAATGTGATTACTGTCCTCAAATTAGAGAAACAGACATAAAAATAAATAGTAAGCTGCATAGGATTATGGGTAGAAATGGTGATACTGGGTATCATGGTATTTTTTTTTTTTAATATACACATAAACCATACAGTAGCCTTCTCCAGTCTATCACTAGTTTTAGTAGAAACTTGCTGTGCTTTTCTTTGTTCCATTTTTATGGCAATTCTTATACATTCATTATTTTGGAACAAGATAGATTAAAATCCAAAGAATATTGATAATATTTTAATAAAACAATAAACATTCTATTAACCTTTTTAATCAACTAAACTTTAAGGTGACGATAGATGATGCACTGTTGGGAGGGCTATGAATGCCTTTCAGTATGTACCGTGACTGCAATTTGTCCCTTGGCAATGTTTTCCAAAACTCCATAATTCACTAATATTTATAAAGCGGTAAATCTACCCTATGGCTAACTCTGATCTGAATTCTAGCACTGTGTGAGGATTTTGCTCATTTGTTTTAATGGGATGGACTTTTAGCCCCCATCATTTATTTAAAGAGACTTAGGAGAGACTCAAATTAAGTAAATGACTGGAAATGTCAAGTAATTAAACATCTGGTTTTTAATATAAAACAAATCGCTTCATGCCTGTGGTCTCTGTCACTTGATCCCTCCCTGTGCTTCACATTTAAGCTGCTTCTGGCTCCATTTAACCTCTTAGACAAGCCAGATGTAACTCCATTCTTCTCATAGTAGCCCTTGGACATTCTTGTCCCCAAGGCCTTCTCTGAGGATTGATAAGTCTGTTGCTCAGTCATGAATTTAGAGCCTAATTTCTCTCTTCATCTACTTAGGCTAAAATAGAGCTGAAGGAAGCAATACTAACATGTGTTCAACTTTGACTGAATCTCTTTCACACTCTTAGTCAGTGAACATGAGGAGCCCCCAACCCAAACCAAAGCTAGATCTTTCTCCCAGCAAGGATACTGCCTCATTAGATTTTTGTAATGGGTTATTTAGAGCTTTTGTTCATTCTTTCTTTAAATTTCTATGATAAATATTTCAAAGGTTCCAATCATCATTGAAATTAAAATGTTTTCTTACTTGTGGTCAATGGAAATGAAGATCGGATTTTGGGTGCTTTACACTGTCTAATATGCAATGCAAGGCAGTAGGGAAAATTTCCTCAGTTCTGCTCACCCTAATATCACCATGGCGGTGAGGTTAATTTTGGTTCTAATAGTGAATGTCTATTGTTTTTGTCTCCACAAAATCAATTTGTGGTCTCTCCCTGATTCTCCTTTGGAGACTATGCCTGCTTCAGCTGTCTGTGAACTCGGTTGTAGCCATCTAAAAATTTTTTTCATGGCTAAACTGAGCCAGTTAGCTTATTTCACCCCAAAGCAAAGAGTTTAGGTGTGAGCAAGTAATGGACTCTTGCTATTTCCCTAAGATCAAATACGGCAATTTTACTGGAAAAGAAGAAACTTCTGCTACTGAATTTTCTGAAAGAATAAAATATAAGCATTAAGTTTATACTAGTTTTCTATTACTTGCAAAAAAGGCAAATAAATTGCTTTTATATATTAAATTTATATATGAAATTTGAAAAAGAAAAAGAAAACTGATCAAGATAATACAAAAAGAGAAGTATAGTATCTCACCATCAGTAAAACTTATCTTTATGATTTTTAATTCCTTCTTATTTTATTTCAACCAAATTGATTTGCATTCAGGATTTTTGTTATTTTGGCTTGGTTTGGTTTGTAACAAGTAGAAAATGCTAGACTAATCAATCTCTACTTTGAAAGCCCAGCAAATTTTACCTAAGAAATAAGTTCCATTTGGGCAATAATATAAACTACATTTTCTAAGCTCTTAAATTTAACCTCAATTTGCTTTATATTTACAAATTATTTTTATTAGTACATGTTTGTAGTACATGTTTACATGCCTTATGGAGAATTGATACATGTACATAATACATCTACTTTTTTTTATCCCCCTTCCTTCCCCACTCCATGCATCTCTTGATTCACTTTTTCAAATGTTTGCATTCCTTTGGACAACTGGTACATGTACATAACACATCTTAATTTCCTTTCTTACCCCCTTTCTTTCCTCCCGCTATCTCTTGGGCTCCATCCCCTTTGAGAAAGATCTACATCTTGGCTTTATTTTCAAACCAAATAGAAGGGCAAAAATTAATTACATTTTTTTAAAAATTTAACATCCCTTGACACTTTGGTTTCTCTGTTGTGAAGAATGGCTGGTTAAATTTTTTCTCTCACCAAATAAACCCATAATATTCTCTACCTGCAGTGCTCACATGCATTTATCTATTTACTTCATGAAAAGACTGCAGTTGTGTCACATGTTAGATTGCCACATAAAACACAGACGTGAGACACACTGAAAAGAGCTATTCATTCATTGTTTATGTGAAATTCAAATTTACTTGGATGTCCTCTATTCCAACTTGTTTAATCTGACAGCTCTACTCATTATCCTCATAAAATTGTATCAGAGAGCTGTCATTTACTCTGGCTTCATTTGAATTAAATGTTAAACATCCCTTAACTACAGACATGTTCCACTATTATCCATACTAGCAAAGGTTTATCTGACTATTGCTTTTATTTCTATTTACTGTGTTTTAATCAAGTTTTAACTATGGAGCATTCAATAAAATATGAAAGGGCTGGATGAAATAAAAAATGTAAGTTTCTTTAGCATTCAGAGAATATTTAGTTTGGAGAAAAAAATTAAGAGCTAATGATAAGGAGAGTTTAATACAATAACCAAAGCAGCCTTAAATAGAAGTGTCAAATATGATCCCTTGTTATTCCAGAATGTGCAGCTTGAATCATAGAACAATTACCAAGTAACACATTATATTTCAAAGAAAAGAAGTGTTAGAATCAGCATCTACAATGGAATCTAGACATTCCTGCTTATGGATGCAGCTGGTATTTGAGGAAACAGTCTGTCTGCTAAGAAGATTATAAAAGACATCTTTACCATGTTGTCTTCTGTTAGAAGATCATGGAAAAGAATTTTGGGAGGTGTATTGACCTGAAGGAAAAAGAGAAATTGTGAAAAGTTTGGGGCACATGGTAGGTGAGAATGGTTCCCACAGAAAGATTTGTTTATGAGTTTAGAACAAAAAACTGATGAAGACCAATGCTTCACAGCAGGGTAACCAGAGAATTTTAAGGCAGAAGTAGACTAATCTTCAATTTTAAATTGTTTCCTGCTCTTTCTGGGAATGTGAGTGCCCTCTATTATCTCAACATTGTCTCCAAATGAGGTGTGTGATGAGTCTTGTGTGAGTGTACTGTGAGCTATTAGGGAGAGAAGCTGTGGCCACCCGGGTGTGAAACTGAGGGAAGGGAAGCAATGATCGGACTTAAGAAAATAAGAGGGCATAAAGAAGCTTCCAGAGAAGGGAGAAAAAGCAGGAATGAGGGAGAACAAGGCTAGGTTTCATGTTGAGTCTCTGAAATTTAAGATGCAATGTTAGGCACTAGGGGAGAAAGTGCCTGAAACTTTTTTTTTTAATTAAACAAAAAGTTTATCTCATAGGGGATGAATAGTCTTGGTGATGTTTTAGTGACATGAGGATAAGCTTTATATTTTTAGAACTTTCAAAAAATAAGGTATGTCACATTCTATCACAGTGGAACCTCTGAAATTATTTACTCCACCTACCTGGCAAGGGTATTATAGAAGGTCTCCTTGGATTGGGTGAGTGAATAGATAAAGGATATCTTCCATCTTTTACATGCCATAGTTTTTCAACAAATCTAGTACAATTTTGTACAAAACTACACTGACATCATTTAGTACACTGTGTTTAAATTTCTAGGGCATCCTCATATGAATTTTTAGTTTTTAAAGAAAATACATAATTTATTATATGTGTTGGTATCATCTATAATGCACTATTAAAAACCATGTAGGAAAATGAAAAGGAGGAATTTAACAATTAAATATGTACTACAGACAATTCTTCTGACAACAAGTTAGGAAACTAAGAATCAAAACAACATAAATCAAAGAGAAAAAACTGTGTTCAATTTCCAGTTTAAGATAGTATACAAGATCAACAAATTCTTTAAATACGCTAATATGTTCTTAGACTACAGTAAAGAATTATGAAGAAAGATAGGTTATTCATAATTCATCATTCAAAAGATAAAATTCTACATCTTAAATATATTCTCTTTATATTTATTAGTACATATTTTCAGTACATGCAGTTTACAGTCATTTTGGGGACTGGGTACATGTACATAATACAGCTTAATTCTTTTTCCAAATTTCCTTCCCTCCCAACTCCTTCCTTCCTCCTCTAAATCCCATCCCTCATTTTCATTCTTCTTGATATTATTAATCTTATTTCATGTCTATGAAGCATAATGTTTGCATTCATTGAGGTTATTAGGTTCTTTCATGCCACATTTTTAATCCACTTATTTCCCTTTCCCCTCCCCCTCTACTTTTGCCCTTGTTTTTCAGGATCCCTTGTCATTTTCAAGAGATCCACCCCCCTTTCCTCTCTTCAAACTTTATCCTGATCTTTGTTTGTATTTATCTTTACTCAAATGAGAGATACTATGTGGTGGTTAAGCTTGCATATCTTATTTGTTTTAATCAATATTGTATTTTCAAGTTGCATCCATTTGCTGCAAAAGTCTTGTATTTCTCCTTGTTTATAGCCCAGTAGTATCCCATTATGTTTAAATGCCACATTTTTATCCAGTTATCTGTTGATGATTATAGAAGCTCCTGCCAGGATTTAGCTATATGAATTATGGTGCTATAATCATTGGTATGTATGTATTCCTGTAGCACGATCTCTTTGGAGTTAAAGATCAGTAGAAGGGGTATAGCTGGGGCATGTAGAATTGTGCTGCTATAAACATTGGTATTCATGTATCACTGTAGCAGCATCATTTTCACTCTTTGGGGAAGATAAGAAGAAATGGTACAGCTGAGGCATGGGGAATTGCTGATTTTAGTTCTTTGGGGAATCTCCATACTGATTTTCATAATGGTTGTATTAGTTTGGATAGCCATCAGCAATGCAGGATGTTTCCTTTTTTCAGTGCAGCCATGCGAGCATTTATTATTTTTTTTACTTTTTGATGATTGCCATTCTTTCCAGTATGAGATGGAATTGTAGCACTGTTTTAATATGCAATTTTCTAATGGCCAGAGATGTTAAACATTTTTTCACATATTTGTTGGCCATTTGTATTTCTTCCTCTGAGAAGTGTCTGTTAATTTCACTTGCCTATTTCTTGATTGACTCTTTCATTTTAGGTGGTCTAATTTTTTTGAGTTCTTTATACATTCTAGATATTAGTTCTCTGTCTGAGGATAGGTAGCAAAACATTGTTTCCTACTCTGTAGGTTGCCTCTT
Organism: Heterocephalus glaber; assembly: GCF_053883595.1. NCBI lineage: Eukaryota > Metazoa > Chordata > Mammalia > Rodentia > Bathyergidae > Heterocephalus > Heterocephalus glaber. Next base: position 25,917,109 of record NW_028258379.1, read on the forward strand.
CACTTTAATAGTGGATTTCTTTGTTGTGCTGAAGGTTTTTAATTTGATGTAATGGCATTTCTTTAGTCTTGCTGTTATTTCTTATGCCATTGCAGTTCTGTTTAGAAAATACCTACACCTAGGACTTAGGACACTTAGGACACTTTATCTTCCTGTAGGTTCAATGTTTCTGTTTTAATGTTTAGATCATTGATCCATTTTGATTTTAGTTTAGTTCATGGTGAGAGATATGGTTCTATTTGAATCTTCTCCGAACAGATACCCAGTTTTCCCAGCACCATTTGTTGAATGGCCCATCATTCCTCCAATATATGCTTTTGGCCCCTTTTTCATTCTGTTCCATTGTGGTATGTGTCTGGTTTTGTTTCAGTTTCAGATGTTTCATCCATGGTCATCTGGTTCCAACACAGAAACATCCTAATAGAGGCAAAGCTGCTCACTTCATGGCGGCCAAAAGACAAATAAATTGGAAAGCATCTCAGAGCAAGGGGATAGGTATCTGTCTCCACAATGATATGTCCATACCCTACTTCCTCCAAATAGGTTGCTCTCCCTTCCAAGGAACACATTTAGCTATGTTCATTTGGATAGTGCCCTCCCAAACATCTCTCCAGGATTATATCAATCCAGTCAATGTTAGCCGGCACAATATGTGAAAAATTTTTGAAAAAATATTATGCAAATACAATAATAAGAAAACGCTTGCAGGAGATAATTACTAAAAAGGGGGAATTAAGAATGTGAAATATAGTTGTAAAATCAATTGATGTATTAATTGTAGAATATAAACAACTAAAGAATATACTTTTTAGCAATAAATGTTCTAATGAGGAAAGAATGATAGACTCAAGAAATTTAAAGGAAAAGGAGAAAATCAAACATATCTGTTGGAGTCCTTGGAAGAGAAAAAGAAAACTATAAAAGTAGAATATTTAAAGAAATAGGTTTGGGGATACAGCTCAGCAGCACCGTGCCTGCCTGACAAGCGTGAGTCCCTGAGTTCAATTTCTAGCATCAAAAAAGAAAAAAAAATAAAGAATATTTAAGGAAATAATGAATGTAAATTTCTAAGAGTTTGTACAAAACATGATCTCACAAAAATAGGAAGCATAAAATACACAAAGTAGGATTTTTGATAAATCTGTATCATGATAAGAAGAACAATAAAGACAAAGAGAAAGATTTGAAAGCTGCTAGAAAGAATAAAAAAGATTGCAGTAGACACCTATATCACAGGATAACATTTAAAATAGATGAGAAAATTTAGTAGTTCATGTAAAATTCTGTGTGCTATGAATTTACAATAGTGCAAAAACACAATTACTCCAGGGAAAATCCCCCGGAAAACCCCTCCAAATAAACTTGCAGACTAAAACATTCTAAGCTCAAAAACCAAAAAAAATGATGCTGACCAAGTAAGAATGTAAATTCAGACAAGCATATTATAAGATTTTGACACTGAGTTTAATTTTGAAAACCACTAAATATGACAACAACATAATATTTGAGAGAAAAATTTAAGAGTTAAATTCCTTATTTTAATGAAGAGAGCTAGACAATCAATGACCAATTTTGTGTTATTTCAATAAAGTTGATGATATTACATTTATAACAGTTTAATTGGAAAATTAGTATAAAATACAAAAGTACTACAATAACAAATGGAATAAAGTGAATGTAAAATGAAAAAAGTACCAAGAACAAACCTGCCTATCCAAAAAGAAACGAAGTAATTGGAGATGAAAAACTAAATAAAAATAAATAAAATGTGTAAATGTTACGGAAAAATGAAAAGTCAGAAGGTAGTGGATTATTCACTGTAACTTTAATTTGGAGTTAATGGAGCTTTCTAAAGATGTCAATTAAGGTGAAACAAAAATATAGTTAAATATTCTTCACAGACTCTCTAATAAAAATATAAGTCCTGGGGTTGAGAAAAGATTTATCAGATAATAGCTATCAAATTAAGCTTGGAAAACAATGTTAATATGTGGGAAATTTTACTTTTTTAATAGTAATAGAGATAACAATGAGAAAATGGTTCAATGCTTAATTATGGTTTAATAGAGAGATCAGATTTGAGAATGTATGTACCTGATGAGATTGTTTCACATAGACAAACCCAAAAGTTGTTTGAACTATAAAAAATATTAGACAAATGAACCTGAAAGTAGAAAAAAATCAAGATACCTCAGCTATGATATGGTAACAAAACACTTAGCAAAAGTACAAAACAAAAAATAACAAAATGAATCTTTTAATCAAATCAACACACAATAAGTTCTGCAAGCAAAAATTCCAAGCACACATTTTCCTCTGTATTCTAGAGACATGTACAAAAATTGATCCCAAACTTTGGCATAAAGCAAATGTTAACTTATTTCAAATAACAGGTATTATTCAGAAAGTCGTTCCATTTAAAGTTCATCATTCCATCTATCTCACATGGAAAGGGATCAGCCTAGAATAGTTACAAAAGGGATATGCATTTCCTGCCACTGAAAATGTTAAAAGAGACACTTTTGAAATGGAAAAAGAAATGAGAACTTACTGTCAAAAAGGCTAGAAATAAGATAATGCATATAGCAGCCTTAGAAGAATGCTTGGTGCACAGTAAACACTCAAGCAGCCTCACCTGTTCTTATGTGTACCCAAACTGACACTCTCGGAGGGCACTCGTAGTTTTCGACATCCCCAGACTCTTCTTTATTTTTTTTTCTCAGAAGCAGCTCAAGAAAATAACATTGTGCCCAGCACATTTTGGACAATGCTGTTTGTACAGCCATCTTCCTCAATCTGTGGCTTACTATTCATTAAATAAAATTTAGCACATGCTTGTTTTCTCAACACACATTTATTGTATGTACTTCTATTGTGCAGCAGGTATTTGCAAATCCTCATTGGCAGATGTGAGAGAAGTCAGGGACATTTTAGAGGTTATCAGTGCTAAAGAGTAATTATTATCAGTTATTTCACTTAGACAAATGTCAGAGATTACTGAGGATGGCTCTTAATTTAGAAATTCAAAGGATTTATTTTTCCTTCTTGGGAATTCTACCTACCCAGAAAATTATAGACTTTGTTTTTTCCTTTTATTCCCCATTGTGTATTTTGCTTAGGCACCTTTCTTATGCCTTAACAATATTTTTGTATCTTTACTATAGCATTTTGGTCAAGATTATACTTAAAATTTGAATATGAGCCAGATATAGTGGTCCATATCTGTAATTCTAGCATTGTGGGAAACTGAGGTAAGAGAATTCCATGTTGTCAGCCCAGTTTAGGCAACTTAGTGACGTAGCAAATCTCAAAATTATAAATAACAAGAAGATAAGTGCACAGTTCTGCCCCAATGAGTGTAAGTTTCTTGGGATAAATATTACGAAAGAAGCCAGTACAATAATGTCAAGCCTACCATAATATTAGAAAACATAACATTACATAATAAGTAACAGTAGCAACAACTCTATATAACTTTGTATCTAATTTATGTAATCTACATGTTTTAGTTACTTTTCTTGTTGCTGAGACAAAACACCCAATGCCCAGAGTCAAAGGAGAAAAGGTTTATTTGGCTCACAATTCGTAAAGGTTACAGTTCATAGTTGGCTGGCTCCAAGGCAGAGTGGCAGGACAGAGGGATATCACAGTAGAGAAGCAGTTCACGGAAGAAAGCAAGGCAACAAGCAGCAAGGGAAAAGTGGCAAATGACAAGCAATGACAACAGCAGTCCTCTTTCTGTCTCCACCCTTAATCAGCATTGCTGAATGAACCACTCCCATCATCACATACTTAATCCCAGCATCACACACTCTAGATCCAGCCACCTCCCCAAACCCCACCTACAGCTGCAGAAGGCTTTGAGGGGACATCTAGATATAAGCCATAGCACTATACTAGTTACTCGAAAAATACAAACAAAATCTTTCTCTGAATTTAAAGCCACAGTAAAATTTATATTAGTGACTGGATTTTATCAGGGGAATAATTCAGACACAGTAGAATTTAAAAGAAAACAAAAATGAAGAGTTGGAGGCTAACAATTGCAAATGGCATTTTCAGAATAAGGCCTGAACAGTCTAAAGCTATTTAAAAAACAGGTAGATTTCAAATGACTTGAAGCTGGAGACCATTCTCATTCAGATACACATAGCTGGAGCAACTGGAAAGCACTATTAAGTATGTCACTTACGTGTTTGATGTGTGTGTAAGATTTTCCAAATGATGCAATATTGAGAGCCTACTCAACATCTCTCCATCCTGAATTTCATTTAACTATTCCTCTAACTTTTTAGCTTCCTGACTGTAAAACACTGAGAACGATGATACTGTTGATTATGTAATTGCTGGAAAGCTAGAAGTTAAATTTAAATGTATCCTTTTAAATGACCTTTATAATTAGATTATTCTCTAGGTCTGTCCTTTCTACAAAAATCAACTGGATGTTGCTAATTAGTTTCTGTATTAGCTTACTTTTTCCTGCTAATTGGCAATGATCATTTTGCATCTTATCTCCCCTCCCAACTAATATTATTCATTAAGAAACCTTACAAGAAATAATTATTCATGCTTATGTATTCAATTTGTTGATTTGGAAAGGATGCAGTATTGGAAATTAAATTAACACAACAGCCTTTGGAGGCAAGATAATTATGGATATGTTTTTTTGAGAGGGTGTGTTTATGGATGTGCCGAAGCATGTAATTCAGTCCCCTGATCTCCCAGAAAATCTGATTTGGAGATCGAGACAGAATCAGAGTTTGTAGATACCCAAATGTAATTGTCACACTCTGGAGTTTTCATTCATAGAACTCAAGTTCACCAATCAATTGAAAGAAATGTATAGGTAAGTTCATAAATTTACGCTGAAAATTCAGTGGTTTAGAAATTGAGTAACACGTGGCATAAATGATGTTTACTTCACAACCAGGTATCAGGAACATGTGATTTATCTGATGAATTAATCATCTTGAAATTCTTCACTGCAAAAGTTGAAATGCAGAATTTTATAGAAAAGTAAAGCATTTCCCAGGCTTGCTTCTGTGTCCAAATGTTTCTGTTATGTGTGTTACTCCTTTAGGGATATAGAGCATTCTATCAGATACACATTAGGTTTTAAACGAATGTTTATGATTCTGCTTTTCTACAGTGAGAAATGGGACTACACCAAACTGATACTTTTCTGATTCTCACAGGGTAAGTAGCTTCTCTTCTGCTTCATGTATGAATTTTCTTTTTTTCTTGCATATGACAATTATTAGACTGGAAGTGTGGGGTGGGGTTGTAGCTCCGAAGTAGAGTGCTTGCCAAGAGTGTGCAAAGACCTGAAGTGTTTTCTTAGGGAATTTCAATCCATGCCCACACAAATACATGCATGCACACTGCGTTTTTAAACTATTACATTTATGGGAAGAAAATAGAAAAATAAAAGAGTTATATATGATGTGTTGTATTCTTCAAAGGGTAAGAAAGACAAAATATAGCTAGTCACATCTGTTTGCAATAAGGTGGTCCCTGTTCTTACACTTTATACTTTTTCCTCCTTGGTCTGAAGTCATTAAGCCCTAACTATAGATAGTGCCTCTGCTACTAAAGTTCTTCAAACAAACAAAATCTCTTTCTATATATCTTATTGGATATGTGGGTATATGCATATATTATATATATATATATATATACACACACACACATATGTATGTGAATATTTATTATAGGATTTAATGGGAATTGGCTCACGTAATTAAGGAGATATCCAGTAATCTGTCATCTGCAAGGTAAAGAAACAGAAAAAGTAGGAGTGTGATTCTGTCTTAGTCCAAAGATGAAAACTGATTGTAAGATGTTCAAAGATAGGAAAAAATAGATATCCCAACTCAAATAATAAGCACATTTTTCTTCTTTACTACATTTTTCTACTTAGACCATGAAAGAATTGGATGATGTCTGCCCAAATTGGTGAGGACAAAGCATTATTTAGCTTGTTTATTCAAATGCTGACTTCACAGACACATCCAAAAACAATGTTATGCCAGCCATCAGGGCTAACACAACATTATTGGTTAAGTTAACATAATATCTTGGTTGAGTCAGCTGACTCATAAAATTAAGAAGCACAGTACCTATCCAAATACTAACTGTTGTCTATCTTTATCTCTGTATCCATTTCTTTTTTTTTTTCTGTTTTTTTTTTGTTGTTGTTGTTAAATTCTTTTATTGATACATTTTAGGTATACAAAACAATTACATTTCTCATTGGGAATTGTACCTTTACATAATGCATCTTAGTTCTTATTTTTCCCCCATTCCTAGCCCTCCTTCCACCCCCTTCACCCTTCCCTATTTACAAATACTTTATTTCCATTTTTTCCATTTCTCAGCATTTTTCCTTTCCCTTCTTTCCTTTCCCCTGCCCCTCCCACTACCCCTACCCCTTTGGACCTTTTCTTCCTATTTTGCATTATCAATTATTCATTCTAATCATTGGTGCATTTTAGGTATACAATATGACATTCATCATTGGAAATTTGCACCTTTACATAGTCTCTCTTGGTTCTTATTTTTCACCCTTGCCCAGACCTCCCTTCAACCCCTCCACTCCTCCTTATTTACAAAGATTTTGTTCCTATTTTTCCATTTTCTCATATTAATCCCATCCCCTTCTATCCTTTCCCCTATTTCTTTAGAACAGAATTATATAATCCACCTCAAGTTGCAACCCAACTTTATTGTGTTACAACAAACCTGATTTGTAGTACTCTATGTTTGGTACTCTATGCCTGTTGAATTTTTATGTCCTCAAATTGCTGTATTTTTCTTTTTTCTAGTTTCTCTGAAACTTGGACTCTTATCTCCGTGCCTCAACTCTTATTGTACAAGCAGTTTGACTTGGTGACTGAAACCTGTTAACTTTTAGCGTGTGAGAAGTTCCCTAGCTATCTCATTCTTCAAAGGGAATTATCTTCATTTCTGCCTTCCTCTGGTGGTTCAGATTCCCCATGACTTTATATTGAACATTTTCTCCGCCTAACCATAACTTTCACTGCATTTCTGCTGTGAGATGCACTTCCAAAATGGATAGATGTCTCCACAGGACCAAGTCATCTGAGGTCTGCTCTATAGGGAATTTAAGGAGATAATAAAGTCAATCAAGGTCCAGGATAAACTGAAGTTTGGTATTCACAAGTTGAAGGATAGTCTTTCTGGAACCTAATTTTCTTGCATTTATTTCCACTGTTTTTATGGTAGAGATCTTTTCTGAGAACCTTTCACAAAGAATCATGATGCATAAAATACAAAAGCATCATCTCTGACTAATTTGGGGGAGTTGTTCCCCACCTAACCCTTAATCATAAGCACAGTAAGTCCAAGCCAACTTTTTAAAATCCATAAAACTCTTTGACCCTCCAAATTGAGGTCTGAAAGCAGTAAAAAAAAAAAAAAAAAGAAAGAACTTGACTTTAAAATACATAAGAGACAGACCAGAAGGTAGAACCAGGCTTCATGGACCTTCTTTGCTCTCCCTCTATCACATGGCCAATTTCCTGGGCAATGCACATTCCTAGATAAAAATCCCAAAGTTCCTTTGACATGTGAGATTAATCAAAAAGCAGTTAAGAGTTGTTACTCATAATATTTAAGAGAAAGGTTTTGCATGTTTTCTGACACTTGACAGATGAAAGATGCTATCCTGTCATCCATTTACTTACAATCTAGAGCGAAATCCATTTTCCTGATGGTAGTCAAGCTGACATGGAACAGAACTCCCGAGGAAGGTTTATCCCGACATCCGTGTCAGGACATTTGTTTTTCCACAGTATGGTGGTCTGCATTAGCAACTTTCAAGGAAAGAAATTTTAGTGGGAAGCCTTTTAAGTCTGCCAAGTCTTAAATAGCATTTATATAACATACTGGTAAATTTAAAACATTAATGTTTATAACAGAAAATAAAATCTGGTAATCCTCAGTGGATTAGAAAATACTAGAAACTGTATTCCAAAGAAGTTATATAAGTATGCTGATCACATTTTGCATTCTTATAATTTTATTGGCTTATGAATTATTCCATGCATTTTGTCCAATAAAATTATTTAATTGGTAAAAGATATTGCAGTTTGGATAAAGACACAATTTAGCTTACTTTATGCATTTTGGCATATTATTCCTTAGCAAAATTTATATATTACAATGAATGAGGTCATATAAGTGGCAAAGGAAAATAAATGCATCAATATACATGCATTTTTAATATGATTCAGCACATTTCAAGAGCACAAAAGAACTGTGAAGCAGAGGTTTCTTGCAAATATTGAAGTACAGTATTCAAAGAGCACATATCTAAGGCAAAATTTTCCTACTCTCTTCTGTGATTCCTTATTAAAATTTTTCTTCCATTTTCTTTGCAATTTGCATCCTAATATCTGGGCTTCTTTTTTTAAGTGTAATAGGATAAACTTTTAAGAGAAAACTATTTAAGACAATGTCATCCTGACAAATTGTCATTAAGAGATAGAAAAATAGCTGTACATAAATGTATACACATTACTATACAAATGCATAGCTATAATTGTAGACATAAAACCATTTGGGAAAGTATCATATATTTCCCTTCTTATATTACTCTTGTGTTCTCAAATCTACTACATTGTGCTCTAGCTGTATTAAACATGTTCACAGAACACTATGCTGCTTTTCATATTTCAGCTTTTGTTCCTAGTCTCTTCTGCTTATGTTGTGGTTTCTTCTCACATGTCTAATAAACTGTTGAGGACATGATCACCTCTCTGAACCTTGCTTCCTCTACATTCCAGAAGTTTCTACCTTCGCTTTTACTACTTCTGGATTTTAAAATATCTTCACATGTAAGATCTGTTGATAGTCCTAGATCTTCTGATGTCTCTGTGGTTCTATAGTACACAATATTTGGCATGTTGATAGAAGGCAGAAAGCATGGTGTCTGGAAAAATGTTTTCCTTGAGTCTTTTCTGAAAATAAAATCTTTCCCACTGGCTTCACTTAGAATGATAAAGAACATCTTCTCAATGTGGCTCCAATCTCCTATCACCTCTCTCTCTCTCTCTCTCCTTCTAATTTAGTAAAGATTATTGTCTCTTACATTTAAAAAAATCTATAAGCATCATATGAAAAACATCTGGATCTTGACCTCTCTCTCTCTCTGCCATCCTCTTCTTTCTCTTCTTCTCTCTCCATGTCTCTCCCGTGTACTTTCTTCTTTTTATCTCACCATGTATGTACTCTCCATTTCTCCTATTGGACTGGTTGCCTCTGACTACTTGATATTAGTAATACAAATTCACTTAACATGTTTATGAATATCCACCAAGGTAATCTAATTTTTGAATCACAGAGCAGATTTGAGATGACTGACAGGTAGCTCTTTAGGAGGAGTATACCTGGTTACACTCAATTAACAGAGCTTAAGGGTTCATGCTTCTGATATTGTCCTTGATAATTAACTAATATAACTTTAATCTATGCCAATCAGGTGTGCAAAGAGGTCTTTCGTTGTTGACTTTAATTTCCATTTTTGATTAGTAATGAGCTTAACATTTATTTGCTAATTGACTTACTTTTTCTCCTTCTGAAAATTGTTTATATGTATCATTTGCTTATTAAAAATTTGGTTTGCGTCATTTTCTTATTTATTTCCAAGAGTGCCTCATCTAGTCTAGAAATTATATTTGTATGAATTTTAACACGGGTGATGACAATTCTTAGTTACTTTCTCCTTGATGAAAGATAGGAGCAATCCTACAGTTCCTTAGGTTTACATTTGCCTAGTAAGTTGACTTCTATTTTTTATTCATTCTAGTTTCTTTTCTGATTTTTCAAAGTATTATTCTTACTTATTATAATCTCTTTGAACTACAACTAGTGATCTCTTAAATTAATGACACATTGGGATAGTGAAACATTAGAAATAAATATCAATTAGAACAATATAAATTTTATATAATGCAATACTAAAAATGGGATTAAGTGAAATAATAAGAAAACAATAAAGAATAGTTCTTCATTAAAAGAGTTGAAAAGAAACTTATATATATATGGTAAAGTCTATTTTATATAATTTGCTAGATGTTTTTTAAAGTACTAAATACCAAGAACATGTGATCTCATTGATTAACATAAAACACGTAAATTTTATGAATAAGTAATTATTTTCTTTAAAAACTATTTTAAAATAATTACAAAAAAGATTATCATTACTTTAAATTTGTATGGTTAGTGATAGCATGTTTATTATATCACTTTTGGGGGTATTTTCAAAGTTAAAAAAATTCAATAAAAATTTCCCTTTCTAAATGATAAAAGAAGTGTTAAGTCTTAGAGTGAATCCATTTAGGAAATATTAGATAAGTAAACGAAATAATTATGAATAACCTTGTGGAAATTAGAATTTGTATGAGTAACCTTGAATCCAATTTTTGTTAAATTCATGTTTAGACAAACAACTTATTACAAGTTTATTCTCATTTTTGATATTAAAAAGATTTAAAAGTAAAATATTTTGTGACTAATATAGCTTTCTTGTTAGTTTCATCAGACTTTTTCTAGTCAGATGAAAAGATTTTATCTACTGTTGTCATTTAGATCTAAAAAGTATCCCGAAATCTCATGTGTTCAGAGGTAGGGCTTTCAGAAAGCCATTAGATTATAGGGATGTAACTGGATGTAGTGTAGGGGTTGGGGCTCTGTAACTCTGGAGGACTAAGCTGGAAGACTGTATCCTCATATCTCTCTCTCTCTCTCTATCTCTCTCTCTCTCTCTCTCTCTCTGTCTTTCTTCTTTCTGGCTGCCATGGTTTTGGCAATTTGCTCTGCTATGCCCTTTTGCCATGCTTTTTCTGCCTTGGAGCCAGATGACCACGGATAGAAACCCATGAGCCAAATAAATCTTTCCTTTAAATTACAGATATCAACTGTGTTGTCCAGGGACAAGGAAGCTAACCAACAAAGCTGAACCATGATATGTAAGTATGTAGGCATTTCCTAGACCTAAGGAGTAACCTTCTCAGAGAAATTATTTGTCTTTTACAGTACTAATTAAAGCATTATTCCTCCCACATACTTAGAAATCCTAGAGGTTTTCTTTGTATATCTCCATAAGTAGACATAAATATGCCCATAGTTGAAAGTGTGCTTCTTTCTAACATAAGAGATCCACTTAGGGAAAGATTTTGATTCCATCAGCCACTAGGGAATAAATTATACAATAAATTTTCTTTCTGGTAAGAATTTTTTATTAGTACAATAGATAATGAAGGATTATAAGGTAAACTGAACAACAGTACAATTTTAGGTTAATTATGAAATGAAATGTTTATTGGTACATTTTAGATATACATAATGATAACATTCATCATGGGGAATTTGTACCTGTACATGATATGTCTTGCTTCTTCTTTTTTTCCCATTCCCTCCCCTCCTTTTGACCCATTAGTTTTAAATGAAAACCCATATCAATTTTATATTGTTTTGTCATATTAGTTAAGAATTCTAAAGAGCAATTTCATGGTAATTAAAGATAAAACTGACATGAAGACTTTGAGTTGATCACTGGATTTTACAATATAAAAGTTGACTTACTATTGATATGCCCATTTTTGTAAGGCACCCATATTGGTCTGTATAAACCTGAATGGAAAGCAGAAAGAAAAAATTCATAGATTTAATATTTTCTTTTCAGTAACTTTTCCTCTAAAGAAGAGAAAGGGGTTAAGGAAGCATGTAAGAAGACATAGAGACAATAAACACTCTTTTTCTTTTAAAGATGTAAAAATAAGCCAGACACAGAAAGACAAGTACCACATGTTGTCTGTTACACAAGGAACATAAAAAAATGTCAAGTTGGGCCAGGGATTTAGCTCAGTGGTTTCGCCGCCTGCTGTGCAAGCTCAAGGACCCGAGTTCAATCCCTGGTACCCTGGTACCAAAAAAAAAAAAAAAAAAAGTCAAGTTGAAAATAGTGAATAGGAATTACTAAAGTTTGGGAAGGGTGTACGGAGAAGTGGAAAAGTGAGGTTGGATTTAACCAGTGCACAGTATAAATATGTATGGAAATATCACAATAAAGTATGATAAGTATAATTAACATCTTACTTAATATTCTTGTTGCTAAGACAAAATATTAGACACCCAAAGTTAAAGGACAAAATGGTTATTTAGTTCACAATTTGTAGAGGTTTCAGTCCGCAATTGATGGGCTTTAAGGCATTGTGACATGGCACACAGGCATCACAGAAGAAAAATAGTTCATGGTGGGCAGAAGGTAGCAAAGCAAGCAAGCAAGGGAGAAGACAGGCCTATTTCTGTCCCTTATATTGTATCCAGGCTACCTGGATTAGGGTGGTGCCAAACCCAACAGTGGACTGATTTAGTAATCACTCACCATTAATCCTAGTATCCTTAAGCCGAGCACCGCACTATAAATCAATCAGACACTCTAGATTCAACTGCCTCTGGAAAAGCCCCTGTTTATGACTGCATGAGTCTTTGAGGGGGACATCTAGACATAAGCCAAGAGAATTAATGTGTTAATACAAATTTTTAAAAATAAAATAAGGATATTTTTTGGTTAGAGAGTTTCCATCTTTAGCAAGAGTAAAATTTACCATGCAGTAGAAAAAGGTAGTTCTAATTAATCATTGATTTCTAGAAAAGAAAGAAAAAGGATTATGAATCAAAAATTCAGAATGATTTTTAGTAGAAATAAGAATATTTAGTCTCTGTGACTGTAAAACAAAAAAGACTGCCAGAAAACAGAATTATAGGTAATATATTTAGTGCTGGGAATAAGAAATATTCTTTTCTGATGCTTCTATTCTCTCTCAATGAAATAATTTATTGAAGATTTGAGAAGAGAAGAGAAGAAAAGAGAAAATATAAAATAATAGATCAATGGCCTGAAGAAGTATTTGATCAGGGAATTTTAGTTCAGTTACTCAATATTGTTGAAGGCCTACTTGAGTTTTGTAGATATAATTTAATAATAAAATGTTGCTCCAACTACACTCAGTTACATGGGTGCAGGTAAAAAATAGAGGGAGCCCTGATTTAATTAGGATTGATAAATTAGCTGAAGAATACAGCAAAGTGAGAAAGGAATACAACAGAGGAATACTTGTGTGGTGGTGGTGTAAATGTCTGGAACATGAAATCTATCTATGCTATTGAATGTGCAGTTTTTCAAGATTCTGCCTGAATGCTACACTACAAAATCTAACTTTTAAAGTGTGTTATTGGTTAGATTAAAAAATAGAGAGTATGAACATGAGTAGCCTCATTGGTTCCTATCAGTACAGTTCACAATATACCTGCAGAGGTAAATCTTACATTTTACAAATAAATATAGTGGAAAAATTATTGGTAAACACATTTAGCCAAGAAAGTAAGACTTAAAAAGCAACGTTCAGACTTCACAATTCTTAGAATATGCAGATTTTTTCCTGTCTGTTCCTTTGATGGGATGTGTTTTTCAGTGTTTATTTCCTAGGTTGTGCAACAAATTAAACATAATACAGGTGACATTATCTGTCCTGAAAGAAATGAATCAGTCAATCCTTTCTCCCTGATTACATTTAATCATACATGTTTCAGATTTGCACAAATTATTCCTTAGGGAAGATGTGCTCAGGTATGTGAACAGATGAGGTAAAATAAATTTGAAAAGATATTTTGATACAAATGATTAATTTGGAGAACAAAGAAGGTCTTAAAACTTTTTCTTTTTAAAAAAATTCCACTAGTCCTAGAAATCCTGAGAGGTATTTTGTTAAGGAAGCTCTTCTCAAAAATGTCCTTAAAAAGTGATTCACCAACATATTCAAGTCTGAAAAACAATGTTTCCTCTTATATCTGAATCTGTTTGCCACTTTCTCTACCTCACAATGTAATTGGTCGGTGTTACTAAAAGGCTTCTAAAATTACTCCAAGTTTTTAGCTTTAGTTAATAACTATAAATGGCTTTTATCTTAAAAAATATGTCACAAATCTTTAAACTATTACTGTTCTTTAATGGAAAGTTTTGGGTGAATGTAGTGCACTATTTCAGAGTCACTTAGCAATGACATAGAAAGTAAAATAAAAAAATACAAAAACACATAGCCGATCAGGAATACCTTATTGACACTAGTCCTCATGCAAGTTCAGTGCAAATGGCATTTTCAAAACATTTTGGTCAGCATAAAATTAATTCAATTTTAAGAGTCTGCTTTTTTGTTTAAACCACTAATTTGAGTTGAGTGAATCCATCTGGTTATACATATGAAAATATATGTTAGAATAGAATAAAATGAGTGCATGTATTTATTTCTCCGTGTATATATGTGGGTGAGTGAAGCATATTAAGTATCATTTTTATAGGGAAAAATGTCAAATATTATGTTTTATACGGTTCCACATAACAAACATATGCATTTATTTGGATATACACAAAATATAAAGGATTAAATGATAAGTCATTGCATTATGATAAAAGGTACTTTTGTATATATATGCAAAATAGAACATTTGACACACGAAGCATATTTGTAATTCATTCTTCCTTTTTTAATTGTTTTAAACCATAATGGCAGTGCGTAATGATTACACTCATTGTGGGGAGTTTGTATATATATATATATATATATATATAAAATATATCTTAATTCTTTTAACTTCCACTTCTTCTCCTCTCATACACCCCTCCATGGATCTCTAGAACCCTCTCCCATATGCAAAGATCTATCTCCTTGATTCCTGTTATCCATCCTTTACTTTGCTCTTTAAATTGTTTAGACTTTAGACTTCTCAAATAAGAGTAATCATGCAATATTTATACTTGTGCAATTCACTCTTCTTACCTTTAGCAAATTTCTGGTTCTCTTACCTTAGCCCAATGATAACAGTCTGATAGTAATGATAACAGTCTGATAAAGGCCTTGAAAGGAAAATAAGAACCAGCGCTCAGCGCAATATATCCAAAATAAAAAAGATTGTATGTTTGAAGAAAGATGTAAATTTGGTAAAATTTCAGAATATTTTACTATGAGAAGGACTCTCTCACAATATTTGAATGCTAATGAAACTAAATTTGGGAAATTTTATAGGACTACACTGATACATTGATAGAAGTATTGACCGAAGTATGAGGGACAGTCACCTCTTCTAAACTTAAGCAAAATATAAACAACTGAATTTATTTAGTGATTTTTTTTTCCTTCTTGTCAAATAATATTGTTCTGTGACCAAGCTTCAAGTCAATCATCCCCAAAGTACTTTCTGTGCAGCAAACTTGACTTAATTAAATCTCTATTGACTCTGCTATCCTTTTCCCAATGCACTCTTCAAGAATAGTCTATAGGCTTTCATACTGGAAAGACTGAGCATGTTTTTATAGTTTACTGTTGCAATTAAATAAAACTTCTAGATTGTTAATGTGCAGTGCATAACAAGCCTGTTCACCTTTATAATCTTCAGAGTAATTAGATATAACAATAACTAATGAGCATAAATGTCAAATGTCAATTATTTTGTCAAAACCAGCCCACATAGGTGTTGTTTTAATTTCATTAGCTCTGTACCATACACAGATTCATTTATCAAACTCTCTGTGTTCTCCTACTCAGTGCCCAAACAGACACAACTATTTTGTAAGTAATTCCAAACAAGGCAGCTTATTCATCTTAATGTGATGAATGACAAGTCTTTCTTCTGTGATCAATATCATAATCAATAACACACATAGCACAAATACACCCTCATCCATGAGTCCCTGATTCTTGGTCATGAATCCCAATAAATAGTTTTTTATTAGTTGCATCCAAGTGTGTCTGCCCACGCTTATCTAATAGAGTAATATCTTGGTTCATGAACACTGGTGTTTGCAAAAAATTTGGATGTCAAACAAAAACTTTGGGCAAAAATTTGCTTCTGTAGGAGAACTCTACATTGAGTGAGGAGCACCGTGTGGGCCATCTTCCCCACACAAACATGAGTGCAGCCATCTTGCCCAGTGCATGGAGCAAATTAAATTTGTGGACAGAGATATCACTGTAATTACTACACAAGCTTCTGAGGCAAAGATTCCAAACTCATTTCTTTTTATGCTATAGCAAAAGTTTATCCTCATCTCTCCTTTCTAGGTAAGTAGATAAGTGTGACTGAGTTATGGACTATAAAAAGTAGAAAAATGATAAATGTTATTAAGAAAAACAGTTTTAAGTTTGGATACAGAGAAACACAGAAATAGTTCTGAAGCACTGGAAGATGATAAGAGAAATGTAATGAAAAACCCTGAGTCCCTAAACACCCAGTGGAAATCAACCAATCATATTTTGAGGTTATCTCAATGTTTAGCCTCCTATAACTAGTGCTACTTTTGTCACCAAGGCCCCTGTTTTTTTAACATAATCTACCATTTTGCCTCTGTACTTCACTCTTGGAAAATATGTTAAAAATCACAAAATGGAAGTATGTATAATCAATTAAATGTTTTACTCTTGGCATTTGTAATTTTCTTTGTTGAAATATAATTATCTTAGGATATAAACAGCAAGAGCCTGTATTTATTTTAAAATTTCCTTCAATGATACTGACAAAAGAGTTAAATACATCAATCAATTTTTGTCATTGGGTATACTACTGACTGAATATCACTGACATTTTATTCTAAAGTTAGAGAATAAAAAGGTAATCAAGTAAGTGTCTTTTATTGAGTCGTCAAGAATATTTTCAGGGGCATTATGTGCTTCTAGGAGGATGTAAAACTCAATAACTTGTTGTAGCTTGTTACTTTCTTTCCTAGCTTGAGACATTTCTTTCCTTTATTGCATCACTAAGTTTACTTTCCCTACCACCTGATTTTTTCTGAAGTTTTCTCTGCTTATCAAAAATGTTTCCTTCACATTATCCCTTTCAGTGTCTATCCCTCTTTCATATTTTTATATATATATATATATATATATATGTATATAGGTGTATATAGAGATATACACCTGGGAAAATATAAAAATATTTCATTGAGTGTGTATAACTGCGTTTATTAATATGTGGTAAGTATAGTATATTGTATATCATATGTAATGCATTTTAATCATCTTTATATCATCCTATGGTATATATAAAAGATAATGTATAATATTTATTATAATATATCATCATAGATATTATATATGATTTATTACCATATAGAATGTGTATATTTCAGAAACAAACTGTTTGCAATCATATATTAGTTGTATTATAAAAACTACACTGATCTAATCCTTTATATCTCAATTTCCTTATTTGTGAAACAGGAAACATTATATTGCTGTTTAGGATTGGTAAGAGATCATACTTTTAAAGTGCTGGAAAAAAGCTCTCAGTTCCTAATAGCTCCCCAAAAGATTGTATTTTCTTATTAAGTAAATCTTGCCTAATTCTAAGCAATTGGAATGCCTGCCAGATTCTTGGTGCTTAAAGACATTTGTTAAAGGTAGATCATGTCTAAAATATTTATAATTTTATGGAAAACAAACTATATATCTAAAACTATATTATTTGAACAGAAAATTTCACCAATATCTCTTCTCTCCTCTCCCGCCTACCAAAAAGTGTAGTGCCAGCTTGGTCTAGAAGATCTCACTGCCTGGTAATTCAACCTCAGTAGCCATAAGCCTGCCTGCATTGTTCACAGGTCTCATTTCTGAAGCTGAATGACGGTAATTCTATTTCTCAGTAAGAACAGAATGGACCAAAATACAGGTCTCTTTAAAATGTTCCCTTAAACCCTATACAATTGCACCTAATTAACCCCCTGATACATTATAACAATTCCCTTTCATAGTGTTTAAAGAGCCATACACAGCTCACTCGTTACCTTCCTGAAAGTGACTGCCAGTTGTAGCTTTTGTTCTCTCACCTTGTAGCTCAGACTGACATAAAGCACTATGGGTCTCCTGGGCACATAACATCGTTGAACTCATTAATCCCCCTCCTCAAAAACCCTTGTTCATCCTCCGACTGAACTGTGAGTAAATGAATTGGGATTGAAAAACCTTCCACAGAATTCCTCTGCTCTAGTTTAGTAAGGCAATATAACAAAGGTTTATGGGACTCATATGAGACTTTATTGAGTGTTATAAGGAGAACATTTTCAGTGTAACCTGATAAGGAGTCTAATACAGCAGATATGTTTTAGCTTGATATAGTTACCAAGTCATGTATGTTATCAGGAAGAAAATTCTATAACTTGCTTGTAAAGAATTAAAAGATGTATATATTCTTTAGTTCTCTTTAATTAGTTTGTAAATTGGTATGTGAAAATCCACATAAATTGTCAGCATGGAGGTTAACATAACTCAGAAACGGGTCTATGATACACACTGGGCTATTTAAATCATTTAAAACATTGTTTGGCAAACGGTTACTTCGACTTGACAAACTGAGATTTCTTATTAGTTTCAGTGTTGCTTTTGGCTTCAGTCTTTTGGATCACCCCCTCCACTCCTAATTTCCAGCTGGCTTACAGCAGTCTTGAATATATTGAAAGAGCTGTGTGTGGTAGAAATAGGGGGTGGTTGGGAAAAGATAAGAAAATGATCATGTATCATAAGTTTTACACATATTCAATACAGTCTCTTTGCAAAGTATGGAATGTGCCTGACCTGAACTCTTTTTTAATTTTCCAGAAATTTTGAACCAGGGACCTAGCTTACTGATTGAGTGTAAGAAGGAGTTCTTTGCATCCCAGTTCTTAAGTGAGATCCCGTTTGCTGTGGGGTAGAGCATGACCACTTGCAGGCTATAATGAAAGTCTCCAAATACTGCCTGTTCCTGAAGGTGCCCAACCATGGCTATGGAACTTGGTGTTGACAGCCACCCCACTATCAATCGAGCCAAATTCTCACATCCACAAGTCAATTATGATCAACCATAATTGGCAAGGGTCTAGAGTACAGAAAGGAAACAATTTCAGTGCATAGGGGGCCTTTAGAAACATTGCATCTGACTTGTAGCTGTGATAGTATAAGCTAATGATATTATGTAACTCTCAAAATCAGACTAGTAGATAAAGTATACGTATAAATCTTCTATATATCCTTGTTAGTTTCAGTTTGAAATGAGTTCTGCTGAATTCTGCTCGAGTTTACAAACAGCATACCACTTTTCCTTTATTGAACGGATATTTCTAAAGATTACAAGCAAAACTACTCCTGAGGAATAGCACATCGCAATTTTCTATTCTTTCTCCCAGTGTGTCCTATCTAGACAGTTTAGCAATATTAAAGCATCATCTTCATGTATAACCTGTTAACTGGGAATTAGACACAAGAAATCTGTAAACATAATGTACTTTTTGAGTGTAAAAGTCAGAAGAAATAAATGCTTAAATAGATTTTGAAATCACAGTACAAAATAAAAGACAGTATATATACTAAATATATCCAGCTACTTAAAGAGATAGGAATGCACACTGAAGAGGCTGCTAAAATGAGTAGAGGCAAATGAAGACGTATCTGGAAGGATTCATGGGGAGAGTGAGTCCATAATGATATTCTGAAGAAAGAAAAATATGCCATTGGCCTTCTAAATAGCTGACAGATAGAAGAAAGGAAAATATGTGAAAGATTTATTTTAAGTGAGCAATACAAAGTATAGTGGCATATGCTTGAGAGGGAAGCAGGCAGATAGAGGAACTTGAAGGCTTCAAATAGTGTTGCTTATTTGTTAGGTTAGGTCATTTGGCATAATGGGAAAATTGTAGGAAGAGCGTCCACCATTGGAATATTTAATATATTGCTTCTATGGCTATTCTTGAAGCAAAAGGTAATCATGAAAATGGTGGGCGCTTTACAGTCCATCTAGTGAGGGCTGGGCTGGTTGAAACAGTTAATCCCAGAAGAAGAAAAGTTATTAGGGTTATTGATCTGCAACGTAAGTGATGAATCCAGGCCGCAAGTAAAGACGTGTGTAGTAAGCACTCAGCGTTCCGTGGTGCGCTCTGGGGAGAGCGTGGATGGCCAACTGCAGAGAAATGGTGTTTTGGTGTGTGTGAAGAGGTATATTGAGGACAGGAAAGGAGACATTGGAAAATTGTATGGAACTGCAAGGTTGCAAAAGGAAAAAAAAAAAAGGACTATTTTGAGAAAGAAAAAGAGAGTTCATACCTACTTGTTTCAAGTGAAAACATATGTCCACATCATGACTTGTACACCGAACTATTTTATAATAGCTAAAAGTTCAAATAACTCAAGTGATAACCAATTTATTGAATGGGCACATAAAATGAGATGTATCGATGAAATGTAATTGAATTTAATGAATTACTTTAATACACACAATAATATGAATGACCCTTAAAAATATGCTAAGAGAAGAAAACAGAAACAAATGAACATATACTATAATAACTCTATTTATTAGAATGTCAGAACTATATTTTAAGAAAGCTATTAAGGGAAAAAATGACATTGATTGGAGGGAATGAGAAGGATTTTAGAAGATTACTATTTATGAAGCAAAATTTATATGGTTTTTATAAATATCTCCATTTAATATCATATATGTTTAGCAAAAATTAACCAACAAAATCTCTTCCTATCAGTCAAGACTTTAAAAATCAAATACAGTGTATACTTTTATATAATTTCTTCCTATGATTCCAGGTTTCATCTATGTCTGAGTAGACCTATTTTCTTCCAAAATTATTTGAATCAAAGTTTGTAATTTTTTTCCATATTGAGATAGTGTAATGAAAATGCAAGATGTTTGGCCTGTTTTATAATGATGTGTATATGCCCAATTCTTTTGGATTCACTTCATCTTCCACTTTAAATGTTGTCATTCCAGTTTTAAAATTATACAGATCCTTTAGATGAATAGGGAAACAGTAAATTTTTTGTCTTTCTCTTTCTCAAACAATATGAAAGGTCAATATGAAAGTTTTCAAGGAAAATATAAAATAAATTTTATTAAATATACTTTTGATTAATATCTGGAATTTTATTCAAAATTACATGGGGAGTGAAAAGAATGGATGGAAGTCTAGATCATATCAGATTGACTATTAACCAAAGGTTTCTGAGACTGAGAGTGGGGTGTACAGGTGCTTCTTATTTTATTATTCCTCATAGTGTATTTGTACATAGAACATAAATAAAAAACAAAATATATGACCCCCAAAGCAATGAAAGATTTATTTTGATTAGAAATCATATATGAGATGAACCTGTTGACACAAATAAGACTTTAATTTCAAAAAAAAAAAGAATCTTACCTTTATTAAGACAGATAATGCATATTTTATTATAAATCAGTATATATTTCTTAAATCAAATATAAAATGATAGAAAACTTGTATTTTCTTTTGATCAAATGATAATAGATGAGACATTAATGGAACTACATAACAATAACATGGAAACATAAGTAGGAGATACGTATAATTTTATTTTGGCATATGCATAGACATCAATTTATTCATGTGCCTAAACTTCTTTTTTTCACCTGTATTCAGCTCCATTTTCTGTTTGGTTACTGTGGCACAGCTAAAATCCCATCTTTTGAATGAACACTAATGTCAATTCTATCAGAAGATAAGAACTTCTATTTTCATTGAGTTTCTTCCTCCAATTTAAATATTGAAAATATAAGAAATATTTGAAGACTCTGGCAGCCTAGTGGCAGAATGGTTTCTATGTCATAATTTGAGGCATAGGTTGATTTCCAAGTGACTAGGTTCTGATTCTTAGTTGAAGTGATTAATAAGCAAACAAACAGCAATAAAAAGCTAAAGTCACGTGTCTTTTATTCTATTACAAAATGACTTCTCAAAACAACTTTTTAAGATCATTCAATCCCTTGGCAATAGCAAAGAGATTTCCATCATGTCCTACTTCAGTAAGCAGAAATGAAAGCTAGGTAGGTCATCTGAGTCCACACTATTGCTTTGTTACTGAGCCACTCAATGTTGAATGGTTTAAAGTGAGTATTCACCCTTGTGTTTGCAGGTTGGATGAGATGGCCCTGTTTTATTCAGCCATAGCTCCTTAAATCAAATGGGATTGGCCAATCAAGGCTGGCTTTGATTGGCTTTCATTCCAGACAATGATTCCAAGTCAATTCTGTTCGTTAAATCTTTCATTTTCCTGAGAGTAAGTTTCCCAGGTCATGTTCTTCTTTTTGTGACAACGGAAGCACAGGATATCTACCAAGTGATTCTTCAGAAGCCTAGGCTCAAAGGTCACACTTATAGAAGAGTTAAGATCATGTTAACTGTAATTTAGTCTACTGCCTATGGAAGTCACATAATGTTTGCTTGACAAATGTTATTTATCAAGGGATATATAATCTGATGTTTGCCATGTCTCATTATGTCTGCTGAGGATCATTTCCACTTGAAATATCTCTGTTGTATTTTCACATTTGCATATTATAATATTCATAACAGTATATCAGATCATATTTTCCTAAAATTTATGAAGAGGAAAATGAGTGAACAAATGGAAAATCACATTTAACTTATAACAGTATTGGTCATATATTTAACATGATTTCTGTTATGTGTATAATGGAAGTGGGCTAATAGGTCATTTCTTTTTTTTTTTTTTTAGATAGGATTCAACTTCCTTGGTTCGAATTTCACACCCTCGTCTCCTTCTTCTTGGTACTTTATAAGGAATATTATTTGAATTGTTTTCTTATGTTCCGATGGCTAGTAGAGGGAAAGGGGAAAACAAAGAAGGAAGGCAATAGATAAGAAACAAGGCAACAGGAGTAAAGGCTGAAATCCAGTTTAAAACTAACTTTAAATTTTAAGTCTGAAACACTTGTAAGTTCTTAGCTCTTGGGTGTGTGCTTCCACTGTTCCATTTTTAACTAACAGCCCTAATTTATTTCCATTTATTTAAAAATGCTTCAGTTATGAAAATTACTCCTGGAGTGTTATTAAATTTTTTTCTAATTTTCCTCTATTGAGGGCCAACCCAGGCAAAATATTTGAACAATCCAAAGCTTATTTTTCTTTGACTGCTCCTTTCTGCATTCAGAAATCTTCTCCTTTCCTTTTCTGACCCTGACCTCAGATTCTTACTGCACTGTGACAGCATATTTGTGCTCATTTTTATGCATCACTGAACAACTAGTTTGTTCTCTACATTTGTTTTTTCTTTCTTTCTATACTACAGTGTGTCTGCTTCACAGTGCTATAGAAGCAAGTGTTTTGTTGTGTTTTGTCTTGCCCTTTGGGCAGTTGTTAGACTCCAGGTGAGCAAAAGTGCATTATTCTGGCCTTCTAAGGCTTGTCGGTGTAGCTCTAGTATCACACAGTGTGGTCTGAACATTTTCCATAAGATACAAACTGAGAAAAGCCTTTTCTCCATTGAATCCATGTTAGTTGACTTTCTGTTGCTATGAAAAATGCCTGAACAAATCAGCTTGAAGAAAGTTTAGTTTTTGGTAATGGCTTCAGTGTGGTCAGTCCATGTCCAGTTGGCTTTAAATCCATGGTGAGACAGAATCAGTGTGGATTAATGGTACTGCAGAGGAAACCTACTGAATTCATGGGAACCATGAAGTAGACAGGTTGAGAACACAAAAAGAAGTAGCTGGAGAAGAAAAAAATCCCCATTTACACCTGTGACCCAATCCCTTCAATTGGACTCCGTCTCCTAAAAGCCTATTTAGCTATGAATTCGTCAATGGATTAATTAATTGATAATAATAGTACCTTCATTTTCCAATTACCTTCCAAAAGCCCATCAGTTCTGCATAGTGTGCATTGGGGCCCAAGCTTCCAACGCATGAATCTTTGGAGTAATATAAGGTACAAATCTAATAGGACCTCAACCTTTTAGGAAGATGGTCTTCTATAGAATTCCTATATCACAACCACCACTTGTACAGAGCTTCCGGAATTTTTGTTGCTTAAATTCCAATATGATGTTTGTTTGTGTTGATGTATAAATGAAATATATATATATACATATATCCAGTCATATGCAGAACATACATATAAAATTATCTCTATCTACATCTGTCTCTATCTTTTTCATGTACACATACATTCATACAACTGAATTTAGTGAAAATGCTGTTAAAACAATACGTGAAAAAATCTACAAAAGTTGGGTATCATTAAGCCAGGAGACTATTTAGGTACAAATGTTTTCTTTTGTTCAGGTGAGATATTTGCATTTTAACAGAAATACAGAACTACGAAGTAGTAAATTATTTGTGTGTAGAGGACCTTTCAATAAGACTGGTATTCTCTGTGCTTCCGCTTTTCAAGGCAGATTAACCTTGATCTATTTAATTAAAATTCTTACAAACTAAAGGTGGTGGGAAGAAACAGATCTTAGGCTTGATTCACTTCAGCAAAGCAAAGCCATCCCTTTAGCACTTGGAGTGTAGACCTCTGCAAAGTGAGGCAGTCACCACTGGATGAAGTACAGGAAGCCTCCAAAGGAGGAAATGCATCTGCAGTATGAAGTCTCCTAACACTCTTCTCCTCACTTTATTTTGGTATGTGGCAGATTCTCAATATACTCTTGTACAATTATTTTTAATAATTTTATTTTTGAATGAATAACAAATATATAACTAAAAGGAAAAATCGGCAGAAAATATTGCCTTTTATTCAGATTCTGCAGATGAATGTGATCAATATGTATGAAAAATATGTACTAATACAAATAATAAAGTTTAAAATTTAATACATTTAACGTTTGTCCAATCTTTCAACCCCCTCTTCAGATGTATATGACAATACAAGACTATCACCACTAACCGTACCAAATATAAGTTTTTAATACAATTTGGGTGGTGGCACATGACTGTCATCACTGCACTCTGGAAGGCTGAACTTTATATAACCACAGTATAGTTACCTAAATCAGAAAGTCAACATTGGTACAACCCTCAACATTACCATCTGATACAGACATCCTCACTAAATGTTTCCAACATTTAAAATGATGACTTCATTTCCAATTCAGATTCCAAATCACAATAACACATTGAATTTGCTGTGATATGCCTTACTTTGAATGGATCCATAGTTTTCCTCCACCTTTCGTTAGTTCAGCAGTTTGGATAAGTCCTTCATTTTATAAGCGGTTCCTCAATTTGCATTCATTGAATATTTCGTCATGTTTCTCGTGCTATTTATATTTGGCAGAAAGGACACCAAATATGCTGTGTTATTTTCTGTACTCACATCATCAGGAGGCACTCAGTATCAAACTGTCCCATCTCTGATTGTGGTAACTGTGATCAAGTTAGTGTCTTCCAGGATTCTTCAGTTTAATCACCACTGATTTTCTGTAATGGATTAGTATTTTGTGGAGGAAAGCTTCACCTCTTTGCCAATTTCCCAATCTTTATCAAATTTTCCCTGCCCCCGGCTTTACTGTTCATTTTTGACTCTCACCTGGAACAAATTGCTGAATAACTTTCAAAGAGCATTCAAGCAGAAATAAAATTAAGCAATCGTTTTGTGTGTATGTTTATTTTTCTGTTTTAGATTAAATCCAGCACAGATAAGAGATTTTAGTAAAGACGAAGCCATAATCCTTGCTTATAAAATATATAAATACAAAAAATGGTTTGATTAAACTAGAAAAGGATTTCTTACAGAATTCTCATATTGCTTCCTCAGAGGATGATTATTTTGTTTAAGAATGACTGTATCTGGTAGCATATATGTTATAGAAGGTAAAATATGTCTGTAGAGTACTTTGAAGTATGAGATTTGTATGTTGCCTTTCAATTGAAGGGATGGAGATAATAATTCATATTCACAAGTCCACACTTTCTCTGATGCTGTGTTTTTCCAGTTCTCTAATATAGTATCATTTATTTTTCTTTTACCTTCCATCATTTAATAACTATTTGCTAAAAACCTAGTATATACATGTATATACAAAAACACATAACAACAGTTAGAAAACTGAATCTTGAAACATATAAAAGTATGATACTTTATAGATAAATGAGATTTATCCAACTAATACAAGCCTGGTTTAATATGTAAAAGTGAATTAATTTTAAACACACTAATAGTTTAATAAAAGGCAAAACCACATGAGTATCTCAACAGTTATGAAGCACATGAAAAATCCAGTACCTGTTCATTAAAACGACAGTCACAACAATATATGAAAAAAATAGAAGTAGATAGGAACTACCTCAGCTTGATAAAAGACATCCATATAAATTTATGGATTACATACTTACTGTTAAAAACTTAATACCCTCCCTTCCCCAGCTGAAATCAGGATTCAGTCAAGAATACACAAATTTTCTAATTCCTCTCAGTATTTTACTGAGAATTCTAGCTAGTGAAATCAAAAAAGTAAAAAAAAATAATGATATGCAAATCGGAAGAAAAAGGTAAACATATTTTTATTCACAAATAATCTGTTCCTGTATGTAGAATTTCCTAATACACATACACACACACACACATACACACACACACACAAACACATAAGAACAATTAACTTTAGAAAGGTTGCAAGATAAAAGATCAACATATAATATATTGCCATTCAAACAGATGAAATGATCTTTACCCAAAAGTAGACAAAAATTTAAAAGACTAAAAGCAACAGAAAGAAGAAATTTACAGCAATGTGTAATCAACACAGTTCTTTGGCCCTCAAATAAGACCTATATAGCATTAGGAATGTTAAGGCTTGTTTCTGTCTTGAAAAGTTCAGATCCTCTTTCTTCAAAGTAGAAGGGCCCAATGGACATTCCTCAACCTCATTTCAAATTATTATCAGGATAGAAACACAACAGGATCCAGTGGTAGTAAAATTAAATGTCAAGGGAAATAATACAGTGTTTGTTTTGAGTGTTTACATGTCTTACTTTACCAAAAAGAAAACAATGGTTCCTCTGGTCAATTTTCCTATTTCAGAGTAACATTTTCTGCCATTTCTCTTGGGTCTGGTAATGTCTACCTCATTTCACAATCCACAACACTAGGGAATTAGACTAAGGTGAAAACAAGTAAAGAGAACCATCAAACATGTAGTATATCTGACTGGTAACATTCCATGGTAAATGGTGACTTTGCCATTGCCTCCCTCTTTACACCACAAACTGTGGGCCTGGGGAAAAGAGCATGTAGTGGATGCAGCAAAAAGAGCACAATGTGCTTCATGCCAGGATCTGTTGTTACATGTTAGATTCTCGTCCCAAATAACTCACTACTGCAAAACAACTCAATCTTAATATTAAGGCAGAAAGATGAACACTGCAGGGAAAATACATTCAGTTACTGTTTTTCTTTTTAGAAATACCATTAATAAAAAGAATATGTCTACATAAATTAATGTATAAGAATATCTTAGCATTTTGGTAATTTTATTAAATTGGTTTTTAGTAATTTTGATAATTCTGTTAAATCGTGCTTATAGTGATGGTATGGTTTTGAGCAACTCTCTTGTGACAGAACAGCTTTCCATGTACTGGGCAGAGGATATCCCACTGACTATTAAATTTTAATTGTAAGTGAATAGCTTTGTTATTCTAGTGCTTAAATAAATAACCAATAAAAAGATCTTCTTTGCTTCCCAAGTCTTGAAATCCAGTGATTTCATTTGAAATGATGGAAAATAAAGCAAATATTGATTTCATTCTACTTTTTGAGGTTAGTAATATTCTAGGAACTACAAGACTTTTGAGATTTTTCTGAAAATGTTTAGAATTGTTGCAATGTAGGTCTAAGGAAGGATGAACTATTAAGAAACAGAAAAAAAAAAAGAAGACTGTAGTTACTTTTAATAAAATGTGATTTAGTAATACAGCAATTGGCTGACTAGAAAATGATGGAAAGTACAGTAGTTTCTTATTTTAAGCCCTAGAAATTACTATGGAGACACAACAGAGCTGATCCCTGAGAGAGGGTCAACACTGCTGCACTATCCACAAGCTGTGGAAAGGGGAGTCTGCCACCTCTCACTCTGCTGTCACCCTCTGCACTGATGTAGGTGTGGGAGATTAAATTGGGAAGCTGCTATTGTCACAACTGTCTAAGACCTTCAGGGTCAGCTCCACTGTCATATACAACTGCCATTCAGGACTCCTGAGTCAAATTGTCAAGGAGTTGCTGCAGTGTTTTGACAAATGCACAGCATTTGAGCCAAGGTAGCTCCTCTCCAGGGGTATCTCCTCCAAGCGATTGAGCATTTCTTCAGAGAACTTGCTGCCAGGGGCCTGGTAGTTTCTACATAAAGATACTGAAAGTCTACTTTTAAATTCAATAGCTCAGTAGCAAGGTGGTCATAAAAGGTAAATTATAATGTCAACTAATTTGCGAAAGCCTCCTGTAGAAAATCCTCAGTATATGGTTTGAGGAACCCATGACTTAAGACAGAATATACCATTTGGGTATCACAACATCCAGGGGATACTTTCTGCAGAATACAGTTGCATTATGAAGGTAAAATATTTTCAGATGTTTATGACATGAGCTTTCTTCTACCTCTACTATGAAGGAATAGTAGACAGGCAGGGTAATGAATATGAAAGAAAAAGATAAACATAAGAAAATGATATAAAACCTGTGTTCTAGCCCACAGAAGATTGTGAGATTTATTTTGACCCATGTATAGGAAGAATTTTTTTTAATTGCATGAGATTGATACTTGAGTTATTAGATTGAACTGGTCTCTTTATTACTAGATAGTGACCAGGAAGGCAATACAATCTTCCTAAGAATTAATGAAAGCACAAAAAAGAATAATTTGAGTAAGGTTTAAATGATAAATTTAAATTAATTAGGTAAGAATGAGCACTTCATAGTTAATAAGCTGAATGTGTGTGGAAATGACAAATACATTTAAATTGACAAACAAGTAATATTCAAATCACTACAAAAATTAAGATGTAGCCAAAACTTGCATTTTTATCAATTTGTCCTTTATTCATTTTCCACAAATTTGCAAATGGGCTATGCATACCCTTTTGTATCCTTCTTTTCAAAATTAGACATTTCATCATAAGAAATTCCAATGTGATCAGATCAAATTGATAATGACTACTTTTATTAGTGGATTATTATACTACACACTGAGTGAACATGCTGTGTCTTCACAAATCATATTACTACTTTGGAATATTTAAATGGCATCATAGTTCACAAAATATTTGATAGTGCACAGACATAATACTAGCTAAAATTTTTCAAAACTCATTTGCAAGAATGTTTTCCAAATTCTTAATGCAAATAAGAATCCTCCCATTCACAGGCAACATATACTATCATAAGCAATGTGTGCACATCCATATTACTATATCATTGATAACATTACATTTTTGAGAAATTTTAAAGGTCTAGTAAGATTTCACTATAAGATGAAATAACAAGGACACATATTACTTTTTAAGTAAATCTTAGGAAAGGTTATTTTTATAAAGCAAATATATTGTCCATCCAAAATTTATGTTGAAACTTAATATATATAACAATGGGAAATGGGATCTTTGGGAGGTGATTAGGTTATCTGGGTGGAACCTCCTGAATAAGTTTAGCTTCTTTGTAATACAATAGGATAAGAGAGACAAAAAAGTGTCCTTTGTAAACTTCTCTATATGAGGTTGTAGTAAGAACATAATTTATGAACAAGAAAGCAAGTCTTCACTAAGAGAGAATCTGCCAACACCTTAGACAACCCAGCTTCCAGAACTGAGAAAGACAGATTTCTTTTTTTTCCTTTGCTTATTTTGTTTTTTAAATCATCATCTGTTGTCATTTCTTTTAGCAGCCTGAGTAGTCTAAGACACATTAAAAACTTAGATTTCTCTGTTTGTGAAAACCTATAGACATCTATACAGGAATAGAAATTTTAGTCTTTGCTTTTTGCTTGATTCATTTTTTTCTGATGAGAATTTAAATATTGAATGCTTAATTAGAAATGCTTCTTTCAGAGGTTCACATAATATATAACTAATGTGTGTCACGAAGTCTAAAAACTCTCAAGTTAATTTTAGTTAACTTCAGCAAAAGGAAGTTATCATTAGTAGAATAAGGACACCAAGGATACTAGGGCTCTCCTATGGTGTCCTCATTTGAAAAAATTGTGCCAAGGCACTAAGCTAGATATCAACCACATATAATACCAGCAGAAGCATGCAGCATCATTTTCCCCTGTGATGAGTAGCATGTCTTCAATTTTGTTCTTAAAATATTTTACAATAATGTATAAGATCAGATCCCATTCTAGGTGACCGAATTTAGTGTTTAAAATTAGAATATTCATTGTAGCTCACTTTTTATTACAAAATACCTATAATGCCAATTGGACTCTTTCTAACTTCAATCTGGGATTTATAAAATGGAAAATATGGAATGAAAAAGAAAAGAAAGGTTAAAATAAAATAGGTAAAATAATGGGAGAAAACTTTTTAGATTTTTTATTAAAATACATATCCAGAAATTTTATTTCCCAGCATCAATTTAATAAGTGTGGGGGTTTTTTTTGCCACGAATTTAGCTCTCCCTTACCCCCTCAAGTTTTAAGAATAGAAAATAAAGTGCCCCAGGTGAGCTTTAAGCTGTAATTTCCATTGAAGTTGTTGAAGTCGTAAATTGCAAGTGGAAATCTAAAGATTGAATTACAACTTTTCTAAAGCCCCAACCAGGTATGCTTTATTTATATATAATAGATGCTTCAGCCAACTCCACCAACACCAAATTTAAACACAATTGCCTTTAAAATTGCTTTCTTTTTTTCCATTTCTAAGAAAAAAGAAATATAAGCACTGAGTTTAAAATTGTTACCACTTTCCAAAAATATCATCTCAGGGACAAATGATTTTCCAATAACTAAAATAAAAATATATGAATAAATAATAAAATTTGGTAAATTAAAAAATAGTTTGTCATTTACCACATGTGAGCTGGTCTAAGTAGATGTTTCTTTGTTCTCTTTGTTTCTGGGAAATCCTTTGTAAATGATAGTGAAAGATGAAATAAAAGGTCAGTAAATGTGAATTCTTTGAAAGTTTAATTTTAAAGAAACTATTTTAAACATTTTATTTTAAATGTGATATGAGTATTGCTCACTAAAAAAAATTTAAAATCACAATTTCACAAAAGCCTTTCAGAAAAACATTATCAATATTCTATTAACAAAACTTTGTATTAATAAGCCAAAAGAAGATTGAAGCTAAAAATAATTCAATCATTCAAATAGGAATTATGATTACACGTTGGGGATGGATGAGCTAATCAAAGGACATATCACCACATCATACTAAAATATAGTTGAGAACAAACTTTGTTGTACACCCATTTTTAAGGAGCTACTATATGCAAAAAAGTTTTAATTAGCAATATTTTTTTCAATTTGTAGACTACTTTCAAATTGTACCATGCTACAGTCATTTCAGTAGTCATTTTTATCAGGATTCTGTCCAGAGTCAGAATATTAATCTGTGTTTTCCTGGTGCAGGGACATTATAAGATACATTAAAATCTCTCTCTGTGTGTATGTATTTATTTGTTTCAAACTTGATGAGAAATAATATTTTAAAAGAAAAATACAGTATGACAAGTTAAACTTACTTAACTATGTTGGCTTCTCTGTAAACAAAATGTAAAAGGAGTTTTTAAACACATGAACATGTAAATCTATTGAGAATAGAAAATGTGACATTAATAAGTTTGGGACAATGGAAATTAGGTATAAAGATTTGATAATTTGATAGACAAGAAGAATAGGAAATTAAATTTTTCTCAGAATCATTATGATTCTCCCCCACAAAATCAGGAAAAGGATATGGACTTGAAGCGTCTAGCTCAAGAAACAGAGGGAAAGTTTCACAGACCTCAAAACGTGGGGATGAGTTTGAACTCTATGAAGCTGTATCCCTGAGGCTCCTCACCACACAAAATCTTCCAGAGCCACGTAGGTACCTTTGGGCCACTTTTGCAGAACATCAGAAGTCTTTATATACATACATATATATATATATATTTTTTTTTTTTTTTCAGTACTGAGGATTGAACATGGGACCTTTGCATTGACCTAAATCCTCAGCCCTTTTTAATAATTATTTTGAGGCCAAGTCTCCCTAAATTGTTCAAGTGGGCCTTGAATACTTGCTATTCTACCACTTAAATTTTCCAGGTAACTAGGATTACAAACTTGCACCAACAAGCTTGGCATAAAAGTAATTTTTGGGGGATAGATAAATAAACTCTGGGAGGTTGGAAATATCAAGACATTAAAAAAAAAGAGCAGAAGAAATCAGAGTTACAAAGAACAAATCACCACATTGAATGACAAACTGCTTTTTACCAACAAAAATCTTTACTCAGTTAGATGACTCTAAGCAGATGACAAAGAACTTACCTGTGAAAAAATGAAAAGATCCTGAAGAATAAGCAAAATGCTTCCACACAAATATTTATCAGTCAGGGTTTTAGTGAGTCTCTCTTCAGTATAATAGATGGCTGAAATTGTTAATTATTTGAAAAAAAATGTGCACATTGATAAAGATCCATACAAATAAAAAAATTCAGAATCAATGCCAGAAGCAGAACATTTTAAAATAACATCATTAATGTTCTTAAAAAGTGTTATTTAAATAACACAAAAGCAAGTCTTACAAATCAAATTATTATAAATTAAATTATCCCAGATAATGCTGAAAGCAGAGCTAGAACATTTGATAATTGAAGAACTCATGCAAATTTTCCATTGTTATACTGACAGAAATTTTTACCAGTTCTACACTAATCTCCAAGAATCTAAAGACACAAGAATTGAAGTAACAATGTCCCACCAGCTGCTTTGCACAGTAAGTGAAAAAATTTAAGAATAAAAATAAGAAAAACTATTAATTTAGCCAAATATTGTAATAGAAACTCAATGATAAGATATGGTTAAGGTATATAGCGCAGTGTAATGGAGCAAATGCAAGAATATTAAACTTTCACTTAGTAAGAGGCAATCAACAGATGATACGCCAATTTGACAAATAACTGAATAGTTGTAAAGATATTCATTTAAAGTTTGGAGGACAACATTAGGAAACTATATCTAAAATAGTTTAACATCACTTGGGGAAACTGTATTTGGACAATTAGGGAGGCATGAACAGCTTGATAAGTTATTGTACTCTATGAATAATAGTGATATTTAATTTTACTTTATATCACATATATACATATGAACATAATTTTATTTGATATAAACAGAAGTCAGTTATAAACACTGAGGAATGTCAGTTTTGTTGGTTATATTACAGGCAAGTGATGTATCAACTATTGATTAGCTCTGTAACCCTTGTGAAAAATTTCCAAATAAATTAAAACAATGAGAAATCATCAAAAGAGAACTCGATCTAGTGCTGTAAGAATTAACAAATTTATTTCAATGAATTGGAAAATTTTGGATGGACAAGCCACTATTTTAATTATACAAGTACATTCTGAAAATAATATGATTTACAGATACATTATTTATGCAACTAAATAAATGTATATGTAATATTTTCTTTAGCGAGTTTCAGAAATCATATCTATTATATGTGATATATCACAACCTTGTCCATAAGTTTCTATGAAGTGATTTGGGTAGTGTATCTTGTTACTATGATGAGTACAAAGATTCAACTCAGAGAAGCTGAGAATAGCCTCAACTGTAGTCAGCGAAGGGGTGGATACATATACCTGCAGTTACATCTAGATTTTACTGATATCAAATCCATTGATCATATAATTTAACAACAAGTAAGACATTCATAATATTAAATTGAAAAATTTAAATTGACTATATAGGACATGGAATATACTGTTCCAGAAATTATTACTTTTTCCTGTAATCATGTAAGAAATGGCTGATACGTTAAAGGGAAATTTAAGGCTTTCATCATGTTGATACAAGCACAAATACAGATATTTTATATTACCTATTGTGTATTGCTTTTTACTGAGAAGTATTATTTCATGTTTAGCATTTTCAAATGTTCATATTTAAAAATTGTTGAAGACACCGTGAGGTTTGTATTGGTGGTATATATAATTAACTGATTTTATATTTGTTTATAGAAAGTAGTAGAGGATTACTGTTTAAAGTGTGAAAAAACTACACAACAGTTCTTTTTCTTCTTCTACATATGTTCCTAAACTTTTAACCAATGCAGATATCAACAGTTTTGAATTTGAACCACATATAGATTATACATTTCTGTTACACATTAAAACAAAAACAATTACAAAAATCTTACTTCTTTTCCATTCTTTATATTACAATTGAATGTTAGCTTTCATGTTTCTTGTGTGCATGTGTGTCAGGAGGCTTAGCTATCACTTTTGTCACATAAATCTATTCCTGTTAAACAGTTCTATTTAAATATTGGAGATGATATATGTTGTACTTATTTGAGGAAGAAAAAGGTGATGATTACGCATAACATAAGAAAGACAACTTCATCACTGTCTTCCTATGGTATATATGTGTGCGTTTGTGTATTTGTGTGTAATGCAAGTGTGTAATACAAATACATGTAAATGTATAAATACAAGCCCATCCACGTATATACACATGTGTGTTTGCTTTCATGTATTTCTATGTACCTTTGATATGTCAGGTGCATTTCCTTGGGAAAAAAAGGGCAAAAGAAACACAGATAACAGGAAAAATGTAGATAAATGTTTTGTAAAAAGGAAGGAGACCAAGAGATGTGGGGTGGAGAAAGGAGAGGAGGAGGAAAGGATAAAAGAGAATTAAAATGTGTAAGGCACATTTACCAACTCACTATGAGAAATATAATGATCATATACCTCAAACATGTTCTAATGAAAGAATAAAAATGAAAAAGAGAAAAAAAGCAAAAAATTTAAATTTAAAAAATGCTATCTTATAATCTCATTCTAAATATTTCAGTGCTTCAAAATGAAGTTACTAATTTATCAAAATGGTAAATTGTATAAAGTTAATGCAATTACATGCCATGAAAATAATGTGTAAACAATAATAAAACAAAAATATTTTTGTTCAGCACATATTAAATATCAATGATAATGCTAGGTCCCTAGATGCATTGATAATTTATGAATTAGAGGATTATTAGCATTATTATCTTTTCATAAGTGAGAATCTCAAAAGCATACAGTCAGCTCTAGCATTGGAAGTTTTTAATCTTATAAAAAATTCACATATCTAGTCTACATATGCATGTATTAAGAGAATTTTCAAATAAAGTCATAGTTCTAAGATGAATAAAGTATTCCATATTTCTCACCATATCTATACTTCAAAATATGGATTGCCTTCTCAGGATCCACATTGTTGATCTTTTCAGAGTGAAAGCTCTTTTTTTTCTGTTTTACCGCAGCCATCTAAACATATTAAATCAAACAAAATGATAATAACTCTTTATTAAAGCAAATTCATGAACTTAAATAACGAATATTTTAATTCAAATGGGAAATTGTTATTTTATGCAGTGTGTATTGTGTCTGAAACCAAATACAAATATTTTCAGAGTAACAACATCCATGATTCTGATTTGTTTTTAGCTTTTTGTAATTACTGTAAAATGTGTGCAGTAGTTGGATTTATATTTCCAAAGAGTAATGAACAGAAGACAATTTACTGGTAATTATTTCCACCTGCTGAACTCTATTTTGAGGAGATTTGATTAATTAACAGCACTTATCTGTCATCATTAGATCCAGAGTCTTTTATTTTTCTTTTCAAAAACAGTAAGATACTGTTAACTTTAGTTTAGAACTTGGTCTTTTGTCCATTTTCTGGGTCATTGCTCCTGAACTTATTACCCATATAATTGGGAAATGTGGCTACTGTTAATCAATGTGAAAATGTAATTTCTCTCACAAAAGTCAATAGTAATTTTGAGACAGGAAAAAGTTTAAATGTTTTTTGAAAAAAGGAAACTAGTGTTCTAGGTGATTCTGCCAAAGGTTTAACTTGTTATTCATTCAAAGGAGTGAATATCATTAGTTCCATCAAACATGTTTTTATATTTCTTGGAATGAAATATAATAATGTACTGAAAAATGTGCTTGTATTCTGCACAAATTTTTAAAATCTTGCTCCTTCCTACAAAAAATGTATGTGACTATGATATAGGTCAATTGACCTGAATATCTTACTGCTTTAAATTTGTATAAAAATGAAAGACAGCTTCTTCTCTTCCTCCTCTTTTCTCTCCTTTCACATTATGCATTTAAACAGTGCATGAACTGCCTTATCAGAGACTATAACTGGGGCGCTTCCATGTTTAATCTTTATTACATATGTTAGGCAATAAGCAAAGGCCAGTATGTGAGTTAAAGAGGTACAAAAATGCAAACAAGTGTTCTTTTTTATTTAAAAAAAATGAACATTCTAGTGCAGTAGCCCAACTGTGAATGTTAGAAAATTTTATACATTTCATAAATCCAAATCGACAAATTCTATGTGAATCGACCTAAAACATTACATCCTGCTTTCCACTTCATTTAGAGGAAGAAAATCATATCCTGGAAAAGTAGAAAGCATACACTAATGAGCATTTACATTTCTGAAAGCTTAATTTCTTTACTTTTATATTCAGAGCATAAAATTTGAGTACTGGCTAGAGGAGAGGAGGCATAGATTTCTCCAATACTTCTTATGATTTAGTTACTATATTTTATCAGAATTCATGCTGTGACTGTCCTAAATATGCCATCATGAAATGTATTTAGCTAGCCTCTTTCCAAAAGAACAGTTTTGGAAGGTAAGATGTTGTAATCCATAGTTCAGATGGGTTTAAGATGCAGCCTCCAGCAAGATTATTACAGAAATGACAAGAGACAGTTGTTCAAATAAATTAAAACTATAAATTAGTCAGTTTACATGTAGGTAAGTTATTTTTCCTAGTGATCTCTTCTCTGTGAAATATACTTATCTAGCTCACTCCTAGTCTTTTTTATTTCATTTGATACAATACACAGGTAATTTAATGGAACTGTGTTCAAAACTTAATACATATTTAGACTTAATAGAATTATCCTTTTATACAGGAGGTTATAACATTGCTCTATATATGGAATATCATAAATAAATATTAAAAGCCATCACTTTAAAAGAAAAGGACAAATGATTACCAGGTATTCCAGGTTTCCTAGGCTCATGGTTGACTTGTTTACCTGAAGCTTCTAAACAATTCCCAATCAATCATTCATTTCAGTCACTAACTTAGCAAACCAGGTTCCTGTCTCCTTCAGTTGCTTGACTGTTACCATTTTCAGTTTCAGAATAAGCACACTTACTTCTTTCAAGAATCGTATTCGAGAAACTTTACAATTTTAAGTCATTTTCTCTGAAAAAGAAGAAAAAAATAAGAAGGAAAGAGGGAAAGGTGAAAGGGAACCCTATGGTACTCTATAAGCAATGTGGTGTTTAACACTGAAGAGTATAGGATTTGAGATCTCAGCAGCTGGGAGCAAATCCAGACTCTGCTGTCTCAGAAGTGTCTGAGCAGCTTGAGAAATTGCTTACCTCAGTTTGTGGCTTCGTATCCTCATGTAAGCTATAATCTGCTTTTTTAACTTTCTATAAAAAAGGATGTGGGTTGCATCTATTCAAATTCTGTATCATAGATTATGGCATATAATGAATTCTCAGTCACTTGACTTTTAAATAACACCTCGGTGTTACAACTAACCTTAGTCATGTTTAAATCTAAAATCAAACCAATTCAAAACTTTCTTTTTCCCATCAGAAAGCAAACTACCAGATATTAATGTACTTTGTTACTCTGGAAATTGTGCTCAAATAGGGGAATATTAATTAAGGAGCCCCATTTTAAATTCATGACTTAATTGAAATTCCATTCTCCAGTTGCCTCAATGGCAAGTGCAAACATGAAATTCTTTGGCAATGAAACAGTTTCATACAGTGATGTCTGATCTGTGATACTGTTGTTTGGCCTCACAGTTGATCTTGCGATAGGACAGACCAGATATTCAGCAAGTCATAGGTCCACCAGGGCCTTGGCTGTGTGTACACTGATGGAGTGAGTCCAGGTGATGTTAGCAACAACCAAAGCAGAAGGTAGAAAAGTGATGCAATTCAGATGTTGGATCATATTTTGTGTTTACAGTATAAAAACAATGACAGATCATGTATGCTCTGCAATTGTGCTGTATGGTCATTTCATGACATTTTAACAAGGTCTGAGTTATGAGTAAGTCTGAATAATTTAAGCAGAAGTGATCCATATATGCCAGGAGCACCTGCATGTGAAATAGGAAGCTGAATTTGGACAATGAAATATTTCCAATGGGAAAATGGCAGTGGGGATGGAGTAACAGCAAATCTCATTGGAAAAGGTCTCTGTACTGCTTAGACTTTGATTTCCCATCTCAAAGTCCAGCCTTACTACTCACCATGTGACTTTGGGTAAATTACTGAAATTGTCCATGATTAATTTTCTTACCTGTGGATAGGAAATAATGTTAATACTTATAGAGACATTATGAAAACTTAAAGAATCCATATATGTAAACTACAGTGAATATTTCCTGAAACATGGTAAAGGGAATATTATAGCCAGAACAGATACAAAAAGAGTATGAGGTATATAGAGAGTAGTAGGATGAAGAAGTAAGATCTACCCTGTAATGTGTACCAAATACAAGGCATAGTATCTTATTGAAGGTTATTCTCAGTCATGCCCTACCAAATCCGGGCAGCATGATAACTTATATGGGACTTTTGTTCATGAAAACCTATTAAAAAGTATAATTTATGCTTAAATTTGTATGAAGACAGTATGTTAATACAACATTATACACTAGAATCCATTTTTCTTGTCAAAAATCATTGTATTTTCATTGGTTTCTGAAAGTACTGTAAGTCCTTCAATTTGTGTTTCATGGAAAAGTTCTGGGCTCTGCATCAAAGAACATTATTTCCATTTAACATGAAAATCAAAAAGGTTAAGAAACTTCATGTGCATTTACAGATAAAATATGAGGCACAATGTGGATTGAAACTTGGTTTTAACTCTGAACCTCATGTTCTTCTCTTTGTACCTCAGTGCTGCTCAAGGGCAGGTACATCTGAGATGGCTCAAGTTTTCCTTTGGCACTGCTATTCATCTGCCCCTGAGGGCCACCTTCTCTCTGTTCGCTTTCTCTTGCTGGTATCCCTTTTAGTCTTCCTCTATCTGATCTCTTCCTCTAACAGCTCTCAGGTATTTCCTTTCTTTATAATCAAAAAATCCATTCCCTTCCACTTAGTAACCACATTAAACAGAATCAAATGGAGTACATTTAACAGAGATATTAATTACTGATAATGGTATGTGGTCCTTCACTAAGAGTATTCTCATTTCATCAAAAGAATCCTAAACTTGAAAGTCTTTCATGTAAAGAATTACCTTAATAATATTTGGTTGCTAGGGCTGCAAGAACAGAGCACTACAAATTGGGTGACTTACACATGAGAAATCTATTATATCACAAATCTTCAGGCTAGAAATCCAACTTTAGAATAGGTTTGTTTCTTCCTAGGGCTGTTAGAGAAACAGTTGTTCTAGGTCTCTTTTCTTGGCACTTGGATAATTGTCTTTTCTCTGTCTGTTCACATTATTTTTCCTCTGTGTGTGGAAGTCTAAATTTCCTTTATTTAGAAGGGAAAGTCATATTTAATTACAGCCTAAACCTAACAACCTCATTTTAACTTGATTACATCTAAGAACACTCCTTCTTGAAATAAGGGCACATTCTGAGATACCAGGGGCTAGGACTTCAATATATGACTTTTGGGGAAACACACCTCAGTATAAAGCAATAATGCTACAGAACGAAAAATAATAAAAGACTAATTCTTATGAAAATTTTCATTGGAATATATCTCTGATATTTCTCTCTAACAAAAAATAACAAAAGTCCTTTATTCCAATGGACAATACATTTAACACAATAACCTTTCCTAGTTAGCAACAAAATATCCTTTCTTGTCTTTATTTCACTCTATCCAACTTCATCCACTTATGTACTTAACTTAAAATGAATAAAAGTGTATTACTATCATAACATGAAAGATTTCACAACTTTGACCTATTGGTATTTGGAACCAGAAAATGTTTTTTGTAGTAAGGACCTATCTTGAGTAGTATATATTTTGTCTCATCCTTAGCCTCTAGCAACTAGATGCCAGTGGGATTCTCATCACCCAACTTAGAAACACCAAACTTGTCTCTAAACACTACCAAATGTCTCTCAAATGGAAATGTGCAGTGTCACAGGAAAATCACCTCAAGTTCAACTG
The DNA here is from genome assembly GCF_053883595.1 of Heterocephalus glaber. NCBI lineage: Eukaryota > Metazoa > Chordata > Mammalia > Rodentia > Bathyergidae > Heterocephalus > Heterocephalus glaber. The sequence goes on from NW_028258379.1 coordinate 25,957,377, forward strand.
CTCTGAACAAATTGGATTGAAATGCTTGGGCCAACAAGATATTGGTAGCTACTTTATAGAAATATTCTATTAAGATAACTTCAGAAGAACTCTAAGACTGTCTCTGTTTCCCTTAAGATAGACTAGGGATGAAAACATAATTACAAATAGAAACTAAGAATAAAGCCTAGGAACAAGAATAAATGGTAATTAAACAAAAAGCTGACTGAAATTAATAACCACTAAAAATGGAATTGTATTTTGGCCATATTCCTTTCAGTGGAAGCTGAATTATGTTTTTCCATTCAACCCAATGATCTTTCAAAAACTATATATTGCCATAATATTTATTAACACAATTCATTGTGATGTGTTTCTTTAGTCCTAATTAGTATATAATAAATCTTTGCTGAATATAGTGTGCAAAATGTTGAGGAAACAGTGACATTTTTGAAGCCAAATAAATTAGATCTCTTACTTCTTTCCCTAGAGTGTAGTCTTAGTCTGCTTTGTTCTTCTTTGAGAAAATATTGTATACTGGGTAATTTATAAGCACACGCTATTGTTAGAGTGTGTTTTGACCCCTCTAAAACTCCAGGTAAAATTTGGTCACCAATGTAAGTGCGGCAAAGTGGACCTCCTTTAAAAATTAAATTCCTTAAAAGGGATTATCTTTCTCAAATGGGCTGGACTCAGTTTCCTGGGACAAGGTTGTTACAAAATACATCCACTCTTTATGTTATTGCTATTTTGTATCTATCTGCTTGCCTTTCCATTTTCTACTACAAGGGGAGCCAACATGAAGCCCTTGCCAGATGCAGTCTCCTCTGAATTCTACAAACAGGAGTCCCAATAAACTTCTCTACACAACATGTTTGGAAGCTCCATTCACCTAGCCTTGTGTCTTTTGCTGCTGTGGCCTGTTGGATATCAGACTCAAATTTCTTCAGCCTTATAGCAGACTCCTACCATCAGCTGTCCAGGGTCCTGTATCTGTGATACCTCGTGTTCCACAGTGTCCAGCTTCTTGAATTGAGAAGCTACTAGATTTCCTGTCTCTCCAGCACACAGACAGTCAGTGTGGACTCTCCTGCCTCTGATCCTGTAAGCCTATCTAATAAATTCCCCATAGACAGTTCTAGAAAACCCTAACAATGCCTACAGCTTCTCCAGGATTTCTCTACCTCTGTGGCTCTACTGGAAATTACCCAATAGTAGCTCTCTGTAGTGGCCCCTATTCCATAATTATACTGAATATTATCTGAGTGTGGACTCTGAAGCATCATGGCCTCTGCATCAAGTCTCGACCTGGGCCTCGTTGAGGCATCCTGTGTAATCTAGATGGCGGCAGTCATACCTCCACAGTGCATGTACTCTGAATGCCTAATTAGCACATGTGATCACTGCCCAAGATTGCCCACTCTGCTTTCCATAATAGTAGCCCAAGATACATCAATGTGTACTTGAACTATAGCTGGGAAGGCCAAGGGGTGCAGCACAAGATAAGCAACTGGGCAGTAAGCCCCCAGCTCCCATGGGGGCACTGTGCCCCTCCCATAAGAAAATTCTTCTATCAATTCCATGGAATTCTAGGCCTAGACTGGTGTGTAAACCTCACAGTTCTACAAAAATCCTTCAAGATCATTCTTCTTTTGTTTTGACTAATTACATCTGGCTTTCTAAAATATCTATATTGATTTCCTGACCAAACATTCACTTGCCCACATGTATTTTTTTCTTTACAGCCTAGACAGGATGAAAACTTTCCAAAATTTTAAGTTCTGCTTCTCTAATCCAGGTCTCTATTCTTGCATTTTATTACAATAAGCAATCAAGAGAATTTCATTGTACCTTTATTGATCCTGAGATATTTTTTATCAAATATCCTAATCATGAAGTTAAATTCTGCCTTTCACAGAGCACTCAGATTGTACAAATATAATTCATCAAGTTCTTTGCAACATCATAACAAGGATGACCTTTTCTCTACTTTCCAATCCATTCTAACCTCATTTTCATCTGCAACATCATCAGAATGGTCTTTAGTATTCCTATGTCCATCATCCTTCTGATAACAACCCCTTAGCTACTCCCTAATAATATCCAGGTTTTCTCTATAGCTTGTGCTTCCTTCAACCTCCTTTACGGGTTTCTAATACCATCAATGAGGGCTGTCAGGTCTTAATTACCTCATAAACACCAAATTTAATGTTTGTGTTCTGAGGATTAAGTTCCAGTATGGACTTTGGAGGTGACACAAACATACAAATTAAAGGCATCTGTCATTGTTGGTGCTATGCATTTCCTTTATAACCTTTCATGTATTCATCCACACATTGTTTTGTACTGGTATTGTACCCAGGGACTCTTCTGTACTAGGCAAATCTCTACCAATTGAATCTATATGCTAGTCCATTCACTCATTCTTTAATTTATTCATTTGTTAAATTTTGGTGATTATTTATTGAGTACCAGGTGCTATGTTCGATATTATAGAAGTAAAATCATTATACACTGTAAATACATACTATGAATGTTATTATTGAGGAGGACACAGGCTGTGGAAGGAATTGACAACTGGATGACCAAAACCAATTAGGTCTTAGTAATTGTTTCAAGAAAGGAAAGGCAACCCAGGCTTATCTAATATGAGGGTAGGTCAACAATTTTTTTCTCTCATGATTAAGGAAAAATATTTTTGTTCCACTGAACATGAATGAGGATGCCAGTAGCCTTACTTGTTTCTGGCAGCGGAACCAAACATAGGGATATTCTCCCTTAGGTGGAGGAAAACAGAATTTCAGAACAGAAAGGAAAAGAACCATTGTACTTGTTGGCATCATGAAGTGATCAGATAAACTCTTGCTTTAGAAATGCTGCTACTACTTTCTGTCACTGTATCAATTATTTCTCCTTTTTAAAAGAACTCATTTGTTTTATGTTTATAATATAGTACTAAAAGCATTCCATCCAGTTCAGTTCTTCTTAGACAAAGACAGCAACGATGAGGTGTCAATATCACATTTATTCATTGTTTTGTTTTGCTTTGAATTCCCTGATGCTATTTATTTTATGCACGTTAAGCATCTTTTCTTAATTGATGTGAAGAATGGCAAGTTTGTGCCTATCCTTTAGGGAAGAAACTAGATTGCTGAGCATGGGTAGAGCTACTTCTAAGACTTCTTCTTAGTTGTGTCGTATTTTGCAAAACAAAGGTACAATTTCAGACTTATCTGAGAGCCTACAATATGTACCATATTAATGACCCAGTCTTTTGTGTCCACACTTCACCATTTTTGTAGCTTATAGCTCAACTCTCAAACCTCAGAATACTTAAGAATACTTTTTGTTTTTTAATTATTGGTACCCAGGATCAAACTCAGGTCCTCACCCTTTTGCCAGGTAGGAGGCATGCCGCTGAGCTAAACCCCCAGCCCAAGAATGCCTTTGATTGTTAGTGTTTTTTCTCTTTGTGTATGAAGGGTAAGCAATAAAGTTATTCTTGGAAAATAAAATATATAAATATTTAGCCTGGAAAATATTGTTTCTTACAGGATAAAATGTAAAGACTTTCTGTCTTTCAGGAAATTGTAATAAAAATTTATTCCATTTTGTTCTGTATGTATGGTCATGGAATGGACCTTGACCCAAGTAGAACCTAATTTTTCTGCGGGCTACTTATGTGCTCCCTCCATCTGACAGATTTATCTGAAGAACCTGGAAAGTTACTTCGACACTCTTTCAGCCAGACAGATGAATGACTTTCTAAATTTTCCATATTACCTTTGTGCATAAATTTTCAGATCAGCAAGCTCCATAGATGTTTTGTTTTCATCAAATATAGCAATTTGGAAGATTGTGTTTTACAAAGGAAAGTGTGAATTATAAATCCCTGGAAATTGTCACGTTTTCCATTTACCCGCTGACAAAATACAACTGTCAGAAAAACCAATTCATAGTCTTTACAGTTTTGAGATATGTCTGTATGTCTATATATCTATATATGTATGTGTGTATGTATCTATCTATCATCTATGTATCTGAATTTCATTTATCTTTCTATCTATACTTCTGGGGGAAAAAAGATCTTAATTCTCTGTTGCAGTTCGTGATCCTGGTTCAGCCAAAAGGATGAGAGATTACTGGAAGTCCATGTCTAGTTTCAACTCCAAGAAGACCCAGAGGGGTTGCCTTAACTGAGACCCTTCAGCATGAGAGCCTCTGGAAAAAAACAGACCTGAACTGAGGCTTCTGTCAGTTTTTATTGACAGAACCAGGAATTAAGGATAAAGGACAAAAGAACGACACCTGTGCAGGACTGCATGTAGGGGACAGGAGAAGGACAGGGGAAAGACAAGATGGTCTGCTCCATGACTGACCTGAAGGGTAATCTAACTAATAAATCTGAGTAGAGGGAGAACAATGGCCAGATCATACATTCCTTAAGGCAATGCGTTTTTAATCCCACATGAACTTGTGGCCCTGTAGGCTATCTTTTCATCTATAACCTTCCAGAAGGTTTTGGGATTGTGGCCCCAAAAGTCACTTATGTCTGCATTTCCATTGCATGCACACCTCTGACCAATGCCCCCACAATCCCCTCGGTCATTCACCAAATCAGTACTAGTAGAACTATGTTCAGTATGTGCCTGGTGGCATTATTTTTGATGTACTAATAAAAAAAACCAAAGATATAAAACAAGTTTGCACACTCATGGAAATTTTGAGTGTGGTTGAGAAAATAATAGGAGATACAGTCATCAATATTAAACGTGGCACAGATTCAACACGTTGCATTTGCAAAGGGTTAGCGTACTCAGATAAAAGTTTTATGAAGCAGGAAATATTAGAGCAAGGTCAGAAATAAAATGACAAATTAAAATGCATAGGAAATTGAGGAGAGTTTAATAATCACAGTGATGAAGAGGGAACCATACCAAAGATAGACATGAAAAAAATATAATAGATATATAATGGTAAAAGAAAGATAATAATAGTAATAGAGACTGTTAAGAGTATCTAGTTTGTGCTAGTCTACAAAGCTTGTTGCATATATTACAAATCAACCAGTTAGGTAGGTATTTATTATACTTTTATTTTCCATGTAACAGAAATATTCTATTTCTATTATAGAAACTCAAGCCTACAATACAAATGGAATATTTCCATTACATTGAACACACATCCACATGCACACATGTGCATGCGCACACACACACACACACACACACACACATATAAATTACCCTTGACATAAGTATTTAGCATCAAAAAATTGAGATTTTACCAAATATTCTGTGGTAGAGCTTTGTGTTTGTGCCTGTGAAGGAATATCCTTGCAAAAAAATTCATTTTGTAAGAGAAGAGGAGGAAGATGATTTTGAGAGTGGTTTAATCTTTTGCCGCATGGCTATCCTCTGACCTGATACCCTTCTGAAGTCTGATAGGTCATTTTACACACATTATTATGTTCAGATAAACATGCTTACACAAACTCATGAACATAGATAAACACAGAAGTTGAAGAAAGTCACTTTATATGTCCCTGAATATTAATCACAAAATTTATTCTTTATAATAACTTTGCTTATGCACTATATTTTTTAACATACATAACTATAGATCAAATTAGTTAACTATAGATCAAATATTTTAACTATAAATCAAATTAGTTCTGGTAAAGGCTGTATGTATGCATGCACAAGTACCTGCATGCATACATGCCTATTTGTTGTCTGTCAGCCTATAGAAATATAAACACATATTGATGTGTATTTATTTTCAACTTTTATTATTTCTTATTTTTCTTCAGAAAAAAATGCATTAAAAGTAATCTATCTCTCTTTAATGGAGGAATTTAGCAGATTCCTATTTCTGAAAAGTTAGCATATTAATATTTTTATTTTACTTTCTATTTTTTCATACTGTTTATTCTCATCTTTTATTTTTTGCTCATTTTTGGTGATTTGAACAAATTATTCTTCAATATTTTTTCCTGTATATTTAGACGTTTTTGTTTTTCAAGCCAATAATGTATACACTACGTTTAACACTCATGCCCAGACAGATATTCCTAACTGTGTTCCCGAAGCTGTTGCTAAAACAGATTAGCATTTGAATTAACAGACTTAGTAAAGAAAATGCACCACCCACAATGTGAGCGGGCACCATCCTGTTCTTGGAGGGCTCAAATGCAACAAAAGACAGTGGAAGGTTGAATTCCCTTTCTGTTCTCTTGAGCTGGTTGTCAGTCTTCTGCCTTCAGACACTGATTTGTTCTCATGCTTTCTGAAACTTCGGACTCCAGAATTTACACAGCCGTCTGCTCTGGTTCTTAGTCCTTCACTAATTGAATGACACTAATGGATTTCCATCTTGCAGAAGACTTATCAGGGGACTTACTGGCCTCTATAATTGCGTGAGCCAATTTCCATAAGAAATTTCTATTTACATATGTGTGTGTGTGTGTTCTCTTGGTTCAACTTCTCTGGTTAACCTTAATAGAATATTTCCTTTCCAAGTTAGTCCTGAATAATTGGCTAAATAAAGGCAATTATCATATTTCAATGCATTTCCAGAGTAATATGGGACTATATACATTGCTCCAAAGATTACCTTCTAGAAGCCACTTATATACTAGATTTCAAAATAACAGCAGTAACCAGTAATACGATTGATCTACTTATAATTTTTTAGAAAAAAAAAGGTCTGGAGTTGTGCTTTGGGGGCCACTATCTCCAAGTATAGTGCCCCCAAGGAGAAAATAACTGAATATCTAGGGGTACTTAAAAGTAGGACATTATAAATTTCCTTTATAGGTTTCCAAAATTAAAACAATAAAAATTATTTTCATCCTATAGATGACCCATATAACTATCAGTTCTTGGCAGTAAGGCCCAATACCTTATCTCTGGTCAGCATGAGTAGGTTTTTTCCTATGTTACGATGAGACATCTTTTTTTCTCAGTGATATGGCATACTTTAGAGAAAAGAACATAGATTTCCACTTAGAAAAATCTGGATTAGAAACCTGTGAAATGCACCTAATACAGCTAAGCTTTAGTTTTCTCTTTTAAAAACATGGATTATAATCTGATTTTCTGTGTAACTGTGAAAGCTAATTACATAGGTTATACAAAACTACTTAACATGGTACCCAACATATAGCTGACAATAAATAACCTAACTGACATATTTTATGCCATGGAATTGTGTGATTTCAAAAGCCAAATTCTAAGATCTCTCAAATATTCCACATTAGTTATAAAGAGTTCCCAGAAAAGGTAAAATAAATCAAAATTCAGTTTCTATAGGTAATGTCTTATTCATAAATCAAAGATTTCAAGAAAAATAAATGATGAGAGTTCATCTTGATTGTCACCTTGCCTGGTGAGGGAGCCCTGAGGTGTGTCTGGGATTAGCGTGTAAACCAGAAAAAGCAGAGCAGAGGATCCACCCTGATTACTATGCCACTATCCAATAGGCTTGCAGTCTGTGGAACAGCACAGGGGAAACAATGAAGCCATCTTGTGCTTCAACTGGTCTCCTGCTGACTGCTGCTGTCATATGTGGACAGCTGACTACAGCTTATGCAGCCTTTCAACAGGGGCTCACACCAATGACTTTCCAGGAAGCTTCCAGAGCTTCACCTTTTGACTGGTTCTATATCCTATTCCCTCTCTCTGAGCCTTCCAGCTTCTTGGACTGAGAAGCTACTGGGTCCTCTGGCTGTCCTGTGCACAGGTGACTTCAGGGACTCATCTGTGGTCACATCCCATATCTGATCCTGCAAGCCTATTTAATAAGTCCCCTTTCATAACAGAGAACCTTGAACAATACATGCAACAAATGAAACTAGTTAAAAACAAAGCAAAACAAAAAACCCAGAGTTTCCTGAAATGTCATGGAGATTTCATAAGGACAGAGAAAGTGATCAGGCTTGGGGGTGGGCGGGCTAGTCACAGCAAATGGTATATCACTGGCTGAAGCTAACATGTTCATTCTCATGCTCTCCAGACCAGTGTGTTTGGTTCATTTTTGACTCTGTACCCCTAGTTACTTTCATTTCCCAACGGCTCGAATCACCTGAACTAGCTGATGTTGAGCCCAGAGTTAACTCACCTGTTTGCTTCTGATCTAAATTGATCCCATGATTCTGACTCCTTGTACTCTAAACCCACCTTGCATTCAATTATCTCTAAAGGAACTGGGCACAAGGGAGGAAGAATTGAGAAGCACTTAGCAAAGGCTTGCAAAGAAAAAGCACTGCCAATTTAGACCACAAGTAGTATAGGTTCTCTATGGAGGGAATTTAGGAGTGAGGAGAGCATTATCCATGGCATACAGACACAACTTCTGTTAGTGTAAGATATATATAGGAGAGCTGCCAATTACCTGGTGACCTTTCTAAAGTAAACTACATGGTTATTATTTTATATGAAAAAAATTAACCTTTGGCCTTAGGATATAGTGCTGACACAATGCTCAGAGATCTTAGAGGTCACTGCCAAGGCCATGTCTTAGTCATAATTCATCCATTTCTCAGTATTTCTTTTTTGCCTAGTGTGTCTAAGTTCAAAGCCAATCATATCTATTTCTTATTTAGTGGATTTATTAAGTAGTGGATGCAAAATATGAACTACAATTTCAACAAAAATATTCACCTGGGCCCAATGACCTATTTAGAAAATGTTTAAGTAAATAGTAATCCATTCCTATAATACTAAACCTGTTCTTAGAGAATAACCATTACATTCTAGGTTGCATAAATCATATGTTTTGTGTGCCATTTCATGTATATTAATTCAAGATCTAACAAAAGAACTTTTTCTCTAGCACCTCAGTGATGAGCTAATCTATGAAAAAAATGCAACATCTGCTAGAGCTATAAAACAAATGAAAAATTAATTAGGTATTTGAAGGTCTCCTTTTGAGACAATGGGGTTTAGCCATGTCTTAAATCCTCTTACAGCTTAAACTGTGTGTTCAGTCTGGAAAAGATCTTTCCTTGTTTCCTGATCATTGTGTTTTTAAATCATTTTCTTCCTCTTGGCTGGCCTAGGAGTTTTGGTTGGATAAGCTGTAATGTCCTTCATTAAGTTGCAAATGCTTCCTCAGCATCTAGAAAGCCAGTTGAGAACATCTCCGTGTCTTTAATACCTTTTTGACCCTCTTAAAACCCACATTACTGAAATAGCTTGTGGAAAATACTTCACTGTAATTATAAAAGCTGTTTGATGAGTATTATTGTATTCCTTATATATGCCAACATTTGAAATTTGTCTTCACTTTCTGTTGCTTCACTTAATTTTAAGATGTTTCACTTCAAAACACTGTAATGCAAAACAATATTTTTTCAAAATATAAATATATACTAAGTATTTGAAAGCAATAGATAACATGAATGATGCCAGTATTGGACAAATAAAAAGTACAGTTACTACCTCCTAAGAAGTTTGCATCACTAAAAAGTAGTATAAATGTACAATGTGTTGAATGGTATTATAGAAGTTTGTTTCAATATGTGGAAGATTTTTCTGAGGGGTTATTTATTTTTTTAGTTGAATAAGTATATTCTATATGTATAGTTTATATGTGTATATGCCCCTTCTTTTAAAAAATATGTGTGCAGCCAAGGATTTAGCTCAGTGGTTATGCTGCCTACCTTGAAAGTGCAAGGACCCGAGTTCGATCCCTGGTACCAAAAAGAAAAAAGAAAAAAGTAAAAAATATGTGTGCATGCAGAACTAGGATAGATTTACATAATCATGTGATGTCCCAGGACTCCAGGATCCTCAGGCAGGAAGATCACAAGTTGGAACTTAGTGGGACTCTGTCTCAACATTTAAAAGGTCTGGATGAGCAGCTCTGTGCAACAGCCTTGGGTTCGATCCCCAGTATTGTAAAGATAAAAAAAAAAAGTGTGTAGACACAATGTGTCATTCTGCAGTGTGTACTTTAGAGGAGGGTTCCCACAAAGTTGAGAGAAAGAATTGTATTTTTCTGGTGAATTTATTTCCCATTCCCAGTAGGAAACTAGGACTCGTTTGCCTTCTGCTTTCTCTTTAGTTGACTCTGTTGTTTTGGAAGCTGAAAGGTTACCGTGTTAGTCAAATTCCCATCACTATGCCAAAATACCCAAGAAAATCATCTTAAAAAGAAAATATTTTATTTTTGGCTCCTGGTTTCAGTCTGTGCTTGTTTAGACACATTGCTTAGGGCTTGTGACATGGCAGACATCATAGGGGTACATGGTGGAACAAAATTGCTCACTTTATGATGGAAAGAGAGAAGAAGGGGTTAGGGCTCCAATATGCCCTTCAAGGTTACACTCCCAATGAGTGAAATTTCTTCCACAAGTCCCACCTATTAAAGGTTCCTTTGGCTCCGATTTGTACCATTAGCAGGGAACCATAGGAATGACCAGTATGAAAAGAATGTCATCAGTGTACATTCAATACCTGTGAAATTAATTAATGAAATTTACAATGAGTCACTGACACAGTGCTATTACTAAAATATCTGAAATCATGCTGTGCCATTGTTTGAAGGAGTTTCATTCCTGAGTGTAGGGAACATGACTTGATTATGTTCTGGTTCTCTTGCCCAGAAATTTCTTCTTAGCCCCTATAACTCACAGTTCTTGTGTCAGAGAGAAAAGAGATGTTGTTAAACTTTCTACACAAACCATGAGATGGCTCTTAGAGTTTTTACATATAACACTTTGTGTTCATTCCATGGACCAAAGAAAGTCACATGAATAGGGCTGCATAAATAGGATGGAGAAGGTTACTTTTCCCAGAGGGAAATTTTGCAAGTGACACAGCAATAGTTGGATGTAAAATCCTTAGAGTAGGGGGTTAAGAAAATATTTGCAAAAAATAAAAGCATCTATGACAGTGAATATTTTAATACAGATTCAGTCCTCTTAATAAACAACAATAAATATTAATTTATAAAACTCATAATGTAATAATAGCTGCATAGAATTGAAAAAGAGAAAACTCTCTCCCCTTTCGGAGCAGTCAGTAATAAACGTTGGCTTCTCTTCCTCACACTGAGAAAATTATTAGTGAAAGTTTGTGTTCAAAGGGATGCTTATTAAGAAGCCTTGTTCTACTTTCAATTTTCTGTTGTTACTAATAGGCTCTTGGGAGTTGGATGGTGGAGAGTGAAAATCCATGCAACTAGATTGTATGGGTTTTCAACAGCAGCTAATAACGATAACAAATTTTCCAGGATAAAGAAAAAGATATTTGCAAATATTGCAGGTTCTCTCAACTTGAACAAGGGTCAGCTCTTACAATAAGAAGTTATTTTATTAGTGTGTCCCCAGAAGATTAGAGTTATTTCACTCTGTATCCAACTGTGCTTTCAAAATCTAAGAAGGAAAAAAAAAAGATTTCTATGTCTTCAAAATCTATAGCCCTCCATTCAATTTTATTTTATTGTTATTTGGAAAGATAGAGCAGGGTCAATAAAAAAAACTTGAGAAAACTGAATTTCCTGGAAGGCTGTGCAGCAAGGACATGAAACTGTGCTGACTCACAGTATCCTACCTCTAAAACTGTGGAGATTGCTGTGGGTCAGCAATAAAACTCAGAGGAAGTGGAGGTCAGAAGGAAAGAAACAGAAAAAAAATCTATTATCTCACAGTAATAAAACATAATCCCTCAACAGATAGTACTGGTAGAAGCCACTGGATAAAACCCATCATGTTTTGAATGAAAAGGAATAACCGGTGCCCCCAAGTTTTTGAACCCTTGAAAAGATAGCCATCTACATGGTAGGAATACTGCAAAGTGCGCTTTTTCATGTGTTTCTTCCTGCTTCTCTACAATAAACGCTTTCTAAAGCTTTGTGATGAGGAAATTTGAAAGAAGGAAGAAATGACAGAGTGGAACAGTGCATCTCTTGCCAAGGTGAATCTAGCAGTCTATTAGCAACATGCAACAAATGTGTATGCTCTTAGATTTATTTAGTATGATGTTTATCTGAGGAAAGCAGATATAAAGGAAGTCATTTGATGCTATTAATATCGCCATAGATGTTTGTTCTGCTCTTTACATCTTTAAAACCAATTTTAAATGGGTATATAATTCGCATCCATTGAATTAATTCATTTCAAGAATAAAATTTGTAGTTTCTAGTATATTTATAGAATTATTTAGCCACCACCTCAATTTATTTTAGAATATTTTCATCACTACCAAAATGATACTCTGTAGCCACCAGGGGTAGACTACTCATGCCTGTCACTCCCTTTACTCCAGTTCTAGTCAGTTTCTGACCTACTTTTTATTTACTTATTTGCCTATTCTGACAATAAAATGAAATCATAAAATACATGTCTTTTTGTGACTAACATCTTCAGTTTAGCATTATGTTTCCAAGATCCATGCATAGTGTAACATTTATCAGTACTTTACTCAGTACCACTGCACTAGACACTGATAATGCATCTATATTTTTATATCTAAATAATATTCCATTGAATGAATATGCCATATTTCATTTATCCTTTCTTCAGTCAATGAGTATTTGGATTACTTTTACATTTTGACCTTTACGAATATTGCGGCAAGAATTTCCATATAGATACTTGTTTAGACAGAATTTTATTTCTCCATCTGTATACACCAGAGAGAGAAACTGCTAGGTCATACAAAAATGCTATAGTTTAATCTTTCAGGAAACTGTCACACTATGTTCTGAAGTGAATTCACTATTTTACGTTCCTGCCATACACATTTTGAATCTACATCTTAAATCTGTCGTTTCATAAGTCTGACTGGTAGCAGCTGTGTTGGAACACCAATCGGTCACCTCCAGCTCAGAATTACAAAGTGGCTGATGGTGTAATAAAGGGAAGGTCAAAGCAAATTAGCCCAGAAATCCCATAATCTCCTTTTGAAAGTGTCAATAAATAATCCTCACAATTGCCATCATAACAATCAGTTGTGTAATTATAAACTGATGTCCAAAGAGATCTTGGTTATCATCAGTACTTACAAACCTCATGAGAGTTTATTCCCTTAACACTTCTAATTACTGCACAGAATGTAGTTGGTATGAGTTGATGTCATTCTGATTGTATTGCTGGGTTAGAAGAATAGAGATTCTCAGAGGAATCCCAAAGTGCACGGAGCAAGGAATTGGTAAAAATGCTTTGTTTATCACATTTACAGTAAGAAATTTTTACTTTTATGAATTTGATAGTATAATGATTGGAAGGAAAACTCTCGCTGCTGTGAGGTTTATCAAGGATCAAACACACACTCGTTCTGCTTTTACTTTTAAAGATAGATTGAACATTTAGAGACATTTCTTTATGTAGCAGAGAGTTTAAAAGATGTACCATAATCAGAAATTTAATTGGTATTGAATGAATAAAACAAGCACTAAAAGACTAGCTTCTTAAAATATGTCTTCAAAAGTCAGATAATGTTAGCACAGATCTCATTTAGTTGTATATGTTGTTCACCCAGAGGCTTTTTAGTAGGTGAAAGGGAAAAGGATACAAAGGAGAGTTCAGAGGATTGGCATTAAATTGTCCATTTAAATAGCTCTTTTTAAAGACATGAAAAATTGACCTTTTACCCTTGCCCTGTAAGGAAATCACATTTTGTTTGTTGTGTGGAAACACAACCTAGTCTTTTAAATTTATACTCATCACTCCTAAACTTTTAAATTTAATGTTATTGGTCTTCCTACCTGGTTCTCTACTTTTAATTTCATTTTTCTATCATTTAAAATCTCATCCAGTTGAGTTTTCTTTACTTACACGGAGTGCTAATTCTTACCACATAAAGAAAAGAGAATGAGGATCCTCAAAAAATTAAAAACAAAATAGCTATATTACACAGCTTCTCTGTCTATGTTCACAGGAAAAGAAAGCATTATTTAAAGAGACATCTATATTCTTGTGTTTATTGTGACATTGTTCGTAATAGCCAAGGTGTGGAAATAACCTTAAGTGCCCCTCAGTGGATGAATGAATAAAGAAAATGTGAGATGCACCTCCAAAACATAAATGGAATACTATTCACCTTTGAAAAAGAAGGAAATCTTGTCATTTGTGACACCATAGTTGAACCTACAAGACATTATATTAAATAAAGAAAAGTAGAAGCAGAAAGGCAAACAGGACATTATCCCTTATTAGAGTGGATAGCTCAGTTCTTATCATCCATGTATATGTCACACTTAACCTTAATGATTAATAAATTATCCCATGTATATTCTTCTGTGACTTTTCTTGAGCAATGGATATTTTGAAATATCCATGCTGATGTTTGTAATTGCAGTGCACTCATATCTGCTACTTTGAATGTGTGTCAGTCTTCAAGTATATCACAAAGTGTTCATCAAAACATTGATGGGCAATTTGTTGTGAAAACTCTCAATGAATATATTAGAATCTATTGTCTAATGCACTCATACTGGAGTTCAGTTAAGATATGTACATATGTCATCAAGTCTAGAACACACACTGTCAATAATAACATACAGACCATTAGTCTGCAGAAAGAAGAAAGAAAAAGCTCTCTAATTTAACTATATCAAAGTGTTTTCCTATTGATTATAAGATTGTTTTTCAATTTCAAAAATATTAATCTGTGAAAGTCTGTGTTTTAAAATTTCTACACATAGTGTCTCAGAATGGAATTACTGGATGATAGACAATGTACATATTCAAATATACAAGGACATATTACAATTCCAAATTAACAAGAAATGAAATTCCAATGGATTTCAGATATGTTGTATGGATTTATACATTCATCCATGAAGTATTAGCATTTTGTTACCTTTAAATTTTTCTGCTTTCACTTTGTTGTTATACACTCCTTCTCATGCCAGTACAATGCATTTTAATGGTTATACTTTGACAATATTTTAAAGCTTCATTAAGAAGCATCATATCTTTAGTATTGGAATCTTCATTGCTTAACATAGCCACCTGAGTATCTGATCAAACATGCACAATTCATTTTCCTTCCCGGCCAGATGGCCAAATTTTCACAGGGTCAAATGTTTGGCATATTTTATAATTCAATCTAAATTTCTTCCTGCTTCTTTTCTGGGTGAGCTCCGAACTGGTCAGGCAACAAATTTTGGTGGTCTCAGGAAACTTCTCTACCCACCTGGATATATTCTTGTGTCATTACCAATAGATTGCAGCTTAAATTTATTCCAGTATCATTTTGAATGAATTGAATTTAAGATGGGAAACTATCTCCTTTCAAGGGATTCTTGCCAAGTTATGGCCAAGATCATGGAACAGCCTAAATTTTCTACTTAACTTTTGGCTCCAGATCTTGGTTATATTATAATTCTTGCACTTTTTCCTCTTGCAGGAGAAAAGACTATGCCATTTGTACTCACATCTTACAAGTATGCACAAACATGCAACTATGTAAATTGGTGATAAAGGAAACTGCAGCTGTCACTATATATAGGAAAGGGAAATTTTATCTTCGTCATGCAATTAATTGTAGATTTTATTTAATGTCCCTCAAATACGGACCCTTCCTAACATTCTCTTAGTTTAAGCTGAGTGAGTTTCTTTCGGATAATTTTGATGACTCCAAACCAGAAGCAAGTGTTTATCACTTTCATGGGATCCTTTTAAGGCCCTGAAAAGACATTGTGTTCATATATTTTTACAAAATCTACAAAAACTATAAGCCATATGAGCAGCAGCCTGCTAAAAATGCTGTCTTTCTCCTTCAATTCCTCAATCAACCTTCTAAGTTGCCCAGTTTGCTGTGCATATAGGCATTTTTAGAATCTAGCTAGGAGGAGATAAAAAAATAAATACAGATAGTGATGAAGATTACATAAAATGCAATATAGGCCAATATACAGAAACATCAAGGAAAAATAGATAAGTGAATTATAATAATTTAAATGTCTACTGCATAAGAAAACATGAAATACTAGGAATTCTTAGAGTCCATAGATGAAAGAAATTACATAAAAGTGACACCAAATTCTATATCAAGCCTAAAATACTGCTGTCATTACCAATAATGAGCTACTAATCCTAGAGTAGCTTTTCCGAATCATCAACTTAAAAATAAAATAAATCAAATGTTAATAGTGACATAAGAACGATTAAAATAGGAGAAGCGGCTGCAGCGCTGGACGGAGGGGGCAGGGCCTGAGACAGAGACATCTGGGTGGCACTATGGCTGGGATCACCACCATAGAGGCGGTGACGCGCGAGATCCAGGTTCTTCAGCAGCAAGCCGATGATGCAGTGGAAAGGGCCGAATGCCTCCAGCAGGAGGTGGGGGAGAAGGGCGGGCTCGGGAACAGACTGAGGCAGAGGTGGTCTCCTTGAACCGTAGGATCCAGATGGTTGAAGAGGAGCTGGACTGTGCACAGGAGCTCCTGGCCATTGCCCTGCAAAAAGCTGGAGGAAGCTGAGAAAGCTGCTGATGAGAGTGAGAGAGGCATGAAGGTTATTGAAAACCGGGCCCTGAAAGATAAAGAAAAGATGGAACTCCAGGAAATCCAACACAAAGAAGCTAAACATATTGCAGAGGAGGCAGATAGGAAGTATGAAGAGGTGGCTGGAAAGCTGGTGATTATTGAAGGAGCCTTGGAACGCACCAAGGAACCAGCTGAGCTGGCAGAGTCCCGCTGCCAGGAGATGGATGACCAGATCAGACTGATGGACCAGAAGCTGAAGTGTCTGAGTGCTGCTAAAGAAAAGCACTCCCCAAAAGAAGACAAATATGAGGAGGAGATAAAGATTCTTACTGATAAACTCAAAGAGGCAGAGACTCATGCTGAGTTTGCTGAGAGATCAGTAGCCAAACCTGAAAAGTTAATTGGTGACTTGGAAGATGAGCTCTATGCCCAGAAATTGAAGTACAAGGCCATTAGCGAGGAGCTGGACCACGCCCGCAATGACGTGACTTCTATTTAAGCTGAAATGCACCGAAGTGGAGCACCTCTGTACACAAAGGATGTTGGACCGGACTCTGCTTGACCTGAATGAGATGTAGAGCTCCCCGGTCCCGCCCTGCCTTGCTCTCCCTCTGACCCCGACACCACCAGGGGCCGGCCTGCCAGAGGCTGACCTGGAAACTGAGGGTTGATCTTTAACTGGAAGTCCGCTTTCTCCTTTCTGTGTCCTCTCTGCCCACCCCACCTCACCTCGTGCCCCTTGTCTTTTCTATCAAACTGTCTCTGGCTCTTCTCAAAGCTTCTGGCTAGGCTAGAGGATGAGCACATTTGGGAACAACATTTAAGGGAAGGAGAGCACCGTGTGAAGTGTCTTTAAAAAAGCATGTTGTGATGTGCACATTTGTAATAACTTTTTCTGTTGTAACAACCATTTGCAAAACATTCCAAATAATTTCACAGCTCCCAAGCAGCAGTCTGATTCCTTTCTCACTTTGGAAGGTAACTTTCAGCCTAATGTATAGTGCCCTCTGCAGAAGAGGGAAAGAGGTATGGCCATCTGCCTCAGCCCAGGGAAAGACCCCACTGTAGGAAACCTCACTGCTCTGCCCCAAGTACCAGCCAAACTAGGTAGGTGGTCTCAGGAGGAGTTAGCCGAAAACAAAAATCGTGCTGCGCAGGTTTTGAGCTTTAAGGTATCTTTGGACAACTTTATTTTTATTTGTTACTTTTTATTTTTGGTACCGGGGATCGAATGTGGGACCTTGTGCTTGCGAAGCAGGTGCGGTGCCACTGAGCTACATCCCTGGCCCTATTTGTTACTTTTTTCATCAGAAGTGAGCCAATTAAGATGGTGAGACCTCTGAGACTTTTTTTTTTTTTTCTTTGTGATGCTGGGGACTGAACCCAGGGAGGGCCTTGTGGATGTTGGCAGGAGCTCTTCCACTGAGCCCGTACCCATCCCTGAGACCAAATTTTTGTCCCATTTCTACCCCTTCTCTGCTGCTCATTGAATGGATCATGTGTGCCTTCCTTAATCTTGAAGTGACCAATTAATTGCTCTCCTGCCTCCTTGAAAGAAAAGAAAAATGATGCTTTTGCCACTGATTTAGCCACATGAAACTCATCTCACCCTTTTCTGGGTCTGAAGCAGCTGCCTCTGAAAGTGCCATCTCACTGTGCTTTGTATCAGTGAGTGCTGGAGAAATTTTGAATAGCTTATGTACAAAGCTTTTAAATTTTATATTATTTTGAAATTTTGCTTTAGGGTTGGAGTGCACAGCTAACCCCCTGGCTGTGAGAGTTGCTAGAGTCTGTGGGCTGGCAGTGTGCTGATCTTTTGAAGTTTTTTCCACACCCACTTTTAGGTGAGGTTTCTGTGAGGTCTATTGGGTGTACATCCTGCAGCTTATTGGCTTAAAATGCATGCTCCTTTGTTGTGGTCTCTCTTTGGGGCCAGTCAGGAGAAAGAAGGACCAGAAGTGCAAGTGTTTTGATACTGAATATTATTGCCAAGTGTCTTTTTGAAATAAAGAACCAGTCCTTCTAAAAAAAAAAAGGAAAGAAAGAAAGATTAAAATAGCTTTTGTTGTCCTCTGTAGAGAAATGTCATGTGAAGAGTCATCCAAAAAAGCGATCATAGGTTAAAGGCTAAAAATAATTACAGAGAAATAATCACTAAGTTCATTCATCTAAGTAGTATCTTAATTTATAAATTTTATGATTTTAGTATATATTAGCATTTTAAAGTGTGTAATTTTTTGTGATTTCTTTTCTTACTTGAATTTAACATTTCCTTAGAGAAATAGTTTTGTGTTTTTCTCATAAACAGTACCTCTGCCTTCAATCATATACAGTAAGCTTTAGGTCCTGCAAATTTGGAGGCATCATTAGGGTTCTAACATGTCTTTCTCCTATTTTATCACTACTTTCAATATGTTTTCCATACATTCCATTGTCCAACTTTGTAAAATTCAATGCTCTCCAATTACATGTTAGATGAGGATTACAAACATTCAGGAAATACTTTTGGAATGAAGGAATTATGGGTTAATTAAACTGCACATAGTTTTCCAAACATTGATATTTCCCCCATTAGACTGGTGGTATGGTAAGGGATTTTGCAACAAAATAAATTCACCTTTCAAAGAGTCAGAGCTCAATAAATATTTAATATATTAGTGAATTGATCAGTAGATTAATAAATGTACAACTCATGAAATTATTTCTGCATGCTAGTTGTTTTGCTTGCGAGTTTTCCTCCTAATATTACAATTTTTCCATTTAAAATATTTACAATCTTTCCATTTAAAATATTTACAATCTTTTCACCATTATTTTTATTCACTAAAGTTAAAAATCTTATGTAACTAAACAACTTGCACTTCATCGATACAACTAAAAGCTAAACTAAAAAAGAACAAAACGAAAGAGACAAATTAATATAATACAAGCTTTCCCTTGATTTTTTTTCGATAGCAGAAGTACAGTGTATTCACCTAGTCTTTTTTTTTTTTCATAGTGACAATTTTTTTCACATATAAGAAATCATAAAACTGAGCTAGACTGAAAGGTAGCTGTCTTCCTAGGTTACAAAAAAAAAAGGAAAAAATCAGCTCAAAATTATTTTTCAGACTGTTCCTAGGAAGAAGAGGCTCTGCTAAGGGACAGCGAAAGATGATGACTTGCAGTTCCCTGGTGCAGAGAGGTAGTGATGGGAGTAGGTGGATGTAATAGCTATTGTATGTTGAAAGATAGAGTAAAAGAAATTGAATTCTGTTTTTAGAAAATTTCCTTTCTCAGGGAAGTTTTTCCTTCAAAAATCACTAATAGGCACAGTATGGTGCCCAGAGTCAAAAAAGGGAAAAGAATAATAATAAAAGTAAAAATGAGAAACTCTATCCTCACATCTTCTTCCTTGATTCTGAGTGGATTTTAGACTCAAAGCTATTGGTAAGATAAATAGATTAATTTCTTTTGCTAGAAGAGCTGAGTTTATATTTTCTTAGGTGCATTCACATAGACTAAACCCAAGTATGTATTCTTTTTATAATAAAAATTTTCTTGTTCAGTGACTCACTATTTGTGGTCCTGACAAAAATGGCTTATAAGGTTTCATTTTAGTTAACTAAGCTTCCAACATATGCTAATATACAACCTGAGCACATTATAGTGTAAAGTTATTGATAGTAGTAAAACAAGAATGTGCTGAGAATCAAGGAAAGAACACAAAATAAAAATTCCACCAACACTGCCAAAGAAATAAATTACAGCAGATTCTGAGAACAGTATGGAGCCCATTCTGTCTCTTTCATATATGGACTAGTACCTTCCAGCAGTCCTTTTAAAATCTTCCCTTTTGCCTTGGTACTTACTCCTCCTTCTTGTGCAACAGGTCTCCTCCTCCTTCAAGAAATCTAAAGTCATTGTCCCAGTCCAAAGGATCCATGCCTTTTTAAAGCAAAAACCATATAACTTCATGTGAAGTCGACTATTTTACTTTTCAAAGCTGCTTTTGATAATAGACAAGATGCATCTCATTTTATAGGAAGAGCTAGAATTAAGAAATGCCATGATTATTATTCTTTTTCAGTCAGTTTATAAGAGGAAAGGCTTGTGATCTTTGGGTTTTACAACCACGATGTTATATGTGAAGATAAACTATTTAAGCGGAATGGATACACCAACATTAGTTATTATTCCTGACAACCAGTTTAATTCTAAGAAAAATAATGTGAGAAATCATTATCATCATTCTCATCATGCTCATAAAATGTACCAACTCACTATCACATTGTGATACTAGAATTGGAATCGTAACTCCTTTTTTCCCTAATAGTTCAAGAGTTAAAATATCAATTGGCAAAAACTCCAAAAACGAGACATTTTCTATGATAATATTTAGGAGAAAAAAAACCACACAGGGTGGAATAGCAACATTTCCTTCCTGATAGTGGGGGAGTTTGAAGATTGGATCTTGCCATAGTAACACCTTAGAATTTGCTCCCTGGGGCTTCCTTGTGGCATATTTTTTGTTGCTACTGCAAGATTTCTTTTCTTAACAGAAAGTATTTCCCCACACCGTTTAATGAATTAAATGAGGAAGCTTCTCAGCTCAAATTAGGAGGGCAGTTTCCAAACAGTAGGATATGTCCTCTATTTTTATAACCATGTATTTTAACAATGTGGGGCTAATTAAAATACTTATATGTGTGGTATTTTCAAGGCCTTGGAAGAATCACCAGTCAAAACCACCATCCTAATTAAGGTTAACTGACCATCCCATTCTCAATCCATTGTAGCCAGGAGAAGGTCCGTGTACTCCAGAGAAGACTGTGGCTTCCTGCCTCCCCCTTTCACCATACTTAAGTCTCTCCACAGGGTGGTCTGAGATGAGGCAGAACATGAAGGTAAGAGCTACTAAAACTTTCACAGTGATTTTGGTTGGAGAAAAGTACAAATTGTACTGTAGACTAGGTATCCGAAGTCAGTGCTGAGGCAGTTGCTAGGTATGCGTGGAATCACTTTCAGAAACCCTCTCAGAAAAACTCACTGAAGACTGGCATGCTGTCTTTCAGTGTACTAAATCCATCAGAGCAATTGTTTTTTTCTTACACTGGGGTAAGACATTCATTTTATTGGTTTAACATAAGGTTTAGGAGCTGGTTTAAAATTAAGGTATGTGCTATAGAAAAAATATGTGTCTAAAATAGGCACTAAAAGCCTATTAACCCAGAACAATTGATAAGGGTAAGAAAATGGGGGTGGATAAAAGACATTTAAATTGGCTTCTCTACCGCAGCTTCCTGCAGTATAAAGTATTTTTAGTATAAAGTATTTTTTCTCTGTTTGTAAAGCATATGTAGTTGACTTTAGATAGGTTAAATGCACATAGCATGGAACCTTGTAGAGATTATACTTGCTCTTTTCAAAATGATTACTGTTTAGAGACAATTTTGAAATATACCAAAGTACTCTAGATGTAAATACCATACTATATTACAAGTCATCTTGAAATTGCATTCTGTTCCACTGCATTATTTCAGGAAACATGGTATATAAAGATCACAAAAGTTACAGAAATATATATATATATATTATATGTGTGTACATATACATTTAACGCACACACACAGACACACACACACACACACACACACACACACACACATATATATAGCTTGATATATTTAACCGTAAGTATTATTGAATTGGAGAATGAGGATATAATGGTTCTATGGAAGAAAAGTGCTATATAAATCAGAGGCTATAAATGCAATACATGCAAAAAGTCCTCGTGCAATTTTAAAATTTAATAACTTTGGATGAACCTATGACAGAAGCAAATGGCAAACATCATGGGAAAGCATATTTCATTGGCTCTAATGTTAGTATTTAATGTCCCTTTATTCAGTGCTTACTGAGCTCTCAGAAAGTATGCAGTATTGGCCCATTAGTTTTGTAAAAGCAAAGGTGATACTTACCTTCCTATAGTTATGTAGCATTACTTTTTTTTCCCTGATCTCTAATAATGACAATTTCCACTAGTGCCTTCTTGAACCAGAATAGTGCTTTTACAGCCTTATTTTGAAAACTTGACAATTATAGAGAATTTCTTGTCAGATCAATTCATATATTGACCATCTTCTGGCCATCTAATTCACCTATCTCCAAAGAAATGTATCTACTTCAGTCTTAAAGTTTCACTTTATTCAGACTACATCATTAAGCACCCATTTACTATCTACTCAAAACAGAGACCATTCTAGGTGACAAAAAGCCTTTATTTATCCATATCACACTATAAATTTTCATTAAATTATTTTTTCTTAAATTTCAGCAGAAATGGGCTTTTTAATATGAAAAATTTTTGACAATTCATCTGCTTTTTCATAAATTTTCTTTTTTGTTAGTATATCACTGTGATACATAATCATTACATTGATCTTGGGAAATGTATATATATATACACATATATATAACATATATATATACATATATATAACATATATATACATATATATAACATATATATACACATATATATAACATATATATATATATAAAACATATAGCACCTTGAAAATTTGTACTCCCTCCACCCCCATCCTTCTTTTTTGAACTACAGTTCATTTTACACAAATCAATGTAGTTCCTGTGGCCAGGATAAATCTCAGTAGTCTACTACTTTTAGCTCAACATAAAAAGGGTAAAGATTAAACTGTATTAGCAAGAGGAAATAACAAAAAGATTTATCTTTTGTCTTTCCATTGGTGGAAAAAAAGAAACATTAATAAAAGGCTACTTTACCCAAGGGTAAGAAGCATTAAAGGACACAAATAGCAGGACATCGGAGGGATTAGCAGCAAAGGAAGTAATTACTACCTTAATGCTGAAGAGAAAATGTAAGAAGAAAGAATTACCATAGACCTTTGAGAATAGGAGATTTGGAAGAGGGAACTGCAGTTCCCAGAGGAATCAGTTCATGCCAGGGATGTAACCTTAGTGCTGAAAAGGAAGTGGGGAGAAATAATCTTTGTCTGACCTCATTCTTTGTCTTACAGGGGCATTTCATTGGATGAATCCACACAGTAAGAGTGTCAGGGCTATGCAGTCTTCAAAGTTCATCTGCTTGGATACTAAGCAAGGCAGAGAAGTGTGAAGAAGATTCTTGTAGGGATAAAAGAGAATAAACAGTTGAGAAGCATAGCTGGCAGATTTAGGATCCCCAAGAGTTACCTATTTCACCTAGGAGGACATCACATGGGCTTGTCCTTTACCATTTCTTGTAATCCTGAAGTGTTCATAAAACCTGAACAATACTATGCGGTATCCGACTGACCTAGATATGACATAAAGATCATAAAAGTAGCCCATTTATTATCCCTGTTTCAATAATTGTAGTAAACATACTTTGCAAAAATGGTGCATTATCACGATGCTCTTCTCATGGTCATTTTCAAAAACTTATTTGTAAAGGAGTCCCTTACATCCTTTTCCTTGGTGAGGTGCACATTCCCTTTCATCTTCTGAAGGACTTCTTGATTTCTCTTAATACCATCAATACTAGTGATCTTTCTACTTTTAAGTTTCCTCGGTTTCAAAAGGCTAGTTCCCATCACGAGTCAATGTTTGGCCATACAAATCCTTAACGGTGATTGTCTGTTTTTCCCACCTCCAGGTTGAGCTACTAGTTTCCGATAATTTGGCTTATATTCAAAAAACCATGTTGCTACTGTACCACATAATTAACTCACTATACCAGTGGCAAGGAGACAAACATGCACCACTTCAAAGCATTTACAGGAACTCATGGAACAATCATTACTGGGGCTCATATTCAGAGACAAGTAGTCACACACATTCAGATTCTCCACTGAAGTTCCAGGAGCCAGTTTACAAAAATCTGACACACCCAGATATTGAAGTATATTCCCTTGAGTTGTTGTACATTTAAGCTGTGTGAAAGAATGAAGTATCAGTTTCTCTCTTATTCAAACCATAGCTAATGGTGCACTGGCCTCTCTGGGATGGTCAGAGGTCAGTTGTCACTGTTTATGGCAGAACTAGGTGATCTATCCCACTTTACCAAGAAGAACTGATGTCAAGTGTAGTTCACCCAGTTTTCAGAAGTATTTTCTACAAAGCTGTTCTGTACAACATCATTTTAGGGAGAAAAACCTTAACTATTATTTCTCTATACTTCATTTTTATCCTAATTTATTTGGATACTTATATGTATTTTAAAGTTCAGATTAACTTTAAAAAACTTTCTAATACTTTTACTTATGTTACTAGTAGTGTTTTATAGTTTATGTATTATAATTTTTCATAGAAATTATATTCATTATATGATATAAACATTAACTGCTACAAATACCATAATACTTATATAAACCTGCAATAATCACATGAACCTATTTAATATATTCCATAAATTTCATGCTTGGAAAATGGATTTTAACTAATGGCTAAAACTACATGAAGCTATTAATTGGAAACATGATTCAGGTCAGTGAAGTCAACATTCTGTTGTTCTTTACTCATGACCATTATTTTCTGTCAGTAAATATTTATGTGATTGAACTCATTCACTGTGCGTACTTCACATTATTGTGGCAAAGCAGAATAGCTCAGTATTACCGCCAAGTGCTACAGCTCTGTGTTACATCTATTCCAATTTGAAGACTTGAGAATCTGAAACTTACTCAAAGAGATGGAGAAAAACATTTTATTAACTGGCTGGCTCAGAGGCATTTTCCCAGTCTGAATTCTGACCCCTGAGTTGCAGTGAAAATCCTTTTATCTACAGTTGGGGAAAGGAAGTTGAGAGGAGCCTTTGGGGGGGGGGCATAGCTGGAAAGGGAAACTTAAGCAGAAATTCCAGGTACTATCAGTTACATTGCTTGTACAAAACACTTTTGATACATTGAGCAGATTCATCTTCAGCACAAACAGTCACATACCATTTTGATACGTTGGAAAAGACATGGTTGAGCCCAAAGGTTACATTTCTAGGACAGAACATATAATGGAAAAAAAATATGGGGGCAAGGGGAAGGCCTGTCCTATTGTGCATTATTGCTTCATCGACAGTTGTATACAATATTTTTATGAATTTGATGTTACCTGAAATGGTAAGTATCTCATAATTATGTCTTTCATAAAAGGATCATAGGCACAACTCTAAAGCTACTTCCTACTTAGAGACTATTTATGTGGAATATGATCATGATTGAAGAAATGGTTGCACCCTTTCTGTAACTGAATGTAGATATATCCATTTATTTCAGGATGATTATGTCATTTATAAAGATTTAGGTCAAATATCTTCATAGGTTTAACAATTACATAGAGGGCATATTTCCACCTCTGTCCTTATTCTGCTATTCAACAAATATTTTATGAGCTATTGTGACCATCTGTATCAGTTTGACCAGACCTAAGGTTTCTTGAGACACAACATTTTTGAAGTTAAAAGTGGACAATCCTCGGACAAACCAGGAAGAGTTTGTTACCCTTTGCACAAAAAGTTCAATTCTGATGGAGTCAGGTCCTAATGGTAAGAGATGGGCCTTATGTTGGATCACCATAAGTGATAATATAATAAATAGGGAAATGTATTCTAGTTTTCATTAATGTGACCTGAAAAGACTCAATGTGGAGAGATTTAAGTAAAATAATTAAAGAGTTGCTATAACGCACATGCTGATATCTGGGAGTAGAAGTAAGAAGCCAGAGAAACAGAGATTCAGAGACCATGATATGAAGGTGCTTCTGGTTTATTCTAGAATTATGAAAGTGGATAATCAGACATAACCCAAGTGACTGAGTGAAAAATCACTCAGGAACTTGATCAGAAAATAATAGGGCCAGAATTGATATCAAGCAAATGGATCATTGTTGTAAACTTTGGCTTTAAGACTATTTTGAGCAGAAATGTGTTGTTCCACCTGTAGGGACAGAATAGAGGGGATTAGGCAGCGATGATGTAGGGCATGACCCAGGCGGCTGAGGATTATAAATTAATCAATGCATACGGTGCACTATGCTCATGAGGAAGCTACCTCTTGTGAAACTGTTGCATGCATTTACTGAGAGAACCTTGGGCCCCTGACCTACTCACTCCAGAAATAAAGGCTAAGACCCTGACTGGCCTGGATTGTACCAATAAGTCAAACAGTTATTTTAAGAAGCCAGCTTACTCCTGTAAGTATGAGACCCCAGACCCCCTGTTTGGGCAACTCACTCACATCTCCCTGCCTTGCAGCAATGCTCTGCTGTAAGGTAGTTTTTCCTGCATTTGTGGCATTTTAATAAAAACTTTAGCTGCATCGCTTCAATTCTGACTTCCTCATTTTCTGCCTGACCCTGATTTGCCCATTTTCTTTTTTAAGGGTCTGTTTTATTTATTAGTAAGTTTGAAATTTATAAGTAAAAAATGGTATATGATCTATAATTATGTAATTAATCCGGGTTAACATTACACACAATTCTCTAAAGATTTTTTTCTTTTTAAAGACTGAGACAGGTCGTTACTTGTCTCAAATGGGTTTAGGTCCATATAATTTTACAGTGCTAAAATATTTAGCATATGACATTATACCACTATATATGCCCTTTAATCACCAATAAACTGTCTTCTTTAATATTTTTGCTAGCTGATTTCCCCATTTTCCCCCAGAGCTGTGGGCTGTCAGCCAGTCAAACCCCACTCCCTCATTCTTTGACAGAGTAAGAGTGAGGGACCAGGAGGGGCAGGGGGATGGGGTGCTTTGGGGGGAGGTAGCCCCTCAGAGACCACCCACAAGACACTACACATCTACAGTTGAGAGTCATTTCACTCCTGTCTTGAGAATAAAAAGGGGGAGAATGGGAAAGAATCAAGAACAGATGCCTTTGGGAGACTATTTCAATACTCCAAATGAAGAATGATGAACCAGAGATAAATGTATTGGTAAAGTGGACAAGGGACATATTCTGGTGATAGCCTAGAATGAATTTCTTAATAGACTGGATGTTATATATGGACCAAATAAAGGAATCAAAATGACTCTCAAATTTTGACCTGCCCAGTGAAAGAATTGAGTTGCTTGTAATTGAGATTGGGTGAACAAAGAGTAAGGCTGCAGGAGATGAGAAAGCTCAGAAGCTCAATTTGGTCAGGATAAGGTCTATTAAACTTTCAAGTGGAGATGGTGACTATGCAGGTGGTTAGGCAACCCTGGAATTCAAGGGAAAAGAAGAGCTGATAAGTATTGGGAGTCTTGACATTAGGTATGTGGAGATAAAAAAAAGAGTTCCAAGGACTGAGTCCTGGGGTATTCCAAAATGAAGAAGTGTAGCAGAAAAAATGCAAAAGAGGAGAAAGAAAGCTAGGAGACTATATTGCCCTGCCAACTGAGGAGGTATTTTTTTTTTCGCTTATATATTTATTTATTTATCTTTTTTTCTTTATATATCCTTTTATTGGTACATTTTAGGTATACAATATAATGACATTCATCATTGGAAATTTGGACCTTTACATAATCTCTTGGTTCTTATTTTTTCCCCCTTCCCCTGCCCTCCCACTTCCTTCCCCTTTGCCCCTTTTCTTCCTATTTCACATTACCTATTGTACATTTTAGTCCTTATTCACACTTTCAGTTTCTCACACTGGAGAAACTATTCGGTATTTACACATGTGTCCTGTTTATTTCACTTAACAGTATCACCTCAATGTGCATCCATTTAGCTATAAATGTCTCTAGTTTCTCATTTTTTATGGCTGAGTAGTATTCCATTTTATTTATTTATTTTTTTGTTAAATTCTTTTATTGGTACATTTTAATTACACAACAAGATTACATTTCTCATTGGGAATTGTACCTTTACATAATGCACCTTGGTTCTTATTTTTTCCCCATTCCTGGCCCTCCCTTCACCCCCTGCACCCTTCCCTATTTACAAAGACTTTATTTCCATTTTTTCCATCTCTCATCGTTTTTCCATTCCCTTCTTTCCTTTCTCCTGCCCCTCCCACTACCCCTACCCCTTTGGACCTTTTATTCCTATTTTGCATTGTCGATTATTCATTCTAATCATTGGTGCACTTTAGGTATTCAGTATAATGACATTCATGATTGGAAATTGATTATGTAAAGCTGAGGAGGTATTTTTAAGGAGAGAGAAATCAATTTCATTGCACTCTGCTAATAGGTGAAGTAAGGTAAGTGCTAAAGATGATTTAACAATGTGGAGGCTGGCTCAGTGTTGCGGAGGTCATCAGAATCTTTGAGAAAAACAGTTTCAATAGGAAAATTTGATTTAAGTGAGTTTAAGAGAGAATGGGAAGAACAGAGGGAGTGCATATATATAGAAATCCTAGGGCATTTGCCATAAAAGGAAAGAAATAACTGTGATAAGTTTGACGTAAAAGTGTGTTTACAGAAAGGGAAATTTAAGATAGAAAAAACAAGAGCATATGTGTGTTCTGTTGAGAAAGAGTCAGGAAAGAGGAGATAAATTGATGAGGAGGCAGAGGAAACTGAAATCCCTAAGCAGGTGACAGAGTACAAGTTTTAAGGCAGTATGCAGTCAAGGTACTTAAAAGCCATTAATGGCACCTACTCTTTAAAATGGAAGGGATTTTCAAACAATCTGAGGACACTCAGAATATGTAAAATGGATAGCAGAAACAAAACTCACACTGTATTGCAGAACTGCTTAATTGTGGACTCTATTACTGCTCCACTAGCCACTGCACCAGGACTTAGATGTGATACTCAGACTCTTGGCCAGTGTGACCCACACTAAGTTGCCTACATCTGTCACCACACCTGGCAGAGAGGAACCTGTGTGATGCCTGCTTTACTGTGTTACTCACTGTCCAAACACATTCTGGTGTGGTGAGATTATGTTTCGTATGTCTGCAAGTAGCTGAAGAGACAAAAGAGAAATGTCTGCTGTATTGTGGTTTTAAAATTTCAAAGGTTAAAATTTTCAGGAATTTTTCAGCAAGACAGAACAATGGAAAAACCTCACTACAAATATTGACATTCATAAAAATAGATGGTATAATGTTAGAAATTCTCATTTTTAAGTCAGTGATTTGTCTCTCCTTCCTTTCATTGACACATATATGTATCTATATCACTTTCTATATATGCATAATTATATACAACACACAAATACACACATATTTTCCTATATTCATAAGGCATATAATGGAATCAGCTCTTGTGCATAGATAAATAGCAAAGAAATTGGTAAAATTTTACCTTGACTTCTATGTAGGTAATTTTGGTTCAAAATAGACTTATCTGTGATAAACCCATTTCCAGATTCAGTGTTTGTGCTGTTTACTTACATTATCTCTGAAAGATAATTCTTCTTCAATGAGCAATTCAAAGAATCTATAGTCATGATAGATGATTTGCATAAACTAATATATATTAAAAGGAAAACTTTCTTAAATCTACACGCAAACTAAGCAATATGAAATAGTTGATTATTTTACTCAGCAATTTCTCAACATAAAATACTTATTTAAACTTTATCTATTTCTATTTAAAGTCTCCATACAAGCAAATGAATTAATATATTTGGATAATAGAATGTCTGTCTTTGGAATAATAAAACCTTATGTTTTATGTATTTAAAACTTTAAGAACTCATCTTTTATTTTTTTTTCTAACTTAAACTAAAAGTCTACTTAGAATAAAAGTATACTTTCTGATAGAATGTTTAATATGAATAGAGTAGGAGTTTTATCAGATTCCCAAATAAAATGTTGAATCAATGTATCATTCTGCATTCCAACTTAATTATTAATGATCTTTTTTGCAGGAAATCTCTCATCAGCCTCAGGGAATTTATCTTTCTACAAAGATTCAATTGGACATTGTATGATCAAAGAGGTCAAGTTGGTTCTATGAACACCTAGGTCTCATGCCATGAGCATACTCAGTGAGTGACTTGAGCAGGGTTTAGCTATTCTGACAAGAAATCTCTACCAAGGAAATCTCTGTGTTCCCAAATAGACCAATGTCTATTCTCCCCAGTACCACCCAGCCCCTTCAAAGAATAATACTTTATCATTGGGGTTCATTCCTAAGCAGAATGGGTGGATTGCATTCTCGGGGAAAAGCTTAAGAGTAGCAGAGACCAACTGTTACTCCCAGGAAGCACAATCAAATCTCAGCAGAGCCAGTACCCAGGGTGACATTGAACCAGGCTGAGTAAATTAATACCAAGACATGGCACCTGTAAGGAGAGAGACTGTCTAGTATCAGCTAGTAGGGAGGGGAAATTGGGCAAAATGAGGAGGGCTGGAAGTCACAGCAAGCTCTGAAACTCCCTGTCTACAAAATTATGAAAATACATTTGCTGGACATCTGTTTCTGTCTCAGAGTGAAATGAAGATCTTTACTATATCAAAAGCCTCCACACTGCAAATTAGATAGACTCACATGAACACATACACACACATACACACAAACACACAAACACACACACACATACACATACAGTCTGCTCCAAAAGATTTAGTTATATATGTTAGCATATTTATATATATCCTAATATAAATGACTAATGTGACTTCAAAGAAATTTAAAGGACCCAGCGAGTCAACAGTTAAGGGTTGCTTATTTTGGTATAGGTAAGAAGTGATTCTTATCAGATTGTTTTCATGTGTGTTCTTTACCACATATATAATGAAATACAAATAATCCCTAGAGACAATTCCAGAGAAATAGAGAGAGGGAAAGGGAGAGAGAGAGAGAGAAAGAAACAGAGACAGAGGCAGAGACAGAGAAAGATAGACAGAGAGAGACTAAATTAAATGAACACGTTAATGTCTTCACCAAGAATGTATTGTGGTCACACATACATAAAAGATAAGGAGGGAGAGAGGGAAGAAGTGTGCTGAACCAACAGAGATGTTTGACATTCTGGCCAGGCTCAGTGTCTCATTATGGGGTGTAGTAGAGTTTGAAGACCAGCACTCCATCTATTAGCCTCATTTTGAGTAACGCAGCCATAGAAGTCAAGAGAAGAGGAAATTTTAAGAGGCAAAGGATGATTAATCATATAAGATGCTGCATAATTCAAACAAGAAGAGGACTAAGGAAATGTCACCTTGTTAATTAGATGATGTCTAGCAACTACTAAAACAATATTTTGGGGAAAGAAGTAATGTATGGGTTCATTAGTGAAAAGAATAGAAAATTCTGCATCATTTGGCTCTTACCTTCAGCTTCCTTCATGGTGTCAGGTGGCTGGTAAACATTAATTACTCAACAAGTATTAGCTGAGTGTAGTAATAAATTAGTGGGTAAAAATGAAGACATTTGTAATATGTAAGTCCCAACTGAGGAGAGAAAGAGGAAATAATCTTTGGCTGGAATGATTTAATTTATCTTAATGTAATTGTTTTTGAGCATGAGAGTAACAGGAAGTGACATAATATGAATATCTGACATTGAAAATGGCATAGTGATATGAAGATGAAAATAGTGACTGATTAGACCAATGAAGTGGGGGAGTTGGAAGGAAAGAATATAAGCCCATTATCTCTTCCATCAGTCATTTGCTAAGTCATTCAAAAGAGACTTTAAAAAATTGGCCAACCATGATTATACATTTCCAAAACACTATAATCTAGCTTTTAAGCATAATGATTAAGTTCAATTATTAAAACTGTATCAATTAGAAGAATCATGACACCTCCCCCTTACCATACACCACACATACACACACCAGACACAAACCCAGAGTGGGAAGCTAGTGTGGGGAGAGATCCAAAGGGATATACTAAAAATACAACTTCAGTGGAGCTGGGTAAAGAATCATTCCACACCAACATGATACACACAGGAGTAGCTGAAATGCTTTACCAGTAATTTAAAGGTCCTATATTAAAGAGTGAGCTCCAGAACTGATTAGAGGTTTATTTGAAGAATAATATTTTGGATTGATCAGAAAATATCTGTATCTTGTTCCTGAAATCATACCTCATGAAGGAGGAAAATCTAGCAATTTGAAGACAGGAATAACTTGATTCTATATGATAGCTAGTGTGAAAAGCTCACATTGGTAGCCATAAGACTGCTTTTTAAAATTTATCTCACAATGAGAAAGCGGTCACATTATTTACAGTAGCTTCGTATTTCATGATGGAATTAATGTATAGGGTACAAAGAGCAATAGGGTATATTACCAAATGTATAAGTGGCAGCTAATACTTCAATACAATGAAGCGCCTTAAACATAAATAATTAACTTAGGAAAAGAATGTCAAGAGCTGCATTAGAAACAGTCTTACAGAGTTCAGGAGGAATTTCTAGAATATTTTTATAATAAAAGAAGGAGAATTAAAATATCCACCATGAAGAAACAATCTTACCTTTATCGGGTCCCCAAGAGCAGTATTATCCAATAGAACTCCACTAAAGTGGTTATGTTCCATATCTGTGTGGTCCTACACAATAGGCCACCAGGCACATGTAGCTATCTAACATTTAAAATAGAGTAGCATGAGTAGGGAGCTGACTTTTAAATTTTCTTTAATTCATTTCAGTATAAATAGGTATCTGTGGCTAGTGCTTACTAAATTGAACAGACCAACCCAAGACTTTCAAAAGAATTACCCAAAGTTTAGGGTTCTTTTTCATTGTAGCCCTGCCAACTCTGTTCTCTCAGGGAGAAATAAGGATTCACCAGTAAAGAAAGTCGTTGTGCTTAGGAGTGCAGCTATACAGGTGCTCTCTAAGTGTTCCTTGAGTGAGCATGGGTCACAGACTTGAATATTCTCTTGCCAAATGGAGAAATCATTATCTTTGGGTCAAAAATGAAAGTTAATCATCTTGACTCTTCTTTTTAGTTTCCTATGTAGAGAGAGCATAGAAACAATATTCAGCATAAAGAATAAAAAACACAAGGGTGGTAATTAGCCTAAAAGAATGCAAATTAATAGATAATGTTCAAAATAAACTCAGATCAAGTAAAATATTAAAGTTTATTTTGCATAGAACATAACAATTCCAAAGTATGGAGACTTTGAATCCAAGGTAGTTAATATCTCTTCTCATAACGTTACAGTACAATTGATAAAGTATAAAGGAGGAAGGATTTTTACCTTTTTCATAATTGGGTGTTATATATTAGCAATCTTTTCAGGATAAGCAAAGGTTTATGTGCTGATTTGCCTATAGCAGATTGATTTAACTTCACTGAATCATTTTGACCTGCATAGAAGACTTGCTTGTTATGTTTCATGTATGATGAGTGTTTCAGAAAAATCAGTGACATGACTTTTATTTACGGGGTCATGGTCAGTTGGCCTTTAGGTATAGCTGAATTGTACATGATTATTTTTGTTTAAGGGTAGAGTTAATTATTTTTCATACCGCCATTTATTCAGTTTTATTTTTCATATATATTTTTGCATTCCTATTGAATCTCATAATTTTAGTCCTACCCTAAGCACATGGCCAACATACAATAATGGCATATGTTATGGCTTGTGTTTAGATGTCCCCCCAAAGCCTCAAGCTTTTTCTGAGGTGGCTGAATTTAGAGCATGTGATGCTGGAATTAAGGGTAAAGGACATATGATTATCAAACCATGTCAATGATTGGTTAAGCACTGCCCTAATCCCAGCAGTGCGGATGAGATAAAAGTGGCAGAAAAATACTATTGAGGTCTTTTGTTGCTTTTGCTGCCTTCTGCCACCATGAACTGTTGCCCTCTGCCACTCTGTCCTGAAGCCTGCCAATGATGGACTGGAGATCTCTATGAACTGTAAGCTAAATAAACCTTCCCTCCTTTAACTTTGAGTATCCAGTAGTTTCTCTCAGCAAAGAGAGAAAAGCAACTAGCATAGCATGTATTTCACAGGCCACAAAGATCCATTTTCTTTTCCTCTTTCTGTAGATAGTAACTTCATAGTCCACAAGTTTATACCTCAAACTATTTAGTTTGTGGCTTTATTTATATTGGTGTTATTTATATATATATTTTTTTTCTATTTCTAAAATAATTCTCTGGGTCACATTCATCTTCTGTTATACATTTACAACATTTTGTGTGTTTAGTCAACTACATAATTGGAGCTTGAATTACATCAAGAATTTTGGTAAAATTAAATAAAAAAAGAAATATCCTCTGAAGTACAAAGTTTCAATTAATATATAATATTGATATATATATAAGTTTTTTGTACCCATTCAGTAGCATAATACTCAGGTTGGAAAGGGGCATACTGATAAGTTAACAAAAAATTTCTCAATGGCTTAGAGATATCTGCACTCTTTCTGATGGTTTTACCATCAGTGGCAGTTTAGATCCAGGAATTAGAGTACTACATTCACCATAGAGGTTTTTTTTTTTTTAATTGTTGCCTGTTCTGAAGTGTACTGCTCTTCCTTTCAATTGCTTCAAGCTTCTATAGAAATAAAGGTGAGGCATGGCACTTACTATTCTGAAGAAGAGTTGTCTGAGAAGCATAAGTCAGCGCTGATTCAATAGGTTAGCATAATCTTCAACTCTAAGATTGACCTTGGGTAACTAAAAACAAATGAGTCTTCTGGAAAGAGACCTGGATGTGGAAAGTTTTGTTCCCTCAATAAAATACAGTCATGGGCGAGGGATTTAGCTCAGTGGTTCTGGTGCCTGCCTTGAAAGCACAAGGTCTCAAGTTTGATCTCCGGTACCAAAAAAAAAATTAAAATAAAATAAAATAAAATACAGTTTACAATTTACAATTACAGTTTACAGTTTACAATTTACAATTTATGAATCCAGGAGCAGTAATTAAATTCAATACTTCCTGGTTTCCCTGGAGTATTGGATAGTGCCATCAGGTGACATTCAATGGCCATTGTGAATTAAGTTAGCAATGAAAGTTCCTTTCACTTCTGTCTCAGATTTACAGATTTATGATATAGAAACTGTTATGGTTTATATCTAGAATGGCCTCCAAAATTGTTATGTTCAGAGGTAGGCCTTTCAGAAGGTGATTGGATCAAGAAGGCTCCATGTTTATCAGTGGATCCATCCACTGATAAGTTCAATACCATTATGCTCTATTAGAATGTGGGACCTGGTTGTAGGTGGTTACTGGGGTCATGACCTGGAAGAGTATATTTTTGTCCCTGACTCCTCCCTTTCTTTCTTTCTGGTTCCTGGATGCAATGTATTGAGCACCCTTTGTCTTCCATGCCTTCCATCAAGCTGTTCCTGCCTTGGAGTCAGTTGTTTGTGAATTAAACAGTGAGCCAAATTAAATCTCCCCTCCTTTAAGATGTAGATATCATGTATTTTTTCCCAGGGATGAGAGAGATAAGTACTACAAACACTTTCATTTTTCTTTTCACAGATCTAGTTCTCCATTTGGAATTCAAGACTGATGTCATCAAAGTAGGTCCCTGTAAAAAGAGTTGGAAATTTTTTGTGAAATAGGTAGAAAATGTTCAAATGGGAAGGAGAACTAGGGAGAGGGAGGGGGAAAGAAATGAAGGGAAAAGAAAAAAATGATAAGAAAAAAAATGGAAACAAAGCTTTTGTAAATAAGATGAGGAAGAGGAGTTGAAGGGAGTGGAAAGGAAGGGGAGCAAAGAATCAATATATATAATAGGGCCAGGCAAGTTGGGACTATAGAGATGTGTCACACTCTAAATTAAATGGAATCCTTTATTATAAGCCAGCTGATCTAGAGTGGCTCATGAAAAAAGACTCTGTGCAAAAGAAAGGCAGTTTGTAGGGTCCTTTTAAGGGCTCTTCTATTTGGGGAGGGCTCAAGGAGAGGGGGAGCACAAGTGGAGTTTCACAGGGGCAGAGCCTTGATAAGTTAGTGGGGGTCTGGGAAGTTTCACACAGTTTAGTTAAAACAAAGTATCACACAGTTGTGGGAATCTTTTGTTTACAAGGTAGTAAAGTTAACACAATTGCTCTACTAAAAGGTCACAAAGATAACATATAGTTGCAGACTCACACAGGATGTGGTGGTCTGTTATGTGTTAACTGAGGGGACTCTCAAGGGGGAAAGGGAAGGTGATCACCCAGAATCACTCCACTTGACACAAATGGAGTCAGGTACATAAATGGAGTCCGGTTGGCTATCACATATATGTCATGTTCAATCCCTATATAATGTATTCATTATCTATATTTAAAAAGTACCAATAAAATTAATTAAATTTTAAAAATTTCCAAAATATGTGAAAATTTCTCTCCAAGGCACTCAGAAACACCATATAGATACATCTTTTGCAGTTCTGGAAACTTGATAGATATTCTTTAAAAGTCAGTGGAGATTGATATTGAAAATTAAAAACTCCAATAATGAATTTATATTCTCAATATCCTAGAAATAGATTCATAAAATTAAGTATCATAGAGTCATCTTCAGTTTTCCAACTGAAATTAATAAAGAAAAATGGAGTTGAGAAATCCAACCCTTATTCAGCATTTCCCATTACATTTCATGATAACTGTGAAACGTTGTAGAAGTAATAGTATTGCACCAGACTGTTCAGTTGGAAACTTCTGGTTCAACCCTATTCAGTCATTGTGGGGTCCCAGGCATGAGCTAATTTATGACAACTCTATAAAAAAGAATATGATGCTAAGAGTACCTACTTCATAGGATAATGCAACTCTCTAATGAATTAATACATGTAACACTTAAAATGCTTGCTGCATGCAAAAACACTCAGTGGATTTGCTATTACTTTTGTAAACAAATGTCTTTAATGAATCAGGCTGATCCTGATGAACACTGCTTCTAGAGAAAATAAAGAAGTTAGAAACAAAGCATACTTACCAATCCCATGGTCATATCTGAATGCATTTGGATCCTTCATTTATATATCATGTATTGTTCTTTAAAATAATTCAGAAAAATGATTTCATGTTTTTCTTAATTCACCCATTTGATCCTCTGAAGATCTTGACATTTACAGAGTTTTTATTAAGAATTATTATTACTGCAATAACAGATTCTTGGTCAACAAATTAGATGGCATATCGACCTTGTGTACAGCACAGAACCTATGCCAGAATGCTGTGAGATGAATTCACATGATTTTCTTTGTTTCCTTTGTCTAACTCCTCACCAGCTATCCAACAGAAACACGTTTCCTTAACTTATTGAATAAACACCATAGTTTGAAAGGGGTCTTTCAACATTAGATGAACCTAGACATGAAAGCAACAAGGATTTTTGTTGGTTTTTTGTTTTGTTTATCTGTTCTTCACGCTAGCAGTGAGGAATAAGGCAATTACACAAAGTAATGAAAGCATCATGCATTTTTTCACTTATAAAAGCTATGTTAGAATTCTTTGAAAAGGGAATATTCATTGGCCAAAAATCAAGAAAATTTCTGTTCTCTGTTCTAGCACTTGAATAAAAATCAGAATAATGTAAATATCTTGTCCTGTACTGGCAAACTTAAAATAAAAAATAGCAACAGTCTACCACCTTGGGAAAAGGGTTTTGAATGAAAGTTACAATCTAGGCAAGTCTTCTGATCACAGAACATTCTGAAAAAGAGCACTGTCAAGAAAACAGCTAATGTACTCATGTGACTTTAAAATGTTAATTATAACTTTGACATTGAGACAAAGCAATGTTTTACAAATGGAGATGGTAAAGACAAAACATGATTTGCCTCAAGCTTCCATGCTATTTTATCAATAAAATGAGGACTAATATCTTTTGACTCATTAGCTTAAAACTTATCTCTCATGATGTTTGCATTTAATTATTTTCAAAATTATTGCCAGTTTTTTTATTCCATAAAATTTTCATGCTTGACATTTTTTATCCATAATTCAACTAGCAAAAGAATTATTTCTGGTTTTATTCTCTGGAAAAAATAGTTAAATGGGGTATTTTCTGAATGTATATGTATCTTTTCCCCATCTTTTTGCATGAGTAATTTTATATATATTATATATATAGTCTTTCAAAATGGTGTAGATACTGCTTCATACACTTATGACTTTTAATAATTATGAATAAAATTCTTTGCACCTATTGTATTTTTATTAATTGAATGTTTGAAAGATTATGTTATCTTTTCCTTTCAAATTCAGAAACTTATCTAGGCCATAGATTGGTAGTTTTTAATAATACCTTGAGTTGTTTTAATCTGCACATCGAAGCTTTTCTTTAGCTCAGGAAAAATGTCTTCAGTAAACTTTAAAGTGTTTTTCATCCAGTGAATGCAGTAGTAGATCATCACAATTGTATTTATTTAATGCTATTTTTCTTCACATTCTAGGAGAGACTTTCCTAGATTTTATTTTACTCTTTTAAATACCTCTTTCTCTTTTATTTGGGTCTTTTGTTGTTATAAATGAAGATTATAAATCTGTAACTCTATGTTAATATCCCTTTCATGTTTTTGTTAATTTCTTCCAAATAGATTATCTCATTCAAGCTTTTCTTATCTTTTTACATTTAGCATCTTTCTCATTTCCTGTGATGATATTCTGTTACATCATTTTTTGAAATGTTGGGTATGTATCTTCTCTACTTTTTGTCAGTTTCCTTTTAGCAAGTCTTTCTCCGTCTTATACATTTCAGAGTGATTTTCTTTTGTGGAAACATCTGGACCATATTTGTTTTGTCTCTTTTCTTACAATCTTTCAAAGACCTAGCACAGTTTTCGTTTTCTACTCATTCATCTCTGAATGAATGAGATCTGTTCTGTATTTGGCAGCTGACATCCTCAGCACTCTTTATTGTTTATGGGAAAATGTGAAACTTCCTGTCTTCTTCATACCCTAACATAAGACTCTTATGTTTAATAATCATGATTCACTTTAGTTAATTGGTACATATTCACCAGCTTGAATTTTCCACTTCTAGGCAGGTATATGTGTTCACCTTCCAGTATGTTCCATTCCTGGTTTTATTTCCACTTCTAAATGTAATGTTTTTTGTTAACCCCTAAGCACCTAAAACTAGTTTCCCTTCCTTCTTTCTTCCAACTTTTACTCTGTGTTGCATATTAAAATCTATAATCTGGAGGAAAGGAAGTGAACATAATTTAAGATTCATCTCTTTTTCTCTATTGATTAGTTCTTTGTTCTTTTAGATTTGTATGGATCCAATATGTTTATCTTATATTTGAGTTATATGATAATATTATGTTGTTTATTTTGTTGCTTAAATTGCTCTATTTTTGCCCATTGGGAACTCTTAATTTTTCTTTTTATATATCCTCAAACTTTTGGGGTCATCTTTTTATCACTTTCTTACTTTCAAGCCCTACATATTTTCTGAAATTCACCTTGTTTATTTCTTTCTCCAACCTTACAATCAGCCATTTTGTTAAGGAGTTTTGGTTCCTTTTATTAGAGAAAAGTGTTTAGAAATCAAGAAAATGGGTTCTGGGTATTACATGTCATTGATGGGATAAGTGTCTTCAAAGATGGGGGCCTTTTTGGGGGATTAATGGCAATGTGTCTTTTACTCTAATATTTTAAAATTTAAACATTCAACATATTTTTATCACATCTCATTTGCTTTCAATCACAGATTTCATGAGAATGTGTATTTGAAGTCATTTCATATTCATATTGTATTCATAGAATTTGTTTTTCTAATAAACTAATAATTTTATTTTCCCAGAACAGAATAGAGATATAGCTTATACTTCAACTTTTTCCAATAGAATTTGATAACTTACTATACAATCTAATTCAATTTTTATCTTTTGTTTTGTGAGAAATTATTTGAATAACATTCAAATTACACAAACAAATTAAAAAGTATTTCTCTTAATAATTGAAATTATCAGATTATCTTTTTTCATTTATGAAATATATATATATATACATATGTATATTCAAAATTACTTTCTTCTGTAGTTTTGGAATAAAAAACTTCCTTAGTGGAAGGAAAAATGAAAAATTCTTTGTTTTTTTTTCTTCATTTTTTTGTTTTCTTGGTTAGTTTTTTTTTGGCCTGAATAGCTTAATATACCTATGTAATGAAAATAATTAAATAATAGAGAAGAGCACTATTGATATTTCATATAAAATCTCTCATAAGCCAACTAATAGAATTAGAGAGTAAAATATTGTCTCTGGAGAAGGGAGCTAATAGAATTATTGCAGGAAAAAATAACTATCATAAACTTTAGAAATATACATGGGGTGAATTTCTAAGGAACTTCATATTGCATTCAGAACTTGTGTATATGTCTTCAGTAATTAATCCAGAGGCTATATGACGTTGGGCCAGTTACTTAACAAATTTCACCTACAGTTCCTTTTTGAAAATAAGGGATTTTCCCACTTAGCTTACTTGTTAGTATTCTTTAAGAACAAATAACATAAGGCACCTGAGAGCTACTTTTAAACTGCAAAATGTTATGCAAATGTAAGCTACTTTTTTTAGTTTTAATGAACATACATCTTGACATTGTCAATATGAACTGGAATTTTTGGACCAAAAGGAAAAGTGCAGATAATGAAGTGATTTTAATGGTATGTCCACTAAACTTCCAGCTTATTTTTGTAATCCTAATGGCTAGCACAGTACTGAATCAATCTCAGTCAGTAAAAATTTTAATAAAAGAACATCAAAAATAACTCTTTTCTTTCTGTTTGTTTTGCCCCATGGCTTCATTCAGCATGACCTACTTTGATGGCCTTTACCAATCTGCTTCTCTTCGTATTCTAACCAATTACCCTCAACAATACTACAGGAGTTATCTTTCTAAACTTCCATTGATCTGTAATAACCAATGTCTCATTGCTAAAGAAACATTCTAAACTTTTCAACATAATATTAAAACACCCAATTTACTTTTGTGTGTCTGTTTCTCCCATTTCCTTACAAAAGAGTTGTACAACATCTAAAATTGACTACTATTTTTTGACAAACATATATTGCTTTTTTCCTGCTTTAAACTTAACTTATGGTGGTTATCTTGATTATATAGCAAACATTTATTCACCTCTTGCTAATTAACATTATGTTGGCACTGTACATGAAAGAAAAGGAATTTCAAGTGCTATTTTAAAATGAGAATTACTCAGAAGTTACAAAATATCATAGGCTACCATAACTAAATTATTGGTTTAGATCATCAGGCTTACTGGGAATTTAAAGAAAAAGATTGCTGAGTATTGAAAAGAAGCTTTAGAAAGCAAGCAGGACTTGAGGAGCCCCTTGTTTGATGATAAGAATCTATTTATGTCTCTTCTACATAAAGTAAAGATTCTGAGTCAGAACAAAAACTGGAGAATATATAATAGGCAAAAAGGAGTGGTAGGGACAAAATGTAGCTGTTTTATATGGGAAGTCAAGGCTGGCTCCCTGGTGTATATCTGAGAGAAACTGGTGTACTAGGAATTTCTGTCATGCACATACCTAAGGGAAGTCCAGTTTCAGGATTAAATCAGCCAAGACCTTGAGGTTAGAACATCTTAAAGAGTACTGGAACAGCCATAGGACTTTGTAGCTATACAGAAAGAACAAGGGAAGGGGTACAAGGAGATCATGTTAGAGACATAACAATGAACACAATCTCAGGACCAGCAAGGGGACTTTGGTTGCTATTTTGGGAAAGACAAGGTGTTAGAATTGGTGCAACCATTTAGGTAAATCAATTAGACCTGAATTTAGATCCACTACTCTGGCTGCTGCTGAGAATAGACCCTGGAAAGGAGAAAGAGGAAACAGAGCAATGTGGACAGAATAATATTCAGGTGACAGAAGCTGGAACTGGCCTCGTGTAGCCTTGATGAGAAGTGCCCTTCAGTGGTCGGCTGCTGCATTGGGCATAGAGCAAATGTTTTTCACTTTGCCTAAAGGCTTTTGTTGTGTGATCTCTACTTGCTTCAGGACCCATATCTGCCTCCTTTTCTCCTAATCTCTATCAGTACTAATTATTCTTTCCAGTGATTCAACACAGGATCTCTGTAGAGATTATTTCCTTTGCTATAAATATGCATCTTGTCCTTACCATCAAATTAAATCACTCTCATCTTTTACATGTGAGTTCAGCAGAGAAGCTGTCTTTAATCTGCACAACTATGTGAAATTACCTTAATACAGACTTTCATAATATATGATATTTATACTCTAGACCAGGCGCCGTTGTTGTATCTCTGCATTTATTTATGTCACTCTTTGATTATTGTCTTTTCTATCCAGACAATGAGTGCAAAGGGGGAAGAAACCACATGGTTTCTTCATTCACCACTAAACAAAGATCATTCTTGGATGTGTTGAGAAAAAAGGAATGAACTTCAAGCAGAGAGTTGAACCAGAATCTCAGGAAAAAAGACTTGTGTTTGACATAAGGATATATGAAGTGATATTAATTTTTCATATTAAGACAAAAAACTTAAGTTTCTTCATGTAAAAATCCAGAATCTTGATATAACTGGGATAGCAGACAAAAGTTTTCCTCAGAGTTTAAAACTTAAGAAAATTGAATCATTACTGACATTTCTTCTGTTGATTATGGCAAGATATTTGTATAATTATAAGAAATTGAACATATATGCATATTTGTTTTCAGAGTAAAGGGAATGACCAGTTTAAAAACCATGATTTCACACATAATAGAAGTAGAGTGGAACATGAACTGTATAGAAAAATTACCAATTAAAGAGACATGAACTGTATGGAACCAATTAAGATGAGAAGGCTTAAGAGAGAAGGCATCTCACGAAATGTTCAGTGGCTGCATCACGCAGCAGAGAGGACTGCTGCCTCCATGTGGCAAATTGAAATCTGTGCTCAGGAACCAGGATTTAGTGGCTTGAAAACAGCTCTGAGTGGATGCAGCAATCAATTAAAGAGTTTTCTCAATTACTATTCCCAAATGGAAACTAGACTGCTTCCTGTGTGGTTGCTTCAGCTCCTGGACAAATGATCCATTCAAGGCTTCCCCCATCTGCCTATCTGATGAACAAATTCTCTATCCTGTTTTCCCAAGCACGTTCAAGTGAGTCCCAAAATGATAAATTGAAGGAAAGACAAGGGAATGAAAATATGCGCTGCAAATCTATATCACATGAACATACATGAACCTACATGTTGTTATTGTGTGTTTGGTCAGGACCATCATACTACTGAATGCAAGAGAAAATTAGTATTTGCTTAAAACAAAATTTTGACCTGACAGGCCAATGAAGGTAACAAGAAGAAAGATGCTTGAGAATATGCCCATGTTGATTATAATTTCATCCTCTTTCATGTAAAAAATATAATATTAATTGATGTAAACAATTATAATTTAACACTATTGGATGTTGTTATAATTTATTGTTCCCCTTCCATGTATATGTGAAAACCTTAACCTCAATGACCATTTTTGAGGATAGGATATTTAAATATAATTGATAATTGAGGTATAATAAGGTCATAAAATCCAGACCCTAATCCAATAGAACTAGTAAAGGGAGATAAAAAACACTAGCAAGCTCTCTCTTTCTAGCTTACTCATTCCTCTTTCCTCTGTGTACACAGAAGGGCCATAGGAAGATAAGCTGAGAAGAAGCACATGCAAGCCAAGGGAGCAGGACTCACCAGATCCCACTGGTAGTTTAATCTTGGACTGCCAGCCTCCAGTAATGTGAGGTGATAAATATCTATATTTGAAATCATCAGATCTGTGATTATGGTAGTCTAACCCAATTAATACAGGTGGAAACAAAATATTTCTTCTCTCATATGAATAAAAGAAATTATCATCTTATTATCCATTCTTCTCAATATACTAGGAGAACTGATAGGAAACACCTACAATATTGCAGCTATCATGTTGTCTCTTTTTCAGAAATACTTAGAGTGTTAGAAACAATGTGCCCTGAAATTCTCATGTGCATGGATGGTAGTTGGATCATGAGGACACTATACTGTTTCAGTGGATTCATCCATTGATGGGTCAGTGGCTAAATGTGCTGTAAGGTGGTGGGGCCCGGTTGGAGTTAGGTCAGCTGAGGCATGGCCTGGAAGGATGTATTCTGGTCCACAGCTCCTCCCTTTTCTCCATGCTTCCTGGCTGCATTGGGTTGAACAGCTTACCTTCACCGCCATTCCCTTCCATCATGCCTTGGAGCCAGGTGACCATGGACTGAAACCACCACGAACCAAAATAACTTTCCGCCTTTAAGGTTAGTATTAGGTATTGTGTCTTGTGCTGTAAAATAAGTAAGACAATGAGACTGAGAAAAGATAGACCAAGAAATTAAAGCAAGATAAGTGATAATACATATATTTGTGTAATGAGAGGTCAGTTTTATATAACGTACAAGAATGAAGAAGGCTGTGTTTAAAATGTAAGAAATCTTAGATCTGGTCCAGGCCTGGGAAAATCTGTGAATCCCTAAATGGTGGCAAAGAGTTATTAAAATAAAATC
This sequence comes from Heterocephalus glaber, assembly GCF_053883595.1. Taxonomy (NCBI): domain Eukaryota; kingdom Metazoa; phylum Chordata; class Mammalia; order Rodentia; family Bathyergidae; genus Heterocephalus; species Heterocephalus glaber. Next base: position 26,002,150 of record NW_028258379.1, read on the forward strand.
ACACAAAATGAAATGAGTGAACTCTTATTGAGTTCATCTAATAACAGTCTTGAGTGAGATCATGCCTTTGTATAGGTTTCTGTAGTTCATAGCACCAGGGACTCATGTCACTGGAGTTGCAGGCTGTTTCTTTATTTGCTCCAGTACCTGGACTTCTGGATTAGTCACTGTAGAAAATCCTGCAATGTAACCCCAGCAGCAATATCAGTGACATTATTTATATCCAGAGAGAAAGAATATATTTTGGATAATACACACATTCTTTTGACCTGTCCTCTATTTCCTTTTCTTCCACTCTTTTTAAAGCCACAGAATTATTTAAGTTCTACCAAATTTCCTGGAAAATGAAAACTCAAAGAGGTTTTCCATATGGCAGGATAACATTTGAACCATTAGGCTAGAGACTATGTGTAGTTTCCAAGCATGCATTATTTACTATTGTCATTCATACTTTTGTATTGATAATCACAGTATTAACCATATGAAGCTTATTATTACATACAGTAGGGCAGGATAAGGGGAGGAAATGACTTTAGATAGGGGGCAAAGAGGGCTTCTTGTTCTTCTTTATAACCCAGAAGAAAGCACGTGGGACTTATATCATTGAATCTAGCCAGAAAGGTGTTTGTCTTAACTGTATTTTCTCTATTAGTTCAGCACATCACTTATCCTGAACTTATGACTTAAACTTGGGGATTTTAGAATTCTAAATGGCAGAAGTAAGGGAGTTGATCCAGAAGTGTCTCTGGATAGTAATCCAACTGGAAAGTAACCACGTTAATGAAGAGTTTTAAAAATGACATAATATAATGATAACATGAATACACCATCTCACCATGTTTGCTGTGTCCTCTGGGTTAGAGTCGCTTTACAAGTCCTGATTGTCCTCAAGGAGATTACACAAAGGCATGAACACCTGGGAATGGGTATCATCAGGAATCACATAGGGCTAGTCTGACACAATTATGTGGATAATTTACAAAAAAAACTTTTGTCAATTATCTTAGTATTTAATAATTTTCTCAGTAAATAATCCTCTTATCCAGAGTAATGTCCAAAATTGTCATTTCCATGTGATTATTTACTCATGGTATTTAAGTGTTTAAAGGAAACATTCTTATGACAAGAAACTTTTGAAATGATGGAAGAAAAATTAAAACAAGAAAAAAACAAAGAAAAAACAAGAGTGTAATGGCAAACTATATATGAGTTAGATTGATTTGAGTTTATACAGGTTATGTAATGACTAGGTAGTTGGATATGGAGGGCAGTGAATTCCACTGAATGTAATAGCAGCCAACTTTCCTGAAATCTCCTGTTTGAAGGAGATAAGAGGTCAGTTGTAAACTTTAGAAAAAAGGGATCTCCAGCATTCTACACAGTATGTCAGTGGCTAACAAGTTACAAGGCTCTTCCCCAGAGTAAAACTTAGAGGGTATTCAGAATACCCACCCAGAAATGAAGTAAGACATATGAAAAAAAATATTGTTAGATTTATAAGAGTGCAGCATCCAGGTAAACCTATGGTCTTTCAGATCCTAAATTTAAGTTTGCATAGCACCTTCTGAGTATCTCCTATTATTAGACTTCCATATTGCTAAATTATTGAAAACCATATGGAACCCCTTGGGAATTTCTTAATATGAGGATTCTAATTCAGTCATTCTGGGTTAACCTTGAGATTACACTCTTTTTTTTTATTGACACATTACTGTTTTTTCATATAATGATAATTACATTACATCAAAATTTTGTATATGGTAAAATATGGACCTTGTAATGATCAAAAGTTTCCAAATTTCTGTACTTGCTACATGTTAAGATCAAAACATATGTTAAGGATATGGTTTTTTTGTTTTTGTTTTTTTGTTTCAAATTTATATTAAATGTTTTATTTAAAAACTGTAACATGAAAAAAGAACAAAACACAGATTACATTGTGATGATCAAGTCAGTGTTCTACATGACAAAAATCAAAACAAAACAAATGTATACAGTAAATATACCAGTGCTGAACATAGTACTTGAAATTTAACCCAAGCTACATAGGCATAAAATGATCTGACTGCAGGATTATGCAAAATATTTTTTTTAGAACACCAGAATGTCAACCTTTCTGACTATAAACTGACTTATTCCCCTAAAGAGTATTTTGAGACAATTTCTATATGGCATGAAAAGAACTGACATAATACTTAAATACTACAAAAAAAGTTGAAAACATATTTGTAATGCATTTCTCTATAAAATATACAGTTAATCTTATTACTTAAAAAATTCAAAAGCAAAAGACCACCCTGAATAATGGTGAAAACCTCAACAAAGAAAAATGCTCATCATTTGGATATCATTGGCAGAAAACTGATAAGATTTTGTTGAGGGGAACAAGGTAGGTATCTAATGAAGTCATTCATGTAAAATTTGTCCAAAAATATTCATAACGTTGTAAATTTCTGCTTGTAACATCGTAAAATATTATATCATCAGCACACTTTCTACTATTTAACTGGAGGACAAAAGAATATCTTGAAGAAAGTGTTTCTCAAAATGAGTTTGAGAAGCCCAAAAGAATTATAATGTAGGCTCAGTGTTAAACATGGTAAACAAACACCCTGGGTGATTATTCTACCCTCTGAATGCCCTAAGGCAAAGAGGAATACTTAAAAGCAAGATCCTAAACACATTTCTGATGGGTTAGAATTCTCTATAAGTTTATGTTGTGAATATTGCTTTTTGTTTTAAAACAAGTTCCAGGCATTAAGAGAAACATACGTGTCTTGGAAATGAACACGTGAATGTCTATAAATATTTTCCTTTGATGTTTTCATTAATTTCAAACTAAATTATATGAAGAAAAGACAATAGATGACCACAAGCTTTGGAAAAGTAATATTTCTCATGAAATGGGGCATCTGAAAAAGACCAAAAGATAATCCATTAAATGGTTACAAATTTTAAATCATTCTGAATTCAAAACTAGATCATTAACTAAAATTAGGATGCTGTATATCATCCTTCTGCCTTAGTATCATTTTTATGCCAAGGATGTGAAAGGTAACCATCATCATCTAAATGTAAATAAGTTATAATGGTACAATCTTAGTTCAATTTAATTTTAGTTAATGATCCAGTTTTAAATTTAGAACAATTTAAAATTTATAAACATTTAATAAAATATCCTTTAATCTTTCTCAGATGCCCCACCTCATGAGAACCCTCACCCTTCCAAAGCTTGCAGTCATATACTATATCCTCCTCATATATAAAAGATACAAGTACATGTGTTTTTATTCACAATTGTTGGTATTTTTTGGATTTTCCTGAAGACTACATAAACTGACCCCAAAAGGTGGTCAGTTTCAAAAGTGTGGTTGGAGAGAAACTAGCATAGGTAAAATATTTTACTGAAAAGACAAATTGTTTTCTTGTATCGTAAGGAAAAAGAAAAAAATATTAGGCATTATGTCCCACTCAACAAATGGAATGTACATACAAGTGTGGTTAACAAGCGATTATCTCATTGTTATTTAAATCAGTTCATAAAAATCTAATATATGAACAAAAAATTCCATATTCTCTACTATAGACTATAAGAATCAAGTATTAGGTCTAAATATAGCTTCAAAACACTAAATTAAAATTAGCTTCCAGACATCTCTGAAATGGTAAAATTCTATCTAGGCTGGCAACAAGTTTTTCCAAGCATTAAATGGGAACATAAGCAAAATGCATAGTTGAAAAATGGGGATCAGACCCTTTCTTCTTCATACATCATAAGATGATTGATATACTCAAAACCTGCAAATTCATATCCATCAAGCTCCCTCATGATGTCATTATCATCTGGGGTGAGCTGGACAGGTTCATTAGTAAATTCAGGATCAAAATTGTCCAAACCAAATCCCTCAGAGATATTTGGTTTAAAGAGAGGCACACCTGCTTTTGCTCCATCATGTCCCAGTCCACATTTTGAAAGAATGGATGCTCCTGAACATCAGCAAAGTCCCTGTGAGGATCACAACACAGTCATTCTTTTGGGTCCTTGTTCAGAAAACTCTGTAGGACACTTGCAGCTTGTACAGACAGAAAATGAGGTATGACAATGTCTCTTACCAAAATTACTTGCAAGACATGCTCGATTGAGTTTTCATAAGGGTTATCAGAGCTCTCATCAAGATGGAATGGAGACTCTCCGATCATCATGATATAGATGATGACTCCAAGATTCCACCAGTCCACACTGAAACTGTAATCTTCCCCTCTTATAAATTCTGGCGCCACGAAATTAGGAGTACCACAGAAAGTGCAGGTCTTGTCTCCTGGCTGTAAGCCTTCCTTACACAAGCAAAAATCAATGAGTTTAAGGTGCCCTTCTGAGTCTAGTAATAGATTTTCCAATTTTAAAATTCTGTAAAGTATTCCTTGCTGATGAAGGTAGTTGACTGCTAAACTGATTTCTGCAGAGTAAAACCTGGCATGTTCTTCAGGAAACGTTTTTGTTGCTGCACATGAAACAGTAGATCTCCCCCACTGACATAGTCTAGAACAAGGAACAGTCTGCTTTCTGTCTGGAAGCAAACATGCAGTGCAACTAGAAAAGGATAATTGAATGCCTGCTCTAGAATGCACTTCTCTCTCTGTATCTGATCAACGTTGACATGCTCTTTTTTCACTGCTTTCATGGCATACATACAATTTGATTCTTTCAGTTGGACTAACAGTACTTTCCCATAACTTCCTCTGCCCATCACTTGGAGCAAATCAAAGTCCTCAAGACCTAAACCAGATGAAGCTTTGCCACTTTCCCTGGTGTTTGCTGCCTCATTCTCTTCACCAACTTGATCTAAAGCCTCATGAGTTGAAAGGTTATGTGGGATTGCTGTGTGTGCAGGGTCTGAAGCCATGGGTGATGAATTTATTGGCATTGTGGGCTCTGATGGTAAAGAACGCTGCCCACATTCAATTGTGACAAGTTTGTGGCACTTCTTGTGAACTGAGAGTTTGCAGTTGGTGCACTTATACACCTGGCGGCCAAGTCCTCCTACACGGTCTGTGAAGACAGCACAGTGAGCTCGCCTGCTGAAGTATTTGGCCTTAAAAGTGGCCATTCACATAATACAGTTTCTCTAGCAGCCTGCAGCTCTGTGGTGGATGGATTTCTCTTCTCCTGGACAAGGCACTTTAGGATGTTCTGGTATACAAGGTGATGAATGAATTAAGAGCTCAGAATCTTTCTTTAGCTCAGAAAGCCTATTGGCCTCTTCTAACTCCAACTGAGGTGACCCAGTATTTGGGTCTCCTTCCTCCTCTACCCAGTGTGTGGTGAAAAGCTGTTTATTGTCCAAACACCACACATCTCGATCTTTATCACACAGGCCCTCAAATGGGATGAAATTCTCAAGAGACCTTGTCATGATGCCTCTTCTCAAAATCAGGCCTGATTGGGTAGAGCTGTGGGTGGTGGAGGTACCTGGGAAGAAAGGACCATAGATGGGTTGGCTGCCCAGGGAAACAGGCAGGCAGGGCTCAGAGAACCAGAGCAGCCTGCCTGTCTGCAGGGACCATACTGGCCAGAATTCTGCAAGGCTCTTTGTGAAGTTGTTTCCAATAGTGGAGGTCAGGCCTGGGTGGATGTACACCAGGCTTCTCTTTCTCAGTGTCTCCTGGGGGGCCATTGGCTGTGACTTCAGTCTCCCCCCCCCCGGACTTTGACTCTCTAGGTTTTCAGTGCCTGGCTCTGGGGAGGCCTGCCCAGAGCTACTGGGCATTTCTGGGCCTGGTGATACTTGCCCCATGCTCTTCCCAGTTTCTTTGCCATTGGTATTTGGGCTTAGGGAGACTTCACTGGGGTACCTTGATTTTGGTAGGTCACTAGTGGTCACTCCAGGAGAGACCCATCCCTCGAGTGTCTGTGACAGTCATGCGGCTCTTCCAGCATGGCCTGCAGCATTTGGATGGAATCAGACATCTTCTTAATCTTTCACAGATACTTTCTCTACCTGGGGTCCTGAGGCTGCAGCCTCTCAAAGTGAAGAAGTGGCTCAGCATGTTCGCTGTTGACTGTCTCCAGCCAAATGAGCTTGGGAGAGGGCTGTTACTAGATTGTGATGCCCGTTAGCAAGGGTTCCAAGTTCTGTTTGGAGATGTTGCCAAGGAAGTGAGTTCATGTCTTGGGGTTCCATAACCTGAGTCTCCATGTAATGGAAAACCCTATAGCCCTGTAGGGATAGAGACCCCTAGGTAGGGAGAGATGAGCCCCTCCCCAAAGGAGTTCAGATAGCTGGAAGAACAGGCTTAACCATCCATAAAAAGCTGACAGTCTGCTGAGGCTGCATCTCCTCTTCACACTGTACCCTGCAAAGCTTGGTTTGCTAAGATCAAAAGGAAAAGAAACCTTGGCCCTAAGATGTAAGGGGCCCCTGAAAAGACCCTTCCCTGTTGTCACTAGTAATGAGCTAAGTTAATCATTAACCAATCAAGTAGGGGCACCCTCAGCCCAGAGGCAGGATAGGTCCCAACTACTATAAAACCAGCATCTTGAGTCCCCCTGCAGTGATGGCTCCATTTTGGGCACTCCTACTATCTCTCTAGGAGAAGGGAGCTGTACTCTTGCATGCTTGCTGAATAAAAGTACAACTTTGCTTCTAAGCTTTTGGTCTCTATGTGATTCTTCCACAACCTTCTGCATCATCGGGAGAGTCAGGCCCAGGACTGTGGGGGCTCTCCCCCTGACTCTGCCTGTGACAGCCATTTTTTCTTCATACTAAATAAATCAGTAGCCACTTATTTTGTTATTTTTATTTAAGCATCTATGAATATTTTTATCTATTTATCATCTATCCATTAGTTTTTCACTTTTGCATTACTGGGGCTTGTACTCTGCATCTCTTCAGTGAACTATATCCTCAGACATTTTACTTCAGATACACTAAGGGTCTCACTAACTCACCAAATTGGTCAGGCTGGACTCCACCATGTGACCTTCTTACCTCAGCTGTCCAGAGTGCTGGGACTGCAGTCACACATCATCCTGCCTGATTCAGTGTGCAACTACAGTGGTCTGGTGTGCCTTTATTGCAGAGATTTTCTTCACTTTTCCAATGGGCTTCCCTTTTCATCAAGGAGCCTGAGAGAGGCCCTCTTTCTGTTGCTCACTTCTGCTCTATCCTCTGGAGCTCAGAACAATGTCCTTTATGACCCCCTGCACCTCTGTGCTGTGGATCCAAATACTGTCTCAGTGCAGCCTCCGGGGTTGGGGGAGAGTGATGCTGCTGGCACCTATGCAGCTCACCTCCCCGGTACTAGGGGAGGGGATCTGCTCCTCCAGTTTTTTGCTGTTTTGTACTGTGAAGTACGTCTGAGGATTTTATGTGGCTATGGTGTCCCTGGGCCTACTCTAGAAAGTCTTATAACAAATTTCTTCTACATGAGGGTCAACCTGATACCAACAATGTTGACCTTTTGAAATTTGGATTTGAGGAGCTGCAAAGAGGTGAACCTGAAGAAGATAGCTTGTACAGGACAATCCCCTTTGGAGCACCGCTTGTTTACCCTTCATGACTGTGTGGCCAGCTGGGAGCAGCAGCATTTATCAGGAAGAGAAGATCAGCTCACATGTTGCCAGTAAATTGTTAACTGGTTCCAGATGTGGTGGAGGATGCTTGCAATCCCAGCACCAGGAGACTGAGGATATGCATTTGACGTCAGCCTCAGCTACATGCTGTGTTCAAGCCCAGCCCAAACTGCATAGCAAGATCCTGTGCCTGGGGCTGGTGTGGCTTCCACACCTCCATCACAGGGGCTCTCTGATGTCCAAGAGGAGGCAGCACAGCTCCTTGTCCTCCCCTCACTCCCAGATCCTGATGTCATCACAGAAATCAGCATCCTGGTTCAATTATCACTGCATAAGGAACCATCTCAGAATATAAAGCCTTCAAATATCTTAAATATTAGGGACCATGAGTCTGGTTGCGTTGTGGCTTCTTCAGCTGACCCTGCCTGCATCATTCTTGGAGCAACATTCCATTAATGGACATTCTCACTAGTATCCCTTGAAGGAACATCTACAAGACACTGATGGCTACCATTGCTGCTGTGCATGATGAGAAGCACAAACCTTTCTTGCTGAGATCAGAAATATGGCAAAGATTTCTCTTCTCACAAGTTTTCTTCAATATCACATTAGAAGTTGTAGCTGTGCCTCAGAGCCGAGCCCAGTGGCCGCTGGATGCCGAGGCCTGAGCACCTGTGTGTGTTGGCAGGAGAGCCATGGACTTCTGCTGCAACCGGTGTGTTTGTCGGGGGCGGGGGGGATACCTTCTGATGTGTGGCTGGCTTTCGTTGCCCCCTCTCAGCCATGACTCCAGTCCCTGAAGGTCAAGGACAAAAAGCTGGAGGAGGCTGTATAGCCCAGTGGCCCCAGTGGGAGTAAAGAAGTCCCTGAGACAGAGGGTGCTAGAGGAGCTCAAGCGCTACTACCAAGGCTTCAGTCTGCTGTGGGAAAGTTAAGGTTTTAGTAACTTGATAGCTACAGTAGTACATTGCTCCACGGCCTTAATTCTTTCCACAATTTTGGTTGCAAACCAAATTGGAGGGTGACTGTGAGGTTGGGCAGTGTGTCCAGGGGCAGGACCTACAGGAGCTCCAGGCTGCTGCACACCACTTTGCCCTTGGCAGGTGCCTCCACCCTACTACTCCCTTGGGGCCACCCATCATGCTTGCAGCCCTGGGGCAGCGCCCCTACCCCACTGGCCCCACCTCATCCTCCTCCTTCCAGCATGTTGAGCAGCTGGAGCCACAGAAGGAGCTGTGGTAGCATGTGGCCCCAGGTGCGCCTGGATGGCTCCATGCTGTGGGCCAGGCCTGCTGGTCAAGCAAGTAGCCCCAGCCTAACAGGCGGCCTGGGTACAAGGGCGGGCTGGTGGGCGCGGGGCCAGCGCTCCTCAGGGCCAACATGCTCCTTTGTCCGTGGTCGCCTTGCTTGACCTCGGGGACCAGCTGGGTCACAGCCACTGGGTCCCAGCGCTGCTGCACAGACTGGAGATTATGCACTTTGAGTACACAGGTGGTAAGAGGAATACAACACACATCTTAGGAAGCAATGTTTTAGGGGTTATTAATTTTTAAATTTAGTGCATGTTATTTTTTGCTAAATTGGTCACAGGAATTATGTAAACCCTTGTTATTGAAGAATTGTATACTTCATCTCAGATAAAGTGAATTTAGTAGGTCTGAAGTGGATCCTAGGAATACGATTTATTTCTTTGGATTTTAAGTATCTGAGGAGATTGTGAAGTGTAAATACAATGTTTTATTCCAAGATTCAGAGTGAACTTGAGGCAGCAGGCTAAAGATTGATTTTTCATTATCTACCATCAGCTGTTGTATATGACTAGAGAATGAAATAATCACAATGTTCCCCTATATGAATACTGTTATCTTATAAAATTTTATTCCTCTACTCTCATCAATGAATAGTACTGCATAGTAAACCAACAAGGAAATAGAACTAACTCTATGAGGCAATAAAATCTCCTTTACATATACAGAATATTCCACCCAGTTATAGCTATCTATCTAAGATACACCGTATAACTGGCCATAAAAAATCTAAATACATTTTTAAAAAATTGAAATTATATACATTTTTTAATGTAATGACACACAGACAAAAATAATCTCTGAAATCTTGCTGTTACACAGTATATTCCTAAATCCATGGACCAAAAGAAGGCCTAAAGAATATGAAGACTATGCTTAGCATACTTTATATTGTATGAAAATACAACATACAAAAATAAGTGAAAGTGGCTACAGTTGCACTGAATGGAATTTCTAGTTCTATTTACATTAGGGAAGAGAACATTTTATCATTAACTTGAGTTTGTGCCTCAAATAGAAAAATATATTCAAAGAAAATAGATGAGAAGAAAGATATAAAATCAATGCAGAATTCCAAAAAAATTGAAGATACAAAAGCAATACAGAAAACATAATAAAATAAAAAGCCTGTCCTTTGCAAAAATCATCAAAATTAATAAAAATTCTACAAATTTGGCAAAGGTAAAAACAGAACAAAAATAATCAACATCATGAGTTAAATAGAGGATATTAGTACTAATCCTGCAGAAATTAAAAGGCAACAAAAACATATGATAAACAAGTTTATGCAAGAATACTTAAAAACCCAGAAAAAAATAAATTCCTCTAAAATTACAAACTAACAATATTTGAACAAAATAAAAGAATGAAGCTCAATAGTTGTGTAATTATTGCATAAATTGAACTTTCAATTTAATAACTCCAGGGAGTAAATTCCAGAGCCATAAAATTTCACTGAGGGAACTTATCAAATATTTAAAGTGCTAACTTCCATTTTACAAAGTATTTTCAAAAAAATGTAAAGGGAAAGAATGCTTATCAACTGACTTCATAACACTAGCATTGCTTTGATTCATATAGTAGACAAATAAATATACAAAAAAGAAAGAGAAAAAAATAGAGAGAAAACATTATGGGTAAGAAACACCCATGAACTGCGACATAAAAATCCTTATAACTACTGACAAATAAATACAGAAATGTATAAAGATTAAGTATACACAATGACAAATTGAGATTTATTCAAAGTATGTGAAGCTGATTCAACACTCTAAAGTCAATTGATATAATCCACTGTTATGGCTGAATAAAGAAGAAAAACTTGAATGATCATAATTGTTTACTGTCCAAATTCAATGCCTATTAATTATTAAAACCCTCAGAAAACTAGGAATTAATAAAAAAGCACCTACTAGAAATATTACAGCTTATGTCACTCTTACCATGGAATGACTGAGTATATTCCCTCTAATATTGGGAATAAGGCAATTACATTAGTTTCTTATTGATGCTACAGTACATTACCTCAAACTTACTGGCTTAAAACAATACACTTAATTTGTTACTCTCCTGAAATTCCAAAGTATGAAATCAGCTTCATAGGGCTAACTTCAAGGGATTGGGATTTGGGGATACTTCTTGAAGCTCCAGAGGAGTATCTGTTCCTGGCCTCTGAACTTCTCCAGCCACTTCAGTATCTTGGCTTACACCCTCCACTGCATCTTCACAGACAGCTAGGGTTGGTTGTCCGTCTCACACTGGATCACCTCAACATTTATTTTTATACTCAAATCTCCACCTCCCTGTTTTAAAAACATAGGTGATTAGCGTGAATGTGCAAAATAAACTAGTGATTCTCCACATCTCAAGATCTTCATGTAAAAATTCCTTTTTAGCCACATAATATATTTATAGATGCTCAGGAGACAGACTTTGACAACTCCAGGTATTAAGAGGCATTATTCTGATGACCACAGCCAGGATGTCTGCTCTTCATGCTGTTATTCAATACAATACAGGAGGTTCCAGACACTTGAAATAGTTGAGAAAGGAAAAAAATGTACATATTTGAAAGGAGTAAATAAAACTGTGTTTGCAGGTGACAAGATTACTTAGACAGAACATTTCAAGTAATGTACAAAAAAAGAAATCTTGAATTCAGCAAGGTCACAAGATAAAAATCAATTGCATTTCTATATACAAAGAGGTAGGAGCTGAAATATAAAATACAGTACTATATATAATCACTTGAAAGAAATTAAAACACTTGAGGGTGGATTTCACAACATAAATGCAGGAATTCATATGTTTAAAATTGTAAGATCCAGATGAAATAAAGCAAAGAAGACGTAAACTTATGAAATGACATTCTAAGTTAAGGGGTTGGAAAACCTGCCATAGTAAATATAACTGTTCTCATTTTTGGTTATAGGTTTAGTGAAATTTCTATAAAATTTTCAGCAAAGTTTTGGAGACGTAGATAACTTTACATTGAATTTGCATAGAAATCTCCAGACTGTCAAATACCAAAACAATCTTGAAATATAACAAAATGAGAAGAATCTCTCTCCTAATAGGATAATCAAGACATTGCAGTACTGGCAGACACGAAGAAACAGAATTGTGGAACAGAAAATTTAAAAACCAGAAAAAGATCCCAAAATATTCAGAACTTTTTTGTCAATGATGCAAAGGAAATAAATTATCTTAAAAGGATCACAAGCTTAAATGTAAAATATGTAACTATAAAATTTTTTTTAAATATGGAAAAATTGTATTAGCTACCATTCTTAAAACTGACACCAAAGCAGAAAAAGTATTTTTAAAATTTTACTTAATCAAAATTAAAATTTGATTATCAATCAGTTTTAATGAACTATTAAAAGATGAAACATCTTAAATGGATTGCTAGAAATATATATTAAGTAAAAAAGCCAATTCCAAAATGTTAAATAATGAATTACATTCTGGAAATGAATGGAGAACAGATACAGCTTTAAAGGCTCAACAACTATTGTCATCATGATGATGGAACTATCAGTGTGTTTGCGTATTTGTAATGTTTACCATATCATCAGAATGTTGGATGTGATGTCTCACTATAGTTTTATAAGATGCACCATCGGGTTACTCAATAAGTAATACACAGGATGTTACCATTCTAACTGTATGTGAATCTATATGTTAGGCAGGGATCTCCAGTGGAACTGAGCTATTACAATGCATACGTAAGAGACTTATTAAGTTGGCTTACACAATCACAGACTGGTCAGTACCACAATGGTTCTTTGCAAGATGGAGAACTAAGGAAAACAGTAGCTATTCAGCTGAAACATCTAGAAGCCTCAGAACAAGAAGGACCAATGGTGTGGCCAAGGTTGGAAACTGAAAGCCTGGAAATTCCAGGAAAGTTGTTTTGGGGATATGTAAAGTCTGAGGAATCTGGAGTCTGATGTGAAGGCAGCAGCAAAAATACCCCAAGTCGGGAAGAGTCAAGTGCATGTATACAGGCTTCTTTCTGCTCTGTGTTCCATCTAACCCCATCCCTTTGGACTGAGCTGCCTACATTTAGGGCTGATCCTTTGCCTACATTGAGTGAATCACATGCTAATCCTCTTTGAAGGCACACTCACAGACACACTCAGACGGGTGCTTTACCAATTTCTACGCATTACTCAATGCAGTCAAGTATCACATTCTACATGCACTTTGTAAAAAAACTTAATTAAAATAATTATTATTCAGTGTTTATTATTTAATCCTGCATTTTGCTCTCCATGTACTTTTTATTTTTAAAAAATTCTTATCTATATATGTATTTATCTTACAATCAATGCAGTATATTATGCAATCAAAGCAGTATATTAAGACAATTAGTAAAAATCATGTTTATGTTTTGTACACCCTTATATTTACTCCCAGTTTTGTCATTCACTTCAATGGGACATTTATTTTACATTCTTCAATTACTTATTGCTACCATACAGCATTAAGCTTGCTTTGTTTTCTTCCCCCCTCCTCCTTCCCTCTTTTCCTTCTTCCTGTCTTCTTTCCTTCCTTCTTTCCTTGTTTCCTTTCATCTTTTTTAAATTGTATAATCAGAGCTTTTGTTAAACATGAACTTTGGTTCAGTATACTGTAATATTTTTTATCCCCTACAGGACATATATATTTATATACATATGTGTATATTTCCTTTCATCCAAGTAGCTCATTCTTATTTCTCTGACCTAAACCCCTATTGGCAACCACTTTAATAAAATTAAATTAGGTTTCTAAGGTTGTAGATATTTTTCTGCAACATTCATTTTTAATAGTTTATGGATGTGTGGATGTTTTTAATTTAGAGGAATGTTATTATATTATAGATTGTATTGCCTTATCTGTTCTTTCTCCCTAAGAACTAGCTTTTAAAGACCACTCTTATAGCTCATATTTCTATGTGTTCAATTTCTCAACTACATTTATTTGCTACAAAATGTCCACAGTGATAATATCCATCCATCTTCTATTAGTCCACTCTCAATGATAGGCTTTCAAGTTGCCTCCAGTTCCTCACCACTTTATAAAATTCAACAACAGGGATCACAATAAATGTCTTTGGTTGATTCTTTGGAATTTTCTATGGTAGTTCATTTGAATCTTGTTATACTTAGTGTCCCAGTTTTGAAATGCCCATATTAACAGAACATAATGAAATTTGTTTCTCTTCAAATCCTTGTTCCTTGAATTTTTCTAGATAGCATATATGAATTTCATGCAAAAATTGAGAAAACTGTAATCTTCAAGCAAAAACCGGATAAATCTTTAATTTTAGTTTATAAGTGTATTAAAACTATATATTTTCATCTATCCACTACCTTATGTGCTAGTTTTCTAACTTGCAGTGAAGCTATACACTGATACATCGTATTTCATCATTTACTTTATGAATTTCTTTTAAGCTAAACAATAACTTAGTACCATATAAACATTCCTCATTTAATGACCAAGTTGCATTCCTGCAACTAGGTCACTAAATGAATTGGTCAGTAAAGAGGAATTGAATGGAGTATGTACCTTACAATATTCAGAACAAAGGAATGGTCAAAGGAAACTCCAACTTGATGACTTTGATTTTATTTGCATAACTCTTACATGCAGTACTGTAATGTATAACAGAATAGAAAATTACTATATTGTAGAAGAAGCCACCATGAAGCTGCAATGCCGCTCATGTTCCTGCAGTCGTAACTCCAAATGAGGGTTGTAAGTCCCTGTGGCAAGTGTTAAGTCCCAAGAGTCTTTAAACAGATAAGTTGTTAAATGAGGAATGTCTACACACACAACATGGGTTTTGTTTGCTAAATTAATTATAATTTAACCGCAGAATACAGTTTGTTTGATATCATTATTCTGGTAGTTATTGTGCCTTCAACTTTGCCTAACACATCATCTATTTTTATGAATGGTATATTGTGCCTGAAAACAAACTAGCTTTTTTTATCTCTTAGGTGTAGTTCTCTCTACATATATAATGGTTTAAATATTTTCAATAATTTGGTGAGATCCTTAGTGCTTCTCTTTTTCTGTTTGTCAAGTTTTGCAAGGAGTTGTTCAAATATCAAACTATAATTGGTGATTTTCTCAACTACATCCTTCAGTTGCATCAGTAGGTGTTAGATTTCCAATTTCTTGAAATTTTATCTAATATGATATAACAATAATTTTTCATACTCAATTTTTTTTTTGGCTTTGAATTCTCCTTTGTCATATACAAGATAGCTACCGTAGTTTTGTTTTGGCTTCTATTTAGCTTAGGTCGGTTTCTTCCCAGGCTTCTCCTGGATGGCAGAGCCCCATGTTCTTAGGGTGTCCTCCTATCTTTTTCTCTATGTACACATGAAGGGAGAAACATTATGTGTCCTGTGCTTTCTGTATGGGCTCCGGGATAATCAGATAATGCCCCTGCTCTTATGACCCCATTTATCCTCATTATCCTCTTTAAAGTCTGTATCTTGAAATAGCTACATTGGAGGATTAGGGTCTCGACATATGAACTTTGGGGGGACACAGTTCAGTCCATAATACCATTGTAAAAGCATTCTAGAATTCTAGAATAGACTCAGTGTAATCTTATATACTAATTTTGATGCAGCATTTTAATATTTTTAAGAAATGACATCTGCATTCATTAATGAATTTTTACACAACTTTTTCAATTTGCTTTTAAGTATGTCGCCAAAATCATAATAGTTGCATAAAATAAAATACAGAATGCTCCTTTATTCATTGTTTTCTTGAGTAGTTTGTGTAAAAGAGAGACTATTCATTTTATGAAGGTAGAAATAAAACTGAAGTGGGCCATGTGCCGCTTTTTGTAATTTTTTGACTTATGGATCAATATATTAACACTTTCTATTGAAGTTCTTTTCTTTTTAAAATTTACTTTTCCTGTGTAATGCAAGTATTTTTAAGATAAATATACGATAATATAAAATAGTTTCAGATGTACATGCTTCCTTTGTGCTCTCTTCCTTTTTCTCCGGGATAACTATATTCTTTATATTGCTGTTGTTTTTTAGCAAACATATCTGCATGTGAAGCCCAGATGCCTTTTGTGATTCTTCATCCACATGTAGAATCAAGAACTTTAGGTAGAGCTTCACCCTTTCATTCCTTTTGGCCTTCTTTTTCTTATTTTTATAATGCAAGGTTTTTCAATTAGATTTAGTTTGGGATCTGTTTTGTTTTAAAACATGTGAAACTATAATTACTTAATGTAATAAATAATTCCTACTGCAAGGAATATATGCTAAAATGAAGGAAAAATCACAAACTATATTCAATAATTAAGAGTATACTTTAATGTCTCTTGCCCTTGGACTCTTATGTGAGGTTCTCATAGACATATTTGCCTGTCTTTATTAGGTAGTTTTGATAGAATATGTTATTTAAAGAACAGCACTGAATCAAAAAATTCATAGCAAATGTAAATCAATTGACATATTGATGCTACATACGGAATGGTGATGTATCTCTAAATTTATATGCCAAAATCTTTCCTTTAAAGTTATGAAGGTTGGACCTTATGAGATTATTATTTCATAAGGACAGAACCTCAACAATGGGATTAATGGTTTTATTAAAAAGACTCCTGGTAATGCCCAACTTTTCTCTTTGTAACATCCTGACAAAATAAGTTGGCCATGTAAGAACCAGAAGAGAGTCATGATCAGACTGTACATTTACCAGCAGCTTGATCTTTCCAGCTTCTAGAACCAAAAGAAATAAATATCTGTTGTTTATAAGCCACAGCATATATGGGATTCTCCTGTAGCAGCCTAAATTAAGGCACTGATATGTAAGAAAAATTCTGCTACCTACACTTTCCACTTTTCAACCTTCATTCTACGAAGTAGCGCCTTATAAGTTCTTATTATTTTCAGTGAAAGTAGATGAAATTAATACCTTATGAGGTTTTTCATTAGTAAAAAGTTACTTGAATGCCACTTCCAGGCAAATGACTGAGACTATAACCAAGGAGATTATGTGCCCCACAAACATTGCCCTATGAATTGTTTCTGCACTCCTCCTTAGTTTCTGTGATTCCATTAAAAATAAGGAAAAACATCATCCTGCACTGTCTTAAAGGACATGAGAGCCTTGAATGGAAGTTTACCCCTAATCACAGCAATACAAAAAGCAAAATACCCATTATTCCTGCCCTTCTGGGACATAGGGCATATAATGAGAGCTAATGCTCTGCATATGAACCTATCATCAAAAGTAATGTTTAGGTCTATTTAGATCTTCCAAGATGCACATTTTTGGCAAATAACTGGAAAACCCATGCAGTATTCCTCATACATTTAATGAAGTATAAAGTGAGTGAAATCCTTTGATTGGTTCCTCTATTTATTTTCAAGTCATTTTCATTGCATTGGATACAAAGTGCATTGCAGCTCAAGAAGAGGAAACAACTTTCTGTCTAACAGGCATGAAGTTAATAGTTTAAAAACATTTAAATTATTTCAAGAGAAAAATGGGAAATGTATCTGGTAATTTAGGCCTAGCATTTAGGAAAAGTTAAAGGTTAATGCTAAGTAGTCAGGTCTATTCAACAGGCAGTGCAAAACCATCAAAGATTTGTATTACAAATGAACAACATGAGTCCTGCCTTAGAGAAATCAATTTAATGGCAAATACAAACAAGTCAGCTCTACCTGATCCATATTGGCATAAACTGAATCTCTCAATTAAGAATTAGTAGCTCAGTTAATAAAAAATCATTCGAGTAATGCAGCTTGAAATACTCAGAGGTCCAAGGCAATGGTCACTATGATGCTTTTGAGTACGTGGGCAAAACCCACTTTTGATCTTAGATATAAACTTCTTTTTATTTTTGTTTCCATTTCAAATGCAGAGTTTTCATTCCTCAGTTCTCTGTTTTGAAACTTGGTTAGTTTTCTTACCATACATAATTGAAGTGTAAATGTCACAGTATTTCTTTAAAAACAAATGCCAATTAAAGTGAGAGATGTTGGTAACAGACATAGGCTCACTTCATTTATTATAACATGTTCTGACCTTTTCATATTTTGGTGGTAATTATTTTGTGATTTTGCAACCAACAAAAACCCAGATGGATTATTTAATATAGTTCTCTAATTTGACTCATCGTTCATATTTTTCTTTTCTTTTTTCTCCCAAGGAGTGCTCATGAATTTCTTAGCCATATTTCTTAAATTTATTTCATTAATAATTACATTGTTATCATTTCATTAATTAATTACAGATTTGTTCATTTAAAATTCACCAAAGAAACACTAAATTTAATAGTTTATGTTTTCTAGAATGAAATTCTAGATTGTTTCCATCAATATCAGCTTTCATTTTTACAATATTGCACTGCTATTGGAAGGTAACTTTTGTCTTTTAGCACATGACTGAGAAATTTAATGATAAAGACAGTATCTGACTCATAGTTCTATCTTCAGAGCCCTATACATTCACTGATACAGATAAATATGAATTATTTAAAGAATGCATGCTCATATATGTAAACCTTTGTTTAGCCACTTCTAAAAGTTTTCTAGAAAATAGTAAAAATTTTCGAAAGTGTTTGTATCACTTATACCTTAATGAAGTATTTTTCTGACAGATTTAAATAAATTGAATCATGTAATCTTTTTATTTTGCATTTATTCTTAGCTTGGCCATAGATCATTATTTTATATTGATCCATGTTAGTTATAGTGTATCTAGCCAGGATATTTCATTTTAAAAGAAACAAAGCAAGAAAAAACAAACAAATAAACATGAAACAACTCAACATAGAAACTAACAATTTTTCCAGATTCTGGGTACAAATAAAGGATTGCTTCAATTTGGTTTGCTGATTCCATAATCATTGTTTAACTATAAGGAGCTTTGGAAATGAGGTCAAGCTAGAGCTAGGGTAATGAAAAAAATTAGTCAAGCAGAGAATTAGTACTAATTGGCGGTTTCTGCATGCACTATTGAAAAAGATTGCACAGAGATAGTCACCTCTAAGCCAAACAAAAATCAGATCTGCCAAAAGAATAAAATACACTCTAACGAATGACAAAGTCCTTGAAAAAAATAGATATAATAAATCAAGATAGAAGGTTGGGATCACAGAATATGGCATTAGTGGAATATATAACTATGTAACTATATATGTATTTATATATGTATATGTTATATACATATGTATAAGTTATATACATGTATGAGTGAAGTGTGACAAAAATACAGTGAGTATTTAATATTTTAATATGTCGCATTAAAAGATTCCTGTTAATCCTTCTCACAACACCCCCTCCCTTCAAACACATTCATCCATCATTCATGCCACTTTCTGAAGCAATTCTGGAAGTCTTTTTGTATCAGTGTCTTTAGTTGTGCTGTTATGGCTGCCTTGATATTCTGAATCAATTCAACACATTTACCTTTCATGACCATCTTGACTTTGAGGAAGATCCAGAAGGCACAGTGTACCAGATGCAGTAAATGCAGTAAAGGTAGTTCTTTCATGAGGCTGCTTTTCTGCTGGATGGCCCTCAGAAGCAGCACACCTAATGAAGACACTCATGAAAAAGGAATTCCAGAACTACTTCAGAAAGTGACCAGAAAGATGGGATATGTGTGATTGAAATGAGTAGTATTTTGAGGGTTTTTATAGAAATGTCTTTCATTTTATTAATTATATTTTAATTTAACCCTTCTGTGCCTATTTTTATCATACGACATCTGTAGCATGGTATATAACTGGTATATATAAAGTGTATATGTGCTGTATAACCCTAAATGTCATGAAATAAGAGCCAGATAAACGTGAGAGATGCAAGGTAGCAGAAGTTGTAAGCAATGAAAGGATAGGTGCTTGCCTTTGCACAGTCGTGGAGGCAGGGGTAATTCACCTGGCAACAGAAGAACCACAAGGTCAGAGGAGTAGAATTCAAAGAGGAAGCAGAGATATGGCACATGTGTGATAAATGAAAATGTGCTGAATACTTAGGATGAAAAAAATATGATTGTTGTCCAGTGAATCATACATTTTTAACATCCATAGGGAAAAACCCTGGATTATCATTTTCAACAATGTATATAGAAGAAAAATGTGACTGGAAGGTGTTCTGAGTCCCATTCAAGGGTGTGAAGCACGGGTGGCCAGTAGGGTCAAACCCGAGAGGGACTAAGGCATTGTCTGGCTCTCCACACTTCATATTCCTTGGAGTGTTTGGGAAAGCACCTTGATATCAGGCCAAGATCCATAGCACTTAGAATAGAGAGGTTTTCTTGTTTCCTTCTACTTTTTGTTTAAACCTCCAAGCTCATCAAAGAAATCAGTAAGGATCCCAAGAAGCCCTGCAGAGCATCTGAATCCAGACACTGGATTAGGGGTTTTTCAGCTTCACATCAACCCACTCTGAAGACATGAATATGAGGATTCAGTGACTCACACTTGTCACTATGTGTTGGGTTGCTTCATGATTATTATGATATGAGTCACTTTATGATCAGCAAAATATGCTTTCCTCTTCAAGCCAAAGCTTAATAGGAAATGAGCCTGCTAATGGTACGTTCATTACCTTCTGCTGGATTAGACAGTGTTTACTGGAGTAGGCAAATAGAATAATGGTGCCAATTATTTGCACAATTTAATTATCCTCATATGTTACTATATATTTAAAACACTTGACCTAGAATTTCTAAGCAATTTAACATACAGACCACATATTTCTTAAACAAGAAGTTGGGCAATTTTCTATAAAGAGACAGTAAAAACAGTCATCTTTGCAGTAAAATCTTTATGGTTACTATTAAACTCTTCTATTTAAGTTTCCTAGAAGCTATAGGCAAGAGGCAAAAGAATGAGAGGCTCTGTCCCAATAAAACTTTACAATAGCAAGCAGTGGAGTAGATTTGGTTGATGGCTGTGCTTTACCATGTTCTGGCTTCAGTAATTATCAAAGTGAAATAGTTCTACCTATAATAAAATATATTTTTTATATTTCTGGGTAATCTTTCACAACACCATTTTCTCTCAGGCCATGACTGCTTGTAGATCAGAACTGGTTATTGTAGTACCAGAGGCAATTGAAGGGTGATCATTTCTGTGTCTACTCCAGGCCACAAATGTTTCCACAAAACTTCCACCTTTTATTTTGGTAAAGTATCCTGTAACATAGATGTACCATGTAATTAAATGATATTTATATAATCAATCACTTTATTTAAAATAATAAATTAATCCATGTAAAAATGAGATCCAGTGGAAAGGCATGATTTGTGAAAATTCTCCATGATATCTCATGTGATGGTGTTCCTTAGCAAAAGTGTACTTCATGAAGAGAATTCAAGATATATGCTGGATTTTAGCATGCAGACAGGTACGTTGCCAATCCCTAAGGCACATAAGAGTTAGAACTGCACCGGGTTGCTGTTTTTACATCAAAGAAGTAGAATAGTAGCCATATCATGGAACTAAAAAAAGCACTGAAGAATATTGTCATTGTCTCTTTCCTGAGGATGAGTTAACATGACTATAATTAATAGATGCTTACAATGACAGGAGTGAACAAGTATGGGATATTAGGAAAGTCAACTTAAATAGGAAGCCTTTAAGTAGAGATTTGTGCAATAAAAAGGATTCAGAAAACCAAAGCTAAAGAAAGAGTGATTGAGAATGTGGAACCCTTTAGGAACCACATATCTGAAAGCCCAGAGGCAGGACAGGATATGGGCGTATTTGTTAATGGGTAAAATGTTTACAATAAATTGTTACTTCTTCTGTATATTAAAATGTTATATATTATGTATTTTGACATATATCATGAAGTACATATTATATTATTGTTATATATTATATGTAATAGTATACATTAGATTGCATGTCTTCATTAATTTATGTAAGTTTTCTGCCAAAAGATCCTAGTACTATGAGTCTGGTCAAAAACAACTGTGTTAAAACACCCATGTCATGAAAAGTGTTGGTCAAAACAATAACTCGTAGCCTAGTTTGCTTGGTCTCAAAGCCTCTAACAACATGGAAATTTGTAGATAAATCTGCAAGTGAATGTGGACTAAGGCATTTTTCTAGTTTTCCTTTTTGGAACTTTCTTCTCTGACATTCCACACACTATTATTAACACACCACCAATGTATTTTTGCACTTCCCTTCTTACGCAGTACAGTTATTCTTAAATGTTCTAGTTTGTAAGTGCACCTGAAGATTAACAAGCATTCATGGCCCTGCCCTCTATATGAAACACACCATGAGTTCTTGTTTTTTCTCTTTGAAGATGTAATGACAACCTGATTACTGAATGTTGCTTTATCTCCCTCCAGTTGTGGAAACTTCACGGACTCTTCAAAATAGCTCTTCTGATTAGATTTTTCTAACCCTTAATTATTTTTAGAGAATAATCCTCTTCTAATAATGTTTACTAATAAGTATCTGTATGTGTGGATGACACTTGCTCTCACCTTAACCTGATAGTTATGTTGGGGGAGGTGGTATGTAACTAACATTATCTGCATTAATCTTTCGGTAGCTACTACCTACCCCAAACCATCTAAGACACATGTGCATGGAAACTGAGGTAAGGCCTGTTGAAAATAGTTTGGAATCTCTGATTATAGTCTTATGTATACCAAAAAGCATGTACCTTTTTGAGAGAAACAGTATTTTGGGCAGAGGAATATCATACCTCTATAATGCAAGTATTGTAATGTTATGTTAAAAGAATCTTCATTTCTTAATTCCAGAGGAATGAATGGTAACTATTCTCTCCTTCAATTTTCTATTCAATACTTTACAAAGCCCTTTCAAATCCACCCCTATCTCTGATTCTTGTAATGTAGATGTACCCTTGACAAAATTTCTGGCATTTGGATATGAAAGAACCACATGCAGAGAAATGGTAATTTTCCATTAGCCGCAAACTTCCCATCTTTTTCTTCTCTCTAGTCCCTATTTAGGAGCTTGAATTGTGAGATGGGTCACTCTTAGCAACAGTATCTATTGACCTTGTATTGGTTTGGATTAAAATAAAACAATTCAGGGGATACAAGACAGGAAATCTATCATCACCTTGCTCATAGAAGAAGGGAAGTAATATTTGTTCTAAGGTTAAACAAGGGCAGCCAATGTTGATTTGTTTTCAAATGCCCATGCACTGAAGGAATTGTTGGCATCCTATTCTATTTGAATCAAATAGCTCCATTTACTTGCCATAGATAGTGAGGAAAAACGGGATCTCCTAAATGCAGCTGTTTTGTATTATAGGCAGTCAATGTTAAGTTTGACTATTGGCATTGCCAATACACAGACTCAGAGAAAAACACAGTGTCACAGAATTTTCCCTTAACTGGGAAATAGGCACCTGGTTCCAGTGGCATCTGTAATGCTCCTTAAGCCTGAGACCTGGTTGGTTAGAAGTCATCTCTTCAGGCCCTCTGTACTCTGAGGTTATTCATTTCTGTCCTGAATTGTTTTTAGTGTGTCTCACTTTTCTGTTCTTACTGAGCCTGCCTTTACTCAGGACTCTACCTTTCCTTATTAATAGTATTCTGAAAAGCTTCTCTATCTAGTGGCTACTCTTTCCAGTCTCAACTATTTATGCACACACAGGTCTGCCACGTCTGTCTTCTAAGTTGCTAGTAGCACCATCTTAATAAAGTCTAAATCTTATACTATCATTTTTTTAGTTAAAATCTTTTGAGTTTACTTTCAACATGATGACTTAACTCACTCTAGCATGGCAAAATGGAGGCTTCAGGAACCTAAGAAAGTTCTTAAGCTTCAGTCATCCTAAAATTATTATATTTGCTTGAATGTACCCAATTTATATGACTCTAGATTTTATCATTCTGTGTATTTCCCTCTATCCTTCTACCTTGGATTGATTCATTTATTAACATTTGGAAGATGTTCAAACATTACCTTCTTCTCAATATATCCTCTTACATCTTTAGCTTGGATTTTGAGGTTTCTCTCTGTGGGTGTTACATTGTGGAAACATGTCTAACATTAGGCTTTTCAAGATATACTGATGATGACTATTTCTGACTCCAACTACCTATAATGAAATGCGAGTTTTTCAGAGGAAGGCCCATGCTTTCATCTCTATCTGTTCTGAAAAGTACCTGACAAATGAGTGGATTGCAAAAATGAATGCAAGATGAAGAGATAACAGGCTTGGCCCTTAATGCTCCATCATTTATGAATTTATAATCATTCAAAATTATTTTGCACACTAGAAAGCAACTTTTATGGTCTTTTATATCTGCTGCTGATGCAAAAATAAAGAAAGGTCCATTAAGTATACCTTTGCAGAATAGAAATAGAAAGGAATGCTAAATTCTATACCTGCACCTGATATTAAGCAGCAGCTAACACCACGTACTCCACACCCAACCCCATGTCAGTTATATTTAATGTTCAGAAGAGTCATACAGCACAGGAATGTGGGTTAATAGGTGCCAATTGCAATTCAGAGAAGATAAAAAGTTAAATAATGAGCTTGAGAGCAAAGAAGAAAATGAGACATTGAAAAATGGACAGTAATTTGGACTGACCAAAAATTATATTCATGACATATTCATTAAACATTCATAGTTGATGTCAACACATAGGAAATTAAAGGGAACACAGAGGGAAAGAAAAGAGGAGAGAATACCATAATAAAACACTCTTTGGGAAACCAGGGTACTTTAACATGATTTTTGACAAGAAATCAAGTACAGAGTAGACATCAGGTACCATTCATAACTGCTGCGTGGCTCTGGGTTGCTTCTTTAATATCAGTCTGCTGCATGTCCCTGTCCCCCCTCGGCAATGGGCAGAGGGAGTTGATTAATATATTTTATTGTCTGCTGTTTTATCACTCTATTAATCTGCAAAGACTATGAGCAGTAAACAATAAATGAGGGTACCTACAAAGAGAACAGCTGATCTATTCTTTCAATAAAAACATAGGCAGAACCAGGGGAGGTCTAGTTCTCTTATGGAATATTTGGAAAAGAGCAAGAAACCATGCTTATTGAGAGATTCAGACAAACTATTTCAGGTTAATCTTGACAGTTTCCAAATAGAATTGGCTAAGAATAAAGGAAGCCAGTGTTGTCACTGATCTCCATTCCTTTTCTAGCTCATCAGAAGCCATGGGTCCACCAACGAATCGTGAATTTCCCTTTGCAAAATATGCTTATAATTTAATAGCTGGTGGGAACATCACAGGTTATCTAGTACAATTCCTTCCTGCAATGCCTCTGCAGCCGTGGAAGGTCGGTGAATGTCATAGGCTTATGATCAGGCTCAATTTGTTTCATGAAGGCAGACATTCCCCCTGCTCTCCACTCATTCTTGTCTACTTAGTTCTCTGTGACCCTTTCTTCACCCCATCCTTTCTTACACACCTGTACCTTTATAATTCCCCTTTTGAAAGGGAATGAAATACCTTAGATGGAAAATTATTTCTCCATCTTATCTATCCAAATTGCTTCAATTTCTTCTCTTGCTCCAAAAGAAGGTGGCCAAATTATATAGCAAGATGATCATCTGACATCTGGAAAGAATAAATATTTTACAGAGTAACGTATCTTAGGCCTTTAACAGTGACCATTTTTATGTATGAATATGTTTTCTTAAGAAAGCAATGGATGGTTTTGCTCAAGAAAGTAAAAAGATAGATTATTTTACCCCTCGTGCCTACATATTCATCATTGTGTGAAGACCAAGTATAATCAGAGAAAACTGTAGCCATAGGCCGCACAGCATCATTTGATTCTTCACTAAATTGCCCCGGTTTGTGTTGCACTTTTCTCTTTAATATGTTTTCAGTCTACTTGCTTGCACACCTCTCCACATTAGATGCACATGTCCCTTTTACTGGCTCACTCTCTGATTTCCTGCACCTCATTATTTAAATGAATTGTCTATAAGTATAAAGCACATGTTTTTTTATGAAGTACATTTTACTACTAAATAGCATGTCTTATTTTTGCTTCCTACTTTTTAATAGAATTAAAATAAATAAAATAGCACTTGATTGTCTTTATTAAGTCATTATCATATTCTAAGCACTAACATGGAAGAAGCAAAGCTGATGACATGGTCTACATTTGTCTTGGAATAAGTTATTTACATACAATGTCCCAAGTTGGAATCTAATGTGAAACAAAATTATGATGAAACAGGTAAAGGATAGAACAAAAAGGAAGAAAGTCAGAGACTAGCATAAATATAAAACAAGCAACCTGTAATTTGTTTTGACTAGATGGTTTTAACTTCTGAATTTAGCTTCATGCATTATGCTTCTTCCTCATCTCTAAGTTGCTTGGGTTAATGATTCCTTTGCTTTGTTTTTCTTTTTTTAGTAGCAAATGTTTGTGGTACATAGTAAATACATTCATACTATGAGAATTAGTACATGTACATATGTCATCTGAATTCATTTTTAATCTCAGGCCCCTCCATTCCCCAAGGTCTCCGCATCCCCCAATTCCCTTCTCATCTTTTTAAAGAAGGTCAAAGTTTTTAACTCTGTTTTTCACAAATGTAAGGAAAAGTAAGTTGCTTTATTTCTGCAGCTTTCAAATTCTCTCTGATTCTGTTGCAGTTCTGCAGCACTCTGTTTAGCTAATACTCTATACCACCCATGAAGCTGGGAGGAATGATTTGTAGTTAAAGACTTAAATATTTTAACAGGCTACCCTCAAAATGCTTCTTAACAAGTGTTATTACAGTAAGATGTTCATATAGCAGGCTTTTCATTTTTCATTTGTTCAATAAATTAGCATATAATAGCTTATGTTATATTGTTAAAGAAGACAGGATGACTATTGAAATTAGGTGCTACAATCTTAGGATCCCTTAAATATTATTTTTAAATTAACTTTATTGCATATTTTTACTAGAACTTTGACAGAATTCATTTTTAGCTGATTGTGAGTTATTTTGATAATAAAAATCCCATTTAATTGCAAAGCACGAGTCATTTTAAACTTTCTCTGGAGAAAAGAAACTCAGCTGCTAAATTAATATTGTTATTACATAAAATTTGCTGAGAAAGGCAATAATGTTAGGTTTTCACATGGGCTGTGATCATCCAGAAAGTTGATTTTCTGGACATCACAGCTAAAAATTATCAGAGAGTTTAGATTGGGCCCACAAGAAATCTATCTTTTAATGCTCTAGGGTTTGCTAAACTAATTAAGAGCATGATGAAGGTATAGGTGATATATAAGAATTAAATGTAGGGATTAGTGCTGAGGAGTATATTTAATGTATAATTAACAGTTCAAAATCTGTGATATTAGTCTCCTTTGTGTAGAGTTCACAAGTTTGGCATTTTAGTATTCGTTTCTGTGTACAACTGAAAATAAATATTTTATACTGTAGAAATTCTTGAAAATATTAATGAAAGAATGGAGGAGTGTCTAAATTTAAATAATACTTTTGACATTTTCAAGCTATGACAGTTTTGGCAAGTTATTCAACATCTTTATGTTACCATTTGTAAAATGAAGGCAAAAGTAGCTATCATGCAGGGCTTGAGAGTTAGAATTAGTATAAATCCCCTAAAACAATGCTGTACAGATACAAGCTATCTAATAGACCCTGTTTCTTTTTACTACAGTTCCTATCCTTTACCAAGTGTATCTAAATTAGCTTGATTTACATGCAGTACTGTATATTTTCATATTGAATCTTGTCATTAAAGGTATAGTAATTTATCATGATTAGTATTTTTATGTTATTCAGTTTACAAAGCATTTCCAATATTATTTGTGGGAAGAATGTTATGCTCAATCATTTGGCATTTGTGCAACCTTTATATTAGAGAACATCAAAGAGGAAGAAAAATTTAATAATTTTCAAAAATGATTGCTAAAATCAATTCTATGTGTTGTTACTGGTGATAATAATTATGTAGGCACAAAAATGTTCTAGATTTTTAAGTAACTTTCTCAAATACTTTAAAATCTTAAAATTTTATGTGAGTCTTTTGTGGATAGGCATAATAGGAAATTTAATTTCATGCTTTTGTTTTCTATGTGGTTTTATCACCTGGAAGTTGCACTCTAACACAGTAAGTAACCAGCCTCTCATTTCTATGGTCCTCCAGTCTTTGAACCCTTAATGAGAAAGAATTTAACCAAGACTTATAGGTGGCTATGCAGAATAATGGGTAGATCTTAAGTTTTTCACTTTTCTATTAATACATGTTTGTAATACATAATGTTTACATTCCTTGTGGGGAATTGCTACATGTACATAATACATCTTAATTTCTTTTTTATATCCTTTCCCTTCCCTCCATCCACCCTGTTTCCATTTCTTGAGTCCCTTCTCTTCATTTTACATGTTTGCAATGTGTAATATTTATCTTTCTTGCGGGGAGTTGGTACATGTACATAACATATCTTAATTCTCTTTTTAATCTCCATTTCCTCCCCATCCTCCCCTTTCCTCCATAGCTTGATCTCTCTCCACTTTTAGAAAGATCTACCTCCTTACTTCCTATTATCAATCTTTTATTTGGCTCTTCATTTATACTTTAAGAAACCACACAGACTATTACTCTTCTATAAAGAAAGGTACATTTTAATCATTTGCAGGAAAATGAATGCACCTTGAGACCATAATAATAAGTTAAATACATAGTAGAATTTATTGTAAAATAGATATAGTTACACCTTCAAGGAAGAAGATGCACAGTGCCACAAAGACATCTGGACTGAGTGTGAGTTTGCATATCTTTTTACGCACACAAGAGTTACTCCTGGGGTTCATGAACTAGAATGATTATGCCTATCTCATTTAACTTACAAGTTACTTTGGAATTACAAGATGTCTTCCTATTGATTTTTAGATGGTCAACATTTTCTAGGAAGCTTTAATCATGTAAGAAATTTATTAGGGCCGGAGATTTGACTCAGTGGCACTGTGCCTCCCTTACAAGCACAAGGTCCTGAGTTCAATCCCTGGTACCAGAAAAAAAAAGATAGAATAAAATTTATGAAAGGTAAGTCCTTGATTTAAACCAGGTCCCAGCCCAAAGCAGGAGGTCTTTAAAGGATATTACTTTACCTGATATCATTGGGATATAGGCTATGACAGTCAGAAATGCTGTATGCCTTGTTTGAGAACTGGATGGCCAGGTGGTCAAATATTAAAAGAATTGTGCACAATATATAACCTAAAAAGGTCATTGTACTTTGTGGAATCACTTTAGGTTTGAGACCTAATGAATGAGTGTAAATGTATTATACATGGATGTCTTTGTTTACTTAACTGGCAACACATTTCGGACACTCCCCCACCTTTGTATTTCAGACATCCCTAGTGTCTAACTAACTGCTTAATACTTTGTTTGATTCCCAGGATATGTACCAAACTTCATTAATTTTGACCCCATCCATTGTAATACAAACATTCAAATGAGCCCCATTTCTTCACCTACTGGACTATAAAATCCACAGTCAAGTGACACACATTTTCAAAATGGAAAAGGTTCACTGACAACTCACTTCATATCAAGCTCTGTCTCATTTTTCCTTTAAGTTATTTATTTTTATTTCATTATTTTTTACTAGTGCATGTTAATATTAGATAACAGTGAGTTTGTCTTGGAATGTTGTTACATGTACATAACATTCCTTAATTTCATTCCCTTCATGACATATATCTTCTGATGTTAAAATTCTTACCCCTTTGAGACAGGAGATTAAATTGTGGCAAACCAGATGAACAACTCTGCATGATCTGTCCATCATGAAGCCCTAGGACTGATGTGCAGAACACAATTTCCCAGCCCTGCACCTGGATCCAATCAATGGGCACAAGGTTAATGATAGGAGTCTTTTCTATCTCTCATTTTTTAGCTGAACATCTAATCTAGGCTGTCCTATCAAAAACCTATTTTATTTCACATCAGAATTGAAGATAGCAATTTCTGACGGGTCCCCAGCGTAGGGCTTGGAAACTGTTCTGCACATGTTTACTGGGAATCCATGATGGTCTCATTTTCCTGGAGAGACACAATCACCATAATACTTTATGGGATGCAGAAGGGGTTGAAAGTCGCTGTCTTGTTATAGCTACTTCCAGGTGAAAAGGCCTACAGGGCCTACCTACTGGGAAGTATGTGCTATTTGACTACTTTGAGATATTGGGGCTTACCAGCTAGGCTGGAATAAAAACGTGTCAGAAGACAATGAGAAAAGAGTTATTGTTTATATGACAAGGACCATTGAGTTACCTGTTCAATTGGAGATAGCTTGAGGAATTTGTCAGGAGAGTCATGGCCTATAGTCTAGATCACCATCTGAAGCTTTCAATGGATAAACTTTACTATTACATTGAGGATGGATAACCCAAATATGAGAAGGAGCAGGTCAGAATATATTCTGTTCTGTCTTATAATATGAACTATGACAGATTCAGCAAATAGAGACATTATTTTCTATGTTATTACTTTCTATGTTGTTATTATTATTAAAACTTCTGTGAAAAGTTTTCTAAATTTACTTTCAAACTCTGTGGAGGAGAAAGCATGATGAAGAGCCATCTTAGATATTAAATGAATTACAAAGATCCTGAGAGCTGTAGCCCTAGAAAGATTACCCACATTATGGATCCAATGAAAAGCAGGAGTCTCAATACATTTAAATTGTAATGGATTAGGGGTCATTAGATACTCTACTTATCTGTACCTGGAGCAGGACTGCTTTTTGAAGAGAAGTCTTTCAGAATTCCACAGAAGTATCTTTCTCCTTTGGGATGTTCTTTTTCCTCAGACAGTTTAGGTGGAATTGGCTTCATCCTAGAAATGTGAATCCAGCTATTAGTCTCTGCCACCACAGTGGGTGTGGCAAGGATCACTGAAAAGGAGCCCTTCTATTTTGGTTTTAATTGGTCTACAAGAGTCAGTTCTTTACAAGTTTTAATTAGCACTTGGTCTCAAGGGCAGGCATTAGGTGGTCTTATTAGGCCAGGAACTATCACTATTTTATTCCCACCAAGTTGTACTTGGACCAGATTAATAAGATAGTATAAGAATCTCTGAGTCTACTAACAAATAAAAAGATAGGAAAGAACTTTCATATAGCATTTCAAATTGGCTCATATTTAGCAATTGGCAGTAATCAGAGCTAAAACTCAGAAGTCTCTTGGCAAGATTTTGCTTTAAGGTCTGACTGGCTGTTTCAACCTTTCTGGAAGACTGAGGTCTCCATGCAGAAGGAGATGGTACTTTACACCTAAGGCCTTTACCAGTCCCTAAATTATTTGAGACATAAAACAAAGTCCACTGCTATTCTGAAGGGACTGGTATAGTACAAACTGAGGGATATCTCTTTAAGGAGAACCTTGGCTACTCTGTAGCCTTCTCTGAATGAATAGGGAAGGTCTCCATCCAACCTATAAAGGTGTCAATTAGGACCAATATTTGTTTGAACCCCCCCCCACACACACATGGTAGCATGTGTGTAACATCTACTTGCAAGTCCTCCCCAGGGTATTTCTCTCTCCTCTGTAAAGGTTCTAACAAAGATGATGGATTGTGCTTGCCAGGGTCATTGTAGGTACAAAGAGGGCAATTTTTCAGACCTGTCAGATGGTTGCCACTAAGTCCTATTCTTGAGAAAATTGGACTGGCTATTTCCCACGTAGCATCTTTTCCAATATGGAAAGCATGAGTAAGGGATTTTATAGCTATCCACTGTATCCCTTGAGGATGGAACAGTCTGTTTTCTAAATATGACTAAGCCCCCTTTTAATTCCCCATTTTCCTAAGGCCTATTTTTAGTGGTTCCTCTGGAATTAGAAATAAAAATAGTTTTTCTATCAGCCTTTTGATTCTCCAAGGAGACTTTAGACATACCTCTTTGGTCTTTCTTGCAATGAATGACAGAATGACAGAGACCTGACTAGGAAGATAGACTGCCTCTAGGATTTGTGGAATATCTTGCTTGTGTTTTATAGATGATTGCTTATTAGTTAGCAAGCCCTCTTCTTTCCACATTGTTGCATGAGTATGTAGTACTAGAACAGCATATTTGGAGCCCATGTGCCTATTTAGCTTTTTGCCTGTTCCTAATATCAATGCCTGAGTAAGGGCTATGAACTCTGCTTTTTGAGCCAAGGTCTCCAGAAAAAGGGATTTGGCTTTAATGTCCCGTTGTTAATTGATGACTACATAACCTGCCTTTCTAAGTTCTTCATGGCCAAAGAGATTTCCATAGTGAACCATACTTCTTCAACATCCTGAAAGGGCTGGTCACTGATGTCCTGCCAGCTTGCATACATCTGGAAAATCATCTACTCACAAAATGGCTAAGCTCTGACCCTGTAGGCATCAGTGAGGGAGGATTAAATGTAGTGATCATCTTTATGATAAGTCAAAGGCGTCTGTAAGAATGTGCTGGTACTTAGTAAGCCTTTATCAACTACAAGTAACCCTTTGTCTCAAGAATACTCTGACCTGATAGGGCATCAGGACTTCTGTCGGGTTTTTGATTCAAAGTTAGTCCCTTACCTTCTTTTATTAGCATAGCTTTACTGATATTAGCTGTCCAGCAATATTTGCATCTAACATTTTCCAAAAGTCCTCTACTGGGCAATGTTCATACTCTAGTCTTTAGGTCAGGACACCCAAAACAATTCTTCTCTTATCTGACATGTAAAAAAAGAAAAGTTTTCTTAGGTCAGATATTCCTAGTGCATAAGATTTTTTTTCTCAAATTGACAGGATCCAATATTAAGGCTACAGTCTAATGGAGAGGTTGATGGCATTAAAGAGTGTTTCCCATGGCCTGTCATGGAGGTGATGGAGAGAGAGAGAGAGAGAAGACTAAGTCTGAGGTCATTTTGAAATCATCTTCACAGAAGGACAGAGAACCAATAAATTCCTAGGGTGTCTTCCATGAGACTCAAATTCCACTCTACTAGTAGACATCTTTGGTGAACTGAGCAACACTGGTACTTTTTCTTCAGACCTCACCATAACCTATGTCCCACTAAAACTTCTTAAAGACCAAGGTTGAACCTGTGGGGCTCCATCCAGACACTTGAGAGAGTATCCTGTGCATTTATCCTGATAATGAAACAAAATTTGGATAATTACTTTGTTTCAAAGAGTAGAGATAGAAACATATTTTTAGGCTTGAAGAGAATAAAAGAAGAAAAAAACCTGAGAAAATTCTCTGGATAGGCTTTGTTATTGCTTGACTTGCACACTCACAGCCTCTTGACTTGACCTTCACTAGCTGTTCTTTTTGCACTGCTCAGACTTTCAGGCATATATTTCTAAATTATCTGAGTTTTTGTTAAAATAAATAGGAGGGGATCTAACCTGGTTTAGAAAAGAAAAAGAGAGAAGATCATTACATTCCCTGAAATTAAAGAATTTAATTTGTATCTCAAAGGATGAGAGTTCCTGGTGTCCATGAGGTCATATGGAAAAACATGACAGGCAAACATGGCAGGATCATGTAGCTGGCCCACATGAAGAACCAAAATACCTACAAATATGGTCAAAAGTTGAATTGGCACAGCCCTCCAACTCCATATCAGCTGAAAAAAAATAAAAACCATAACAGCCAAACATGGTGGAAAGGTGGATGAGATGGCTCCCTGAGCTCTTAAGAAACAGGGCCTTGAGAAAGGGACACAGTAATGATACCTAGAGATAAAAGGATATCTAGGGGAAAAGTGTAGATGAGGCTTCAGGCACAAAAAAGTTTAGATGGCTACTCAAGCAGGAAACCAAGTTACTGATAGCTATTTGCCCCAAAAGAATGAGAAAGCTGGACAAACTATAGAAAAGAACAAAAACTTGGAAACAAAAAGATATACTAAACTCTAAGTCACACTTGAATGGTCTGTTCCATTGACTGGTTTAATAACAGGCTAGATGCCATTCCCAATCCATGCAACTGCAGAGGGGAGCATCCTGTGGGTCACTTCTGGGGCACATGTCCCTAGGGCTCAGCTAAACAAACCTAAAGGACATCTTAGTGTGAGCCTGATCCAATGGGGCTTGTTGGAGAATCAGAGAGGCCTCGATGTCCCAATCCCTGAAGGGACAATGTAACTCATCTCTTCAGAGTAGGGGGTATGTAGCCAACTGCCAGAACACTGCTAGCAATGGATGGTGATCCCACTGTTCTCTTGAATATACCCTATGCATGCAAAGTTGGACATATTAAGAAACAGTTTTGGAGAATTGAGAAAATTTCCTGAGTCACCAGCTTCCATTAATTTTTTCTCATCCTCTAGCTCCCTGCCTCTCACTGTGCCCAGAGAAACAAAACTGTTCTTCCCTCCTGGCTGGCCTCACCAAGAACAATAGCATCAACAAAAATGAATGGTTAGGAATTCACCTAACCAAGGAAGTGAAAGACCTCTGTAATTGGGCTATAGTTTTAATTTTCATCATGCTAGCTGGTAACAGCACCACAACATACAAACCTCCTATTCATTTTGCTGTTTATGTGGGGAAAAAATTAGCAGAACCTGAGATCCTATGAACTCTTAAGACAAACATGGACAATTCTACCTTTCTCCTGGGATAACTGCAAATAGAGTTTAATTAATATTATTTGCTCATTAAAAATATTGCTACACTGTTTGATGCATGAAACAAATTCTGTTCAAGCTACTATTTTTTATGAATCTTCAAGATTTTCATTGTTGTCAGTTATCTCTCAAGATGCCTACCACAGTTTAACAGTTTTGAAAACTGAGGCCTGGTAAGATCCAGCAAATCACAAATAGTAAACACCAGAGTTAAGATTTAAACAGAGTTTATCACTGATGGCAAGCCTTTTAGAAACAAGTGCCCAAACTTCAACCTAAAACCCATTTATTTATTACAAAGTGCTGACATTACAATTAAACCTGAATACTGGTGTTTTAGTTTAGAAAAAAATAACTCATATATTCACATCTTTTGTATGAAAAGTAAAACAAATAACATGCATGCCATAGGTTTTCCACCACTGGTTTATATGATTCCATATGTTATAGTTTAAATGTTTGTCTCCTCCAAATCTCATATTAAAATTTAATTGCCACTGTGATAGAATCAGGAGATGAATCTTTTAGAAGGTGTTTAGGTCAAAGAGAGTTCTGACCGCATAAACAAATTCATGAGTGTGAGTTACCTTTTTCTTTCTCTTTGCTATTTGTGCCACATGATGGGTTCTACCATGTTATGATCCAACAAGAAGGATCTTTAAAATGTTGGATTTCTCAGCCTACTGTTCTATGAGACAATAAATTTTTATGTATTTATGAAATATCCAAATGTGGAATTCTGTGATAGCATCACAAAACAGGCTAAAACACCACTTGTTATTTTTTATGTTCTTATGCATTAAATTGCTTTCTATTCATAGGTAAGCTGCTGAAAGCAAAAGCTATGTCTTCTAAACCTTTATGTATCTTTCAAATGATCACTATTAACATCACATTTTCCACACACCGGTAAAGTTAAGAAGACAAATACTTACCAACTTGATTCAGCACAAATCTTTCCCCAAATCCCACCATGAAGATGTGATTAATTAGATGACAATCTCAGTCAGTGAATGTTTGCGTCTATACATTTAGTCTAATGTCACACTGATTGCCAATCTCATATATTTTTCTATACAAAAGGACCACAATATTAATGATAATAAAGATCAAGGCAGATATACTCAATTCACAAACCAATAATCCTGGTTAAGTAAAATGTCAAGAAAAATGTTCATAATAAAGTGAAACCTAGATCAATAGATTCAGTAAGATTTAATTAGTTGTGTAGTTAATATTTAAAACTCCACAAACTTTTTCTCATTTAGTGTCTATGCTAATAATGTTATATCTAGAATCATCATTGATTTAACAAATAATTGATTACAATGACTGACTGAAAATGTATAATTAAGAGTAAGAAAGAAATATGATTGAGTTAAATCTACCTCAGTTGTAACTTAGTTAAATTTGCCTAAAACCAAAGCTTTGTTTTAAGAGTTGGAAAGGATTTCTAAAAGTCAAAAGATATGGTGTCTAACCTCAAAGCCATCCAAGTCACTAACCAAGACATTTACCTGCCCTAGTGGTAAAGTTGGTCATTTTATTTGTTTGACAAAAGGCCAATAGAAAATAGGCTTACTTAAAGGTTTGGCTAGGCTTGAGTTATTTTTGTTTGTTCTTTTAGTGTGTGCATGTGTGTGTGTAAGAAAGAGAAAAAAGGAGAGACTTCCTCTCATTTTCTCCACTGAGATGATATTTAAACTACCAAGTTGTCATATGACTCAACTCGTTATACTGCTCAAGCTGATTATAAACGCATGAATAGGAATAAAAATATGTTGCTGACAGATATTAACCTGCTTATGAATACCATCAGGATTTAACCAATACAATATACATTTCTGTATTAAATGTGAAATATCTATATGGCCTTGATAGTCCCCAAATGAATTATAAATGTTGATGTCTGACATTGTATTGTGAAATGGTTGTCTTGATGGCCCTTATTATTGGTCCCCTGCAATCATGCCCTTTTCCCTATAATTTTATTGTACTCTGTCTCTCTGACTCAGCCATTTGAATTGCTTTGGCCAGTAGGCTGTTAGTAGACTTGATAAAGAATACCATATCTTAAAAAAAAACTCATACATTTATACTACTATTTCATTTTCTTTTTTACAGATACTATTAGAATAGATTTGAGCCAGCCTATGAAAAAGCCTGAGCAATACTGCTAAGTGAAGAGAACTCATACTGAACACAGGAAAGTCATCTTAGCCAAAGCCTACGTATATGAGATCATAACCAAGATTTACAAACCTGCCTGGCCAACCATCAGCTGATTATGGACAATAGCTCAAATGAGCTGGATCTAAATCCAGATCTTAATCTAAAGATTAAGACATATAATAAAGACTTATTTATGTCATTATGTTTTTGAGAGCTACCAATAACAGCTAATTAATATATGAAAATTATTTTATGAAGGATATTTGAATAGAATATTTTTTCAATCTTATGTGTGTATGCAGATATAGAAGAGAATATCAAAGTACATATATTTTAATATATTTTTTTGTTTTCTTTATTTTGTTAATAGAAAATTTAAAACTGTCAGTGCATCTAAAGTCTTGTGAGGGGGTTATATGGTATTATAAGACAGACTAATCAGATTAACTATTAAGATTCAGTCAAAGACACATAGGAATTAGATTTATAAGTCAAGCCAACAAAAAATAATTTCATTAGGAAATATGTACTTATGAAACAACATCAGAGTAGATTTTCATGCTAAATTAGCAATGCAAAAGTGATTCATATTAATTTTCTGTAGATACTACTTTGCATTATTCTCTCACAGTAACAGAAAGTATTTTAAAAATGACAGTTTTCTTTTAAAAACCTCTTTAGCCCCTAGCCTCCACCAAAACCAGTTGTTGAATATTTTCTCCTTCTGCTTTAAATTGGAGTTGAAATGGATACTTAAGTTTTTCTGCCACAGATTATGTGTCCTTTGGCTAAATGCAAATATGAAATCAGATTTCCTATAAAGGATTATAACTACACCTGACAGAACTGTTCTGCCTAATTTACCCATATTATAAATTGTACAAGAGAACAAAGGTAAGAAACTGATTTCCAAAATAAGTCAATTATGGAGTGCATGACCTAAAAAATTAATTTAATTCCTATTTGAGGCTGTTTAATAATCAGTGAGATGAAAGTGAAAACCAGTAATCTTCATCTAAGTGAGTTTAGGGAGCAGAATATATATTTAAGAATGTGAGATTTAGGGATGGGCAGATTATGTAAAAATCCAGGCTCAACATTTATAATGTGCCATTGAATATTTAATCATTGAGCTGCTGCTTTTTTATTGGAAAAATGATTCTAATATTGTTTATTAAAGCTATTGAATAGATTAAAGAGCTTAAGACTCTTTTCTTCAATATTGTAAGCCTTGGATCCCAAAAGAGGACCCCAATAAATAGCATCTCTCTCATCTACTGAGTTCTGAATATTTTAGGGAATATGATAAAAGTAGATAAGGTGGCCAAAACTCCTTGTCAGGGGAATGAATAAGGTAACTTTAAGAAAGAGTAAATCCCAGACTTAGGCAAACTTTACCCACAAATCTGGTTGAGTGGGAGCAGAGCAGGGGACATCAAATGAGAATCCAGGTAACATTTGGCACAGAACATAGCAGAAGCAAGTTTGTGCTTTCTAGGAATAAATTTGTTCTCAAGACAAATAAAGGGCAGGGCTAAGTGAAACATGCACACTTCACAAACTACCAGTCTGATAAATCACTTCACATCCTCAGATTTGGAATGTGTGAAAGGGCACAGGCAATAATTACAATGATTTAATTCTTTCTTCAGGAAGAATGCTTTGGAAAGAACAAGAATGATCTGCTAATAATAAGCACCAAATATTTAAATAATCATTATGACTATTTTTTTCTAAATCTTACGTTAGCTTTTTGGGCCACTGAAATTTTTTATATTCCAGTTATTTAGTGTTACTTTCACTTACATTCAGGGAAAGTCAATTGATATTTGCAAAGGTCATTGCCGTCTTGCTGAACTGGGTCTTTCTAGAGACATCTCTTTCCATGAAATTTTGTGAACTTTTACCCGACGTATTAAAAGATGCCCAATTACTAGAAATCACCTGATATGAGTCCTATAATTTCAGTTTTAACTAGAAAAGTGTTCATGAAGAGACTGTTGTGATAGGCATTATATTTCAATATATCTGATAACATCAATAAAAAATAATAGAGTTGTGATAGTATTAAAATGTGACCAACACTGACAGATATAGACAGATTAAAGATTCCAGAATTCAGTGTGTGTTATTGATGTATGTGAAAACAAGGCTTCCACAGTTTTTACATATTCTGAAACTCATAAAAATTTCCAAAAATGAAAGAGAGCTTCAGGTTTAGTAGCAGTCAGAGTGAAAGTAAAATCAATTTGCCATGAATTTTTTATATATTTCCTAAAGAGATAGTTTTACATCAAAGTTTCTATTTATGGTCATTTTCATGATAGTAGAAAGAAGTCTTACATTGGACATATAATTTAAGTTTTTAGTGTCATTCTGTGAAGTTAAGTCACATTTTCCCTTTCTACCACAGCGTGTCATGAGTTTACAATATGACAATGAATGAAGGCATTCTGTATAATAATGACTAAGAAATGATTGTAATTACTTTTGATGGGTTGTCAATCTTTTGCTGAGTATAAGTCTCAAGATTTTGTGCCTCTCCATGGCTTTTCCAATTTGGTTCTTACTACTTAAGAAAAAAGAGGAAAAAACAAACACAAATCAATACAAATTATGATAGGAGAGCTGCTTAACATGAATAACAGTGGAAATGCCACGTGTAAGTAAGGAAAAAGCATTTAAGAAAATATTGTTATACAGTAGATTGTTAACTTACCTACTGGTTGTACCTGGGGCCTGATAGGGTAGGGGAGGAGAAATCTCAGTTCAACACCTGAAATATTGGCAACAAAAAATACACTAACTTGGGTAGAAAGAATAAATTTACCATTCCTAAATACCCAGGCAAGCTTCCTTGGAGTAACATTCTAAAATAAAGGAGAAAAAATGTGGTCCTGCTGTTTTTGTACACAGTAAATCTATTCTCAAATCTTGACAATGGATGCTCTAAGCAGAATGTATATAACCTAAGAAATAAAATAATTAATCCCACACTTACATGGGGTAATACACTGTCATTTGTGTCTGGTCTATTTCACTTAGACTAATGTCATATGAGTTCATCTATGTTGTTGCAAGTGGCAGATTTACCTTCTTTTAAAAGGTTAAAATCTTATTCCATTTCATGTATCACTTTTTTATCCATTCAGCCTTGAATGGACATTTAGTTTAATCGCATTTTGTTAAGTGCACTTACCACACACACACACACACACACACACACACACACACATACACACACACAATCAAATACACAAAACAACAAAAATGGTGTAAGAGGAAATTTTTGGAGAGGGTGGACAGATAAAATTCTGGCATTCATAGTGTTGATGATACATGGTTTAACAGTTTTATATTTGTTTGC
Source organism: Heterocephalus glaber (assembly GCF_053883595.1). NCBI lineage: Eukaryota > Metazoa > Chordata > Mammalia > Rodentia > Bathyergidae > Heterocephalus > Heterocephalus glaber. Next base: position 26,042,163 of record NW_028258379.1, read on the forward strand.
AAACATATCAACTTATATGCATTAAATATCTACAGTTTTATGTCAAGTCATTAAAGAGAAAAAGAAGAGAGAGAGAGGGAGAGAGGGAGGGAGAGGGAGAGAATTAAATTTTCAGAAAAAAGAATTTGAGCCTCAGGCCAAAAAGGACAGGGTGGGGTGAAGATTAAAGGTCTTTGCTTCACCATTCTACATTAAAGCTAAAATGATGTCTTCTGATAGGAGGACATGCTATAATTTTGTTTTAATGTCTTCAGTAGAATTCTGCCATTTAGTTCAGCTTTTAATGTGGCCTTAAATTGCTATTTTATTACCCCTGTTGACATTCAGGAAGCATGAAATTAGCAAATCACATTAAAGAAGCAAACAAAAAAGCAAATAAACTTACCCTTGTTAAACAATACCTGCAAAAGCCACATATTTGAATAATGTTCTTACTTTAAAACATTGACCATATATTTATTTGAAGGTTTCTTTTTTTCCATAACCAATGAATTAGTTTTATGAATAACTGCATATTCTATTGCACTGCAAATGTGTGCACTCACAGTGACCTTGAACAAGGCTTTGCAGTTGTATTGCATAGGAAAGAAGACATTTTTAATACTTCTACTCCCTTATAAGAAAGAAGATTCCTCTTGCCTCCACTCAATGAAAACATCCTCTCCTTAAAAAAAAAATATTGTCAATATTTTGGCTGCTTCATCTAGTACAGCACTTCCTCCTCTTATATTACAACAGTGATAATTTTATTTCATACAAAAGTAAGTGCACAGTAACAAAATGAAAACTATTTCAATCAAGATAATTTTTACTCTGGGTTATAATTCAAAGTGCAAAAAACTATTATTGGAATAAAACTAAAATAGTAAAGTAAATGAGTATGTTTATGTTTTCTATTCCATGAAATGAAGAAGATAGTCTCAAATACTCATTTCCATGGAGTGTGAAGGCTAGGCATTTTATAACACATCTTCTTATTTTTTGCTCCCTGACATCTGTTTTCCCTTTCTAGCATTGCCTTAATATTTAAAAAATTTAGCCTTTTATCTTTGATATCTGGTTAATTTGAATGTAATCAGAGAATCTTTCTGCACCAAGTCAAATTGGGTTAATCTGTTGATCCTGCCATTCATTTTGAGTCTTGACCAAAATATCCTGAAGATTGAAAATTCTGAGTGATTTACAATAAAAAGTGGCACACATGTTCTAATATAAAGGTCATTTGCTTCTTTATCCTACAATTTGCTAGATGTGTGACCTTAAACAGGTGCTTAAGTATTCTGCCTTAGTTTTTGTATTTATAAATAGGGAAAAGAATAGCATCAATCTCATAGTGATGATTACTATATAGATTAATGGCAGAAAAACACAATGATTCATAGATGTTTTAGATCACTATTATTTTTGCATTTGCACCAGCAGTAGATCATAATTTTGCTACTCTCTGGAATTAGGTTTTTGTCTTTGTTTTCTCTCCCCATAACTTCAGATATGCCTTGGTGCTTCTTCATTATTAAATTGATTTTCTATCCTCCAATAGATTCTGTGAATCACTGATAAAGTTCCAAGAAATTTTTTTCTGTTTTTAACCCATTCAGAGTCATGTTTTGTTGACTTTACCAAGGAATCTTTAGTTTGATATATACTGATAGTGAGATATTTTAGTTTCTGGACAATTTCAGAATAGAAGATAAGATTTTTAATTAAAGAAGTCAAGCTGTAAAAATGGGCAGATAGGAGACTGAAATTTAACCCTAAGAATGAGACATACATGAACTCTAAATATTGAAATTTGTAAAGCATCCCTTTGGTTAAATTTTTGGAAAACAACCTGATTAATTATCATCTATCTGCAGCCAGCAGTGAAGTGCGTTTCTTCTTCCAACAAGTAAATTTGGGTTCATGAGTTATATAATAGTGTCAGAAACTCTCCTAGGAATAGTAAAGCAATTAAGGTCATAATTAAAGGATTCTTTCATCTTTTGCATCAAATATGTAAAGCAAGAAATAAAATCTTTAATGAGAACCCAGAGGAGAGAAGATAAAATTATTAAAAGAATAAGGGAAAAGATGATATAAGAAAAATAACTGTATAAATTAAAAATGTGCAGGATAGCAAAGTAAGGCTCAGTAAAATACTAGTTTTGAATTCACATTGAAGATTATTTTATGAATAGTGATGCATTTTTCTTCCAGAACGTTATCAAATAATTTTATAAGTAAAATACAATAGAAAGATGTTGTAGAGTTTGTTGTGCGGAAAACAGAAACATGGAACTAAAAGCAATTTAGTTTGGTGTTTGCTTCATTGTTACTATGGTGCTTCCAGAATCCCTTGTAGAGAGGAGTATCTAACATGGCTTTCCCCAGAGCATCTGAGCCTCATCACTTCCCTACTAACTGATAAAAGCTGACGATTCAATTAGGGTCTTCCATCCACATCAAAGCAATATTTTATAAGCTCATCTACCGAAACTTCAAGGAAAGTTTCAGTGTCACATTCAGAATAGACAAAAAATCTTGGGAGGGCTTCAGGTGTTCAGGAGCCTTGTCTTTCTTTGAGCCACAGAGTACAGTAGAACTTTTGAACTTAAGATCCACAGAGTCAGTGGCTTAGTGATGCTTTGCACTGGAATATACATGGTCACAGGTTTTAAACAACAAGAGTAATGATGTGTCAGAATTTTTTGATTTGTTCTAGTTTGGAATGGATTTAAAGTACATTTTAATTCCATGAATACCTTCACATTCTACAACAAAATTTTTCCTTTCTGTTTTTAGCAACCTGACAAATTTGTATTAGAAATTGATTTTTTTTTTTGGTACCAGGGATCAACCTCGGGACCTTGCGCTTTCAAGGCAGGTGCAGGAACCACTGAGCTAAATCTCTGGCCCTAGAAACTGATTTTTAAAGACTAAGAAAAAGGGGTTTGAACTCCCAATGTACAAAAATGTTAATTAAAGATTTGGATATTTACCTGAGAAAATTATTGTAGCTATCTCATCTTTAAAGTGTAGATATTAATAAAATTTCTTCCGCATGTCCTCATTTAAACATGACTGTGAGTTACAATAGCCTAGACTCACTTTTGCAGGGCCTTAAATATCACTAATTAGATAAATAAGACTCATAGATGTTGGTGTAATCTTTATGCTAATTAAAAGTAAAAGTAATATAATAAAAAGTAACGTCCATAATAAAGACAAATTTAAAACAAATAATTATATACTCCTTAGATTATTCCAGCCAGTTTTCTGGTGATTTAAAAACGTTTAGAAAGTTTAATCAACATAAGTAATCTATGGAGTGGGTACAAGTCATATTTTCTGCATTTTACAAATAAGGACACTTAGGACTAGAATGATTGAGTGTCCTTGTCCAGTGTCGCCCAGGTAGAATCCAGTTGGAACCCCAGAATTCTAAGCATGGAATCTGTGCTGGCATTATCTATTCCACTTCACTGGAAAGTCCCTTTGATTACTATGGCTCCTCATGAAAGAATTAATCCAAGGAATACGGTAATGCTTTGACTGGGTGCACATTTTACCAAAACAACCTTCTGAGGTTTCTTACAGACTATGATTTTGTGATGCTCCATAAATAAAATGTTGAAAATACCATGATCAGTAGCTGATGTGAGAAAATTATGTCCATAAAGCTCTTTGAAGTCTTTTTTCTTTTCTTTTTTTTTTTTTTTTAATCTCAGGGCCAGAAGTTATGGTACTACTTATACTTTTATATCCTGGAAAATAACAAAGTCAAGATGTTCCTATGTGGGAAGTCTAGTATACAAACTGTCATGTTACAAATGACAAAACTCTTCTTTCAGAAATTCTGCTGTAGCAATCGACTTGTCAAAACAAAAATCCAGGTTGTCATCTAAAACTTATATCAAATGTAAGAACCTGAGATTTTTGAGATAAAACAAGTATGAGTGGGGGTGCAGAAAGCAATCAAAGAATCCAAAAGAAAAATTCTAGTGGGCTCTCTTTCCAATTCTATAGTGCACACAATAACCTTAGGAGAAAATAACAAGATCACATAAAACAAAAAAACAAAGAACAAAAAAACAACTACAGGAATAGTTTAGTTAAGCCACAAAACATTCTTAAAGTGTCTTCCCAATTCTTAATTACTAATAAAAATAAACCTACCTCAAGTTTCATTTCGTAAAGCCAACTGCACAAACTTGTAAGAAAGGTCAAGGAAAGTGAAACTATGCTATGAATATAAATTTCTGGGAAACTATATCTTTGAAGAGTGTGCAGCATTACTTCCCAAGACAGTTGGTTCTACAAACATATTTAAATGACACTATGAACTTGGTACTACATACCTCAGTGCCTTTCTCTCAGGTTTTCAATGTTTTTAAGATTGATAATCTCAGCTTTTAACTATATTCTTTCATGCTTTATACCTCTATGTATGTATAGGACTTTTAGAAAATACAGTCACCTATGCATTTTTATTTTTACTTTCAACAAATACTGCCTATTGACTTCAGTTGAGGTAGTGTGAAAAAGACAAGATCTATCCAAAAGCCAAAATAGCTCTTTTACAGCTTATAGTCTGCAGTGGAGGAGACAAGTTATTTAGGGAAAAAAAAAATCTTTATTGAAAACTTTAAATATAAATATATATATATATATATAATAAAACAAAGAATGTTATTCTACTTTGAGAGTAATTGTGTAAGTTGATGCAAAATAGGAAAAACATGTCCTATTTTTGAGTATTTCCAAGCTCAATTTTATTCCAGCTTTTTAATTAATTAAGCAATGTAATTTAATGGACAGAACAGAGGCTAAGACAAATGTTAACATCACACTACATTTGATCAAGTTATTTCACTCCCTTTATCTTCAGTTCCTGAGTGTTTTGTAGTATCCCTACCAATTACAGTGTCAAGTACTGAGAAATGGTATGAACTCAATAAATTATAGAATTATACCTGCTATTATTTTGTCACTGTCAGCGAATGGATTTGTTGAGTCCTAGGTTATTTTTCTATTTAAGAATATAAAACAAAAACCTTTAAGTTAATATATAAATTTATACTGAGAAAACCATATTTCTTGCCAAATGACTTTGGGGATACAAAAATATCGAAACTTATTGACCCAGTCTGTTCATTGTCAAGTATGAAAAAAAAAACCCAAGAATACTTGCAGTTTAATTGAGAAGTTAAAAGACAAAGTAAGTAACTGATTTAAATGCATTATTAGTTTCTGTGTTAATTGTCTGTAACAATGTGGACATGAAAGATAACATGGTTGTCATCACATAAATCCCCATGTGACTTTGTGAACAATTTCATTGAAATAAAACATTTCGATTGAGTTTCATGTATTAATCTGTACACAATAGACTCTGGTGCAGTTATTCTCTTCCTGAAATTTTCTATCAGAGAAAAAATATTCTGACAACTTCTCTATCACTGAGCAGCATTCAAAGATGAAAAAGAGTTCTTTAAAAAAGGGCTTCAGTAATTTTTAAGGTAATCTCTGTAAAATTTTCCAGTCAATTTTTTACTGTTAGGCTTTAGAAAGTAATGAGGATTAAAAGCAGAGGTTCCATAAGTCTAGACAGTTACAGAAACTATATAAATTATGATCACCTTTTCAGTATGGGACAGAAACTCAGGGCCTTGGGTGGCAAACAATCTGGTAACTTGGATGAGCCATGAAAGCAGAGATTCTTTAGAGCCAATCTTGCAGAAAAGAAAATTCTGGGCACAAGTATTACATGATTGAGTTCTAAGAATTTCTATTTTTCATATTAAATCTAAAGAATAGTTTTAAAAACTGTGGTCAATGATAACTTGTTTTAAATTCTTGATATTTGGCTGGGGATGTGCCTAGTTGCAGACCTCTCATTTAGCATTCACTGAGGTCCCAGTACACAAGAACCATGGAATACGCTTTCCACTGGAAGGTCTCATAAATCTGCTTTGCTAACAAGTCCTCAGCTTATCTGTATGCATGGCAATATGAGTGACACTCAGGAGGCAATCTGGGAGTGGGTGGCCAAATGTATCCTGTATAAGAAAATATGTTCCAAAGGTCATGAAAATCATGCTGCTTGGAGGGTGTGGGTATTGAGCATGTTTTATAAAGGAGAGACTTAGTGGATTTTCCTGAGCTCAAAACCAAGCATCTTCCTTATAAATTTATACAGTTATATCATCATGAGCTTGCCCCGAGTAGATTAAGTGTCCAAGTCTGACAGTGACAACAGCAGACTATAAAAGGCTATTCACCTAAATTATCTTTCCCAGTCCTGCATGGTAAATGCCTTCCAAGCAGGACAGTGATGTAAGAAATTATTTCAGTGATTTTTCCTTGCTATTGTGTTTTTTAAAACATGTAATTTATAAACTCATATGCCTGTACTTGACATTTCATTAACCCAAATGATTTCATTGCAAGTAGAAAAGAAAAATTACATGGGACATTTGTTAAAAACATCAACAGATACTTCACCCAACACTACTGTAACTGGGATGAGAGATTGAGCTCAACTCTTCAAACATAAAGAAGTTTTTAAACATCCGTTTGTGTTTGTCTTTGTTTCTGTGGCAATAAATATCACATATAGGGTAATTTATAGAAAAATAGGTTTACTTAGTTATGGTTCTGGAGGTCCAAGGTCAAGGGTCCATGTCTGGTGAAGGTCTTGTTGCTTTCAAGAATTCTTTGCAGAGGCCTCAGACAATTTGGGGCATCACATGGTAAAAGAAAGCAAACTCACTAACTCAGGTCTCTCTCCCTCTTCTCATGAAGGGACTAATGCTCTTTCAGTGACCCCAAACCCATGAACTCATCTAAATCTAATCACTTCTCAAAGTCTCCAGCTAATATTATAAGAGCAACTAAACCTCAATATGAATTTTAGAGTGGAAAAACATTCATTCCATGTCAGTGATAATGGAAAAGTACAAGATGATTCTGGGAGATGATGGTCAAAGTCTTTGCTAATTATTACTTAATAAAAATTAGGTTTTCACTCTTCCACAGAGAAGAAGAAACAAAGCCTATTTTTCTAGACGATTGCATTTCAGAAGGATAGTTCCTACCCTTTTTTACTTGAGAAAGGTCTTTCTGAATTGTAGGCACTTTACATCTCAAAGGAACAGAGGGAGAATTTACAATTGCATATTTTCAAAAATAAAAGTCCTTCAGAAAAAGGACATGAAATGTTGATATGAAGAACCCAGTATAAAGTTTAGTCAAGCTGAGGAGAAAGTGAAAGCCATCTTGGATATAGAATGTCTGTAATTTCAGAAATGTTGTTTTCACAAAGATACATGGAAATATTTCTGTTTTACAAAGTTTTCTAGGCCAATCCTAGTTTCAAAGAGTATCAACCATATTACTGAATGTGTGTGTTTACACTTTGAGGAGGGAATCCCAATTTCATGATCATCATGATATATTAAGAATATAGGCTATTGTGTTTACAATTAGTTCGTCTGTCTATTTGGATGCAAAGTTGTGAAATATGAAAGTGAATATTGAATGATTAATCAGTGTTATATTCATATAAAGTATATAATTAGATTTATAATAGACTCGTGATTGAAATTTTCTGTTTTATTTGGCAATTTGGTAGGATATGCACATCAAAACATATTTTCTCTAAGTTTATCAACAACAATATGTTAAAGGAGATTCACTATATTTGATTATCTCTATGTCTTACAATCTATAACACTCCCTGGTCATCACTCTTAGTTCAGATGAAGCTAACTGAATCTAGGCATATCATTGCCCTTAAGAATTCATGGAAGGCCTACCTTAAACCAAAGCCTATCATACTTTATTAACTTTAAAAATTTGGATCTGGACTGCACGTTTTCCCTTTTCTTCTATTTTCTTTTTCTTTTTTTTCTGCTTAAATTCTTTAACTGGTACATTTCAGGTATACATTACATTTGCATTTATCATTGGGTAGTTGTACCTGTACATGATGTATCTTGGTTCTTATTTTTCCCCATTCCCTGTGCTCCCTTAACCCCTCCACGGTTCCCTGTTTACAAAGACTTTGCTTTCATTTTTTTCCTTTTCTTATAATTTTTCCTTTCCCTTCTTTCCTTTCCATCTCCCCATCCTTTTTGGACCTTTTCTTCCTATTTCAAATTATCAGCTATTCATTTTAATCATTTTAATCCTTGTTTACACTTTCAGTTTCTCACACCAGAGAAACTATTCGGTATTTACACGTGTGTCCTATTTATTTCACTTAAAAGTATGGCCTCAATATGCATCCATTTAGCTATAAATGTCTCTAGTTTCTCATTATTTATGGCTGAGTAGTACTCCATTTTATAAAAATAAAAAACACATCTTCTTTATCCAGTTTCCAGTTGATGGGCAATTGGGCTGTTTCCAAGCTTTCACTATTACAAACTGTGTTGCTATAAACATGGGTGCACATATATCACTGTGGTATGATTCTTTTAATTCTTTTGGGAAGATATCCAGCAGGGGAATAGCTGGGTCAAATGGGACCTGTAGTCCTAGTTCTCTGAGGTATCTCCATACTGACTTCCACAGTGGTTGCAGCAGTCTGCACACCCACCAATAATGGAGAAGGGTTCCTTTCTCCCCACACCTCCACCAGCATTTGTTATTGGTTGATTTCTTGATAGCAGCCATACTTTCTGGGGTGAGGTGGAATCTCAGTGTTGTTTTCATCTCAAATGACCAGTGACATTGAACATTTTCTCATATATATATTTGCTGCTTTTACTTCTTTGTCTGAGAAATGTCTGCTCATTTCAGATGCCCATTTTTGAATTGGGTTTTTAAATTTGGTGAGTCAGTAATCCTTTGTCTGAGGTACAGCTGCTAAAATTTTTTTTCCACATTGTAGGTTGTCTCTTAGTTCTGTTGGTGGTTTCCCTTGAAGTGCAGAAGCTTTTTAATAAGATGAGATCCCAGTTGTTGATACTTTGTGCTTGTTCCTGAGATACTGAAGTTTTGTTCATAAAATCTTTTCCTATGAACATGTCTTCAGGAGTTCTACCTCACTTATTTTCAAGCAAGTTTAGTGTTTCTGTTTTAATATTTAGATCTTTAATCTGCTTTGATCTTAGTTTAGTGCATGGTGATAAATATGGGTATAGTTTTAATCTGTGGCAGGTTGAAATGCAATTTTTCCAACATCATTTATTAAATAGGCTATCTTTCCTCCAATGAGGGTGGTTGGCTCCTTTGTCAAAGATGAGGTGGCTGAGTATGTCTGGAGTCATCTCTGCATCTCTTAATCTATTCCACTGATCTTTGGGTCTGTTTCTTTGCCAGAACCATACTGTTTTTATCACAGTAGCTTTGTAGTATAGTTTCAAATTAGGGATTGTGATGCCCCCTGCCATGTCTCTGTTGCTTAGAATTGCTTTTGCTCTTCTAGGTCGCTTTTGGTTCCAAATGAATTTTTGGATTGTTTTCTCTAGTTCTTTGAAATATATTGTTGGAATATCAATTGGCATTGCATTAAAACCATATAGCAGTTTTGGAAGTATGGCCATTATCACTATATTAGTTCTTCCTACCCAGGAACAAGGGATGTCTTTCCATTTTCCTATATCCTCCTCGATCTCCTTTTTCAGAGTGCTGTAGTTTTCAGCCTAGAGGTCTTTTGCTTCCTTTGTTAGGTTGATTTCTAGACATTTCATTTTTTTGGATGCTATTGTAAAAGGAATTGTTTCCCTAATTTCTCTCTCTGAGAGAGTCTGTTTTTTGTGTACAAGAAGGCTATTGTTTTTTGAGTGTTTAATTTCTTCCTTTCCTGTCTTTATTCTTTTTATTTCTTTCTCTTTTCTAATTGCTGTGGCTAATGTTTCCAGAACTATATTGAACAGGACTGGTGATAGTGGGCATCTTTGTCTTGTTCCTGATTTCAGCGTGAAAGTTTTCAGGTTTTGACCATTTAGTATGATGTTGGCTATTGGTTTTTCATAGATAGCCTTAATCAGGTTGATATAAAGAACTCCTATTCCAATTTTCTGTAGGGTTTTTATCATAAATTAGTGTTGGATTTTGTCAAATGCTTTTTCTGCATGTATTGACATGATCTTATGGTTTTTGTCCTTGGCTCTGTTAATATAGTGTATTACATTTACTGCTTTATGTATGATGAACCATCCTTGTATCCCTGGGATAAATCTGACTTGGGTGTATAATCTTCTTGATGACCCTCTGTATTCTGTTTGCCAGTATCTTGTTGAGGATATTTGCATCTATGTTCATTGGGGAGATTGGCTTGTAGTTCTCTTTTTTGTTTGGGTCTTTCCCTAGTTTTGGAATCAAAGTAACACTTGCTCCCAGGGATGAATTTGGAAGTATTGATTCCCTTTCAATTTCATTGGTGAGTTTAAAGAATAATGGCAATAGTTCTTCTTTAAATGTCTTGTACAATTCAGCAGTGAAGCCATCAGGGCCTGGATTTTCTTTGTTCATAAATGTTTTATTACGTTTTTGATTTCACTCATTGTAATTGGGGTGTTTAGAATTTCTATATCTTCTTCATTTAACTTTGGCAATTCATATGTATCTAGGAATCTGTCCATTTCTTCTGTGTTTTCCATTTTATTAGAGTACAGTTTCCTGAAGTAGGCATTGAGGATCCTGTGGATTTTTCCTGGGTCTGTTGTGATTTCACATTTTTCATTCTTAATTGCATGGATTTGAGCCTTTTCTTTCCTTTTTTTGATAAACTTGGCTAAATGTATATTGATTTTATTTAATCTTTTGCAAAACCAACTCTTCGATTCATTGATTTTTTTTTTATCTTTCTCTTAGTCTACATTGCATTGATTTCTGCTCTGATCTTTATAATTTCTTCTCTTGTACCAGCTTTGGGTTACTTATGCTCCTCTTTTTCTAGGAGCTTGAGGTTCTGGATTAGGTTGTTTATTTGAGTTCCCTCTGTTTTCCTAATATGGGCATTCATTACTCTAGATTTTCCTCATAGAACTGCTTTCATTGGGTCCCATAGATTCCTATATGTTGTACTGGCATTATCATTTACTTGTAGAAACTGTCTAAATTCCTCTTTAGTTTCCTCTGTGACCCATTGGTTGTTCAGGAGGATGTTATTCAATTTTCATGTGTTTGTGTGGGTTTTGCGGTTTCTTATGCTATTGATCTCCAATTTTATTGCCCTATGGTCTGATAATATTCAGGGGGTAACTTTAATTCTTTTACATTTACTTAGATATGTCCTATGATCTAGCATGTGTTCTATTTTGGAGAATGACCTGTGTGCAGCTGAAAAGAATGTATATTCTGATTTTGTGGGGTGGAACACTCTGTAAACATCTATTAAGTCAATTTGTTCAATAACTTGGTTCAGTTCTTGAATTTTGTTGTTGATTTTTTGTTTAAATGATTTGTCTATTTGTGATAATGGGGTGTTGAGGTCCCCCACTACAATTGTATTAGTATTTGTTTGGTTTTTCATGTCCATCAATATTTGTTTTGTATACTTGTGGGCATTTGTATTTGGTGCATATATATTTATGATTGTCATCTCTTCCTCTTGGATTGTTCCCTTCACAAGGATGTAGTTACCAACATTGTCTCTCTTAATTAGTTTTGGTTTGAAATCTATTTTGTCTGCAAATAAGATTGCTACCCATGTTTTTTTTCCATGTTCCTGTCACATGGAGAACTGTTTTCTATCCTTTTACTTTCAGTCTATGAGTTTCTTTTTGAGTTATATTTGTTTCTTGTATACAGCATATTGTTGGATTTTGCTTCTTAATCCATTCTGCCAGTCTATTTCTTTTGATTGGTGAATTGAAGCCATCAACATTGATGGTTATAATTGATAGATACTGACTCATCCTTGTCATGATGTTTTACTGCTGTTGGTTCTTTTATTTTTCCCCCTTTCCCTTTAGTTTCTTGCCTTGTCTAGTGGTTTCCCTCTGTTGGGCCTCTTGGAGTTGAGACTTTCATTATCTTTTTCTAGGATATTGTTTAGAATTGTTTGGAGTGCTGGTTTGATGTTCGTGAAATTTCTCAGATGTTCTTTGTCATGAAAGCATCTAATTTCCCCATTGATTTTGAAAGATAATTTTGTAGGATACAACAGTCTAGGTTGGAAGTTATTTTCTTTTAGGGCTTGAAATACTTCACTTCTGGCTCTGCTTGACTTGAGGGTTTGTGTTGAGAAGTCTGCTGTGATTCTGATGGGCTTTCCTTTGTAGATGATTTCTTTCTTTTCTCTAACTGCTTGTAGAATTTTGTTCTTCTGTTGGGTTTCTGGGATCTTGGCTATTATGAGTCTAGCTGTAGATTTTTTTTTTTTTTTTTATTGTGGCTAGTTGGAGTTCTATATGCCTCACTTACCTGTATGTCCAATTCTCCACCTCTTTCTGGGAAGTTTTCTACTGTTACTTCTGTGAACAGTTTTTTTTATGTCAATTGTACTTTCTCCTGCTTTTTTGTGGACTCCTATCTGTCTTATGTTATTATTTTTTGCATCATCTAGCAGCTGCTGGACTGATTTCTCTTGGTCCCTTAGTATTTTTAAGAAATCTCTGTTTTCATGGTCATTAACTGCAATCCTGTCTTCTACATGTGATATTCTATCTTCACATTCCCTTAATATGCTGTGAATACTTTCAATGGAGTTTTTAATCTCCTGGATATCTCTTAGATTGTGTTTCATGGATTCAATTTCTTTCTTGTGTTCGGCGATCTTGGTTTCCATTTCTTTCTTATGCTGGGCATTCATGGCTTCCAGCATGGTTCTGAACTCATCTATTTTTTCATCTGTTTCTGTTCTAGGGCTTCTAATCATGTCTTTCACTCTGCTCACCATCTCTGTAATTATCTGGGAGATTATTTCTGTTTTGAATTTTTCTAGAGCCTCATTCATCTGTTTTGTTACTGTCTGTGCTATCAGTTCAGAGTTTCCAGGTGGTTCATTATCAGGCTTTTCCACCTCATTTCCCCCAGAATTTGCTTTTGGTGGGGTGGAAGTCTAAGTTTGTGCCTTGCTTAAATTTCTTCTCATTTTTGTCTTTGATATTGTCCTTGGTTTAATTCCTGTGTTGATACTTACAAATTGGTTATTGTAAATATCTTTGATGCTTGTATTTAGAACCCTTATTGAATGACTGTTTCTCACAAGTGTCTTCCAGATATATCTGATCTTTAGCTTTTGAGTCTCTAATGACTCTGAGGCTCATTTTCATTATACCAGGAAGGACAACTGATTAGATCAATCACAATACCTTAGCCCAAGTGATACAATTAGCAACATCACAGCATCAAGCACAGCTTAGAAAATGACAATTTGTGGTAGTTCTTAATCTATCACATTTAACTATGTGAATTAAATGAAAATTGAGGACCAACCCAACACATGTTTATAGTGAATAATCTCTTTAATACAGCAACTTTACCCTTCAATATGGGGAGTTAGAAAGAGTAGGGAACGGAAGGTTAGAGAGGTAGAAGTATAGGGCAAGGTTAGCAGGGAGGCCAGAGGGCACAGGAAGATCATGCAAACTCTAAGAAACCATTGAAGATTAGAGGAAAAGACAGAATGAAAGAACAAACATGAGAACAGAACAACCTAACAGCAATAGGGAGGCTAGAAACTGTATTTACTTTCCTTTAAAACTAATGACAATTGAGAGAAGGAAAAAAGAGAAGAAAAGAAAAATAAAGAAGAAATCCAAATTAGGGTCAGAACAGGAACAAAAAGGGAGACGAAGAGCAATGTGGGACAGATGTGGGACAGCAAGGGAGTGAGTGAAAGAGAGAGAGAGAAAGAAAAGAGAAAACAAAGGAAAATAACAAAGAGAAAAATACAAATTTGAAAAGAGTAGAAAAAGAAAAAAAATAAAATTAAAAGAGCAAAAAAATAATAATTTTGAAAATAACAAAAAAAATGAAGGGCCTCCTTGAGGGTATGTCTCTGCTGTCACAATAGACAACGTGGGCAGCAGTGTGCAGATATGTCAATGAGTCTCACCAAGCCAGTTGCAGACCCATGAAATTCAGGCAGATTTCTGGCTGCAAGTCCCAAGTTGAGCTCCCTGTCCTCCTGCAGATTTGAATTCTGCAAGGTTCTACTGCAGGTTCCAGCTGCCCTTCCCCTGAAGATAGACCAGGTTCCAATGGGAGGTGACGATCCCTCCAACTTACCAAGCAAGGTGGTCTGGTGTGTCTTTATTGCAGAGATTGTGTTCACTTTTCCAGTGAGCTTCGGTTTTCATCAAGGAGCCTGAGAGAGGCCCTCTTTCTGTTGTTAAGTTCTGCTCAATCTTCTGGAGCTCAGGACAATAGCCTTTATGACCCGCTATGCCTCTGTAGTGTGGAGCCAGGTAGCGATGCAGCCAGGAGGCTGGGGGCGGGGGGGGCTGCTGGCGACTTTGCAGCTAAACTGGTTGCTGGGGGGCAGGATGGAGTGGGGCTTCACGTGGGCTGCGGAGGTCCTCACTGTCCTTTTCTCGCATTTTCTGACATCATATTCCCTCCATTCCTCACACCAGGACATCATGCCTGCTCTTTTTCAAGTGTTTGCATGTAACAACATCCCAGCCACTTAGTGGGAAGTGCTGTCAGTCTTACAAGGTGCTCTGTGCCCGTTCCCAGTTTCCAAAACATCCTACAGAAATCAATACAAAGCCGCCAGTTTGTTAATAAATCTGCAATTAAAATGTAATGAATTTTGAATGAGAAATGATTTCTTTTAAGTGTGACTGAGGACTATGCCTTCATAGCGAAATGAGAGAAGGACAGGAACACTTAACTTCAAGCTTCAGTTCTTAACTTTGCCTTATAGTTTCCACAATCTTGACCCTTACAACTGTGAAAGATGTATATTTCTCCTTATCCCAGCTTCATCTTGAAAAGAAATAGCTAATGGATTAAACCTAGCATGAATTTGAGGATAGAAAACCTTAAAGGTCAAAAGGTAAATTTAGTTATTTAAAACTATCTTGGGAGCTGAAGTGATTCCATCTAGATCAGTCTTCATTAGGGTAATTTTATTCCTATATTGTTACAATAATTTTTCTAGAACAAAAATCCTAGCCCAATCTTTAATTAAGGCATCAAATGTTATTGATTCTTTTTACAGAGTAGTGAGTAATGGTTAACATTTATGTCCTTCTGTAAAGAAGACAGGAGAGAATTTTTACATCTCTAGAGCAGAATTTTGTTTTGCAATCCAAGAATAATTGTTCTCCTCCTTAGCTCAAAGAGAGTGACAGCTCATCCCCTTCAAACAGCCACTAGGGGCAAACCCAGATGTCACACACTACACCAGTCATCAAAGTAATTTAATTCTATAAAATCATCACAAGTACTTGCTGTGTCTTCTACATCCTCAATTTTTCCCTTATTTTGTGGGCATCAACTATGACCATAATCTTCTCATTAAGCCTTTTCTCTTCTGTTCCATCCAACTTCTAGCTAACCATGTCAAGCCTTTTCCTAGAATCCATTTCCATTTATATTTTTCCTAAGAAAAATATTCTGTAGCTTCTCACCATCCAATTGTTTGATACTAGTATCAGTATTGACAATTGATATTAACCTGTTTCTGTTTTACTACCTCAGCAGTTTTTTGGCCACTGTATTCAATTCAACTATGAAATAGAGAATTGTTCACTGCTATTCAAATTGTCATCTTCTTGTATTAAGAATTACTTTTGTCTCCATCACTCTCTAACTCCAAAGTCTTGGTTTCCTGAGATATTTTTACATTGGAATTAACATCCCAGCACAAGTAACTTCAAAAACATCACATTCAAGTACAGAATTATGTAATTCTAAAACAATAATATAAAATATTGATCTAGCCCCAAGTATGCCTATTTAGAAGGGGAAGGGAAGACTTTATTATTTCTGTTAGAGTAGAGATCTGCTCAGATAAATCAGAATCTTGACTTCTATCATTCAGAATTCTTTCAAATGCACAAATAATGAAAGTTACATATGAGCAGGAATAAAAGTATACTACTCAAGAATACTGGAGTTCTCAGACATTCAAAAGAAAATGTCAGTTTCTTGTGGTTATGATAAAACAGAAATATGAAGTAGATGATTTATACTGTCGATTGTGCAACCATATTGAATCATTTCTAAAATGTAATAAACTGCAGTTAAGTACAAATCTGTAGTTGCTGACCTCTTTATTACCTGATTCATTGTACTACATACAATTTGGAGGGAAAATGAGCTCATCAATCAGATGATAATGTTTACCAGCTCATAGCTTTCTTCAGAGCTGATGACTTCCAGCAGCAGAAATACATGAATAGCTTTGTAAGCATCACGTGGATCAAGACATTTTGTCTTTTTCTTTTTGACTAACAGGGAAAGTCTTTAATTTTAAGTACCTAACTTTCTGCTAGTCTAATTCTACCAATCACAAATGCAGAGGGATTTGAAACACTCAAGGTCTCTGAAGTTATTTGAAGTCAAAAGCCCTTGTTGTGGAATTCACAGTAATCTATGTGTGGGACATGCTGTACTGGGAGGTGTAATAACTTCCTATACAAGTGTTCTCTTTGAATTAAAGCAGGCACACGCCTTTGATTGAGAGTGTCACCATTTTGCTATATCTGAAAAAAAAGAGTATTTCTTAGAAAAAGAAAAGCCCTGAAAATATATCTAAGTGTGAGCTGCCCTCAGTTCAGAAAAGGTCTCTATTAGATAAAACTGCCCCATAAGATTTTTCTTCTAGCTATACAAACTCTCTTCCTCTCTCCTATTGGCTTTCAATACTTCTCCACAAAAACAAAGTACTCCTAGATTAGTATTTCTATTGTATTATTTTTAATGTCAACACCTTCATTTTTTCATCATTACTCAAGAACCATGAATAATTTCCTCATTAAAAAAGTAAGGTCCATAGTATATATCTTGGCCTGCTATGCTCCCTTGAAACCTGGAAAAACTCATATTTATATAACTTCTGTAATAAGACAGTTTTGAAATTAGATTTCCCTGGATTTGCATATTCCACCCTTCTCCTAATTGAACACTTAACTCTTCTTTGAATGTTGTCATGCCTATCTTCTCCACAGGAGCTGACTTGCCATATAGATGGGAAGGCAAGACAACCTCTTGAACCCTCACCATTGGACTGAAAGAGAAATTCAGTGAATATTCAAGGTCATGATGATCATGTTTTAAGATAAATTCTCTGCCAAGAAATTCAAGGTGAGACAGCCATCCGATATGTCATTTAATTTCAGATCTAGTTTGTGTGTAGTGGGTGGGAGGAAGTGGGAGGATGGAAGGAAGAGCCTATTAGCTCCAAATTCATAGGTCCCTTTTGGAGAAAAGAAGAAATATACAAACCATTTATTTAGCTAAGGGTCTAGAACTTACAAAGAATTCAATATATGTTGCATCCAACAATGTAAGTTAGTATCATTACACTCTTGGACCTTGCCAATATAGTCGACAATATAAAACATGCACTTCTTCAGCCCAAATGAACTTTGAAAATTATTGTAGAACTGTCTAGAAAATTTTTGATTTCCTGATAAAGTAAGAAAAATATATGATTTTTTCTGTCCTCTTTTTTCTGCCATGAATGTAGAAGACACAGTTGGGAAAGCTAACTGATATTCTATTTAAGCAGGCCAAGAGAATCACAGAAAATACTACTGATACACTATTGTCTGTTGTATTTTCTCACACTTGCATTAAAAGAACGCCTTCTGATAAAAATGTTGCTGTCACCATTAGTTAATTTTTAGAAATTTTGTTGCCTATTTCATAATTAATGCATTCTGTATTGAGCAAAGGATAATAGTTAGTTAATCAATTGATGATTTATGGATACACTGGCCACATGAAATGCTGTATTTACTACATACTATTTTAGAGAAGAATTATTTGCATTTCACAGAGTTGTTTGAATACCAAAAAGGTACTTTCTTCAAATGGGAAAATAAATTACCCTTTGACAGATATTACATGGTAAGGATTTAGGTTACATAGATCAATTGCTAATATTATTGAGCACCTGAGCCAGACACTTTTAACATCACTACATTTAACCCTTTCAATGGTCAAGAGTACAGACTCCTATACACAAAGGAAATATGCTTAGAAAAGCTAAATAATGTGCACATGGTCAACTGAACTAAATAGCTACATAGGTGGGGATCAAATTTTGAATTTATCCATTTCTCAATCTGTCATTTTAAAAAGGAATATATTCTTTCACACTGTCTACTCCAGAGAATAACCCAGAGAGTCAAAACTACAAAAATTCATATATGTAATTTCAAATTTGTTTTGACTTGTTAGCTCCAAAAGAACATATTTTGATGCTGTCTTCCTTTCATTTACTAAGATTTATTTAGTGATCATTGTAGGTATATTCTATGCCCTGGGATTATAATTTGGATAAGATGCTAATTGTTTCTGCCATCATAAAAAATACATTTTGTTGAGAAAGGCAAATGGTAAATTCCACATTAAAATAAACAAAAAGTATCAACTTAGTTCTTATGTGAGATATTAGAGATCACTTAAGTCCATTTTGGAGTATTAGAGAATCTTTCCGGAAGTATTTAAGCTGAGATTTGAAAAATAAAAATGAACAAAGAAACTTCAGAAAAAAAAGGAAGTTTTTTTTCTAGTAAGGAGAATGACTGTAACAATTAAGTGAAGGAGGGTATGCAGGTAAGAGCTAGGAGGCAAGACAGAAGCCTTAGTAAGGAATTGTTCACTTATGTGATTTTTGAAATAAAGAAGTTACTGCCATAAGCTTTAAGTATGAGAGTAACAGGATCTGATTTATATCACTCAAACATCACTTTGACTTGTTAATAATAGAGGAATTTTCCTCAAAGCAGAGACTATTCACTTAAATACCTGTAAAGGTTGGCAGTTTAGAAAAACATTTTCAGTGCCTCATGCAAGACATGATGTCAAAGTCCTAAACTTGAGTGTGGACCCAATAGCCTGGAAATGCTGACATTCTCTGTGGCTCTTCGATTTCAGGTAGACATTGTGAGAAAGAGGAAGCAGTCTTTGCCTCTGCTGCAGAGATAGAAGTGATGCTCTAGGGCTGTTGTCATGCAAAAAAGTGATAGTGCCAGGATGTTGTTGTTGTTATTATTATTAATATTATTATTGTTATTATTGAACATGACTTTCCTTGGGTAGAATACAAAGGTAAGAGAGAAAAGGATAGAGGCTCAGTAGAAGGGGAGTTAGACAAAAAAACCTGCAGTGTTTTAGAATGGATGTCTACAAAAGTATCAAAAGGTAAAAGGACTTCATATTTTGACTGTAGACCTAGGAATTATGAGTGGCATTTCAAATGAATGGACTTTTATCAAAATATTAGATTACAGATGCTATCATCAGTAATCCCTTCTTTAATGAAAGGCACTTGAATCCCCAGGACTCAGCTGTAAATTCTTCAGTTAGAAGCTGTGTGAGGACAGGGCATCCTCATACTCTCTGGTTTGGTCAGATTTTGCAATGTTGAGCAAGAATGATAGGCGGCTAGAAGAAATAAAGTGCAGTTCTTGCCTTTGGGGAGTTTACAATACAATTGTAGAGACAGGAATTTTTTTTCCTAAGTGACTTGCAGTTTTAAAGGTATTACAGTTTATATTGTTTTCTTGTTTCCTATAGCTTGTTAGCTGTTTGTTTTTCTTTTTAAGTCCTAACCTCAGTAAATATGTAATGTTCTGAAGCAGGTCCATCTTGCTCTATCTTAGCTACAACAGAAGATAAGTTATCTTGACCTCTAGATTGACTGATAATGTAACAGCTTTGCTAATGAGAATGAAGAGCAGGGCTTGAAAAATCAAGAGAATAAATCACAGAAGTAAAATATTAACATCTAGACACCTGAATATCTGTGATACAATGAACGGTTTCTTGCACTCTAGACCAGCCCTATCCAAAAGCAATACAATGTGAGCCAGAAATACGAGCCACCTAAAGCATATTACATTTTCTAGTAGCCCATTTTATAAAATAAAAGGAAGTGTGAAGTTTATTATAATACATTTTATGTATTCACTGTATTCTAAATAACATTCTTTCAATGTGTCATCTATTTAACCACCACACACAATGTTAGGAAATGTTAAACACACCCACACATTTCCAAATACTAAACACAATATTCTCCGTTAGTTCTCTCCTCAGTAAAGGGGATGCAGCTTCTTCACAGGGACAGAGCACTGGTATCAGAGATAAAGGCTCAAGTGCTGAGACTGCCGTGAATATGACCTGACTGTGATGGTTAACCAAATAATTGTCAACTTGTGTGGAGAAGGCTAGCTTTCTTTCTGAGAAGTTTGGGTGGTTTGTCTTCAAAAGAGCTTTGGCTGTTTTCTTTCTTCGAAGGAGCTTTATTTCTCCTCTTCATCTTGGATGTCACCTGCTGACTTCCAGTGCAGACTCCTCAGCCTTCTGGCACAGACACTTCCGCTTCCGGCACTGGCTTTTGAGCCTTTCCGGGCAGATGCTCCCGTCTCCATCATGGATCCTTCCGCCTCCTGATTTGCACTTGCTCAGGACACTGGGCTCCAAGCCCTTGACTGGATCCTTCCAGTCTCCAGTGCACAGACAGAAATTTTACACTCTTTTACATCTGACTCTAGTAAGCACTAACAAATACACTGGTTATTCTAATATTCTGCTCCTGTTTTCTGAAAATTATAAATGAAATGTGTCTTCCAGCTCAAAATTGCTTTCTTTTTTCCTGAAAGAAATGATCCAAATAGGGTGTATCTAGGAATTACTACTTTTTTAAAAACCATCCTGAATGTCAGAGCCACAATAGGGTAGAAATAAAAGTAACAGCAGAAGCACTTTGCCCAAATCCCTCTTTCTGGAAATGAGAAATGCCAAAACCAGACAATTTTACTGTGTATCTGAAATTACATGTTTAGCGGAAGAGTTAAACTTCCTAGATCCTGTTGAGTAAGCCAGAGCTCTTTCTATCTGTACATTTTTCTAGAAATAAATCTTCATCCATTTATTTTATTCTTCCAAAACTATTTTGAATGTCAAAAGCATTATTCCAAGGCCTTCAAAATGTTTTTGAACAACTTGTTTTACATTAGGCCCTGAATTTTGAAGCCATCAGTTGTCAGACTATGACAGCTAAAATAGAAAACTGCTAAAAGTCACTTACAAAACTGTCAAATCAAATCCAGGTGCAAACAATGCTACAGTTCAATTTGCATATCAACTTATATCTTAGAAAAAATTTTTCAGGGGACATTATTTTATATTGAGACCTTGGGTTATTTTCAATTTAAAAATCAATTAATCTTCTCAGTAGTTATCCAAATTTGTCACTTCTAAAGGGTAGATTCCCAAAGTTCCAATGCCCCACTTCTTAACATTGTCCCAGCATGAACCATGGCACAACACATGAATTCTAGGAGACAAGCCACATCCAATCCATTGCTCCTAGAGGTTCAAATACAGTGAAGCACTTGAGAAAATATTTGTCCAGGTATGTAAAAGTCAGCTTTTCTGTTGCTGGGACACTATACACCACACCCACAGTTTAAAAGAGAAGTTTATTTTGGCTCATGGTTTCAGGGATTCAGTACATGGTCTCTTAGCTCCAAGGCAGGAGCAATATGTCAGAAAGGGGTGGAAAAGGAAAGCTGCTTATTTCTTGGAGGCTGGGAAGCAGAATAGGGAAGCAAACATCGGAGAGGATAGGGCCAGGGATCAGATATAGTACCCAAGGTATAATTTCCATGGCCCACCCAGACACACCCATAACTGTGGTTCCCTAATCTCCTGAGCAGTTTCTAAGCCAACCATCAGAAATGAGATGTGCAGAAATGCATTTTAGAGTTCATGTGTTATGCTCCTCAGTAAAATCGAACCTCCACTTGCTACATGAATTCATTGTAGATTTCTATTGCACAGGAAATATTCTAATACATTAGATATAATTCACCTATCTTTCTAGTTTACATTACTATTTGGCCATGCTCTATTTCCTGTGTCTTTGAATAATTACTGGGAAGTATCCATATAGATTACATAGTGTAGAAAAACTTTTGCCCAAGACATAATCTAAGTCATAGTGGTACCAATATACACATCTAATCACCTCTGTACTGAATCCATTATATCTGAAGTACACAATGATGGAAAGCTGATAACATGAAAGGAAATCTGCAAACAAAACAAAACAAAACAAAAAACCTGGGTAGGAAATACAATATGAAAGAGAAGAAGGTGAATAATGTAGATGCAGACAAAACTCTATCTGTAGATAGAGGAAAAACTGTTTTGAAAGACTGAAATATGTTTAGAAAAAATGCACTCATTTATTTATCAAATACTTATTTAACAATTTATATAGAAAAAATACTACACAGTAATAACAACTCAGGAATGAAAAGACATGGCCTCTGTTCACAAGAAGATATGATGGAAACATGAAATTAGAGTTTATTGGGATAGGTAACCCAGAGGCTCCTGGAGAGATCACTGAAGATGTCACAAGAGAGATGGCATGTAATCACTCAATTGATGAAGATGTAAATATTAGAGGAAACAGAGTTGATGCTGAAGGTCTTTATAAATCAATACCATACTCTAAGATACCGTATCCTAGAGTTTGACTTAACTGGGGCACTACCTAGGTAGAAGTAGCATCAGATGCCAGAATTTAGGGTTCAGTCCCACATATCTAATCCAACTGCACATGCCAGGCATAAGCCTTAAACTTTTGTACTTTTAACAAACTGAATACAGATCAGAGAATTTCAAATATTTCCTTTTCCTCCCATTGTCAGCTCTCCTGTGTATGACATATGCTCCTAGGAGATGGACTTATTAAGGAAAATATTTTCTTTCACTTTTGTTTAAAATATCAACATTTTATATAGTATTTCTCTGTCAAAGCAGAGTTTGCAAGTATAAATGAGACGATTCACAGAAAGCACTCAGTATTGCGTCTGGCAAAGAATAGAACTATTGACCGGTAGATGTTATTGCTGTAAATAATATTGTGTTATGCAAATCTTAGTTCACCATTTCTCTGACAAGATAGCTTTTGCTTCCAAAATCATTGATCAATCTAAATTTCTTAACGTAAGACACATGGCCTGTTATGAGGAGGAACTTTCTACCTATTAGCTGTGGCTAATAACTACCTATTAGCCATATGGTGGCTTCAGTGAGTATTTCACTTTCTTTTTTTTGTACCCAGAATGGAACTCAGGACCTTGCACTTGTGAGGCAGGTGGCGGCATCACTGAGGTAAATCTCTGGCCTGTTTCACTTTCTTTTAATTTTTTTCCATTTAGATTATTGGTACATTTTAGGTATACAGTATGTTTCACTTTCTTTATTGGACTTCTAGGCCTACAAACATCAGGATTTCTAACTCTTTCATATGTTAACTGGCTCTAATACCCCATCTTTCCATTTCCAATGGATATATAAAATAAATCTTGCGTATTATTGATATTGATATTTTAAAGCTATAATGAAGTTTCAAGAACAGCTCTAGCATGATCCTTCTTAGAAACTGATTCCTAACGTCTTTGTCAGTAGTTATGTAATTGGTATCTTTTTATTATAATATAGTGCTGTTGAATAATCATTTCCATGTAATTAGAACATTTTATAGGCATACTTGTCAATGGTTGCATGATAGTTGATTTTATGCATAATCTCTAATTATTATGACCACTTTAACAGCACTCAGCTCTTTTTATATCTTATTTAGTCTCTGGATATAATGAGTAATATTACAATGAGTATTTATGCCCAAGTACATTTATTAACATTTTTCATAATTACTCAGAATTTCATTATGTTCATAGATTAATTTGCTAGAATCCAGATCACCACATCAAAGTGAAAGAGCTTAACTCAGTAGAAATTGCATAAAACTGAGAAGCTGGCTAAGGAAGTTGAAGAATGCAATCGTGAAATAAAAGGAGGAAGTTAGGAGAATGTTTATTGGAACTAAGAAGAAAAATAGGTCCCATCTGGGAGGGATCCCAGGAGGGTTGCCACGTGCCCTTTCAGTCTGGAACATTGTACAGATCAGCAGAGTACAGAAATTGCTCAATTGTCCAGTGGCTACCTACCACATGGCTTCACGAATTTTAAATGACCATTTGAAATCCAGGCCCTCTAAACCAGTTACTCAGCATGCAGAGTATAAAGGAAAGTTATTTTAAAATAAAACAGGTTATTCTGCATCTTAAAGTTCCTCCAAAGTTAGCCCTAAATGTAGGGAGAGCTTGTAATACAGCCCTGAATGTATGGAGGAGTTTCATTCCACCTTGCTGAGGAATCTTTTCTGGAGCAAAGTCTCAAATTTATTGCTTATTCTTATTTTAAATCTATCACTGAGGCTAACAAACTCTACATCAAGTCCTTTCTCTAGGTAGCTGCCTATTCATAAGCTAACTAGCTGAACTGTCTTTCACAAAAATTTATGAATATTTTTTAATTTTATACTTCCAGAAGTGCATGAGAGTTCTATGTAATCTTGACATGATTACATATGCTTAAAGAATATTTTTGCTTTTTATTATCATTATGTAGACTACTGAAAAAATAACGAATGACTTTGAGCAGTATCTATAAGCTAAAATTCCTATGAAACACTGCATTTCTAAATTATTCATCACATTGAATAAATAATTATTTAAATTATTATCTAACATTATACCGATTCTCCTTTTCAAAATAACATTGCTCCATTCATTCAGTTGGATCCTAATGGTGTTTTTTATCATTTTGTATGAAATTTTTATATAATAATAGTTAAGTTCATACTAAAACCAATTAATACTTATTGTAGGTAATTTATAAAGCTATTAGTAAGGTAATTAAAATAATCTATGATCTAATCTACAAAAACTTAATCACTCACTTGAAAAATATGAATTATCTTTGTAAGATAACAATTTGGTATATTATCTCAATGTTATTTTTTAATGTGTATATTATATAAGATTTTTCTTTGTTTTTGCTAATATTATTTTTAAAAGCTCAATTAATGTATTGAATTTATTAGCTAAATGAAGATTTTATCATTTTGCTCAGATATTTATTTAATAATCATCCTGTTAGTATTGATGGTATAATACTGATTGATGGGGCCGATAGACACTCCCTTCTACTCACCTGGACCTGGGCAATGCCTAAACCAGGACCAACCCTGCCTACTCAGAGGCAGAGATAAGACACATCCATGTCAGACCTGATGGCATGACGTGCAATAACCTTTCTTCATTTGTAGCTCATTGAAGGTTCATGCATATGGACTGCATCTCATGCATCCAGTTATAACAGAGTGAATTATGGGAAAGGATGCACTTGATAGCTACAGCTGACATGACTTAGCACTCTGTCCATCATGTTGTTAGTCACACTCTGAAAGGCTTAATGGGAAAAGCTCTAGCCTGAGCACATTTAAAATTCTTAAATTCAACACATTTAGTACTCAGGACATTTTCCTTTCCACAGGCAATAGCTGCTCACTTGGAACATACTACTGTCTCATTAAAACAATGCTGCTCTTTCCTTACCATCTCAAGCCATGTCCAATTCTTTGTTTTTGGTGCAGTTACCTGGAAACCTGTCCCAGGTCCCCATTGCCCATGGTAACACTATAATTGTATTTTTGCCTTCCTCCATTTTAAAAAATATTTTTAAATTATGGTAATAACATTCTTTGCATATAAACATTTGTGTTAATTTCTGATTCTTTCTCTAGTTGAAATTACTGAATTTATATGAAGGAATGTATAACAAAGATCTGATCTGTTCCAATCAAATCATTGAAGCTGGTTTAGTAGTTTCTTCAAAGCTCTCACCCCTGTTTCTGAAGTTCGAGCCTGAAATATGAAGGAGAGGCAGATATCGAAGGAAAATGGGTATAAAGAAGTGGGTGAGAGTGCCAATGAGTGGGAATCTATAAGTACAAGTCCATGCATATACAAGAACACGTTGTACATATATAGGCCTGATTGAAACTTGACTAATGAGGAAAAACACTGGAGAAAATACAGATTCATGAAAAGTAACTACAAAGATGCCTAATCCTTGCATATCATTTACTATACCTATATATTTTTCTAAGTGCCAAAAATCTATGCCAAAAATCTCTGATCTTCACAATAGCCTTATTCCTTATAGCTAATAGCTTGTCATTCTTAGCTTTGTGCAGCTAGTAAGACACATGTCCACCCCATTTCTAATTTTATAAAGAGAGATAATAAAGTAGTACCTTTTAAATAAAGTATTTGGAAAAATAAAATAAGGTATATGCTCGTTGTAGGGAATGTAAACTAGTACAATACCCTTGCTAACCTAATTCCTCAAGCAGTTATGAAAGCTTTTTGTACATTTCTTATTTTCTACAGAAAACATCATCTCATATATGCAAAAAAAGTTATTGTTTTCCTTCCTGATATATATATTTTATTTCTTTTCTTGCTTTATTACAATAGTTAAAAGTTCCAGAGCTACACTGAATAAACCAGTTGGAAGTACACATACTTATCTGGCTCTTAAAATTGAGAATACATTCAGTCTTTTAACATTAAATATTAAGTAATCTTGAGGGTTATATGGATGTTTTCATATCAAATTAAGAAAGCTACCTTTTAGTTATATTTTTGAGAGTTTCATAATGAGTATGTGTTGAATTTATGTGATTCTTTTTCTGCATCAGTTGGTATGACTAAAGTAGGATAGAAGAAATAAAAATTTGGCAGAAAGGAGACAAGGGAATTGTAACTAAAATTGTACTTTTAAGAAGATTGCAACTGACGGGATTCTGTCAAAGTGACCCAAAGCAGTCTTATCAAGTATCCGTTGATTAAATTTAGGCCTGCTTCCATCCAAAATCATCACACTCCGAATTCCTCAGGAAGAATGAAAGTCCATAAATCCGTTTAACTGAGAAACTAAAGAGTAGGCATCTGATCCTAAGATCTCTCTTTCTGTGAGCGGATATCTTTTAATTTCTGACTAATAACCCTTCTCAAGCCTCTTACAAATCCTGAATATTCTTTTTTCTGCCAAGGGTTAGAATAAAGAAAAAAACAAAATGATTTTAATAAAGAAAATTTAAAATAAAATTTTCAATAAAATAAAAATGCAGTGTAAGCCTACAACATTTAGGATGGTGCTCTTCGTGCCCTGAGCTATATGTTCCTTTAGATTCATGAAATGAAATGGTTTTGAAAGCAGACTCATATCTAAATACAAATTTTGGCTATCACTGTCAGAGTTTGATATTACTGACAGAATGATCACTTAATAGCTAAGTTGGAAGAGATAAAGAAATTTCCATAACTCTCACTATTAATGTACACAACAAATTCCAAAGGAGATGAATTCAAACCAAACCACGAAGTTACCATAAAATAACACAGGAGAGTGGTTACATAGTAATTTTGAGGGAAAGACTTTTTAATCTAAGGCAAAACATGAATAATCAATAAAGAAACACATTAAATTTGACTATACTTAATTTATGTTTCCTATAACATAAAAGAATAATAAAGTTAAAAGGTTGTAGATAGACTATAAAAAATTTGCAACTCATGCAACAGAAAAAGAGATTACTATCAATAATATAGAAGTTCCTCCAAATTAAAATGAAGAACATCCCAGAAGATATAAAGGAAGATATATGGGCAGGCAATTCACAATAGAAATGCAAATGTGCAGACTTCACATGGAAATACACACAGCTTTGCAAGCAATCAGGAAAATGCAAAGTGAGACAGTGAGATATGATTTCTTTCCCACTCAGCAAACTGTCCAAAATTGTATAAATTGCTATGACATAGAATTAAGAGGATTCAAGTAACAGGATCATCACACACTGACCAGCTAGGAGTCAGTTTATGAATAACTTTAGGCAGACAGCTTTTTATTTGTATTACTACTTTTAATTATTCATAATCTAAAAAGAATACATTTTTATTATTAAGAATCTAACGTATTTCACCATTGCACATGTACACCTGTGCAGAAAGATCATGTTATTGTTTTGATCAAAAACGTTCCCCAAAAGTCTTGTGTTCAGTGGTGGGCCTGGTTGAGGAAGGTGTGTCGTTGGAGCAATACTTGAAAGGGCGTCTTGTAGTCCTTGATTTCTTTGTTCGTTCTCTATGATTCATGGTGCTGTGAGATGAACACCTGACCTCTACCATGATCTTCTGTCACACTGATTTTTCTTGAGAGCCAAAAAACCATGACCTGTATCCTCTGTAAACATTATGCCAAAGTAAACTCTTCTGCCATTAACTTGTAATGTCAGGTATTTTATCTCAACAATAGAAAAGTAACCATTACAGATTTTGGTACCTAGAATGGGGTTGTTGTTTCTGTACCTTAACAACTTGTTGAGAAAATTTTGGAACTGTCTTGACACACACTTTGGAAAGGCTTGGAGATGTATGCTAGAGAAGCCCTAGAATGTTGTGACATTGGTCAAAGCCTACCAGAATTCTGTTAAGAATGCAGCCAGTAATAGCAAGGATCAGGAGGTTTCATTTGGGGGAAAGGACTATTGGAAACTGGACTAGAGGCAAAGTGTATTACACTCTGTCAAAATTATTTTGCCAATACTTCCTCCATATTCTGAGGCTTTGCCTGAGACTGATATTAAGGTCAGTGGACTATTGTTCTGGTGGAAAATTTTTCTTAGCAACCCAGCATTCAGGTTGCAGCATGGATACTGCTGGCTGCTTTTATCCAGAAATCAGGATAAAAAAGTAGAGTTGAATGATTTGAAAAGTTTGCAATTTAAACAAAAAGGAAGCATGTGCAAAGTTAGTGCATAGGAGAGCATGGTTGCTGAAAATCTTAAAATTAAAAAGAAGGTAAGTGATTTTCATTAGAACAATAGAAAATATGGCTTGAAAGCATATCAGTAATCAAACAGATCCTAACCTTCACAGACTGGGTGAATGTACTGCTTAGAAAGGTTTTGCTTTGAGAAAACAGACCCTGGGTGGTGGACTCAAGAAGGATCCTCTAGGTAATTGCTTTCCCAGGATTCATTTTACTCTGATTAGACATTCAGGAAGTTAGAGGCCACTGGAGCCTTTTTCTAGGGAACCCCAACTACTCTAGCTAGCAATAAACTTTGGAATCATCTATGTGGTGCTGATCTTACAGGTATACAGAATATAACATAACAGAGGTTTCTCACTAGATTTCAGAAGAAGGCCCCCGAAGACCAGGCATTGTATCTGAGTCAAGAGGTGAAAATGAAGCCAAAAATGCAGTGGAGATTCTAGGAATTTGAAAATGCCAGAAATATGGAATATCTGCCAAGGAAAACCATAGGCAGTGGGCAGACGCAGCCCATGGAGTAGTCATGTGAACTGCAACCAGCAAGGCTATTGAGGTGATGCTAACCAAGTCCCTTGAACCTCACATTTCACTAAGACCTTACCCAGGTACTGGACATAGAGTTCAAAGATGTAGTCATTGCCCACTGGAGCTTTGGTCTTCCTTTGACCCGATTCCTTTCTATCCTCCTAATCCTCCCTTTTTCAATAAGAACATTTACCCTGTGACATTGTATGTTGGAAGAGTTTAAATTCTTTATTTTTCCAGGAGCCCACAACTAAAAGTTTGCTTTGAGATTCAGAAGAGATTTTGGACTTAGAAATTTAAACACTGGTGAACTTCTTGGATATGAGTCTTTTCTGGGCCAGGGTTGGAATGTAATAGTTTAGTTTTAAAGTATCAACCAAAAATCTGGTATTAAGAGTTGGGGCCTTTTTGGGGGATCCAGGTTAAAAGAAAGGTGTATTTTTAAATTCTCTGTCTGACTACCATGAGCTGAAGCTCCGTTCTTTTCTATACTCTTCTATCATGCTGTATCTGTCTAAGAACCAATCAACTATGCACTTAATCCTTTTGGAAAACATGAGCTAAATTCACCCTGTCCTTCTTTAAGGTGCAATGAGAGAGTAGCCAATACAGATGGTTATGGGGATGTTGCTTGTAACAATGAACATTTGAATATTAATTTAATATCCATCAATAAATGCTGGTGAAAAAAGTAAAAGTGGTGAGTATTAATAAAGAATTAAGAATTGTGCACACTTCAATTAATATATCTAAAAGCATTGTTAAATTTAAAAAAGAATAAAGAGAAGAGGATACAGGAAGAGAGAAACAAAGCTAAGAAAATATATGCAGAAAAATAGATGAATAAAGTAATGATTAAGGTATGAATATAAATGAAAAAATTTCCACAATTTATAGAAAAGCAAATTGTTACTCATTTTTTTTGCATTAGTGGGCATTGTACTCAGGTCCTTCACACAGAACTATATCTCCAACCTATTTTTAATTTTTAACTTTTATTTTGAGACAAAATCTATCTAATTTTCACATGCAAAGATTGAACTTGTAATCCTCCTGCATGAGATCACTCAGTCTTTCTGTCGGGATATCTGCCAGCAGGTCACTCTGCTCTGCTTTGATTTGTCCAGGAAATGGAACATAAAATGAATCCAGTGTTCTTCATAGGTTGCTTCCACTTTTTTTGCTAGGAAGTTCTTGTTTAAAATAATGCAAAATCTTATAGGTTAAGTAATATTCAACAATTTTCTTTCTGTAACATCCAAGTGATACTGAATGTTGATCCAATTTCTGTCCTGGTGTGATTCAAGGGGAGAAAATAAATTGATAAAAGAGGAAGAAGTCTACAGATGAATAAATACATGATAATGGTGGAAGACAGCCTGAATTCATATTTCTGCCTTCATATATCAGTTAGCTATTATTACATAAGAACTATCACAGCATACAATGACTTAAAATTATAATTATTCTGTTCAGGCATCTGTGAGTGTGTCGGAAGTTCTTTTTGTTATGTTTAATCTCAATTATGTATCTGTGATTGACTGTGGGTAATCTCAGCATCTCTGGTAATTTTGACTGGGCTGGATTATACTTCTGCCTTTTACCTAGGGTGGTTCTCATGTCTGATGACTGGATGATTTCTATCCTTGAAAAACTGGCAAGATGGGGCACCCATAGACTACTCATATCTTGGATTCATAGCCCAGAAAGTATCTATGAGAGAAATTAATGTAAACAGGTTTTCTGAGGCTTCGGCTTGAGAATTGTACCCAGCCACACAGTTTTAAATACATTAAATCATGTGACCAGCAGAGTCAAGGACAGTAAAGAGAATGACTTCTTTTTTTTTTTTTTTGTACCAGGGGGGATCGAACTCCAGTCCTTGCACTTGCACAACAGGCTGTGAAACCATTGAGCTAAATCCCCTGCCAGAGAACCTTTTCTTTTTTTTTTTTTTTTGGCACCAGGGATCGAACTCAGGACCTTGCGCTTGCGAGGCAGGTGCCAGAACCACTGAGCTAAATCCCCAGCCCAGAACCACTTCTTGGTGGAAGGAACACAGTAATCATATTAGATAGGGTATATATCCAGGGAGGGATTGAACCCTGGAAATACTTCTATCATCTATCTACTATGTATTATCTAAACAAAAAAAAAATTTTGTTCTCCCTCTAGATAAGAGCTACATAAAAAGCCAATCCTGGAGAAGCAGTTTATACTAGAAGGGGCTGAAGATTACAGAGACATTAAAAACAAAGAATAAAATGAAATTTAATGTTTTTGGTTTGTCTACTTTATAGAGGGTGGAGTGTGCACTTGGCACGTTTGATTTATTGAGCTTTAAGATTCTCAGTGTACAGTCCCCAAAACAAGACACTGTATTATCTCCATTATTTTTTTCAAATAAAAAAACTGAAACAAGAGAGTTTTAATTACTTTTCTCAATAGCACATTGCTTACTTGTAAATGAGAACCATGAATCCAATCCAGTTCCAAAGTTCACGTTCTTCCAAGTTCATGAATCTTAGAAGTCAGACCTTGCATCCTTTTATAAGATTTAGCTCCTCTACTACCATGGTATTATTGGTGTACAAGTATGAGTATGTTCAAATGTCTTATTATTAGAAGAGAAACATCTCTTAATTATAATTAAAATAGCAAATACAAAAGCTTGTGTCAATGGCACTTTATGTTCTTGGTATCAAGAAGGACACAATAAAAGTACTTTCTCCCTCATGATTACAATGCCAACTTCCACTAATTCCCCTGCAATTTCCAAGCATACAAATCAAAGTTAGTAACCCTGCATGGGGACAATATAGTCTTTCACTTTAGTTTCACTGAATAATTCTCTGATCAGGTACCAAATAAAAAACTTTTTCAGTCCAGTAATCCTATGCAGAAAAAAGACAGATCTTTACAGTGTGTTCCCCAAGAGGATGAAGAAGCTGCAGGGACTCTGGGCTCCTCCTGCTTTTCCCTCTTTTGCTCAGGAGGCAGAAACAAATCTTCCCAAATGAACCTTTTAAATATGAAATGATCACCAGAGGCTAAATGAAACAACAGACAATTGAAACAAATTATGTATTCTTCCCTTAGATAAGAGATTTAAATTATAAATCTTTCAACACTAGAAAATGTGAAATAAATTGAAATGCAATTAAGTGTCAGAATTAATGACATTTCTACATTATTTTTCCTATAATCCTTTGAATGCTTTGAGATTTTGAACACTATATTTATTTCAACCAAACTTATCTCAACTTTTGTTTAATAAAAAAGGAGAAATGGACCTTGAGATCAGCTGCTCGGTGTTTACCTGGAAAAGCAAGCTTTCTTTGCTCCTGTTTTCCTTTTATACACTTCACTTTCTCTTAACTAGAATTTGGTTTAGCAATAGGTAGAACAGCATGCTTTGCTTTAACTTATCAGATCACTTCTATCTTCTGTGATTATTACTATGTAACGTTTATTGAAAGTGAT